>NC_136865.1:12018936-12642998 GCF_951799975.1 Gobius niger
CTGGATAATGAGAGCCGAGACCATTAAAAAGCTTGTGGCTCCTAACATGATAAATTATACAGCCAACCAAGACGTACTTAAATTCTGCCTGCTCCATGTGCAATCCCGACCCATACACTTAAGCCTGTAATGCATGCTTAATGGGGAGAGTGGGAATAGCTCAAGAGACAAGAAGTTATTTGAAAGTAGGCACTTCAAAGCACGTGTGGTTGGAAACAGGCTTTTAGCGCTGAGGGGTCAGCAGAAGTAGGCCGGTCCATCGTGTATAAATGATGGTTGTGCGTCAGTTAGCTTGTTTGGACTGACTCCTCAAGTTGTGGATACCTCAAATCCATTTGAATGTGTGAACAAAAGCAGTTAGAAGATGTAAAAAGACGTGTAGAAAATGTCCTGGTTGCTTTTTTAAAATGTTTTATATAACAGTACACACAATGTTCCACAGACCGAGATGAGACTGGATATTCTTTAAAACATCTTGTACTTCTTGGTCTAATTCACCTGTTGCACACTGCGCTAAAATGGACATTTTGACTTTGAATTTTTACCAAGTTATTATCAGATAACAGATACAGCAGATAGGTCTGTTTCTGCTCCCAAATCAAAGATAAGAAATGTATCTTATTTGGTGGTACTATTCAGCTTATTCTGGAGGTTCCCGTGCCGCCATGAATTGTGCCCGCCCCTTCCTATTAGTTAACATGGGACTGGAGAAGTCCAGATAAACTACTACATGTACTACATTTTACTACATGTTACTACAGATCCTACACGCACTGTGTCCACACTTCGATCTCTTTATACACCTACACATCTGTAAATACAATCCCGCTTTTATCAAAATTCTGTGTTATATGTTTCATGTTGCCCGTCTGCACCAAGAAAAATTCCTAGTTTGTGAACCCATTCTCAAACAATGGTATTAAAAGCTATTCAGATTCTGAATACAAAGCCGATTTTAGGCCGCACAGAGAAACAGTGCAGTGTTGACTTGTTGGTGCAAATGAACATTGGATATTTAACACAAATCAAACTACGAAACATCAGATTTTACCGGCGAACATTTTCCCTCGTTCTCCCCTTAATGAACGGGCATCATGCTCTACCAGAAGTGTCAAGACAACGGAAGTGCCAAGAGTGGGCGGGGCGGAATACGGTGAATATGTCAGAGGACATATCCCAAAGGAACAAACAGGACGACTCCTGTCTAATTTTAAAGTCCGTGTAGCTTGGGTTAGTACCATGTTGCTAACAGCTGATTCAGTTACCTTCGTCACCCATAGGTTTTTTTTCTTTCATACTGGATAACTGATTGGGTGGTACCGTAAAGAGACTTGAAGGGAGAACATGTATTTTCTGAAGGAAGCTTATATTTATATTATAGTATATATTAAGGTGTTTAAAACATAAATGCCAGGTCTAATCACTTTATTGTCTGGGAGAATAAGAATGCCAGTCGGTTTTTCCCTAAATTGTGCAGCCCAAAATTATGGTTGCATTAGCCCCTTTGTCAGACTATAATAGCCGGTGCAGTATTTTTCCTTATGAATGTCTTATCAGTTTCAAAATCATTTCTAAGAATCAGCAAAAGGTGAGGTAATAAAACCACCTTTTTGACAACAAGTCTCCAATAAGTTTTCCTATCGCCGTTGAAATGTGGATTTTCATCATGAGCATTATTGCCAAGACACAACCTAAGGAGAAATTGTGGACAGTACAGAATGACCTCCACTTTTGTGAATTCAATATCTCATTACTTTTGGTGTGAATAGGTTGAGCGGAGACGGTGGTCGGCACATCTCCACGATACACCAGAGTAAATGCGGCAAAAGGCCAGTCCTTCTTTCTGATATTAACTATTGATTTGGAAAGATTGATCTAAACAAGGGAATTTAATGTGCTCGGAGAGAGAAGCCGCCGTCACGTAGCTCGCGTGGAAAATATTGTCAGAGATATAAGGAGGAAAAGGTGAAAAGTAGCAGGTAGCGGTGTGTGTGCGTGCCTTGGGCTGAGTGTGAGAATTAAAGGCGGAGAACAAAGCGGGGAAATTGAAAGCGATCGAGAAGCGTGTAGAGGAATGCTCCAGACTGGTGGAGGTGACACTAATTGGGACGTCGGCGGCGAATGCCTGTAAAAGAATTCTCATCTTTTTGTCGAGCCGGATTGAGGAATTGTTCAAAAGGTTGTGGCACATGTCAGGGATGTTTGTTTTACTGTCAAATCTTTACTATTCCAGCGTAGGAGAAAGACACCTCCCATGTTAACGAGAGCGACGCTTGGCTGATAGAAACAGGACAGGCAGTGCACGAGATTTTGCAGGAGTTTAATACATCATGAAGTCAAATCCAAGCATTGTTCTCATTGCATTCCGATAAAGATTCTAGTAACCTGTACATTTGTAATCTTGAAGGGACTTGAAGGGACCCGGTATCAAGCATTTAGAATAACCTAATCTATGACTTGTAGAGATGCAGCCAATAGGCATAACAAATCTCAACAATTACTAATTTGACCCGTGTTAAATCCCAATCACACTCACAGTAAAGGTGCACAGTGCAACTATAGGACTGTAGGACTATGCGAGTGAGACTGAATTTCCAAGTGGGACATGCGATGCTAGGGTAGTGCCCGGACCTGGCCAAGTCCATGGGCTTTAAAGAGGGGGTATTACGCTTTTTTCAATCACATAGCACGAGTCTATAGCACACTACAATGATGACGAAACCTTCTGTTGGTCTGTAAATGCAGTAAATTAGAATAACTGCCTTTTATAAAATTGCTCTCTCAAAATGGCTGTAGTGAATGTCTTGAAATAGGGCTCTGTCTCTTTAAGAACCTCTGACCCTTTTCGACACGCCCCCTCCACACGCTGTCTGTGGCATCAGTGGGGAGGGGGTTCTGCTGAGGAGCAGTGATTGGTTACTCGGCTGGTGACGAAAGCTCGGAGGCGTCTCCAGGAGGTGGGGGGCGTTCCTAGGAGGACTCAGGCAAACCTATCCCTAAAATGGCCGCCATCAGAGTTTTTACAGATTACTCAAAAATACGTGAATGTGCCAAGGCAACACTTCAGGCATGTTTTTAATGAGGGAATGACATAATAACATGATGTAAAGCTTGAAAAAGACGATTTTGCATAATACCCCCCCTTTAAAGTAAACTGGATATGGATACCGTATATTGTGGACTATTGAGTGCACCTGAATATAAGTCACCAACTACATTCAGAAAGAAAAAATATAAAGTACAAATATAGGCCAGGTTACGCGCACGGCCTACGAGCAGTAACACAGACAAGAGTCACTCCTCTGCTGCTGCATTTTCCACACATGCTTTAGAAATGTGACTGACACTCGGCACGTGCCCTCCCCCTTCCCCGCACCACAGTCTGGTAGCTGTCGAAGTAGGGAAAGGGCAGAACTACGTGACCTATGGAGGATTGAAAGTTCTATAATTAAATAAATAAATACACATTTAATATTTGAAATTGTAATTAATTGTTTAAATGTTTCATTCATTCATTAAATATGGAATTACATAAATAAAATAAATAAATGCACCACTAAATTATTAAATAAATGTTTAATTAATTAAATGTGTCATTGATTAATTAAATTACCATTGATTATGTGTATATTATGTGTATATTATTTATCTCTTTAATTAATTGTTTCATGGTCCTGTGTTGCAGTGTTTCATGAATGTATTTTATCTGCCAAACTCTGGTTCTAACACCTGATTGGTTACATTACACTCCAGAATAATGGATTGATGCAGAGCGAGTGGCGAGTGAACGTACTCTGATATGCTGGGTGGTGCTATTCACCTCTACGTTGGTTTGTGTACTCAAGCAAAACAACTAAACACAAGCCTCGATCACTCCATCAAGGGATGTCAAGAAAGAACTTATTTATTCATATCTGCTCCCTTGAAGGCTCATGAAGGTCACTCATTTTGATGGGCGACTGTGACGTAAAAAATAAATTAATGAAACACTGCAACACACAACCAATTAATTAAATTGATAAATAATTATGTATTTTTACACATAATCATTGGTAACTGAATTAATCAATGACACTAATAATACATTGATTTATTCAATTCCATATGTAATTAATGAATTAAACATTTAATGAATGAATGAAACATTTATTAAAGGAATAGGCCACCGTTTTTATATACTAAGATATGTTCTTACCTCACTTTAGTCGAGTTAATATATCCCCGTCTGGTCATTGTCCGCGCGCTCTGTCACGCAAACGGAGCACATACGCAGCCTCTCCCATATGTGACATAGCTCCGAAAAAGCTCACGATAGAAGCTACCAAGCTCTTCCACGTGTTCCCTATTTAAATAAAGTTACGTGAAGTGTTTTCATGCGAAGTATATTTACACAGAAATGTAACGTGTCGATTTTATAAGCAAATAAAAAGGGGGACTATATTGTGAGGCGTAATGATACGAGGAGTAAAACGTCCGCGCAGTAACTCCTAAAGGTTATTGACGGAAGTGAGCGGGGGAAGTCTTTAGGAGTTACTACGCGGACGCTGTGCTCCTCGTATCATTACGCCTCACAATATAGTCCCCCTTTTTATTTGCTTATAAAATCGACACGTTACATTTCTGTGTAAATATACTTCGCATGAAAACACTTCACGTAACTTTATTTAAATAGGGAACACGTGGAAGAGCTTGGTAGCTTCTATCGTGAGCTTTTTCGGAGCTATGTCACATATGGGAGAGGCTGCGTATGTGCTCCGTTTGCGTGACAGAGCGCGCGGACAATGACCAGACGGGGATATATTAACTCGACTAAAGTGAGGTAAGAACATATCTTAGTATATAAAAACGGTGGCCTATTCCTTTAAATGATTTAATGGTGCATTTATTTATTTAATTAATTCCATATTTAATTAATGACTAATGATTAATGATTTAATCAAATATTTAATGGTGTATTTATTTATTTAATTGTGGCACTTTCAATCCTCCATATGGGACAACTCCTTAACATTATATTATGTAAGGATTAAACAACTCGGAGCCGTGCATTAGACGGTTATAATGCACGACGCGGAGTCAAGAACAGCGGAGTGGTGTTATTCCGCGAAGTGCATTATAACCGTCGAATGCACGGCTCCAAGTTTTTTAATCCGCTTATACCATGGTCCCACAAACGTAACATTTACAGTAAATATTTGTTTCATTTACTAAAGTCACTAAATATGCCAGACCACCGGGACTATTTTATGTGGGTTACTGAAGGCTCGTCTCATTCTCCGCAGCTATTACGAGGATCTCAGTCAGGCGCAACGAAACAACATAAGCACAGAATCACAACACAACAGGACTAACCCGGCACTTTTCCGTGGAAGTAAACACCGATATGCGGCACTCGTGGGCAGGAGTTATTTCACTTTTACGCTGTTTAACCTGAAGCTAGCTAGCTAGCTCAACAAGCTCAACTGTTTATGGAAACAGCTGCGGTGGAGTCTGCTTACACCTGGGCTACACAAACTGAAACTTTTATGATTGACTTTACTAATCCAGCCAAATATGTTTAAATACTGGATCATTTTATGTACGCCTGAAAATCATGAATAGCCTTAACCGTTTTCAATAGAAATGGAAAGCTCATATTTTATTAACAGTAGCTAACCTAGCTGCTCACTCTCCTCTACTTCCCATTTATCAAACATTTTGTTTTGGCCAAAAACGTTGAAATTAAACAAAATCCATCTCATACGTCAGTCACTAATTACGTATCTGATTCAGCTGTGTCATACGTTGCTATGGCGATGCCCACAGCGGAGTGATATCCCAGTGATTTAACTACCGGACTACGTGTGCGGTTATACGAAAATAATGCACGCTTTTTAGCACCCACCAGCCAATCAGAATCGAGTATTCACCCAGACCATGGTATAAACTATATTTTACTATGTTATACTATTAACTATACTGGACGGGCTCGGGTATAAGATCTAAACTCTACGCATCTTTTTTTTATTTATTTATTTGTTTATTTGACAGGGACAGTACAAGGAAACATTGCCAACTCGTTGGCCGATGTTCTGTACATAAGGCGTCTAGCCATCGGCTAATTTGCAGCCTCCGTCCCTGGTTAGGCTTTTGAAATATCGTTGTATTGCTTTTGAAATATCGTTGTATTGGCCGCATAGTTCTTCTGGGCGTGTGACAAAAGTAGTCATGTATAATCCGAAAATTGCGAAATGAAATAGAATTCATGGGGAGAAAACAAAAAACAAAAAAACATTTTATTATAAAGCAATTTGATAATGTTATTTTTTACTTATGAAAAAACAAGTGGTGTTTGACCCTCGATAATACTTTTGAAAGTTGCTAATGTTAGTAGAAGTACTGATTTCAGCATGATTTTCAAAAGTAACATATTCACGAACCGCACAGTGAATCTTGTCCATCGTGTTTACGTGGGTGTAACAGGCAGTGATTTGGATGCCAGAACAAACTTGTGCATAATCCCTGCATGTAAACCCGCAGACCTCTGGGACCCTGTGATGTATGGCAGGGCCTTTTTAGCACCTCTCTCTCTTTGCCTTTCTGTTCGTGATCCGTGGAAGCGCTTTGTATGTGTGTGAGCGGGGACTGGGCGGGTGCATGCATTCGCCGCTGCGTCCTTGGGGAGTAGACCTAGCTATGCGGGTCAGGGTGGCTGTGATCTGAATGGAGAACATTAATATTTAAACACAGGCTCCTGAGGGAAAGAGACTGTAAATGATTCATGATTTATGCTGTGCAGGGCCCTCAGCGGTAGCAGCAGCAGCACAGGCAGAGCTGCGTGAAGATTCCTTGCTATGTGCTCCGTGCTGTCCTCCTGTTCCTATATGGGCTGCCTTTCATCTCTCATTTAGTCTCCAAGGGTAATGTCTTCCCTCAACTTGATTATTTTTTATATTTATTTTGCATCCTGACTTTCCCCACATACTTTCTCATAGGCAACTTTTGATGCTGTCCTATATAGAGAGTTCAAAAGTTACAAAAATAGAGATGAGCCGTATTTTTCCATCTGTGTAAGTGTTTTAATTGCCAGATTTATTTTTGCTGCAATAAACAACATGAAGCTATTCCATCTTTATTCAATTCACTCAACTGTTATTGTCATTATCTGGACAGTAACAAAAAGAATATAGAAAGATAATTGTTTTTGCAAATGAAATCACCCTCTCAACAACTTGTGTTAAAATCAAAAGCCATAAAAATCCGATGTACTGGCCTACTCATTTTGTTGCATTTCTCAAGCAAGTTTTGTTTTCATTCACAATTGGTTGATTTGTTAAGAATAACTCAAATACAAACAAAGAGACGTTGACATTTTCAGATTGTCTTTTTTCTACCATTGTAAATTTTGCAAATGCTGACTTTATTAAGAGTTGTATGAGTCCAGAAAGAAAATTCAGTTAGTAATTCAAGTAGCAATTGAAGCGATCCAGTGGTTAAGGTTTGACTGTAACAAAAAAAAAGCTTCCTATTAGGAAAAGGACACATAGAGCAAGCTTACTGCATTTTCCAACCAATTTTTCTCCAAGCGGTTTCCAAGAAGTGGTTGTTTCCTCTGCACTCTCTGGCAGGCAGGCCTAGAGCCATCGTTGCTAGGAGACAAGCTGTCAACTTCCTGAGGGTTGCTCCGACTGGCGCAGCGCACGTGTGAACTAGATTTTGTTGTGCCATGAAAGTTGCATGTGGACATACACCCAGTCTTTTTGCAGTCTGAGCCACTTCCCTTCCCTTCCCTGAGACTGAGCAGAGAAGTTGACGTATCCATTGGATGGGACTTCTGTCTGGTGGACGCGCTGTTCTGCTGAGGCAATATTTTGACATGTTGGCAGTCGCTATCTTGGATTTTTGGAGAATGCTTTTCTAGGAGCACATGTTTTAAAATGTGGCCATTGCTCTGAAATAGAAAACACAATCAAGCTGTTTCAGATTGTAACTGTAGACACATGAACGAGCACATTAAAAATAGATGTCTTAGGCAAGAACGATTCATTTATTGAACACACAACACACAAAGTAATTTATGCTAACTGATGTTACCCCAAACTCATTGGTTTGAGTCAATGGAGTATTGTACTGGCAGAGAATGCAATGCAGTATTTCACAAGTGTCGGGGTCTCTGGAGTCTACCTCGAGGACAGGACATACTTTGTCGAAATTGGCAACTGTGGAGTCCCCCAGGGGTCAATCTTGGGACCCCTCTTATTCAACTTTACCTGCTTCCATTGGGTCAGCTAATAAACAGCAACAATGTGTCGTACCGCAACTATGCAGATAACATTTAAATCTACATGTCACTGACCTACATGTCACTGACGGCTGACATGTTACAGCCGTATGAACCATCTCGGGCCCTGAGAACTTCAGGGAGGGGTCTCCTGGTGGTTCCCAGAGTCAATCAATCAATGAATCAATGAATTGTATGTTGATGTTTTTATTGATTTTATCTGTGTTCTTGTAATTTTATGCAACTGTGAAGCAATTTGAATTGCCTTGTGTATGAATTGTGCTCTATAAATAAACTTGCCTTGCCTCTGTACTATACCTAGTCCTAATGTTTCAACACCACTCTTACATTATACTGTGGAACATAATTGTTGTTATCATAATTACATAATATTCACTAACAGTTTGGGCATACTTCATTATTTTTCATCGTTGACCACAATAGATGTGGCTTTTGTGCCTGTATTGGAATTTGACACTACGGGATTTCCGCCAGATTGAGTCAGCGAAGCCTGTTCTTAGAAATGGATTTTCATACTGTATTTTGTCGGTCTCTTTTATGTCTCCAACTGAGGCAATAGAAACGGAATGTTACAAGTCAAGGGTAGTAATGGCTAACTCAGGGACATAAGAACATAATACATTGCTTTCTCCTTTATTTTTTCTCTTACACGCACACGACACTTTCACTTAAATAGCATGAAAAGTGTAACTGAATAAATTAACCTTGCCCCGGCACCATTTGTATGTCCTAGAAAGTTATTATAATTGCTGTTGCAAAAGTAGGGCCATGAATATCATCAACACTATACAACAGAAGCTTTTTACTTACAAGTGCATACCAGCTGGAATGTGTTCTTCTCCTTTATTATTCTAGATAATGTAAGTTGGTGACTTTTAAGCTATAGGCTTAAGAATCTCAGAGCATTACTTTGTTATATTTTTCCATTTTATGTAATGCTCTAGGATGAGGTGGTTGTTCCACTGCTGCTCAGTAGTAAAACCCAAATGCTAAATTTCCCACTGTTGCCATCAGAGGGCTTTAGTCTCCTGATTTCTGTTATATAATATTTGAAGTTCTAAAACTATTATTTGAAAAGGATCAAAGAGTAGCAACATTTAGGAACTCTAGTGCACCTGGTGTAAGTGGTATTATTCCATTACTCCATACAATGATACTTTGATACAACTTCATGAACAACACTGTAATGTAATATGATTTACTAGAAAACCTTGTCAACTTTATGGAGCCACTTTTGATTCGCTTCTCTTTTCCTTGCAAATGAAATCAAGCCACGGGGCGCCCTATCTCGCCGCCCCCCGTGTACAACACATCACAACAGTGTATTTTCTAATCTCCTTGGCATTCCACCGCAGACTGCCCCTGCCGCGGTGCTGATGGCGGTGCTAGTCTAGTCTGTTTGTGCCAGAGACAGATTGAGCCAGTGCGCCGTGGTGGGACAAAAAAAAGAGCGAGCACAAATAAGAGCGAGATCCATGGACGGGCAGGACTGAAGTGGCAGCAGTCAGCTCTGATGGAGACTGATGAGGACGAGCGGATAAGAAGGGGCTGCATCCTAATCCCGCTGAAAACCAGACACGATGGATGGAGAGAGGGGCTCCAAGAACGTGAATCAGGAACTGGGAGGTCACGATGAGCACATCTTAGTTACAAACAGAACAGCATCACTGTTTTGTGAGCAAAATTTGCTAAAGTGTACATTTAGAGAGGAGGTACTATGCTATTTTTGCAATTGTTAGATAATAACACATCTTGATCACTAATTATATTCTTTCTGATTTTGCTCAACTGAAGATGCCATCTCCAATGCGCTTCACACAGCCCTCACTCACCAATGGAAGGAGTCCTTTGGTGAGTGAGGGTTGATACACAAACTGCTCCACACGTCACTGTGCAACTGGCTGCTGGACTTTTGATGGAGACAAGCTATAAGTGTCCTCCAGAACCATCACACTGAACACGGGGGCTCCCCAAGGCAGTGTGCTGGGCCCCCTCCTGTTCACTCTGCATACCCATGACTGCACTCCAAAATACAGCTCAAACCTCTTCATCAAGTTTGCAGATGACACAACAGTGGTGGGTCTCATCAGCAACAGAGACAATTCAAACTATAGGAGTGAGGTGACACACAGAAGAATTCTCTAAATGTGGACAAGACAAAAGCGATTGTTGTGGACTTTCGAAGAGCAAGAGTCCAGCATGCTCCTCTAACAATCACCGGTGCGGCAGTGGAGAGGGTGACCTGCACTAAGTTCCTGGGTGTGCACATCACAAAGAAGCTCTCCTGGACCATGCACACTACATCAATGGTCAAGTAAAGTAATCAGCCTCTACTTTTTCAGCAAGTTGAGAAGAGCCAGAGTCCCAGCCTCCATTATGTGCAACTTCTGCAGAGGGACTATAGAGAGCTGACATATGGCACAGCTGGAATTTCCATTGCATTTGACGTGTTCAAAAAGCCCATGTGCTGAAAAAGATTTTGTCATTCTAAAAAGGTTTTTTAGTTTTTAATCAAGAATGAGCAAAATAGCTTGTTCTACATATGAACGCGTCAAGGCTTAATAATCTGCAAAATTTTGGCGGTAACAAAGTAAGCCTCTGCAGTGAACTTTCAGGGCATGTACTCGTCCCAGAGCGGGCTGATAACTGGTGAAGCCTCAGCGAAAGTTTTTGCTTGTCGATGCGCTGCGATGTAGGGATTAGCGCTGCCAGAGATCGTAAGTTAAGGAAAGCACACGTAAATACATTTTTATCGGAAGGTTTTTGTGATTTATAAGAGTAAAATATGCAGAAACTATGTATCTTCACCTCGTTGGAAACGAGTTAAGTGTTGGCATATACTGTAGAAAAGAAGTTATGAAAAAGAATGAATTTTAAAGTATGAATGAAAGTCATTGTCAGAAGGTTATGGGAGAGAGAGGGTGAGGGAGGTGTTCTGTGAGGAAACAGGAAGCAGCTCAAGTTGCATTTGAGGCACTTACAGATCCACCGCAGCCACTTGAGTTTACTGAGCTCAGGCACTGAGCGCAGCACAGTCCACTCCACTGTGTCCACAACAATTAACATCCAGCTCCCAGTCTGCTGGATGTATTCGTCAGCGTGGTCACAGGCAAAACGAGACCTTTTGTTTTATCCATTGTTTTGCTCCTCGGAATGTGCATAGTTTTAATTCATATAGATGGGGCTTTTTCACAAGTTGTAGGTATTTTCTCATCTTCCGAAATGCTGTTTTTGATCACCAGGCAGGGATTTCAGAGAAAGCTGTAGACCAATAAATGTTCACCAATGCATGTAACAGAACTCCAGTTAGCCAACTTGATGAAGCAATCTGAAGGGCACAATAACTAGCATTGGAATGAGCCGCACGGTGAAGAGGCTTGCACGTGCGCACACAGCAAAAAAATACCCGGGGTTAAATTCCAGGATCAGGCGAAATCTCTCTGCGTGGGGTTTCCTCTTGGTACTCTGGTTTCCCCTACTAACTCAAACATGTGCAGTAGACTATAATCTCCAGTCCTAACAAAGCTCTCCCCCTAGGTTTTGGTGCAAATGCATAAAAATACCACTGGGAACAATCAGGTCTATAACAAATATTATAGATAGTGTTTAACTGCACATCGTTATATAAATTGTGAGAATAGCAGAGCGCTGGTTCGGTGTTGCATCTGAAATTTGATTTTGACAAGTGATGTTTTGTCACACCGCTGTCCTCCCACACATCCTCATTTCCTGTGATAATGATCTGCTTTTGACAGACTATATAGAATGGTGTTTTCCAATGTGTCCTCATTAAATGCAAAGCCCTGTGGAAAATATGTTAACACCTGAACTCAAAATTTGTTGAGATTTATAAACTTATTTGGTCTAGACAATTTAACTTGTTTTACGGTCTTACTTGCAGCCAAGGGTGCAACGTTTGGTAAAATATTTGGGGGGTCTGGCTATTTTGTATATATTTCTGGTTTAAAGCATTAAAGCAGTAATCCAGAATACAGACCTCTTTTGCACTTGTTTCTTAGTCCCAATGAAGGCAGTATTTTGAAATCTGCTTGTTTTTTTCCGCGGTGGCAAGTTTGCTATACACTAATTTGGCTTATGATGTACTTGATAAGTAATTAGTTATAGTCTTACCATCATACTCGTGCAGACTTGCTGAGGTTAGCACATCGGCAACGCACTGATTTCTGGAGAAGCTGCTGATAGCACTAGGATAATGTCTAATTATGGATCTAATATATGGATTTACTCAGGAGATTGCTGTCTTCTCCCAGTTCATGGAAATGTGCTCTGTAAGTACCATTCTTTCGCTGCAGACACCCTAAAGGAATAAAAAAGGCTTGGTATTCATAGCTCCATACACTAGAAGATGATACCGATTTTTATAATGGCCAGTAATGTAATTGCAATGGTTATGATGATTACATATCTTGGTAGTGTAATCAGCTGTATTTGCAAAACTGAAAGTGGAAAAAGCACTCACTGATAGTGCATAATTTCATGACGCTAGGGACAGGGAAACGAGTACATGTACAATATGATCAACAATTCTGATGTAATAATAGCAGTTTCAATCAAACACCTTTTCATCTCAAAGGCCAATTCAGTCAATACACATGCTTGATAAGAAAAACATTGACGCATGTGTAGCTCAACGGTCCCCTTCCTTTCCATTTGGAAATGCTTTCTATCAGTGGTAACTGATAAACTATCTGTCCTTGCCATCACTATTGGATGACAAGCCATGACCCAAATAAGTATTTATTCAAACCCATAAAATACTGTCCTTTTGAAATGTATTATACATAATGAAATGTACTGTATTTCTTCACAGATTCTTTTTGATTGAAGAAACCTATAGTGCTAAATTATTGGTGAAAACAACTCTCTTTTTTTGTTGGTAAATATTAAAAGACATTTTTCCTAACAATGAGTATTGACCCACTGAAAATAGTTCCGTGAACCGTTTTTGATCCCGACCCACCAGTTGACAACCACAGGTTTATTGCACCAAGAGTTCGAGAGTAACAACTTTTAGATTTTCCTGTATGTGCTTCACGTCTGGTAATGGGCATTCAAAGTTAACTGAACTTCTGCAAGTTAAAAGTAGCTGTGTACACTTTAGATCAGGAGTACCTCGCTGGAAGATTACCGTATTTTCCGGACTATAAGTCGCTCCGGAGTATAAGACGCACGAGCCAAAAATTGCCTAATAAAGAAAAAAAAACAACAGAACAACTGAATAGGCGCACAGTATGTTAACGCAACACATTGATAGTTAGCTACATGAAGCATAAACAACTACTTTGACCAGGCGTCTGGTATGTAAACAGTTAACATAACAATAGCCTAAAGAACATACCAAGCTCTCAATGTCACTCCAAATCACTAAATCCATTGAAATCTTCATCCTCATTGTCAGTTCTGAACAATCGTCTTGGTTACTACCTGGCACGGAGGCGTAACTGCACCGTTGACAAGCCTCTCCCGAAAGCTCGTTTTTCAAGCTCTCATTTGCGAACTTGTTCCTCGTTCCTCTAGCTGTGGCTTTTAGCCCTTGATTAGCTTTTTTGTTTTCTTCATTGTGATAAGAGTAACCTCCACTGTGCGACTTATAGATCGGAAAATACGGTAGCATTTTTTTTGGTTCATAGTTTACTGTCTTTGAAGTAGGGGGAAGCTTTACCACCGCCAGTTGGAATCCTTTTGAGGCCTGAGTGGAATGCACAAACCGCAAACTAGCCACTACCATTTATAGTAGTGCATTCTTTGCAATATCTACAATTTGCAAATAGACTATGAATCTACAGAATTGCACCCTGCGTCTTAAGTACAAGGTAAATAAAGACCGCAGCCTATGTTATATATTGAGTTTAGTGCAATGCGGTCTTGTAGAAACATCTTTCCTTCTTATTTCCAATGGATAAAGATGTACTGTGCTCCTGTCTTGCTCTCGGGCTACAAGCAGCCTGCCTCACCTGTCAACTCTCAGCTTTGCTTCATGAAGCGCCTCCGTTCCCCTCAGCACCGCAAAGATTTACACACACTTTAGGCTGTTTACTGCTGCTTCGCATGCTGCTCCTTATCTCCATTACCCCCCCCACCCCACCCCCACCTGGGAACAAGGCTTGAAACAGTTACTAAACTATTCCTTCATTAGCACTGAATAACTATAAAGGTTATTTGTGAGGTGCAAAACAGAGTTGTTGCAGGGACACGTGATACTTTTTAAAGTTCACAGGAAGGGTAGTTTTCTTTCTGCTAGCATAACTTAAAAAAAAAAAAAAAAACTGAATTAATTCTATTTTTGTTTTATTCGGGAAGAAGGTATGACAGCAATTTTCACATCTAAAGAATTTCCCAGACATTCATAAATAAACTCACATCAATGCACCTGTCAATCAAATTTCTACATTGAAGAAATGCTTTTATCTTTACTTTGGATAACTGGCGTCTTGAAGTTATGACCCAGAATCCACACAGCAAATGGTCCCAATTGAGTTGGTGAAATGCTGAATTGCACAAACTTAATATTGGCTAGACCAATGGTAACTTTGGCATATCATACAAAAATGACTATTTTGAGCTTTAAACCTGTTACCACATTGTGCCCTCATCAAAAACACGTACCTGAAATTGTATTTTTGCCTCATTCATGCAAGTTTTAGTGCTGTTTAAATCGTGAGTTTTTTCTTCTGCTTCATTTTGTATTTTCTGGATTTTGCTACAAAATAGATCGATCAAAGTGTACATTGTGTGTGTCTTTATACCATCACCGGACTCATTTATGGCAGTTGCAAACAGGGTTTAGTACAGTGCCATTGTAAGTACTTTTACTTCTAACTATTGTCTTGAGCTGGATAAAGTGAAACAACCACATACATTCAAAGAGTAATTGAGTAACTGGAGACATCACAACTCCACATTTCCTGCCCCATAATGTACTTCTCTTTTTGTGGCACATTGTTTTTTTTGCATTTTGGTCTTGCTCTTTGTTGTTATCATGATGTAATGTGGAAAAAATGCAAAGAGAAGATGTTGATTTCATGAAATCCTTCTGGTCACATTAGAGCCCCACAGGCTCCGGGATGAGGTAGAATTCACTAAAGGACTATTCCCTGTCTGTCTAATGGCGTGAGCTACACTATGAGCGATGCTGTTATAATGTAACGAGAGACTGATCAATAATCTGTCAGCCAGAAAAACATGCACAGCTGCAGCGTACACAGGCCTGGCCTTATCATTAAGCGGGAGAGACAGAGACAAATGTTTATTTTATGCAAAGAGTCAACAAAATGGCACAAAATGCATTTTAGATTCATTTTTTACTCTTGTCTATTGACGCACAATACACTTGATTCAAAGAGGCAGCAGGTGGTCTATGGTATCACAGAGGGTGTCAAATTAGTGTATTTCTAAACTGCACTGGTTTAATCTTTATTTTAGGCAAATGTGGGTGCAATGTTACTTGTCTAGAACAAATTCAAGCTCAGTTGCTGTGTTTGGAGATTTATTTCAAAATGTACAAGGAACACGTTTAAAAATAAATTTGACATGAGTGTCCTAAAACAAATATAACTGAGAGAAAGCCATAAAACATGCTCCCTTCCCGAACCTATATCACAGTTTTCATGCAACAAATTGTCCATTAATATTTTTTTATTTTTTTGTTAGGGCAGCTCGATTATTGAAAAAATAATTATCACAATCATTTTAGTCATAATTGAAATCATGATTAGTCAAACGATTATTTGTTGCCTTTAAAAAAAAGTATAGCCTTATTTATTTTATTTATTAATCAAAAACCTATGCTGAATATTTTCTGTTTTCTAAAAAGTCATAAAAGTACAAATGAGGAGAGGTCACTGTTTTACACCTGCCCCTGCTGGCCAGCCCTCACACCTGTGCAAGTAAACTGAGCAGCGCGGCCTGATGACATCATCACACAGCGCTGTTTGTTTTTATGTCAGGCAGCCTCATTCCGATTTCCAACCGAGTTCAGCCATAAGCCACGCCCCCGAGAATTCTGATCGGATGTCATTCCAAATGCAGCTTTTTCAGTTGCTTATTAAGTTAATATTGTCGTTTACAGATGTTTAGGGTTAGGAGTTAAGGCTAGGGTTAAGGTTAGGGTTAGGAAAAAGTATTTGGTTAGAATTAGAACAATGTGGGGGGTGGGATCATGACGCTGTCAGGCAAAAGCATGAGCCATGGCACATGAAATGCAAAGGGAAAAGAATCCCAGCAGTATGTAATACAAATGCAAGTTTGCTTTGCTTCGTAAAATCGTTTCAGGTGGACAAGTGGGAGGGCATCCTTAATAATCGTTAGGGTTTACTATTTTGATTTATTTTTCTTTGTGGAATGCATTGTGCTGAAATGCTGTGTTGTCCGTCTTGTCAAGACAGTTGTCGACTGTATTTTGTGTTGTGTTTTGTAATCCTGGCTTGGTGTTAGTTTGTGAAATGTATTGTAACTGTTGAAATTGTTACATATTGTTTTTCTTTGTTTGTCTCTTTGAATAATAACAACAACAAAAAGTGTAATTTCGATTAATTGCACAGCCCTAACTCGTGTACCACTACAGTCAACTGTGGCTTAGGCGCAAACTTGTCCTTAAAGAAAGATTGGCGGTTCACTACCATTTACTGTCATGTTTTCATATACAGTAAGTATTATTCCTCAAAGTCCATTCAGTGGCCGCAGGGCTCCATGGATTTCACAAACACTCTGTCAGTCCAATGTAGTGCGAGAGCGCGGGATTGTGGTCGTTAATCAACAAAAAACTAACCAATCCTATTCCCTACACTGCAATAATCACCAGACCGCGAGGCTACTTCCCACAGGACAGTTTCTTCCTCATTCTCAAAATGACCACAGCATCTGAAATGTTAGCACCTCCCTAACAAATCTCATTACACAAGTTGTTTTTTTAACCAAATGCATTTGGTTAGAAAGACAGATACGACTGATTGCTAATATTGTTTGGGGTAACCGCTCCACACTCAGGAAAAGTTTCCCAGCTCTATTGTTGCCCGCGGCTCTTTAGAATCCGCAGTCAGACGCCCTCCTCTGTGATTAATGACTCTCTATGAATAGAACACGTGGCGTTAAAACCGTTGATTGATGCTTTGACGATTGCCAGGCGTCCCGGCATACATCATCCAAGCTTTTCATTCTGCTTCTCAGACGGGTCGAAAGGTAGGGAAGACAGCAGCACAGTGAGCAGAAATTACCCGATGAGAAGTTGTGTCGCACTGATGGAGAAAAACAACCGCCTGAGTGGCAGACGTGCAGGGTTTTCCGAGGCAAACAGCGCAATTAGTTCAGGTTCTGCTGGTGCGACAATGCAGTTCTCATAAAGAAGTAATTGTGTTGATCCTGTAAGATAACTAGTTGTAATGGAGATTTATCTACTCTGTCACCAGAACAAGTGGTACATTTCTCTGGCTCTTATGAAACTGTTCGACACTGAAATGTTTTAACCCTTTATAGGGCAAGGGACTATTTTTGGTAATTTCCGCACACTTTACATATGGCCTCCCTGCTGCACATCAGTAAGGCATGTAGTCCTCACCTTAAACCTAAAGTTAATTAGTTTAGTCCATATTTGGACATGCCCGTTGCACCTATTATTCATACTTACTGTATTTTCTTGACAAAAGAACCAATAAACCCAAGGACTCCTCCCAGTGCACGTAAAGCACAATCACTTAGAAAAGCTCTTGCCTACGACAGGTGTGATCATTCAAACATCAACATCGCATAACACAACGAATACCAGCACCCCTTACAACCTGAAAGTACTTTTTGTATATTCTATATATACATCTATTATTTTTACCCAAAGGGCAATGAACTAAATATGGTAACTTCGCTCACGTTTTTCTGCTTGATTTTGAAACATTTTGAAAAATGTCACAACAGAAATTAACTTGTGTTTTGTCTCCCAATAAAACTCTTAAGTTTAAATTATTTATTTCGAAGTATTTCATGAGTGCCCTTATAAACGGTTCCCTCACAAATTTTGTCTGCGCTACTCCCATGGCTTTCATTGCTTGTACCTGTGTAATCTCTCCAACACATGAACTTGAATGGCTTTTCTTTTGCTACCTGTCCCAGTTTGTTCTCAAAAGCGGTGTGCACAATGCCGTTAGGAGCAGATAGGTGCCTTGTGTGGACAGATATCTTGACAAATGGGCTGTATCAGTAAAGAGATTTGGCCCGGATGATCTGCTGCCCTAACCTGACCTCTCCATAGGATACTTTGTTGCATTTGGAGGCCCCTCTCAGCGGCACCTGCTTCCATGTATAATTGATGGGCCCGGCCAGAGGACGCGTCGGAGCCAATCCACCAAACCACAGTGTGACAAGGCCATGCCGACTGACAGGACAACACGCTGCTTCCCCAAACTGGATCTGCATTCAACACACACTTCGCACAGTCTGCCGGGGCGAGGCACGGCACCAAATGGAAGTTGAAAACGAAGGAGGCAGATGGAACAGCAGGAACTCAGGAAAAAAAAAAACAACTCTCTCTCTTACTGTTCTTCATATAACCCGGATAAAATATGCATACATAGTAAAACGTACGTAAAGTAAAAGATTTCAATAGTGACGCGATAAATTCATGTATTTCATATGTTTATTTTATTGAAAGCCAAGGAACAAGGTGAGAGAGCAACTGCTTATATCTGGTTTGGCCAGGACAGAAACAGGAACGTCGAGAGAGTTTGCTTCTTTTTTTCGTAACTTTTGAGCAATTTGTGCCGTGGTTTTGCACGAGGACAAACCATACAGAATAATTAAATGTTGTAGGATGCTGTGTCGCTTCAGAGCGAAGCTCCAGGACTGTCTTTTTACCGCTCATTACTTGCTAGTAATAGAGCCGAGGCTAACCCAGCCCATTCGCTAAAAAGGACAACTGTAGGCTGCCGTCTCAGTAACCTCCGAGTCATAGAAGCTTGCAGAAGATCGTTACCGGTCTGGACAGCGAAAGACGGACCCCAGATAGTCGCCCCTGGCTCACATTTACTCACAAAACTGTATTTTTATAATCGAACACATTTGCTCTCTCCACAAACCCTTTTTAACTGTGTTTTATTAATTTGTGGTAATCCCATTTGGCAAATCAAAGACTAATCCACTTCTCCATAGACACGAGGAAGGACAGTGCAGAGCCTCATGAAAAGCAGAGCGTAAGTAGTTGTTATTGATTCTATTACCTGGAAGCTATGTGAACATTATCTAATCAATGCTTGAAGTCACAAGGGTAACAGTAGTCACACATCCAATCAATTATATAATGGGATCCAGTGCATATCGACAGTAGGTCTGAATACTATCATGCATGTTTATGGATTAGCCATATTATACATGCAGGTGCCTGCTCAGGACATACAGTATTTGACTTTCAGTACTTAGAATTTCCAATAGTCTTGTCTAATGCCTTGCGTACTGAATGGTTTAGGGTACGTTCAGGTACTACGTTGTCTTGAAAGGAAATATTTGACAGGCGCCCACAATGCAGCACCCAGCTACAGATCTCCGGCTTGGTTTGGTCAGGACTATTGGTTGTATCTTTTTGTGCATTGTTATGACCCAAAGATTCAAAACATATTTATGAAGGTATGGGGTTTAACAAGATATATTTAATTTCTGAGATGTTTTTTTCTTTTTCTGTTTGTTCTGGGTGTGTGTTGTTTAGTCTGGAACTACTTTAGTTGTAATTGTTTAACTTAGTGCATGGGCACTCATGCTAAAAAAGATAAAATGGTTAAGTAACAAATGAAAGACGGTCCAGGTGCAGCCGATCTTACGAAAAAGACGAGTTCAAAAGACGAGTTCAGCTGTAAAACTGAACACGGTGAGTCTATGTTTCAGTTTCATGCCGCTAAAATCTGGAACAGTCTTCATGAGGATGTGAGTCGGGCCTCAATTCTGACAATGTTCAAATCCAGGCTGAAAACAGTTCTTTATCTGCACTCTTGCTCTTACTGCATTTTTATGTTGATGTTTTTGTCTGCACTCTTGTCATTTTATGTAACTGTGAAGCACTTTGTATTGCCTTGTGTGTGAATCGTGCTCTGCAAATTAACTTGCCTTGCCTTGCCTTGATCTCTCATCCAAACTAAAAAAAAAAAAACTCAAAAAGAGAAGCGAAAATGGGACAGCTGGTCACACCTGGAGAACAAAAAGAACTGTGGTGATTTTGATTTGCTGAAAATAGGCTACATTTGTGTTGCAATACATCATCTTGAAGGATATGAAAATGGACATGCTTTGTCTGCTCTTCCTAAAAGGAAATAGTGGTCATTTTACATCTTCCACGATAGAGCAATATTAAATGAGTTTAAAATGAGCAAGATCCATATGCAAAAGAAACCCTACACTTCTTCAGAGTACATGAGCACATTATAGAGCACTCCATCACCGCCTTCTCCGGTGTGATCCTGATGATGGGCTGTTTTGCAGTCTCCCCCAGCTGTTATGGCTGAGATAATAAGAACATGGCACCTGTGAGGCACTAAGAATCATAGCAGTATGGTCTGGCTGTTTACCAAGCTATATGAAGCTCCGTGATGGCACAAAAAAAAAAAAAACTGTTCCTGACTGCTGCGTTCCTCACTATAGGCAACAGGGAAAGCCTGAAAATGAAGTCTCATATTGAGAATTGCGGTTTTATTTAAAGACATATGGCTGAAAGTAAATTGGACACGGCAGTAATTACATTCAGACGTCTTGCCAGTCTGATGCTGAACGGTTTGTTAAGAATAATAGAATAAAGGTTTACTGCTGTGCAATTCACTAAAATCCCTCACATATAGCCTAAATTCTATGATTAATATAATTATATGTGTAATTCAATTGTAATTTTTATGTACATACCAGTTGAGGGAGAATCTTTAAGCTTTGTGACTAAAACGATGTCAATATGTTTGTGTTGTCATCTTGTGGTTTGTTTTCTGGATGGTAGAAAAAAAGTGGACTACATAAGATATTAATCAATCACATTTTGTGGCTCCGCTCAGATATAATGTGAATATGGTTTAGACAAAAATCTTCTAAGCACTCTGAATTAGCATGTTATGTAACGCTATCCTAATATCCTAATGACCTGTCCGTTGTCAGCTTGAATAAATCACCCTCCGTGATCACAGAGGTGCAGAAAACAACAGTTTGTCAGCTGCAGATGTGAGGCGTTAGAATGTGTGGACGGCGGCGCATTATCATTCGAGAAGGCATGTTGGGCAAAATCCACTTTCAGCCTTGTTATATACAGCGTAATGTTGTTTACCCATCCCAAAAACATACCAGGAATAAGGTATGGTGCAGTCTGCATGTTCTCCACTAGGAGTGTGACAATAAATCGATTTTCTGAGGAGGAAAGGACGATACAATACCGATACTTTTGATGACGTCGTGCATATTAATGAGCGACGTCATGCATATTAATGAGGTAGCAGTGCTCCACAGTTTTCACAGTCACTACAGACCAATAATGTTCAAGAATTCAGTCAGGCCAGCAGAGGGCAGCACTACAGTTTTAACCACTTGAACCAAACACTGTGACACATATATTACTTTTATTGATAGTTTTTTATAATTATAAATAAGATTACATTGATTTATTCCTTTTAAAATAGGACTGTGGTTTCTTGTTTATTTAAATGTAAATGAAGTCACTGACAGATCTATAGACCCATTTCCAGTGTGTAATTCATGGATTATTGATACAGAAAAAGGGGTATAAAGCAAATGGAAAGAAATGTAAATTATCAATAATATGTAGTATGTTACAATAAAGGTCAAAAGTAGCATGTTTCAAAAAAACATAGTGAAAAATCATGTATCATAGGATTTTTCTTTGTTCAATATATCGATTATCGCAGAATTGGCGTATCGTGATATTATCGTTATCGTAAGCCATGTATCGCGTATCGAATCCCGCGAGATTCCCACCCCTATTCTCCACATATTGCTAAAAAAATACTATGCTGCTTTCTGCCTTATTTAAAATAGTTTGACGCCGTTAGATTGCTCAAAAATAATGTGTTTGAGTATTTAAAAAGCCAGAACAAAGCATATTATGTCTTAACTTTTTCTTTTAATGATGAGCAGCTTTTGTTGACGTAATGTCCATTGACGACCGTTGGCCTTGGCTGCGTGTTTAGCCATGTCTGCGAGTGGCCCTCATCACCAGAGGTAAAGAAGTGCCTGGACTGTCCCTCTGAGTCACATAGAGAGACGGCAGATGGAGGCACTTTAAACACAGAATGTGAAGAAGGCCAGATTCACAGATGATGGCATTTGCTTAGTCCACCACCTGTTTGTGCAATGGGCCTATGTCCCAGAGCACACTCCAAACAGCATGGATATAGAGAGCATACAGAAAGCAGCAGTTAAAATGGTATAGAAAACAAGACGGATAACCGGAGCTTATGAAGAAATGTAAAGGCTGCAATAAGGAATATATAATAATAATAACTCAAATCGAGGTGAAAGTAAAAACACAGACAATGACACAATAGACAAATGTGACATAATGACGCCATGTATGGAGAACATATGTTAAAGTTAAGGGTTTAGTTCAAGTAAGCTCAGGCAAATTGGCCACAAAGGTCGCAGAACGGGACGGACTGCAGCGTTTTCCACAGCCAAAAGTGAGCCACTCCGCATCCAAACTGCTCCAACCACAGACCCTTTCAGCCCTGGGGTCTGGAGCACTTTGCCGGCTGTATAGAAGTGTGATTTGAGGCTTTGGTTTGTTCAGTGTTCTGCTTTTGGATACATTGCCAGGACATGTCTGGTGTGGACTCTGAGTGGGCTGTTGCATTTTGCTTAAGCAGACGTTTGGCAGATGTTTTTGCATGTCGGTACTCTGCGATAGAGGGAAAAGCTATTGTTCACAAGGTTAAAAAATTGCCTTCCGATTACATAGGGCAGGTCATCAAAGAAAATTCAAAGATTACCGTATTTTCCGGGCTACAAGTTGCTCCGGAGTATAAGTCGCACCAGCCTTAACAACTACCTGAGGCTAACTGCACCGTTGACAAGCCTCTCCCGGCAGCACGTTGTTCAAGCACTCATTTGCAAACTCGTTCCTTTAATTGTAGCCATTGAGCTTTTAGCCCGCGATTAGCTTTTTATGTTTTCTGGCATTGCAGGAAGAGTAGCCTCCACTTTTTGCCAAACTTTCTTTCTACATTTTTAGGGGTACAGGAGTAGCAGATACTGGTACACAAGCCTATTAACCTTTTATATATTTGAGTATAAGTCGCACCCCCAGCCAAGCTATGAAAAAAAAGTGAGACTTATAGTCCGGTACTCAAACATGTGTGCCTCAAAACAGAACTCCAGAAATATTTTTGAAGAGAGAACATAATAAGATATATTCAGTGTGAAAGAATGCAGAGTATTCCAACATGTAAAGTGTATTTTTGTTGTCAACTTCTTCAGATTATGGAACATACCAGGCTGCCACTGAAAACAATATTCCATATCTTAAAAATTATCACATACTAATTTGACTTATATATAGAAAGATGCCAGCGTTTCACTCCCCATCTAGTGATCTTGCCAGTTTTACCAAATATATATGCAATGAAATACAACCTGTCTACCTAAATTCCCAATTTCTCATTTTTGTATTGACTTTTTCCCCAATAGTTTGCTCCTGAAAGTGGCAAAGAATAAAAGCAAAGGCCATTTTTTTTTCGGGATATGACTGTGCTGTGGAACATCTGTAGGGAAATCAGAGGCATCGGACGACCGCACACTGCCTCGTGGCCCCAATCTTTTGCCTTTAGATGTGCCCAGCGAGTGGAGACAGCTGGAAGGGAGGAGGCAGAAAACAAGCTTACGCAGCAGAACAACTCCCCCCATCGGCTAACCACAGCACTCCCACGACGCAATTAGGGAGTCACGCTCGGAGACGCGTGGAAGGCATGGGGTAGTTTCCTCGGAGATTAGCGACGTGGAGGAGCAGACGGCAGCGGGGGGACCACGTGTTGAAGCGTGGAGAAAAACCAGGATGAGCCTAAAACAGCATGCAGCAACAAATAGGCAGAACTGAGTGTGGGAGAAGGCAGCGGGACACATGGTTTGGTTCCACATGTCGGATAAAAGCAACTACGAAGAGGAGCGTTCAGACCACATACTGGGAGCGGCCTATGCAACACTGCCGTAATATGCTTTGTTATTCCAAGTTACCCTGTATGCATATAGATAATTAAACTTTACAAACACATGAGCATATATGTACTGGATGGATATACAGTGCAGCATATCTACCCTTTGTGGACCAAGGAATTCACAATGCATGTTTTATTTAACCAGATTTCAATCACATTAAACTTTATGTGCGTTATCATCACATGCCATGGTCATAGTGGAGAGGAAAATACTTTGCAGTAACTCGTATTGTGCTCCAAATAAGTAAGAAAGAGCTTCTTTTTTTTATCATTGTACAAGTGTACAACAAAGTAGGGTTCAGGTGTTAGTCCTGAGCCACTGTGACTGAGCCACACTGCCACTGTGGGCCAATGAGACCAGCATGGTTTTGGAGGTAGAGGAAACCTTAGTACCAGGAAGAAACCTGGCTGGTTGTCTAAAGTGCTCCTCAGAAATGGTGCAGCACCTCCTGGGTTTGTCCCTGTTTCAAAGCGTGGTGTCCTGCACTGCAGCTGCTCCACCTCTTCCTCCTGCACAGCTCATTCCGCTCCACAACGGTCTTTCATCATTTTCCCCTTTCCAGTAGAGCATCTTGTGACGCCTCCACTGTGTTGCATATGTGGGGGGCTCTTGGTGCCTCTTCAGTGTTTCAGACGAAAAAATGTGTAGGTCTCAAATGTCTTTAGCTCATAACCTAAGTTTGTGTACTTTTAAAAAGCTGCTTACTACAGGGCCATTATGGACTCTTTGCAGTAAAAAAATCTGCCGAACCTCCAAAAAAATACAGCAAAGATGTATAAAAGCATCCAGTAAAACAATGTGGAACACAAACCACAAATGCAGTTCACAGAAAAAGACGCAGCTGCACCAAGAAAACTGGAGGTTGCTGCTTGTTTAGTTGTTGCAATGACAGGTTTAACGGAAACTAATCAAAGCTGGGACAGAAACCTAAATAACCGGTCATATATTTAGTGAAGAAAAGTCCAGTTATTCTTGTTTAATGTTTTGCCATTACAGTTTATTGATGGATTGCCTATAATTTCTAACGTATTGTGTGCAAGTTATTATTATACTTTATTGATCTCACTATGGCGAAAAGATGACTCACAGCAGCTACTTTTAAGAAAGTCTCTCGGCGTCGGTTAATATCGGATATCGGAAGATACTCAAAGTCCTTCAGAGTCACTTCCACATCCAACATGAAATAAACGTTTGCTTAAGTTATATTTCAGAACATTTCCAGCAAATACCCCAAAGGCAGTTAATACAAAAAAATCTCTTTATTCCTATATTTGAAGTTTCCTCTCTCTCAAATCTCAAGACTCCAAACTTCTTACCAGTTGCTTAGTTGAAGCCTAGGTCTCTGAAAAGATTCCACTAAATGTTTGTGAAAATAGCCCCGGAACAAGCAAGTGGGAGCGCGTGGAAAAAGTTTGTTTACCGCAGCGTTCTGCAAAGCCAAACATTTGGATTAGTAATGTAGTGCCGGATTTAGCAGCATATGGTGTCTGTACGGCTCTCTGGGTAATTGAGGCTCACATACAGCTTTGCCGTGCCTTCCTTTTTTTGTATACAACTGGACCATTTTTTTTTCACCTTTGTCAAATTATAGGTAAACTGTATTATCTTATTGTTTTGCCACTGTCCCCTGCGCAACACCACTATCCCTCCCTCTAAGAACCTTTGCAGGGATCTGTTGCACAATTGGAAGGACATGCATTTTACATGGGTTACTTGCTGGCTTTTATCAATACACTCGGCAAGTGACCAAAACAGGTTTATACAACACACACACGGAAACAACATTATTATTTATAGCACCACAAAACTCCACCAAACAGCGTGACCCTTAGACACTTTTGAAAACTCTAAATCCTTCTTTTCTCAATACCCTAAGAATGTGGCATATTGAGAACGCAGATGAAATGTTTTAGATCAAAGACTTGGCTGGATGGTTTGGCCTGATGTTTTATTGATCATAAACCATGTTAAGTATTTGGAAGATGAATAAAATCTGCAAAAAAAAAAAAAAAAAAGAAAGAAAGAAGTGAGTTTTCTTTTCGGAGGCTGAACTGAGGAAGAAGAAGAAGATGATGCCCCTAATGTGACACTTAAAAAGGGAAAAAATCAATCCCCGGAGCGTAACGCCTACGTGTTACTCTTATGGTTTTGGACAGTTCAGTCGAGAGTTTTTGGGTCATAAACAAGACGACATCAAAGGCAAACAACAAACAAGAAAGCCAGCGAGCTAAAAGAAGCAGAGGTTCTTGCAATCATTGAGTGGAGTGGAAGCATGCAGTCGGGTTGTAAACACATTTCATGAAGAGGTACACAAAAATGGAGCTTTAAATAAATAGTAGTTAATCATGACTAAACCTCCAGATATTCATTTCGACTTGGGAAGAACCTATTTAAAAATAAATAAAAAAAAGCGCCAGATGAGCTATAAAACGTCTCGAGAAATAAAGTCCCTGAAGCCGTGCAATATTTACAACACTATCTTAAACACTGCTCGACAAAATGTGTTCATTTTGCCTGATTTGTTATCGACTAAAACTTAAAACACCTTTCTGTCAAGAAAATATAGATTTATGCACCTCAGGTTAATGTTACCGAGCTGGAAATTGGAACAGCCCCTGGATCGTTCCTCTTGTCAGGGGCCTCCAGGAGAGCATTAGAAACTTCACCGCACAGTGTGGGAGTAATTGGAAAGAGTATTCACTGGTTTTGCTGGTAGCTACATGACATTTAGGGATCAGTAATAAGGTTGGTGTATTCGTAAAAAAAGAAAAAAAGAAAAGTGCACCAATTAGCCTATGTTGAACATCTTTCTCCAAGGGAAATTAAAGCTATTGAAAAATCACCATACCTTCAATTTAAAAGTATGAAATATGATCAAATTGGGCAGCTAAGGGTCCACAGGATTATGAGAATAATAGCAGTCATATTAAACTCAAGTTGATCGTAGAATGAAAGCTGTCAGTAGGAATTGTTCTCAAATCCCTATCCACACTTTGTAACATACTGTGCCTTTATGAATGTGCTAGAGTGATTAGTGGTAGCCAAAGAGGCAGTAAGGAGGGGGTACAAAAGTGTGCCCCAGGGCAGCAATGTCAAGTGATGTATTAGCTTAAAGGAGCGTTCTGCAACTTTTACTGTGGAAAAAAAAGGTGACATCGGTGCCTACTTGACCTTGTAGTAACCCGGCAGCTGCATGAGTGGTCAGGATGGCGCTTTTACTGACGCTCCGGGATCAATTGTTGTTTTTGCTTCTCTCTCCAGAAATCCCAAGTGGTCCTGAAGATGTTGTAGAGACGTTGTAGAGACCACTGTGATGGAAAGTAAAGACACTCATACAGCCACATGGTCACTATGAGGTCAAATACATATAAATATCAACTTTCTTTATTCGCGTAAAAAGTTGCATGATGCAGCTTGAACATTAGTAACATCAATGATCAGGAGTCAGCAATTGTCTCTATGGAGCTAAATACTCCCATTGACTTCAGAGCATGGTCCAATTGAGGAGGTAAACTCCCTACTCAGACAGAATCATTATTTATCCACTGTGTGGTAAGTCATGACCATAGAACATACACTGCGTTCCAAATTATTATGCAAATTGGATTTTTGTGTCAAAAAGGTAAAAAAAAAAAACAATAATAATGAAACTCATGGATGGTATCGTGTCTTGGGGCTCTATGAATCACTGACATTAATCTCAGAGACCTGGGATGAGTAGTTGTCGGGTTAAGCCCAGTTAAGGGAAAAACTACTGAAAAATGGTGTTCCACTTTATTATGCAGATCATCATTTTCAAGCAATATGGGAAAGAAAAAAGGACTTTCTGCTGATGAAAAGCGTGAAATAGTTGAATGCCTTGGTCTAGGTATGAAAACCTTCGATATTTCATGAAAGATTAAGTGTAATCATCGAACTGATAAGAGATTTGTGGATGATTCTGAGCACACTCCGTTTTGTGCCGATAAAGGCACAATATGGACGGTTTCTGCCAGACAAATACATCAGATGAATAGAACAGATGCCACAAAGCAGCATACAGGTATTTGAAGCTGCTGGTGCCTCTGGAGTCTCCCAAACATCAAGGTGTAGGACCCTCCAGAGGCTGCAGTTGTGCATAAACCTTCTATCCGGGCCTCCCCTAAACGGTTAATTGAATGCTGATGAACAGAAACGGCTGCAGTAGCTCCGAAATACATGAGGACTCATTTTCAAACAGTCTTGTTCACTGATGAGCGCCGTGTAGCCCTGGATGGTCAACTCAATGGAGTAGTGAATGGTTGGTGAATGACCACAATGTCCCAACAAGGCTGTGACGTCAGTAAAGAGGTGGTGGAGTCATGTTTAGGGTCAGAATCATGGTGAGAGAGCTGATCGGCCCCATTAGGCCCTTTTAGGCTCCCTGAAGGTGTGAAAATGACCTTTGAAAAATATGTGGAGTTTCTGACTGACCACTGTCTTCTATGCTACTAAAAGAAGAGCTGTGCTTTCCCTAACAAAATCCTCTTCATGCATGATAACGCACCATGTCCTGCTGTAAAGAATACCTCTGCATCACTGGCTGCTATGGGCAAAAAAGGAGAGAAACTCATGATGTGGACCCCCTCCTCCCCTGACCTCAACCCTATTGAGAACCTTTGGAGCCTCAACAAAAAAAACTTCTATGAGGGTGGGAGGCAGTTTTCATCCAAACAGCAGCTCTGGGAGGTTATTCTAACATCCTATAAAGAAATCCAAGCAGAAACTGTCCAAAAACTCACAAGATTAATGGATTTAAGAATTTTGAAGCTGCTTTCACACAAGGGCTCCTATGTTAAAATATAACTTGACCTGTTAATATTTTTTTGATTGAAATAGCTTTTGATTTCAGTAAATATGACCTCCTAATGCTACAAATACAACAAATGGCCATTTTCAGTTAATTACAAGCTTTAAAATGTATTGAAACGATGAGTTGCATAATAACTTGGAACAGTGGATTTTGAGGTTTTTACTATATTTATTTTTGAAAAAAATACTGTTATCACTAGGAATTTTTTTCCACCACATTTAAATGATCCTCTACCAGTTAAAGACTTAAAAAATATGCTGACTCTCATTTGAGTTGACAATTTAGAAAATCTTAGAAAAATGTCATTTGCATAATAATTTGGAACGCAGTGTATAAAATAATAATTAGAATCTGAATCTTTGTTTGTGTAGGCGTCATACAAGAGTTTGTTTTTAAGCCCAGATCTGCCTGGCGAAGCGTTGCAGACATTTTGCCACTACAGCCACTACAATGATCAAATTTTATTAACAGGCTAAAAATATGTATATATATATATTTTTTTTTTAAATAAGTTAAACCATTCTTACTGGATTGCTATATATATATATATTCGGGCTGCTGCTAAAGCTGAAGAAGCTTCTTAGGTGAGAGGTGAAACATCCGCAACATCTTATGCTTGTTGAGAAATGTACATATATGGAGAATTTTGATGCAGGAAGAGTGCACTGCTTTTTCTTTTCTCTCACTTTGTTTGAATCATTGTTCTTCGACGTGTCAGAATCTAGCAAAACACCTTGTCAGACTTAAAGCCGGCGCAACATGTTACTACTCAGCTTTTTAACAGGAGTTGAATAGGACTCCACAGCTCATGACAGCGTGAGGGAGTCAGCGAGGAAACCAGTCGCAAATACTCAGCAAGTGTTCAGTCCCTCTGCCTGTATTATGGCGCAGTTGATTCATGCGCCTCTGCGGGGGGCTATGATATCAGCAAGAGATAAACACAAGCGGTTCATTGCTTATTATCCCAACTTCTGTCTCCGAATCTATCAGTCGCAGTTTCTCCTGTCCTGTATTGCCGCCGTCTCCCTGATTCGCAATTTAAGAGAATTTCACGGCCCTGGCAGGAGATTGTGGTGATATTTATGAGAATAAATAGCTGTCCAATTTCTTATCTGCGTCTTTCTTCCCTTGTCATTCCCACAGATCTTTCGCCTTCATTTCTAATACCTATCCACCCCCAACACGCTGCATCCTTCTGTTTTCTCTCTATATTGCACCTGTCTCTCAAACGCTTTTCTTATCTCCGGAGTCCTTTTTATCCCGCGCCCACCCTCCCCCTCCGTGGCAGACCTTTTCCTATTGCTATCTCGCCTCAGTCGCTCTTTTTCATACCTGTCTTCTCTTGACAGAAGGTGTATGAGGTGGCTCTCAATCATGGAGAAGTCACTTTATCATGTAGCAGTGTGCTTGGCGCGGTGCAGCGCATATAGGCTTGGCTGGAGTGGGACCAGAGTGTTGATATCCGTGTAAGTGTAAGTATTGTCTATGTAAGCCTAATCAGGAAGACCACTTTATTAGCTGAAGTTAAGTGGGTCCGAAGGCCCTTCTATTCCACATTGATATATATATTATCCAAAGCCTACTGCTTTTAGAGATGGTAATGGAACAATAACATAATTAGAAAGCACTTCTCTTCAGTGCCTTAGTGCCTACATAGCCCTATAATCAATGAATTTGATCATTAATGAGTGTCCATCTACAGTATGTATTACGCCTAAATGTCTGCTGTAGTTCTGCAGCTATTCACAGATTGTCACAGATTTGTTTTTGGGTTGAGTCGGCATATGTATGCTCAATACAACATAGACTCGAGTTCTTTTTGCATCTTTGAGCAGTGGTTCCCAACCTGGCCGAGAGCTTTGCCTGGTAAGAGAGTCAGATCACAAATGATAAGAGGGTCAGATCACAATTATATTGTCGCACCCTTAGGTCCTCGGGCCAGAACCTCCTCACTGTTCCAAGGACCCACTTTAAAACCAGAGGAGACTTGTCCTTTGAAGCCGTTGCTACTACATTGTGGAATGACCTTCCTCTGTCGCCACGTATAGCCGACTCTGTTGATTCTTTCAAAAAGCAGCTGAAGACGCTGCTTTTCAGACGCGCTTTTAGTTGACAAGGCTGTGATTGTTTCAATGTGAATTGTTCTGTTGTGATTTTAGCTGAGAGGTTCTATACGAATAAAGTTTCTTCTTCTTTGAGTAACTATGCTCTTGAGCGGCTCTGCACTCAAAGTGGGTTCATCACATTATCACATAACCATGGGTTTGCTAGTATACCATTAACTGAAAGTGAAAGCTAGTTTTCATAATTTTATACCAGAGGGCCTGCTAAGCACGGCAATCTTTCTTTACATGTACATAATTCCAGATTTTAAAACGCAAAATGCTGAGGCGCACAATCGCCTCAATTATGCATGCCCTTTAACACGTCCCCGCACTTTCCCCACATTCTGCTTTTGGTATGTACACCCCATCACTTCACCTCATCATCAGCATTGTCCCGTCTGCGCTTTGAATGCTCCACCTCCATAAGACAAAGTCAGATTGCTGTACACACTCAGCCCAGCGGTACATCCCAAAGCTATTAGTTCCTGACAGCGTGCTCCATCCAACGCCGGTCTCCCCTCCCTGAACCAGCGCGCACACACCAACTCTAGGGGCTCGCCTCTCGGCACGCCACGCCGCACCCCTTTAATAGCTTTCCACGCTGCAATCTAGCCGCCCGCCTGTGGAGTCAATTGAGTGTATTATATTCGTAATTGGAGCCTATTGATTGACAGGCTCCGAATGCAGCCCGGGACAAAAGCGTGGGAGCTTCCAAGTGTGCGCACCCAAAGCAAAGCACAAAGGATTTCTCACTTTTTTTCCCACTTGAAGCATCATGACAGGCTATAGGAATGGAAAGGCACCTCCATAAACACCTCGACTTAGTCAGCCGAATGAATGGAGTTAATCTTTCAATAAGCAGTTTGAACAGAATACCAATGTACCAGAAAAAAAGTATGTGTTTAAATAAGGTTTTAAATGAAATGAACATACTATTGGAATAATAGTTTTGCACTTAACATCATTTTTACACAGCTACATGCACATGCAGCTGTAAAATAAACAAACATTATATAATAAATGTCAATAGTCAATGTTAGAAAACAGATGCAAAGGACCTGTTGGACCCAGTATTTACTGTAGAAAGGTTAATGGAAGGCCAAACCTTCTAACTAGCAAACAATGGGTCTCTTTCACAATGTGCAAATCGTAAAATTGTGTGCATTCATAATAAATCAGTTTCCTGAAAATCATGCAGTGTGGTGCACTTTTTAGGGAAGAAATTCTGGATTTTCCTGTTTTTTAAGTCATGTATCAGAACATTATTGTCTCACACATTATCACAAAATACACCTCTGGGCAGTGGTGCTAATTAAAACTAGAATTAAAACTAGAACCTGAAATTAAGTAGCCAAACTTAATGATATCTGATCCAAATAAGCAAAGGAAGCTGCCGTTATGGTATGTAGGGCTTTGCTTTATGGTGCTGGACACAAGGGAATGGTCACATTGTTATGTACAATGTTTAATGATAACAAATGTTTGCATGTTTATTTACACACAAGTTAAACGAAATGCATTTGCTAAAAGTACCATTTGAAACGCAATGACACATCATTTTGATAAGAAAAAAGAGGTAACGCAAATGATAAAGGTGGGCTAATAATGGATCGTTCGCGGAGCTGTCCGTGGTGCTGAAAGCATTTTTCAACACAAACTTGAACATGCAATGATTATTTGTTTATTATTTGACCCACGTTTAACCGGGAAAACCCCCCTGAGATTCAGAATATATTTTTAAGGGGAGTCCTGTCTCCAGAGGGAAACCTATTGTACATGTTTTGGAATGGTTGGGGAAACAAAAGCACCAGGAGAGAACCTACGACGGGGATAGCATGCAAACTGCGTATAGAAAGGCACACGTGTAATCGCTCAGACGTCGTCGTTTGGACTGGTCAAGAATGGCCGTAGACTGGCGTTCACAGGGTTGGGACCATGTTGGGAATGGTTTGGACTGGGTTTGGACCAGGTTTAGACAACATTTGAACTGGATCAGTCTGAGATTGGTCTCTCTAGCACATGTCTGGTCCAGTCTGGGTTTGGACAGGTGGTTCAGACTAAATTTGGACTGGTTCAGGTTGAGTTTGGACCGGATTAGACTGGGTTTGAGCTGGAAAATATATCCGACTGACATTAGAACAGAAGTGTCTTTTTGATACGGTCACAGATGTTGAAATGTAAAAGCCATTGCGAGAGAGCGTTACTTGCAAGATCAATTCCAAAGCAACTCTTATCATAGACGGGGATGCAGCACTTCACAAGCTGACAGACGCCAGAGTGAAACTCCAAACACACACTCCTCAAACCAAGGTCAGCGAGTGGATCCGAAATCCAGTGGCAAGACACAGGAGCAGACTTTTCCTCTGCACCGATCAGTATGCTTCCTCCGTGCACTGTTACATGCAGTGTAATACATTTTTTGTTTCTTTGTATATGTGCGTGTGCGTGCCTGCACTGTATCTGCCTGTTTTCAAAGCAGCCCTCATAAAAGTGTCATAACTTTACACTAAACGACTCTGACGTGCCGCTTTCCTCCACACATCCCAGCACTTAATCAAGATCCATCGTTCCCATGAGCCACCCTGTGTGTGTGTGCATGCGAGCGCGCCTGGGAGCCTGCGCGTATTTGCGAGGATTTCACTTTGAATTAATGCCTGTCACATCATTAATATGCCATCTTCAAATATAGGCACTCGTTTCATCCGCCGCCAATGGAGCTTCGATGCAATTTCTTTCCCCTGCACAAGGTCGAGCGCAGCCGGAGGTCACGCAGATAGATGACTGGTGGTGGAGGAGCAGGACCGAAGAATACGGCTGTAAAATGAGAGATTGTCAGAAAAAAAGTGGCCTTGGGTCGACAGTATATGTCATGAAAAAAGAGTGTTATATAGAGTGGCTGGCATTTCTAAGCTAAACATGCAATTATGGAGGGAAATAGGCTTTGACGGTGATAACTGAAGCAGTGTAGATGAGGATAAGATGATGGGAAAAATGAAAAAATGTTAATCAGCCATTATGACAATGCCTATAATTTGATTAGCCATAAAAATCCAAAAAGGGCTAACATGGGGCTTAGCAAAACCCCATGGTGCTTTTTCGTTGAGGGCGGCCTGCTTCATCCGTATGCAGCGTGGCGCTCTGGGGTCACAATAACGCTGGCCCCACAACACAAGGAGAAAGATACCACGAAGAAGCAGGACAGAAGAGGTCTCAGAGGAGTGTGAGAGAGAGAGAGAGAGAGAAATTGTTGCTAACTGTCACCACCATAGCAGGGGTCGCGCTGGGGTGAAGGGTGAAGCACTGGGGGCAGTGGGTGTCTTTAGTCGTCAGGGTAAATTAGCTGGTGGCCCCGCAGAGGTGGCCCGGGTCACTCTGCCCCAATTGATTCCCCCCCTCTCATGGGGGTACACCTTGCCGGAAAAAAAACGGCTGTGTTAGCGATTCAGCCGAGGGAAAAGCTGTCTAGTTAGCTCCCATAGGTGCGAGTGCACGGAGAACACGGCAAGAGCGTCCGGGCACAGGCTGCAGGATTAAAACACTCGGAATCAGAACACTGGTGTATTTTGGCTTTTTATAGGGAGCATTGTGCTTTACACTATGCAAATGAAACAGCCACTGTAATAAGGCAGCAATGTTTCCGGCAATGGACATGAACAGCATGGGCACTGACTGCGGGGGTGGTTGGTGGTCTGAGTAATTGCGTTTGAATCAGGAAAAGCATTAACGAAAGCATTTCCTGATTATGTGAAAAGCAGTTTATAATGTATTATTAATTTTTTCACATGTTTCTATTTTATTTCACTGTCTACTATTCTACACCTATTTGCTATTCTATGCATCAGACCGAGGTTTTTAAGCCTAAGCTTTAGGACACACTAATAAGTTCCATTGACAATGGACACAAATTAAGATTATGTGCAAATTCAACCTGGAAGACCTACCGGTCGTATTCATTCCTCACCTCATCACTCCAATCATCCAATCACGGACCCTGCTTAAGCTGCACCTTCACGACAGCCAATCACCGCAGTGGCTCATCCCCTGACCAGCTGCTCATCGCTCAAGATCCCCTTTATAAGCTCCCTGGTCAATCACTTTGCCGTGTTCCAGCCGTGCTACGACCCTCCTCTACCCCTTTCTCTGCCTGGCTTCTCCTCGGCTCTGCTCATTGTCAATTAGCCAACCCAGATCTCTTCTTCCAACAGGGTCCAGGCTCTGGGGAAGATCCTGGCTATCATTCATCAATGCCATACATTTCCATATGGTTCGTTCAATCTTCCACCAGGGTCTGAGCCCCAATAGTGACTTATGTTCGGTAATAAAACACTCATACCGTCATTCTGTTTCTGTGAATCTTTTCAGGTTGAATTGTTCCATTAGTAAATATAATTTCTTTGTTCCATATGTTTCTCTGTTGGTTGGAGTTCATCATGAAAACATTTCAAACCTTCAGTCCATGAGATACAGGTTTAACATTTCCGCAGAGAGTACCGCCATGATTCGTTTTTTGTTCCCCTTTTTTGTATGTTTTCTTGTCTTTACCTCTGTGTTTTATTTTGACACGTCTGTTCGTAACTGTTCAGCTCCTGTGACATTTTATTTGCAGTTCTACATTTTTGGGTCTATTGCTTTTAATCTATGACAAGTCCTCCAACAAGTCCCCGCCAACAGTCGCACAAACAGTTTAGGGGTAAGATAACACAGCGGCCATGAAACCTGTAAAAGTGAATGATTAGTTACAGACTAAACATATGCTTAAGTGGCCTAAGCTACCCACCGCCACAGTTGTGAAACATACCAGTTAGAGCTACCTCTCCTGCGCTGTACAAAGGGAAGACGCTCATCCACAGGACCATCAAGGAGCCGCGAACCCAATCTAAATTACTGCGATGCTACAGCGTTGCATCATGACACACTCCCCACAAAGGGACCCACAGCAACACTAATACAAGTAAACATTCTACTCAAGAAGAGCATAATCAGGATCAATTTTAAGGAAATATTGCAACGATATATATTGCCAGCATCGGGTTCAACAGGATGCGGAAGTTACACAAAATCAGAGGACGAACAATACTAAACTGAGGCCTTTAATAGTGCGCACAGGACCAATACTACCACAAAATACAAAAAAAAATGAATCTAAATGTTGGCAGATTGTGATAACGCAAAGAAATGGGTGGTTGAAAAATGATATGTATTGCCTCTGGAATGTGCTTTTATTTGTTTACTAAGTCAAGTGGATCTACAGTACATTTACGAGTGCACATGTGTGAGGTATAAGACTCTCCCGATATCACACTCCGATGTTCCGTCACTGATATTTCTTTCCGTCGGTTCCTGTTACCTCCTCTCAGACTCGATCCCTTTAATGACAGCCGACTGACACTTTCCAAACCTACCTGGACCGTCTGAAATTAATATTTATCTGAAGTCAATCAGGAGTGATAGATCCAGGCCACTGCGTCCACCGCTTTTAGAAGTTATAACTTTTGATAGCTCCCTGATAATTTAATGTAATTGTCATGTACGCGGTGAGTGACGGGAGAGACGGCGCGTTTCATCAACATTTCACATGAAAGCGCCGCTATGTAATGAGATGAGGGATGGTCTTTGAAACCTCCCAGCGGTGGTTCGGGCTTTGATCTCCGCCGGCCAGTGTGCACCTATTGATGTGTTTCAACGGCTATTGCACTTTTCAAGTCTTCCTTTGAGCCGCGGAAAAAAAGGGGAAGAAATTCACCTTTTCTCGCGCTTAGACATTCAGCGCTCGGGCTCTAAAGCACGGCATTACTCAAATCACTCGCGGCGCCCTTAAACGCCCTCAACAAGCCCGGAGCCGCTCTTGCCTAAAGTGTCTTCTCTCCACATTGAGTCCGCTATTAATAAAGTGGACGTGGGTGGCACTCGAGGCGGCTAACTTGGAATTCGACATTCGAGAATCCAATCCAGCCGAGGAGACGTAATTCGGGTAAAGGGTTAAGTTCTTGCAAAGGTGTCTTTTTTTTTTTTCCCGACGCCGGAGTTATCCAGGCTGATCTATGACTGTCCTTTTCAAAATGTGTGGGATAACCTCGGCCCATTGCTATTCACAATCCATCTTTGACATTTCTCTCATTCGTTTTCGGAACGGGAGCGAATCTGATCCCGCTGTAATCATTACCAAAGACCTCTGTGGCGAGTTTGTTTTATATTTGAGTTCTAATAAGTTACACGACGATAACCTTTGGTCTATACGCAAATCGATGTATTTGTGGATATGCAAAACAAAGCCAAAAATGGACGGGATTTTAAGCGAGAATTTGAGTTCGACGTTCCATTTGCATTTGCGTGTTGACCTTTGCGTGGGTTGAGCTGACTGACTAAAGGTTGTCTAGATTTCTGTACATTCTCTGGCCTTTTAAACATGCCATGTACCAAACCGTCAGCGCATTATCCTCTCGACCAAAGAGATTTCAACTGAAGATTTTTGGAATGAATGAATTCGGGTTTGCTTTTGATTTCTTTTGGTTGCATTTTTTGGTCCATACCACAATGGCCTGCCTCAATGGGCTTTGCAAAAAGGAGTGTCTTGATGAAACGGAGAACGCATTTGTGAATCAGCAATGAGACAAAGGAAATACAGTGGGAGGAAAAAGTGAGTACACAGTATGGAATTTTCTTACATTTCTGGTCACTAAATGTGGTCTGATCTTTATTAAATTAAATTAATTAAATTATCCCAAGAATGATTAAACAGTGTTTGCTTGAAGTAATACCACCCAAATATTTACATTTTTTTCATATTTTTATTGGCCATAATATGTAAACATTCACAGGGCAATAAGTACACTGCCTGAATCTATTCCACTTTGGGTTAATCAGTCAGTGCTGTGGAGCATCCAAGTGCTCTTTCAAGTGCTCGTTTGGGAGGAACACACGTTATGTGAGGACAAATGAAACAGCACATCAACATCAAAACCCTATGCTCAATGTGAAGTCTGGTGCAGGGAAAATCATGGTGTGGGGCTGTTTTGTTGCCTCAGGGCCTGGACAATCTATCGTCAATAGACAAATAAATTAATATGTTTATCATAATATTTTCAAAAAAAACATGAGACATTCACAACAGCGTGGAATAAGTAAGTGAACCCCTGTATTAAGTAGCTGCTGAGCCTTCTTTTGCAGCAATAACTGCTTAGTTGCAGAGTAGACGCTCACAATGATCAGGATGAATCTTGGACCATTCCTCTTCACAAAACTGCTGCGGTTCAGTGAGATTCAGGTGGTGTACTTACTTATTCCTCCCTGCCCTGTGAATGTTTACATGTTATGACCAATAAATATATGATAAAATGTATGTTTGGGTGGTATTAGTTCAAGCAGACACTGTTTAATCATTCCTGTGATTTTGTTGAAAATCAGACCACATTTAGTGACCGATTTAGGCAGAAATGTAAGAAATTCCACAAGGTGTACTCACTTTTTCCTCCCACTGTTGTTAACCTCTTAACCCCCGCCTGATCCGAGCGCATTTTCTCCAGTTCGGCTTTACCCAAGCTTCTCAACTGGAGAGCAGCAGTGTAGTGCCTCATTTGAAAGCTAAGACTCACAAAAGACAAAAGGGATCATAACTTTTTTGTCACGTTGTTGCTGCGTTTTAGTCACATTTAAGCATTTGTGTCATGTTTTTCGTAAATTTTTGGTCATTTTTTATGTTACGTTTTTGTTGCATTTTTGCTCTGTTTCTGTCACTTTTTGTTGCAGTTTCATTCTCGTTTTAGTCGCTATTTTGATGCTTTTCTGTGTAAAGCTTTTAGTTTTGGATAAAGCCAAGCTGGAGAAAACACGCTTGGTTAAGGCGGGGGTGAAAAGGGTAAACAGGTAAGTGATATCCAATAGTCAAGCAGCCGAGAGTCTAGTAGATACATCTACAGTGCCTACACATACAACTATTCCAATCTATGAGTGGTGGGTTTCAGCCTCCGATGGGTCGACTGAGGTCAGCTCCCATTAAACACAGGCTTCAGTTCAAATACTGGGCATAAGTCAGAGTATACATCGTGATTCAAACACATTATGAGAACATTAGATTTCCTGCGTGCCAGTCCATTAGCCGACTGGTGTCCTGCTGGTTTTAATTAGCATTTCTGCCTCACAGCGCGACGGGTTGGTGTTCCCAGACCGGACGGGCCAAGTGAAACAGATCCTCCCCTTCCAATGAATACCAAGTGGCTACAAAGGTTTGTATGTGAGCAAAACATGTCACAAAACGTTAGCCAGTTACCGGGACTTGGCTGTTTGTTCTTAAAGCGCGCACATTTTTTTCATCAAAGCTCGGAAAAGGCAGTTTGCTACTAAAGAAATGGCTTTTGAACTGACAGTGATTGACAAGAGAGTCGCTAAATGCATTCCAAACCGGTTTCTGAAAAATGACCCGTGCTCCATAAGACTGATCACTTACACTGTTTCTGGCAAGGTTATCGGCTGAAATGGTTTTATAAGGAATGCTGTGGCTCAGTAGGTGTACTGTAGAGCCTGATGTGACAGGTGGATGTCTGAATCCATTTATGTATGAGAGGAGGAATACAAAAAAAAAACACAGCCAAAACCTGGCTCTTGGCAGTGGTTTATAAGACTTTTAACCTCTCCCCTCCTTAAACAACCACATTTTCCTAAGTTCAGCTTTGCCCAAATCTAAATCTAAAAAAGTGATGAAAAAGCAACCAAAAAGCAACAAAACAGGCGACAAAAAAGCAACAAAACACATGACAAAAATGCAACAAAAATAGAATGACAGAGTGATGCAGCGAGGTTTCAAAATTGAGACGTTACACTGTAAGGCTGTAAGCTCCAGTCTAGAAGCTTTTAGATTCATTTGTGTAAAGGTGGACTTGAGAATATGTGCTTGGTTAAGGTGGGGGTTAAGAGGTTAATTAGCTTCAGCTCTTTGCTTTTATGAAATCAAGAATCAATAAAACAAAGAGTTCTTTTCTCTTCTTATATTACGTAAAAAAAATCTCACATACCCTACCTTTAACAAGTAAGTAAGTAAGTGCTTTATTTGTCGCCACTGTGGGTCAACCTGACCTGTTTTTGTCAGCAGAGGAAACCATAGCAGCCGGAGAAAACTTGGATGCTCTGATCCTCTGAAATGGAGCACCATCTCCTGGGTTTGTCCCTGTTTCAGAGCGTGGTGTCCTGCACTGGTCCGCTCCCTCCGTTCCACAACAGTCTTTCACCATCTTCTGGGAAGAGCTTAGCTGTTAATCTGTTTCATTCTCCAGTGAACGTCAGTTAGCCTGAACAATAGAAGGCATGTGTGGTTTAGCTGTAAGTCTCGCCCGGATACCTCCTCCTTTGTCTCTTTTTTAGCTTCCTGTAACCCCTCTTGTGCTGCAGATGTGGGGGGCTCTTGGTGCCTCTTCAGTGTCTCAGAAGAAGAAATGTGTGAAACGACAAGCCTTTTATTACTTACAGTGCTACAAGTAAAATGTCGAAATTTGCATTGATTTTGTCAGGATGTTTGTATTTTGTAGAGCTTTGTACACAAAGGGGATTATTAATCAAAAGAGGAGCTCAACAAATAATAATATGCTCTTTTGCGTGTATGTTACACTCTTTAATATATCGCCTGTCTCACAGTATTCGGGCCCCAAATCTGACATGAATACGAGAATCCAGCGTGAGTAAAGAAGGATGAATTAGAGGTATAAGCCATGTGAGCACAAATAGAACGAAATGAAAAGGTTCAGTCAGTTGACATATGCACAGCCAAATAGAACCAATTTCAGCCTGGATTTAAAAGTCAAGAGTTGAGACCTGTTTCCCCTCTCCAGGAAGTATGTTCCAGATTTATACTCAATTTGCATTTCTCATCGTCTAATCTTTTTCTTTTTTCTTTTTCTTACACATTCTGGCTCGAACCAAAGTGCGATTCCTATCTGATTTGCACCGATTTTTGTATTTCATTCTGGTCTCTGCGATCAATCAAAGTGGTAGGAGACTAACATGTAACGTCCATCTTGGAATTCACAGCTGGAAGAAATCAATCCAGATAAAGCACATTACGTTTCAAATCGTCTATGTCTGCAAGTGATCAATGTCGAAATGATGCTACTGAGTAATTTTATCAAAAGGGGGTAATGCAATGCAAAGGGCTAAGCTGGTAAGGTTCAAGCTTTCCAAGTGAATCTATAATCTATACCGAATCTACAGCTAGAGATGTAAAATATAACTAAACCATGCCTAAATGTGTTCTAAAAACATACATAAAGTTGTCTCTAGCTTCTGCGATTCCAATTACTCCAAAGTCACTGTGGCAAATACTTTGAAAACTGTGGTCAAATGAAAACTACCCAGAATACATCAAGATGAAATGACCACAGGACCTCCCCAAACCTTTCAGAGAGCAATAAAGAGTCTTCTTGAATGCCAACACTTTCCATTTATTTCTACAGCGCATAATATTCGTCTCGATGTATTGCCTTCGCAGTGAACGCAGAATTTCCAGTGATATTATGTTCGCATCTAATCTGGCTGTTTGATAACAAAAGAGAGTCTCCATTTCCATAATAAACAGAGGAGATTGTGATCTGATACCGCGGATGGAGCATATTCTGCCTAACAATGTGTGCAATTGCTTTGGCGTCTCATTGCTATACACGACTTCAATAGACGTTTTCGCGTTGGCCTCCGCTGCACGTGTTCAACTCCACGAGAGAACAATTGCGCATGAGGGACCCGAGTCAACATAAATATTAAAAATTCGACTGTGGTACGCGCTGTGTTGACCCAGTTAAAGTGCCATGAGTATAGATTCTCCCGCCGGCTTGGCGCCCCAATTTGCCCCACACACCAGATGTTGGATGCCTCCCACCATGGAGCACCAGGTGGGAACGAGATCAAACTCCCGAAAGTAGTCAATAGCGCGGGGTCAATTTTCTGTGGAAATAATCCATCTGTCAAGGAATCAACGTTCGCTCCTGGAATTTCTAATGCACTTGTGTAAGTTTGTATTTTACATTTCAAAGTACCTGTTCCTCCCCAAGGCTGTAATACTGTTATAATTGCGATGCCAATCTCCTCAGGGGGGGGTGGCGAGGACTTGCTCATGCATATGTATGTCAAGAGCCCTCCTGCACACCCTTTTCCGACAGCCCATCCTCCGCGGACGCGCCGTACAGTCTCTCTTATGGGAACGCCCACAGCCTGCTGGCACAGTCGCTGGCTGTTTAACTAGGCGAGGCACACTTCCTCTCGCAACCTTGTTATCCACTGGCCACAGAAAGTAAGATCCACTCCTGTGACAGTAGAAGGCAGCTAACTCCCCCCCTAGAGGACTGGAGCGAGGAGGAAAAAAAAAAAAAAGGGCACAAATACACAGCCCCAAGTCTGATCTAATCCCCCTCGGTCGATGTATGGTGGCTAATGTAAACTGAGGAACAGACGGGCCACAGTGGAGCAAGGGGACCGGAGCAAGGAGTTTGTCCCAGAATTGGTTGTCCTTATAGGCGCACGACTTCACTGTGAACACCGTGGGCCTTGAGGAGACAATTATACAGATACGATCTTAGGGATAGACAGAGTATCCAGTCGTGAGGAATCGAAAGCCTTTTTTGATGATGCACGATATCAGGGCAAAGCAGTTCACACCGTGACTTTTGGGTCAAGACCGGCCCTCTATAAAAATCAGCTGGAATTCAATGGAAACCAGAAGCTATTTCCAAAATGCATGCACTGACGACGAGAGGCAGGAATGAGTCACCTGACAAGTCCCAACTTACATACGTTTGTCTAAAATGTATAAAAATAGGGGTCTGAGGTTTTGTGGGTCCTGGAGGGTGCTACAATTTTCACTTATAATGGCAAATAGGATGTGAGGAGCATGAGTACTGTTATATCCAAAAGATCCATTGCTCATTATGCTGTATATATACGAGATTATCTGGGAACCATAACTCAAGAGAGCATGCCAACGGAGAGGTTTAAAAGGCATTTTATACGCCTGGTGGATGAGTTGTGTAATTGCATCCAATTGATTATCATCAATATTGAGTTGCCTTGTGTATGAAATGAGTGGTATAAATAAACTTGCCTTGCCTAGAACTTTCTATTGTGGGCCGCTGGCTGCTCTGCTTTGTGACGACGACACTAGGGGCCGCCATTGCTGTAGTACCTCCATATACCTGCAAGTCTCCCATTGGAAAGCATTGCACTTTAGACACGTCAAAAACAACTTTAAAGCCTGGTTTCTAATTTACCTAAACTTTCTACAGCTAAATATTCCTCCTGTGATAACTCATATTTACAATTTTAAAAAACAGGCTGGTTGTCGTAAGAACATTTTAAAGAAATCTCATATACTAATGAGGACTGGACTTTGACTGACAGGCCGCTAGCATTGGAGCTAAAACACTAAAAGGCCAAACTCATTTACCGATCATATTTGTGCCAGACATTTCACATTTCAAACTCTCCCAGGAACATTACACTGAAAAAAGGACTGCAAAAGAAGAACATGCTCATAAGCAACGGAGCAGTACATGAGCCAACAGCTGGGGACAGAGCTCAACAGGTGAAGCAGAACGAGCGGCTAAACTTCTAAAAAGTGCTTTGAACCATTTGCAAACTAACCACTGCTGTCTTACCTCATTTTTTTGAAGATACTTCAGTAAAAAAAAAAAAACACGGGTGGCGCCATATTGTTGGTAGCAGCTCTTCATCTCTCCTTTGGGAACATTTTCCTGCGCCCTCTGGTGGTAACTTTCAATGCATGCAGGACATTATGGATGTATAAATGCTTGACAATGACACTGACAGTAACTATGCTTGGAACGCACGGAAATATTTACGCACGAAATGGAAGCATAAATGAGCCTTAAGAACTGATGAAGACAATACATTTTGGGACTTTCTATTTTAAAGCCGCACAGTGCCATTGATCATCCAGATCAGTGCCATTAGACATTCTCTCACTCCACTAGCTCTGTTTGCTCACATCCCCCTCTTCTCCGTAGCGTTTCAAATGAAAAGCCCATACACTAATCAGACAGTGCCTATTCCATTTGTGTGCGCGTTCCACTCCTCGCATTAGCTGAGGACCTCTCTTCCCCGGGTGAGCAGCGAGGGCAGTGCACCCATCTGCGCAGCGTGACAGGCGTGTCTGTCCAAATGTCACCCGGATCACAGCGGGGACGCCGGCAGACACGCTGGGAGATTTAGGGAAATGAGCGCGCAGATCAGGAAGGAGCAGGGCATCACGGGTCACGGAGGAGGAGGAGGAGGAGGAGGAGAAGCTATACCGAGGAAGATAGAGGAAGAAGGTGCGAGGGATTGCAGAGCGGAGGAGGACAGAGAGAGGGAGGGGTGAGGCGCTGGCACTGCAGGAACAAAGGTTATAGATGTGATTTTAATGACGGTATGAGGAGGAAAAGAAAAGTCAGGGAGCCGTGGAGGGAATTTAAATCCCTAAGACCACAACTAATTGGATAAATATGTCAATAAATCAAAAGCCATCTTGTGTGTGATACGTTTGTGAATCCGTGTCTCATCATTGGGGTGCAATATACCAACAATTACAATTCGGGATGGAATTATTTGCTTCAATAAACTGGGCGCCCAGTGGCCGAACAGCCAGCTCTGGGAGGTTGTGGGTGATGCCTTTGAGTGGTTGCACCAATTCTAAATTGCACTGTATGAATAACAATCAGCACATATCAAGGCACAGCCATGACCTAGACATGTTGACATGCGGAGCAGCAGTTGTAAGCACAGATTAATGCAGTTTAATGCTAATCGATAACAGTGTTGAACAGCCAAAGGTAAAAATAATAATAATACATGTTTTAAGCCTGTACCCGTGTTTATTTTTCAACATAGCAGTATAATTTCATGACCTTAAGCAATTTTAGGTGAAAGACTCGTCTGTGTTGGTGCACGAAGCTTTCAGCAGCTTGTCCGTACGGGTAAATGTCACCGAGGCTGTGCACTATAGTGTGCGTTCCAGAGGCTCGTGGGCTAAAGGGGTGTGAACTGGAGGTTGGCATAGGAGGAGAAACAGCCGGCCCATGTGGACCCTGCTTGCTCAAAGTGGGCATCATTTCCAGGAGGGCGCTGCGATAACAACAGAGGAGCACGAGGACAGCGGTTATAGGTTTTTTACCCCCACTGTGCTTCAGGCTGCCCTGTATTTAGAGTTATCTGTGCATCTTTAAGTGGTGTGGTCTATTCTCACCATGTTCTAAATATGATCAAGGGAATCTTTACGTATGCATATATTAGTAGTAAGTGTTTATTTAGAGGGTAATCATGGGACTTGTGCAGTTGAACAGGCCAGGGGCTAATTCAAATGCACTCTTATTCACCCTGGCCTATTGTGCATGTTTTAGTGGAAGGGGGAACCAGAGAACCAGGAGGAAATCTTTGCAAGGCCTTTCGCAAACACAATTTTTAAACCATGCATAGCGCGAGTTGTCTGCAGATCTGCTTTACTTCCATTTCTAAGTCATTCTGGTGCCAAATGTTACACAAAAACTTTTTTTCATGCACTGGTTCCTTGGCTGAAGACTCGAAATCGACTGCTGGCACTACTAAAAGCCTTCTGACTGAGTGCATCTTCTGCCTCTTACCTTTTCACTTTTCTATAGCCTACTTGTATATTTGGATATGTGCCTATTCTGAATGTTGTTTAACTTCATCTCAGTAAAAGTTCCGCCCTGTACTACTCTATAGAGTAGTTTTTCTTGGTAATGGTTTAGTCTGTAAAACCTTTTATTAAATCTGCGAGCCCCAATTTATGCTTTCCCTGTTCCTCCCGTTCGCTGCGGTCTGCATTGATATCAATATGCGCTGCGCTTATTGTAAATTGCAAAATCAACAACAAAGTGAAAGATGGATGCCGGATGATAAATGCTGTCCCTCCAGGAGTTGGTGCATATTCAAAGTCCGGATCATCTCGAAGAAATCCATTCACTTTGAGTGAGTTTGAAAATTCATCATCATTGCAGCGTGTGGTATATGGGGAAAGCAATAAAAAAGGTAGAATATAGAAGATGTGGGTTTACAGACCAGTGAACTGTCGTCATGGCAATCACACTGCTCTGTTACATTCATGGAGAAAGGTGACATCATACATTATGAAAATAATTAATTATCACAGCATCTTTATTTGATTGTGATCGTCACTTGTGAAGATGATCAACACATTAGCAGCGGCTTATATAGCGTTTAGCCTTGATGCATGAATGAGAGACAGGAGGTGAGCCAGAGCACGACACTGTTTCTCATGCATGTGTACAAATACATGTGCTGTCACTAATGCCACTGATGCACGCTTACCTTTTTGGTTAATGAGGAGAGCGTGCAGCAAGTTTTGAAGCCTCTTGTTTCATTTGCAGAGGCAATCTCACGATCGATGCTCCCATTTTGGTATATTTTCCCATTAAACATGTTAGCGCTTTTGCCATGCAACATGTAAACAAGCATGGCACAGAGCATGGCATGGTCCGTATTGAAAAGAGTGAGAGCGCTCTTATTGCACATTTAACATATTCTGCAACCACTCTTGAGGTTGGTGAAGGTAAAGAAGCTCAAAGAAGCAAAAGACAACAGAGACAGAAAACAGAGCTTAGAAGGAAAGGAGTGGCCATCCTTTATGGAGCAGGAGATGTTACAGAGCATGCAATCACACAAGATCCCGGTGTATATAAAACCAGTCAACACTTTGAGACAGTAGTTAGTCCATCCGAAAGACAAGACACCGAGCTTGAAGCACAGTAATGTAGTGTACTCTATTCGGTGTCAGGAAGGTTGCAGTGAGCTCGACTGTACATAGGTGAAATCAAGCAACCTCTCTTCAAAAGAATGGGACAGCATCGCAAGGCTGTCCATCTCCATCTGAAAGCCACTGAGCACACTTTTGAAGACAATGAGGTTAAAATACTAGCTAGGGAAAAGATCTGGTTCGAAAGGGGAGTAAAGGAAGCTATCCTTGTGAGACAACAGAAACCAAGCCTCAATAGAGGAGGGGGACTGAGGCATGACTTGTCAGGTGAACGAATTTTAACGGGCCGTCTACTCCCAGTGTCTCAGCAGCAGAGCAGAACAAAGACTTGCTAGTTGAGTGATACCGCAAACAACTGGAGTAGGGATGTCAGCTTTGGTTTTCCTTCCTCCTGGGAGGAGCCTGAGGGCCAGATCTTGTGGCGGCGCACGGGGCGGCGCAGGCTCTTGGCGAATTATTTTCCGAGTGGCGGAGCTATATGTGCCATTCGCCTCCGCCACCTGTGAGGGGGCGTCACAAGAGGAGGCGACTGCACTGATGGAAACACGGCTGACGTTCACTTCCTCGTTTACATTGCGCTGGCTTGCATTCTTTCTTAAGCCTTAGGCTCTCACAGGTCAAACTAAAAACTTTATTTACACCATCGTGAGCTAAACCATGTTCACGTCTCGAGAGAAAAAGAGCTACAGCGTCCGCTGTAGCGCGGATCGGCCCGTGCTTGGCGTGAACGCGAAGCAAAACAAAAGCACATGTTCACCCCCCACTCCCACACAACCACTCTCCTGGTCGCGGAGTCGATCTGGTTGGAGGAAGATGTGTATGTCTCAACCCACTTAAATGCGCCAAGTCTGGAGTGGCAAGATCACAAAGTGCGCCCCGACTGAGCGCAAAATGTCACGCTATCGTCTCCGTTTTGATGCACAAGATCGGGCCCTGAGTCTTATTTATACCACTCCAGATTGGGTAATAGTGTCTTTTAAGCGAAACGTCCTCAACTTCACCAAAACACAGTCCAGTTGATGATTTAACTTTTCCACGATCGACACTCCCTGGATGAATGAGCACCTTCACAAACATCTTTGGGTAGGGTGTATAAAAAAGATCGGGAAACCAATGGTAAAATAATCAACAGATACTGAAAATGGAATAGAACAGGTACGTATGTTTACCGTCAGTCAGTTAGAGGACTTTCTTATAAAGGACTGGCCTACATTTTCAACACTTGTGTTGAAAATGGAGTGCGTTGCATTTTGTGCTTGCATTTCTGCCTTGTTTAGTTTCTTCCAAGCGTATGTACCTAGCTCTGCAACATGCTCGCCACCTGCGCACAACTACGTGCTTGTTGTGTTGGGTCTATTATGTGGGTATGAGAACAGGCAGGCGAGCGCTGAAATTCAGTCTTCTACAACGAGACCACAAGATTGCAGTGTATGAGTGATAGAGAAAAGAGCACACTATCAGGCACTTGCAAAAACGGGCAGAAAGTCCCAGAGTTTATTGGTAGAGATTGGTTGCCCCTGCCCTTCATTCATCTTGTTTCTTGTTCATCTTCCTGCAGTAGTTGGACCGCTGTGTAGCTCCAAGGCGGCAACAGAAAATAGTAAATTCACTTTTCCACAAACTTGAGACACCGAGAGAAGTATGGAAAAAAAAAAAAAAAAAAACTTTCTTGTTGGCTCCAGAAGTCACCATCTCAGCACATTTAGACATGCAGACTAGTGACGGTTTGGGGTAAAATGTAGAGCAGAAATAGTACTGTATTAAGTGGAGGAGACACATCGAGATCATACAAAACATTATGTGGATCATCAAGTCCGGTGTGAGACCCAGTCATTCTCATTGTTGGGACAGTTTAGATTTAGATTGGTTCACGGTAAAGCTCCCAAAAACACGTAATTGCACAGAATTACAATATTGGCTTCATCCCTAAAGCATCCTCTGAGGTTTTCTCTTCCTCTGACAGGCGTGTGTGCGTACGTGCCCGTGTTTGAAGTGCTCTCCATAACATGTACATTTCAAATGAAGCGCCGTCAAGTCTTTCAAGTTCTTTCATCGCTGTTACGCGCACCTCTTTGTACTGCCTATCAGGAATGCCTCTTCTCTTTGGGCAGCCGTGTTTTCTCGACAGCGATTTATTATAGTACACTTTATACAAGAGATCATTCCAAACGTGGAACATGGCAGAAATCATTCCCCTTTATTTCCCCAAACAATCACTTCTCATTGTGTTGTTTGAAGCAAGAGCCATTTCCATAGAGCGAGTCAGGGCTTCAATGGGCAGCCAGTGACTTTTTCTAAAGGGATTTTTTTGCCCCCCTCCTTCCTCCACTTTCCAATCAGCCACTGGAGTGAAAGGACAATTGATCTCGCTATTGCTGCTCTTTTTTCAGACTGACAATACGCTCTATTTGTGGTGGTAGACGGGTGGATGCGATACAGGAGCAGAGAAATGTACACAGCCTTATCATCTACAACAGGGGGCACAAACAGGGAAAATGAAACTGGCTTCCATTGAACAAAACGTAGAATGTAGCTAAATATGTGCATTACGCGGAAAGTGTAGACGTAAACTTTCAGATGCACACAAGTCACAATGTTATGGAAGCCCGTTGCCGCCATGTGTAAAAAATAAAAACCCAACAGGAAGTACAAATTACGTATTCTAGCACACAACTTTTCGCAAGGAGTGTCATGTCTTGTCATGTCATGTTCGTGTGTCATGTTCAGTAACATGACACACGAGTTGGCAAAGAAGTGCGTTGCGGATGGCTTTATGACTAACGAAATGCTGCATTTACTTCAACATTCACATGGAATCGAACTGATCAAAGGATGTCAGTCAGCAATTTTTTTTTCATAGGTGAGTTGGTACACAGTGGACATTCACCACCCAATCAGAGATGTAGCCTATTAAGATTAGACACCAGCTCACTATCCTTAAAAGGATATATCAGGATTTTTGACATAGGGCCTAATTTCGTCGTTATCCAGAGTGTTGTTGATTTTTTATTTTCATTTTATTCATGCAGTCTTCATATTTGAAGAGTTTAGCGGCTCAAGGCTAGTGCAAGGCTAGCGCATGTCTATGGTAACTACTAACCGGCATTAAAAACCTCTTCAAAATCATTGGGTGTCCTCCAAACATTGACATATCTGATTTGTAAAAAAGCTCCTTTGTGAATTCCACGCGTAGTAATGTCGGCCGCAGGTAAACAAACTACTGCAGATCCGGTAACCTAGCAGATCACTCCGCCGCTGCGTAGCTTACAACCAGGAAGCTGATGATGCTCAAATATAAGTTATTTTAAATGCAAAATGGTTGTATTTCAAAAATGATTCAGTCAGCACAGACATTTATATCGGTAATCTGGTGTTATGAGTGATTTGCCTCAGGTGCACTGTGCTTGGGTCAGACTGTTTTTAATGCAGGCAACTAGTTACCATAGACATGCGATAGCCTAGCACTAGCCTAGCACTAGCCTAGCAACACTAAACTCTTCAAATATAAGGACATATATATCTCTCCAGAAATCAACAACACTCTGGATAACTATAGGAAATGAGGCCCTATGTCAAAAATCCTCAAACATCCCTTTAAGACCTTTTTTTTTTTTTTTAACAATAGCTGCACCTCTAAAACATGGCTATACATTTCTACATTGTGTTTCAATGTCTCACTTGTATCTCACTCGCTTCGATTACACAATCCCAAACAGCCCGTTCAGCTCTGAGGAAAGCTTATGGCACTCAACCTGCGCTGGAACCAATACAAAATCCAACTCTTGCCTGGGGTTTTCTGTCCCATGCCTCACAGATTAATCATAAAGTGGAAAATCTGCTGATGGGGGCACTCAAGCATGACTACAGTTGGCATTTTGCTAAACTAAAATAGAGGTGGGACACAACTGCTCACACAATTAAAGTTCTAACTATATAGTATATGCTCATACTGACCTGAAATCAAATTCATAACGTTTGTGCTTTTATGGATCCACTTTGTTGCTGCCAACTCCTACAATAATTACGGCTAAATCAAAGTTGATATTGTAAATAAAGAAAATGTCATTATTTTTCTGATCAGTAAGTAAATTCGAGTTTGTCCTGTGCATTTTGTCATTGCCACTGGGGAAACCTGACAGGGGTTGTGTGCAGTGCTTTGGGACTCTTCTCCAGACTTTGACCTAAGTTATTTATAGTTGCATGGGAGGAATAGCCAAGAGGGCATGTTTTAGGCATATTCTATATTCAACCCAATCAAATCGGATGATCATTATCTTATACTCACAGCATGTTAGTCGAGGCCTGACGGTGCCATATGGCTGTAAATGATCAAAGATTTTATATTTGACTTTGAAATTTCTCTTGAGAAAAGCAGTGCTGCAATGAAGAGGAATCTGGCATTAAAAAGTCTCTGGCTGGTTCTAATTGCTCCCCGGCTCCCCTCATTTCTTTAAGATGGAGCTGCTGCAAGCACAAGACCGCATGTGTGCGTGCGTTCAAATAGGGAGAGTGCACAGGTAGGCCTTATGGTGAGGGATATTGCATCCTTTAATAAAAAAAGAGGCACGGGGGAGTGGACAGAAAACAGGCTAATGGAAAAACGTCCGAGATACACATCAACAACAATAAATTCATCACTGTTTCGTCAACAGTTTTCTAAGGTAAATTTGAGGTTTGTTCGAGGTGATGTGTCAACGGTAAGAACTTGGATGAGCAGAACACACTGAATTACAACTAATTTGTTCATTTACAGTTAATGGTAAGTTATTTTCATTGTCTTTTCTATTCTGTGGATTTACTTTCTCCTGCTCTGTATCTCTTTTGAAATTATCGTTTTAGTTGTTGTTTTTTCCCTCTTTCTTTTCCCATTCCTGTTCAGTATATACCGTTCTATTGTTCCATGTTCTACCTCATGTGCGTTGTACTGTATTCCCTTTTAATGTCTCATCTCTCCTTTGCACCTTTGTAAATATGTACTACTACTTAAAGTATTGGTGGAAAGAACTAGGTGAAAAATAAGGTGAGTGTGTGTGCCTTAGCTTTTTTGATGCCAACAACATACACAATTAAGTACTCCCAAAAACTAGTGGCATCACAGGAAACAGAGAAGACTAAACAGCGGATCATATTGATCCACACAAGCCAACTATACTGCCATAAAGGCCAAAACCAACTCTTTGTATGTTCAGCTGCTCTACGCTCCTCTCATTGGGCAATGGTTTGATGATCTGGACAGTACCCGTTTGATCGGCTTTCCCATGGCAGAGCGGACTGGGTTATCACATCCACACACCCAGGAAGCTAAACTCTCCCCTTCCCCTCCCCCAGATGTTATTATTGATGTCACTCTGTATGTAATGTTAACCATTGCTTTTTTTGTTTTGTTTTGCAAACGTAAAATTAATTCAAATCCCTTTTGAATGTGCTTCAGACGTGGTGGACTTTGATCAAGCTATAATTGAACTGAAATGAAACACATTGGAACATTGGCCCTCTGTTGCTTCTTCAATGAAACCTTTGCCGTGAGATAATTGAGCGTTTGCGTTTTCGGATGATTTCGAGGAACTCAAATGTTTCTCGTGTTACCTCAAAACATTGTAGCCTCCGCGAACCACATTGTCCATCTGCAAAAAAAAAAAAAAAAAAAAACTAAAAGAATGTAATTATCCTGAAAGCAGCAGAATGGAATGATCAGACAGGCTTTGTTATTGCACGTCTCGACAGATGGTCCAGCCCTCCATCAAATTAAACACTGCAATATTTCCAAACTGGTGAATGTCAAAGACTGTCTCGTCAAGTTGGGCGTATTCCATATAGCTTTGAAATCGAAGCTGTAATTGTTTGTTTGTTATGCTGAGGCGGGGTGGAGGAGGGAGGGGGTGGTGGAGGGAGCTATCGCTACTTTGTAAGCCAAGATAATAGAAGGTTGACAGCAAGAATGGACAATGGGGAGATGGCATGAAGCGATCACCAAAATCTCAAATGGAAAAAAGAGTTTTGAACTTAAGCTACACTTTCACACATTGAGCACCGCGCTGTTTATGGGATTTTGCTGTAGAGCGCCAACAATCCAGACCATTTCTCATCATATTTGTAGCACCATAACGTATTCTATGTTTTAGCCCTGGACACATGCTCGTTTGAAAGACGAGACTCTAAGCTCTCTGTAGGCAAAAACAGTTTAATTCTACGTGTCTAAGAAATATAAGCTAAACAGAGGCCAATTTTGATAAAAATCACAGATTTTTTTTACTAGATTCGGAGATAATTAGTGTTTTATGAAACACTCCTCTCTGATTAACTCCTCTCTGGACACACACTAACATTATGGGAAGAGGCAAATGCCTAAATATATTTGTTTCATGTCAATTTTCAACATTCTTGACAAGTTTTGAAACACCCCGTGTTATCGATCGCGTTTGCTCATTATTGCGTGTGCATTTAAACTGCCTGGTTCTCGGATTGAAGACTTTAACAGGATGTTTCTCAGCCGGCCTTGGGCTGATTTTAAGCATTTGACGTTAACGTTCAAATCTCAACTGTTTCGATCTTTCCATGGGAAGTCGCTCTGCTTTGTCAAACGTGCGCCAGAGAGCGAGAGGGAAGTGTCGGGTTTACAGCTGTTCGCTACAACACCACGCTCCCTCGCACTAAAAAGAGAGAGAAAAGAAACGCAATGGTGTCTCTGGCCAGAAAACCACCCTTGCAACTTCCCTACACTGGGTCGGAGCTAACAATACACACTAGTGGAATCATGAAAAAGAAGCTAACGGGCAAAGCTAACTACGGGCTAGCGCCACTTAAACAGTATTTACAGCCAAGTCTGAGTGAAAAAAAATTACCTTCATTTTGTAATTAGATGTACAATATCCCTCTCTCCCTTTGTCTTTTCTGTCAGCGTAGTATTTACTCTCACGGACAATTACTGAGTAAAAAAACGCAGCATGCTACGCCACCTGCAGTGGCGCTCATGGCCTCTAGGAGCATGAGTTACTTAGTACTGCTTTTAGCTCGGCTGTTTAAGGATGCTTAACATTAATTGAGCAGTATATAGGGAGTAGAAATGCTCTCTGTGTATACAAAATAACTGTCAAACATGCTGCCACTTTGTAATAATTGCCTAATTTCGTTTTGACTAATGGCTCAAATCGTCTGCCTCTGAATATGTAAAAGGAGCATTTTCACTCTGTCAGACTCCTCTTGTTGGGAGTGTAATGAGGCGTAGCATGCGCAGGTAGCAAACGCACACACAAAGTCTGCATATACAGTGGCAGAAGAGCAAGCCAAGTGCTCAACTGTAATTAGCTGTGGCTTTTGTTCTGTCTGATTAAATATGCCGCGAGTGTCTAGAAACAACCAATTAACTTTATCCCGCTTTGGAATCCGAGTTCCCCTTTCAATTATAAATATGCTACATGCAGAAGGTCAACAAGGGTCGGTTATGGTCGGCTAAGCAAAGAAGCCAGTTTTGCGAAAGACCAGGGAGTTTGCAATTTGCTAATCCACTCACTGTTTTTTTTGTTTGTTTTTTTGTAACCCCCCCCCCCAACAATATCCTCTCAATGTGTCTGCGGCATCAATTAGAAAAAGACTTGGAAAACAAATCGGGAAACGGCAAGCGTGACACATTGTACATCGCGCTAAGTGACATGTTGTCGGGGAAAATTTGGCTCTTGATTTTTGAAGTTAACTTAAAAACCATTTGCCCGAGCTGGGTACAAAATTGCTTTCCAGACGCCATCAATTTGGTGTGTCACATACTTTTCAAAACAACAATTAACACTGTTGGAAGAAGAAGCGAGAATACCAATCGGGTGGGGAAGTTTGTTCGGTTAATTTGGTGTTCTGTCACATAGGATCACAGGACAGAAAGCAGGGGGTTAGGGGGACTGACTGCTGGTTTTGAGGAAATTAGATGGATTTAGTGGAGAGAGGTGATTGCGGGGGGGTGAGCGAGATGAGATGATCAGAGCGCTCTCGGGGTCAGCGCTGGTGTTATTTATGGACCTACCTGTGTGTGTCTCATTACTTCACCGGGCCAATCACACCGGAGATTTATAGCCACTACAAGGAGCTGGTAAAAAACCTATACCAAGCCACTTAGGTCCTCCAAAGTCATCACCTTGAAGGCTGTACCAGATGGTCCTTTCCAACGACACAAATTGGTTGCAACACAGTGTAGCAGAAAAAAGGCGGGCTATTTCTATTAATTCAAGAGAGGGCACAAGCTCCCTCATTCACTGTGTGCTAAAAACAAAAAACAAACTGAAAGTAGTTCGGAGCTCAAAGTGTGTTCATCACAGCTCCATACATTTGCGTGCATGTCGTACGCCAAAAGTGAAAGCTCGTCTTCACTGTTCATTGACATGTCATTCTAACGCCTGTTATACAAAGGGTGCTCCAGGTCATTTCGGAATCCCCATCAGCAGTCTCTCACACATTCAATTCAAATATATGTTACTTATGAACATACAGTTGTCCTCCTTGTACTGGGGCTAAACACTTGCATTAACAGGCCTTATTGAGCCCGTTTGACTGGGCTGAAATTGGCTTCAGCTCCAGAGGAAGTCGTCTCCAGCCTCGTGTCCATCTATTACTCTGGAAGCCCAACAATTGTGCCGGATTGATCCTTTTCTCTATTTATCTGCAGCTATCCCACAGTGTTTTCTGATGTTGGCTGAACATCAGTGTCTCTCAAAGCCCCAATCCATTAAACCCGTACAGGAGACAGACAGTCGTGTCAAACAAATGTTGTATCATAGACATAAATAAATGAAAACACAATCAAATTAAATAAAGTTGTATCTACAATGAAAAAACATATGACTGATTCCCTTACTGAAAGATTCATAAAACATTTTGTAATGGTCTAAATTGTGGAGCAGGGTTAGGATGTGTCGAGCACAGTTGTTCTTGACCCCATGGTCCAATGTTCTGGCATAATGCTGCTGCACACGTGGCAAAACACCCCCTTTCTCCATGTATTGTCCAATTTTTTAAAAAGTCCTATAAATAAAGCTGTGTTTCCGCTTTCAAAAGGAAGAGGTATAGGTGCACCTTTTAGCAGTGTCCACAACTCGTTTCTGTTGTTCTCAAACCCTTCCACACATTTACTTAGTCTTCTTTTGGGTCTGTACATCTCAATTCTAAATGCATGTTTCGCTGGTTTGTAAAACTTGAGATGCTGAAGGGACTGACCATCTTAAATGCATTGTGCTGATTTAGACTCTTGTTTAAACGCCATGTTTGGTGGAAGACAGCACGTGCAGATGGTAGCTTTCACAAATTGCTACATTTCCAAAATGCTTTTTTTTTTTTTTAAGAATCAATTTACTCTAGTCTGACAAAAGAAAATCATTCTAATTTCCCAGCTTTAATGTCAGAATCCTGTGCAGATCTCTGGGGACGTAGTGAGCTTTGCCCATTTAATACCAACAAACCTCACTGTCAGTGAATCTTTTCTCAGCTATCAGGAGACAACATCACAGAGTAAATTTACAAAAGCATCTGATTTGACTGCACACAGACTTCTTGTTAATTCAATTGCATCCAGTTAAATAAATGAGCAAGTTTTGGTTGAAATGTGAAATATCTTTTAGTTGCCCGCAGGAAAGCCAACTTCTAGTGCATTCAGCAGAGTCCGATGCTTGCTTTTTTCGTGCTGCGTGTCTCTGTCTGCCACTGCCTGTCTCCTGACAACTAGCAGGTGGTGGGCTTGGTGAGTGATGCTGATGAGGCAATTTTCAAATTGCGTGAGTGGAGAAGATTGTATAAAGACAATTTTAAAAAGTTTTCACATTTTAGAATAAAGTGACTCTTAACTCCACTCAGTGATAAAGATAATGTACAGTAATTGAGCTTACCACACGCATAGAAAAGCTGTTACTGATGCTATTTTGGGCATCAGTGGAATCTCACAGGTTTACAATCTGGTTGAGGAATATGTTTGTTAGTTTGTTTATTCAAGGTGCTTTGCAAATCTGTTTCAGCGCGTGGCTCTTTAGTGACATCTGGTGGTGAAAGTTCAGTCTTCGTGCTTTTCATATTTGACTTTTTAAAGGTCCCTAAAAAACTGTGCCTTTAAGACAGTTATTGAAGCAAAATGGTTTGGCAAAATAATATGTTTTTGAAGTAATTCACATTTATAGCATCGACTAATGGATTGTCTCGGCACTTGTGAAGCCACAATAAAAAAAAGGAGTAAAATCAGGTTACAGCAGGACGTAATGAGACTTAGTCCAGGACTACCAGAATTAAGCCATGGTCATCACTTCTTGCACTTGTTTATTGTCCCTGAGGGGAAATGTACTGGGGTCTCCACATTTTCTCCATATTTTTGACAAGGATCTTGGTCATGTTCACCTATAGCTGTAGGTTTTGGTCTGTACTGTGCATGCTTTGGGTTGAGTCATGGGGAGACCATGCAACAGGGAAAGGGCCTGCTTCGGGAATGCAGGCTTCTTGCTGCAAGACGAAAGTGCTATCCACACACCTATTGAATTTGTCTCTGTGAATTATGTCCCTCTCAACTCAATGCTTATTTGATGCTTATCGGCAGTGGAGAACCTACTACTACCTTGGATGGACTCTCATTCCGTCTTGCTCTACATTCCAAGGCTCTGAAATCGCACTTCTTCACACAATATTTTCCCTCCTCTCGTGCCAAGAAATTGTAATCATTAGAAAGAATCTCAGTTCCACTACAGCTGACTTGACCTCCCACATTCCTTCTAATGGGAGAGAGAGAGAGAGAGAGAGAGAGAGAGAGAGAGAGAGAGAGAGAGAGAGAGAGAGAGAGAGAGAGGGCCCATTAGTTCCATTTCATCTGTACAATATTGCCCCCTAGAGTTACATCAGTGTCTTCGCCTGGATCCCTTGAGGGAACATGTCAAGAGGACAATGCAGCAATGCAATACACTGCTGTAATTTACCACCAGCCGCTCCCAGCAAAATGACCACAGATGCACCCCACTGTATTACTCTGTCACATTCAATTTGAGCAACACACTCAGGTGTTCAAACACACTGTTAAACCTACAAGGACATGCAGATTCAAGTGGTCATCATGACCTTTTAAAGTTGGCAAATTCACATTTACAGTATATTCATCTTGTTAAGTTTAAACAAGACAAATGAACTCTTTTATTGTTTAATAATTGTTTGCTCTCCATGCATCTGATCTGCGACTGACCCGGTTTAACCATGCCTTGTCATTTGCACTATTTTATAGGCTATACTCAGTAGTTTGTTTTTGTTTTGTTTTTCTCTATTCTTTCTTCTTTTTTTTATGTATGCAGGGGTGGGAACAACACAATCTACTAATGCCAATAATATTAACACAATAAATCTACAAAATGCAGATTGCTGTGTAAGACACTTTCACTTAAGAGTGGGAGTCAGGCTTGTCAGGCTAAATTATAGGGTTGATGTTATTACTCATAACAAGCAAAAAACATTCTTTAAAAAAAAAAAAAAATTATATATATATATATTGTTTCGCACTTTGTGAATCCATCAGCACAGGAGCGCAAATGCATGTATGTCATTTTGCAGGCCTAGAGCGCCCTCTGGCGTCAAGAAGTCATAAGGCACATGTTGACGTTTCCGGGGCAGAGGCAGACATATTGCTTACTAGAGCAATTTCTGAAAAGCCACACAAGAGCGGATTTAAAGTCGTAGATTACTGACCACAAAGGAATACTAAGATTACACAGAAGAGCATGGGTGAGGTGTCCTCTGAGTGTATTTGTTGAGAGCAGTGGGTGACATCGCCAGTCTGTACTGTCGTTAGCTTTGATTACGAAATCTGAACTCTGTTTAGCTAACGCATGTTGTTAGCTGTGAAGCTAAGCTATAGAGGCTATTTTTTAACATGCACTGCAGCACCAGATACTAACCACACAAGCCTAAAGTAGGATTGGTACATTGTGTTTATGTCACCACTAGGTCGAGAATATAGGTAGCTGTGCATGTCACGAATGACCCCAGCTGAACTAAGTTCTTAGCAAGCTCAATGTATTTAGCGTGAATATATTTAGCATTACTCTGTCAGCTCAGCTGTATTTCAAATCTAAAAGGATTCTCCTTTACAAAGCGTAGGTTTGATATTCAACCAACAAGCCTGGAATAATAATAATGTTTCAAAGACTATTGTTATTGTTATTTTGTAGGAGAATTGGTGTGGCCAGTGTTGTATTTTGTTTTTTGTTTTACTATGCCATTTTGAAGCCATTGTGACAAATGAGAAGATGTCTTTGGTGTCAATGGCATATTATTTATTAAGCAATGAAAATGTCTGAGGATGTCTTCATGTCAGACTGTGTCACACCAGCGCGACTCGCCAACCCAAACACACGAGGTGACGGAATGTGGACATGGCAGGATTTCCTACGAGTCAATGTGGTTACTCACTCACTCCTTTCTGAAATCATTTTGCTGGTGTAATGCTGGTGCAGATATTACTTCAGTCCCATATACATTACATGTTATTAAAGTTGAGGAAATAGTATTCTCGCTCGATCACTTTCATTTTTGTGCCATCATTTCAAACGTGAAGCCTCTATTTTGCAGGATCTCAGCTGACATTATTCTAAATTGGTGGCACGTTTTCAAAGATATTCACAATGTTGTCCCCCTGTGCCGGGACACGTTGACGCCCCATGTAGCATGCACTGTGCTCTGCTCTGGTGGCACGATTGCACAGATGTCACTTCCGCATGGGCATCAGATTTTGCTCATGAAGCACCTTTAGGTCCACTGAATTCAGACTTTACTTATGCTTAGTTGATGAGTATAATTTTTGTATCGTCATGCCTAGGTTTGATTTGTCAGGTTATTTCCTTCTTTTTTGTTTGTTTGTTTGTTTCAACCTCATATTTAACATATCTATGCCCGCTTTCTCTACGTATGATCCCACAGAGCCGTCAGCTAGTCCGGCCAAGGATAACTACAGGATGAACCGCTACAAAAACAAAGCACTGAACCCCGAGGAGATGAGACGCAGGAGAGAGGAGGAAGGCATCCAGCTCAGGAAACAGAAACGGGAACAACAGGTGTGGCCACATTTTTCTCCGAGGCCGTCTATGTAAACATACAGTGACAGAAAGTGGGGAGACTCAGTAGTGTCACGGTATTTGGGTCTACATTACAGTTTGCACATGTTGGTTTGCATTACAGCTTTTCAAAAGGAGGAATGTCGATATTGTCAGCGAGGATGAAGCCATGTTTGAGAGTCCGCTGGTGGATTCTTTCCTCGCCTCCCCTTTTACAGTGAGTTTTGCTTGTAGGTAATAGTTATCAGGTACCTGGGTGCAGGCTTTTGAGTGACCCCCACGTCTGGTTGCAGGAAGGAGTCATATCTAAAGACATGGTCGAGATGCTTTTCTCTGAGGACCCAGAGCTTCAGCTGGCCACGACTCAGAAGTTCAGAAAACTCCTCTCCAAAGGTATTCACTGAGACTCGTGTCACTCACCAACAGCTTACAGTCAACGGCACAAACTTGACTTGTATCTACATTTCAGAGCCCAACCCTCCAATTGATGAAGTGATAAGCACATCCGGTGTTGTGGGGAGATTTGTGGAATTTCTAGATAAGAGTGACAACAGTACACTACAGGTTCGCCTCCTTTACCTTTTCTTCATTTGTACAAATACAGCTTCATTTCACACATTGTTATCCTGTAGTTCGAGGCGGCGTGGGCTCTCACAAACATTGCATCAGGCACGTCCTTGCAAACAAAGACTGTGATTGAAGCCGGAGCAGTGCCAATATTTATTAAACTCCTGAACTCTGACTTTGAAGATGTCCAAGAACAGGTAAAACACAGGACCCACTTTGGATCGCAATCGCTTTTCATGTGCAGTAACATTTTTATATATTTTTGTTTTTACTCTGTGCAGGCTGTATGGGCTCTGGGTAACATTGCAGGAGACAGTGCGGTATGCAGAGATTATGTGCTGAACTGCGACATCCTTCCACCTTTACTAATGTATGTGCTCATCTTAAGTTTACACCTCATGGGGAAAGCATTATGATCAAAGACAGTGGATGGAATTACAGATTACGTCTTTTGTCTGTTGAATGACTTCCTGAATATGTGTCATTTCAGGCTATTGACCAAATCCACTAGACTGACCATGACTAGAAATGCAGTGTGGGCTTTATCCAATCTCTGTAGAGGAAAGAATCCCCCACCAGCTTTCGAAAAGGTCCGGTCACACACATTCATATGTTCTGCAGCTTTGCCATTGTTAAACTTGCTCTGCTTTGTGCTCTGTATTCCTCCCAGGTGTCACCATGTCTGCCAGTGCTGTCCAGGCTTTTATTTAGCAGTGACCCAGACTTGCTGGCAGACGCCTGCTGGGCCTTGTCCTACCTCTCTGACGGGCCCAACGACAAGATCCAGGCTGTGATCGACTCTGGGGTCTGCAGGAGACTTGTGGAGCTGCTCATGTTAGTCTCACTAAAGGCCATCTTTCCCGGACACAAGTTTATGATAAGATGATGATTTAAGGAGTGTGTATATAGTCTTAACAAAACTGACTTTTTTTCCGTAGGCACACTGACTACAAGGTGGCGTCCCCCGCTTTGAGAGCTGTAGGAAATATTGTCACTGGAGATGACATTCAAACACAGGTTTGGCATGTTTTATTTCAACAATGCAAACCGGAAATATTATGTCTGTTGAGCCAATAGTTAAGAGGTAAACGTGCATGGTCAACCTTAAAATAGGCTGCGCCAATAATAAGTCTTGGCAATGGACTCTAATCCAGGAAGTGAGGGGGCGGGGACAGGGAGGTGGAGGACGACTCCATCCCATCTCAAAATACTTAAACACTAAACCAGTGTCCATGGGCATTTTTGTTTGTATGTTTCATTTCAATTTCAGTCACTTTCATTTTCTTATTTTGTTCCTTGTTCTTTGATAATTTATGAACTCTTTCACTGACAATAGCAATAAAAATGTTTCAGATTCTGTTACAATTAGTCATATCCTTCATGCAATATATTTAGTTCCCAATGTTTCATTTCCTGCAGCTTATTCAACAAGGTTTATGCATAAAGATCAAATCCGGGAGAATCGCGATTCCATGTAACAAACCAGGATTTAAACAGTGCTGCCTTGTTTCCTGTTTCCTGTCCTTAGGTTGTGCTGAACTGCTCAGCCCTGCCCTGCCTCCTGCACCTCCTCAGCAGTGCCAAGGAATCCATCCGAAAAGAGGCCTGCTGGACCATTTCAAACATCACTGCAGGAAACCGAGCTCAGATACAAGTGAGACGCCCTGATGCACTGGAGCCCACATATAGTTCTCAGACCTCATTTAATTTATACTTTATAATGTTGCAATGTAAAGCTAGCACTGTTTTTAAATGCCTCTATGGGGAACGAACTACACTGATTACCCTACAATAATACAGTTAGAATGTAGTTTATAAGCATAATAAAGAAGAATTTACATGATGACTTAGTATCCCATTTCATTGCCTGAAATCGTGGTAAAGTTCACTTCTTGCCCATAATACCGAAAGGTACAGCCTCTTGACTTATTTTTTCAACCCCGCAGAAAGTCATAGACGCCAACATTTTCCCAGTGCTGATAGATATTCTACAGAAGGCAGAGTTCAGGACCAGGAAAGAAGCAGCTTGGGCCATCACCAACGCAACCTCTGGAGGGACGCCTGAACAGATCCGGTTTGCTAACATTCATCTTCATTTTGATGTGTTGAAAAGTTGTATTTAATCCCCACCCATGTGCCACAATTTCTACTGTAGATCCAAACTGCCATCTAGTTCATCATTGAGGACTGCAGTATTGTTGTGCTCTCTTTATAAGTGGACTTTGCTGACTCCTTGTAGGTACTTGGTGAACCAGGGCTGCATAAAGCCCCTGTGTGACCTGCTGACTGTCATGGACTCGAAGATTGTGCAGGTGGCTCTGAATGGACTGGAGAACATCCTCAGACTGGGCGACCAGGAGGCGAAGCAGGAGAATAACGGCACAGGAGTCAACCCCTACTGCAGTCTCATCGAGGAGGCCTATGGTACTGCCCCATTCTTTACACACTTGAATCCAATCTTTTTTGCGCCAAACCATTCATGGGAACAGACCCTACGATGAGGGCGTGTTAACCTGATGCTACTGTTGGCAAAGCAAAGTATGTGTAGCCTGTGTCCGGAGGCATCCAGGTTTCACTTTTCACCGTGGAAAATTCATTATTGCGTAAGAAATACAGCGTGCAATAACTTGGCGCTGCGAGTTTATTGTAGCTCAACACATTGACTATAAAAGAGGGAAAGTCTAAATTAATGTAAATTGGCGACCAAAATAATTGTCAAATGCAATGATGTACTGTGCTGCTTATTACGTCCTATGCTAAAGCTTTTTAGTTCCACTTCCCTCCACATTGAACTAAGCCTGTGTTAAAATGTGACATTATTATCACCAAGGCACCCTCTCCTCTCTGCTTCCTGTGCTGTCTGAGGAATGTATAGCTTTGGTAGATCAACTGCTGTTCTCCACTGTGGCAGGGCTCTCTGTCCCTCACCTCAACTTGAATGCAGTGTACACAAGTATTTGAAATCTAAGTAACAAGAACGGGGGGAGTAATGTTAGTCTTTGTTTTTTTCCCCCTAAAAAATAAACAGTGTATTATCAGACAGCACTCTGAAACATGCATTGCATAAATGTTTTTATTGGTAACTGCTTGTAACATGGTTGTAGATAGCGATTATAAGACTGCCAGTGGATAGAATTAGGAACTGTTTGCTTCATACGTCACTGATCTTATTTTCAGCTTCAGAGCAAGCATTACAGCACCCTTCATTGCTTTGTATTTTGGGTCCTCCTTTTGAGTATTCGAAAAGCACTACCTGAGTGGGGTAGAGCAGGGCACATGCGTTTAGAGCCAAGTGTGTACAGGTCAAAAAGGCCTATTACTGCTTTCACAGATGTCAGATAAAACCAAGCTGTTTTGTGTTCAGGTCTGGACAAAATTGAATTCCTTCAAAGCCACGACAACCAGGAGATCTACCAGAAGGCATTCGATCTGATCGAGCACTACTTCGGAGTGGAGGATGAGGACAGTAATCTGGCCCCACAGGTGGACCAGGCCAATCAGCAGTACCTCTTCCCTCAACAGGAGGCCCCTATGGAGGGCTTCCAGCTATAGGTCTCTATCCTTGCAAAGCACACCCCATTGCCCCTTCACGTTCCCCAGCACTTGACTCCAGGCTCCTATTAACCATTTTACTGGTTTGCATCAAATTACCTGTAGCACTATCTAGCTGGAGAATTCTTTTAATGTTGATCTCCCAAGCCTAAAACACCCATGCCCCCGCTCTCCCTAGCCAATGGACAGTCACTTTACAGGGTAGACTCTTGTTACTAAGGACAACACCGGTTACTTTCATTCAAGCAAAAGAATTCTGGTTTCAAATGGCAGTCTGCCCTGGCTTAAACGCACATACCGTACCATCTTCTGCCATGTGAGAGCTTCTCGCTGTCTTTGTGACAGTAATGATGCAATCTTAATTTACATTTTTGATTTATTTTATCAATGGGACATTCCATTTCGACAATTCCCATAGCATTTTCCGAAAGGGATGATGTGGGAATTTTACTGCTCTTGATGTCAGTCTGACATGGTGCAACTGAAACAACAGCTGTATCCCTTTATCCCCATTTTTGTTTTAGATTTATTTAATCCCAATCCTAATTTATCTTTTAGTATTTTCTTTCTAGTTGGAAAAAAAAATGGTACTGAGAGACTCATCTAGTCTCGGTGCTGCCTTCAACATATCCTCAAGTAGAACTCGGAGGAAAGTGGCTCCTATATGGGAGAAAAAGAAACAAAAACAAAAAAACAAAAAAAAAGAATATTTGGGTGGGGGGTTATGGGCAGGTAACTTAAAAGGGCTTACATTTGAATAATGAATATAGGTTTGGGTTATGATAACATTAAAAGAAGAAATCTTGATGTGGGTGGTATAGCTAGAGATCCAATGTCCGTCGTGTGCTGTGTAATTAATAACAATTTAAACAATGAAGTGATCTAACTTAAGAAATAATGGCTTAGTAGCTGTGGGGATAGAAGATGAGGCTAGCAGCAAAACTGTAAAGGCCATTAACATTGCGGGAATAAACTGCAGAAGCAAAAATGTTACTTGTAAAGATGACATGTTTAGCATTTGCTTTTTGCTCTTTTTCTTAAGCTTTACTACAAGTAGCCGCTCTATCCCCCAGTAGTGTGCGGCAGGGGTTTTGCATGGTGTTCTAAGACCCTGCCAACAGTCACTGAGTATCCCTGGCCAAACGCACTGCGGGCAGAATGACGTGAAGTCAAAGAGCAATGCGAAATTTCCATAAATGTGTTTGGACTAAACTGATAGTGTAGTGAAGTAACATTGTCTTTGTATTGTATAGTGTTAGATCTGATATGCAGCACATAACACGTCTCACTATATTCAATGCCTGAGGATGAAGTCGCTAATGGTTCGCATGGTCCATTCGATATGATCTAGATGTGAAAGTATCCATCTTGCACAGCCGGAATTTGGCCAGGGATATGCTTCAATCTCGTGACAAGCCTAACTGCAACTAAAATTCAAGTAGATATGTGTACTTGGATTTCCTATATTTGCATTTATATCTATATATAATTGCACACAAATCATGCACACTTGCATACAACACCAGCCAACACTGTATACACACCTCACACAGATTAGTGGACAGCAGCAAGTCACAAGTTTCCAAAGACGGCAGAAGAAAATACATTTTAGTTTAAAGTACCTAGATTGGCGGCTTCTTTATTTTGCGCACTTGATATATTTGTTTATGAAAGTGCTGTTTTTGTTATTGAAGAAAGGCTTTTTTCAGTTTAATTCATTTTTTGAGAAGTGTAAAGAATTACAGTAAATGTAATGTCCTCTGGAAACTCGTGAGTTGTTGCTGGTCACATGACGTATGATTTGGTAGAGATCTTGTGCACCCTGATTCAGAGGTCAGCTTTAGCAGCAATCGTAGCTGGTCTTGGATCAGTGCCAGGGCTTTGCGGATGGAGCCAAACTGTGATTGTGTGATATTTGACTGACAGGCACTGTGTGAGGAAGAGCTTTTTGACTCTGACTGTCCCCATCTGAACCTTGGAGCTCCTGTTCTCGGATTGCACCACTAAATTATTGCATTTCGTGCAATTGAAGCTATTGTGTTGACAATTGAGTTAAAGCGAGAGCTTGAAAGCACATACTTGTACAGGATCTGTTCTAATATTTTTGGAGAATATCTACTGGCTGACATAAGAGGTCATGATAATATAATACTCAATATTGTGTCTCTACATGAGGTGTATGTAGAGAAATAATGAAGTTCTTCAAGCTGTGGCAGTAACGAATGCCAGAAGAGATGTTCAAATCTAAAGTGAAATCACGCCTATTCACTAAAGTGCCAATCTGACCAACTAAGACTGGAGGTTCTTTTGTATCTATCTTTAGATTCTTTTCTTTTGATCTTTATTTACTTGAATGTGCACACATTTTGTGCAAAATACTGCTGCTCTATTTTCTTCTACAAAGTTACATTATGTGCCACTGTTTTATGTAAAGTGGCTGTTTACTGTGGGCGCCTATAAAAGGAGTACAAGACATAAATATTGAATTAAATTAGTCCCCTCTCAGTTCTGTTATGGTGTTCACTGTGCTCAGCTAAGCTGCAGTTATAACTGATTCCAGGTGAATAGTATGACATAACATTGATAAATCTAAACATACAAACTCTCTTGTCTCACGCAGGTACTTGCCTTGTTTTTGCAGGCGGTTTACCAAAGTTGATCACCTTGAATGCTTGGAGAAAACTGCTTGATTTGAATGAGAGCGTAGTGGAGTAATAATTTGCTTGTTCTCACTCAGTTGGTGCAACAGTGATTTTGCCTCGGTTAATTTATACCACTTTTAATTAGAATCTGCAATAGATTCATCAATTTTTTTTTCTTTACCAAATACAATACTTTTTATGAATTTGCAAAATTATTAATTTTGTCTGGCAATAAATACAGCTCTAAATCTGACTAAACTTACCAACATGAGCTTCTGCCACAGGTGACACTCCTCCACTGGGTGCAGCTAGCAGAAACTACTTGACATTTTATATAATAATCTGGTGTTGAGAAATTGTGCAGTGATTTACATTAAAAGTATTTGAGTTGAAATATATGTATGTTCTGATACATTGACTGGGGTTCAAATGTAACTCTAATCACTTCTGAGAAGTGGACAAGCCTCACTAGAACATGTAATCACAGGAAAGATCTAAAGAGATTGGATTATTTTTTTCTGGATCAGTTTATTGTGGACTATATAGAGGTCAATCATTTTATTTAGACCAAGTTTGTCCGAGTCACACTGCATGATCAGGAACATTAACATTAGGGGATTGAAAAGGCAATTGAAATGTCTCCAATCTGACTTGTCTTCCGTCCTAGAAGCTGTTTGTCTATACTGAAACCTGCAGCCATACTTGGCTCGGTCAAGTAATGTCTACACTACAAATGTTTACAATCCTACATGTTTGTAAAATACCTTTCATATGCCATCTCTGATTATTGTAAACTCTTCTCTGGTCCCTGCATTTCCTTTACATGTATTTATTTTCTCTATTCCTGTTTTGGACTTATGCTTTGCTTAAAAGTGACCCATTGTACTGTGACTTGACTATAACCGACGGTATGAATGAGTGACGAGAAACAAGTACACATCAACTGAACATGACACACAAACATGAACATGGGAAACGTACATACTGCTACTATTCAAACTGTAAAGAAAGTATATTCAACTTGTCCAGTGAAAATACTGTACAAAGAAATAAAGTTATGTTGCAAACTTAAATTGTGTTGTCCAATTAATTCAGGTGTCTATCAAAATGACTTGGAAATGGAATAGTGAAGATATTGAGTTTGGGTGTACTTCATGTAAGTTACAGCAGGTGGCGACTATGCGCTATAGTTTCCACGTAGTGCGTAGTTTAGCAAGCGAGAAGAAGAAAACACAAAGTTTATGTCCGGAAGTGTTGATCTCACGCTGTCGGAAAAACCTGCTACTCACTCGGACCAGGCAGTATTTCCATTTATTTTAATGGTAAAGACTTAAATTTGTCATTTAGAGGAAATGCACGCAAATATGGATATTTAATTATGTTTGTGATTTTAAACCACACCCGCAAACACACAAACGAACGGTCATGATGGTACATTTAGCCTAAAGCGGCAAGCTAGCTGCTATTAGCTAGTGTGGCTAAGTATATGAAACCCATTTAAAACACATCGAACCTGCTACTAAAAAAAGACGTATTTGTTTTTCTATGTCTATTTTGTGATTAAACGCGCTCTCTACTCTAAGATGAAGAAGCAAGACACAGAGGAGACAGTGGCCGCACAGGACAACGGGGAGTCTTCTCATACAGCAGCAGAAAGTGAGACCCCTGCAAAGGACAGTGAGGAGGACAGCGCCAGCCCCAAAGAATCTGCAAGCCAAACACCAAAGACAAGCACTCCTCCACAAGCTGAGGATGGTCCTGCACAGGGTAACCACTCATAGCTGAATATTCACCTTAAACTTTCAGTCCAGACCGACAAGGAAACACCGTTATGCTCGAGGTTTGCATTGGCATTATGAGAAATAATCTGAGGAAAGCGTTATCTCTCAAGATGTTGATCAACTATCAAGGAATAATATTATATTTAAAATGAGTGTGTCATCAGGTGAAGCAGCCTGTATACTCGTGGTTCACTCTCACTCTAAAAACTAGCATGCTTGCTCACAAAATTGACACAAAATAAATCATTACATGGACAGTGTTTTATACTGGAAGAGGAGAAACAAATTCATTTTCACTACTTGAAAAAAAATATAGGTTCAGGGTCTTTATTAACAGCTGGATAGTTACCAGTTTTCAGAATAGATGCAATGAGTTAAAGACTAATGTCTGCAAAGCAATGCATACGCTTAATGAGAAATAGATTCCTATTGAAATGCTTCTGTAACAGAGTCCAGCCAGCTGTGCAATTTGTTAAATAGACCAGTCTAACAATTAGTTGTGTAGTGTTCAAGACTTTTTTAAATTCCCTGCTGTCAATCTATTGGCAGATGCAGCCGTGGCTCAGTGTGACATGGCAGAGGAGCTCAGTCGGCAGCTTGAAGACATTCTCAGCACTTACTGCAGAGAGAGTATTGCAGATGACAGCACCGTAGCTAACGGACAGTCTCACAGTCCTGAATTTAACGGACTGACCAACGTCAAGGAGGGAGGCAAGCAAGAAGGTGGTAAAGTTAGTCGAGAGGTGGACAAAGAGCAGAAGAAATCCCAGGATAAGAAGAAAGTCAAGGGTCTGGGTAAGAGATGCTCCCACTTCTTACATACTGCACCATGCATTTGTCATGTTTTACATTGAATTTGAATCATTACAGGCAAAGAAATCACGCTTTTAATGCAGACCTTAAACACACTGAGTACACCTGAGGAAAAGCTTGGAGGGCTGTGTAAGAAGTATGCTGAACTAGTAAGTTATGTATTATTATTATTCTTTATGATTAATTCTACAAATGGGTGAACAATTTGTAATGTAATTTCTAAATATACAAATGCAGCAAGTGAATAGTTCTTCCCTCAATGTTTTCTGCAAACCTAATGCAAATTGTTCATGTGTGTGCAGTTGGAAGAGCATCGGAACACAGAAAAGCAAATGAAGTTGCTGCAGAAGAAGCAGACTCAGCTCGTACAGGAGAAAGACAACTTGAGAAATGAACACAGCAAAGCCATTCTGGCACGCGGCAAACTGGAGAGTCTGTGCCGCGAGTTGCAGAGGCACAACCGCACACTCAAGGTGCAAACACATCACAAGAATCATGAGTTGTATTTGTAGCAAGTGTTTGCATAAGTAAACTGGGCTAGTTCTGGCTACTTTCAGTTGCAGGAATTCAGAGTCGTTCTGCCTCCCTCAAAAAAGTTTACATTTTGTGTGACAGACAACAACTTTTAATAGAAAATCACTGACAAGATGTTTAGAGAAATCTAAGTATTGTTTGAAACTAGGTGTTTTTGTCTTGAATCTAACGGCCAATATTAATTTGCTACATACTTAGAATTAAAAAGACACCAGCTAAGTTTGCATACTGTTTTAGTTTCACCAGAGTCTATCCTGAAATAGGCAAGGCTAGTTTATACCGCACATTTCACACACAAGGCAACTCAATGCGCCTTACAGAAGAAGATATGCAAAATCACAATCAGGTATTTGCATGGTCCTTGAAATGAACGTGTTTTTAATATAGTCGCACAGCCTCAGTCCTTATCTGGTCTAACTCCGTGACTTGGCCTTGAATGGGGAATGTTGACTGCACAGGAGAGGTCCAGCTGCTTCAACCTCCTCCCAGGAGGAAAACAATATTCTGGCAGTTCAGAAATGTATTATTAATTAGCTTTTACTTGGTCTCAGCATTAATTCAGTTCTCCAGAGCTGGTAGTTCTCTCCTTAGTTCATCCCTCTTCCTGCCAAGATATAGTCCACCTTCTTTTGTCCGTCTCCACAGCGAGCTGTGTTACACCTAGTTTTTACATAATTGAGTGTTTTGTTCCAATGCCCTTTGGTTTTGCAGGAGGAAGGTGTTAAGAGAACACGTCTGGAAGAGGAGAAACGTAAGGAAGTGACCTCCCACTTCCAAGTGACGCTGTACGACATCGAGGCCCAGATGGAGCAGCACGATGAGCGGAACGCCAGCCTGCGACAGGAGAACAGCGACCTGGCCGAGAAGCTGAAGAAACTCTATGAACAGTACAAACTACGAGAGGAGGTATGCGAAAGTGTTTCAGTGAAAATCTGACCTGTGTGAATGAAAAATACTAAATGTCTTCACTCTGCTCCCAGCACATCGACAAGGTGGTAAAGCACAAGGACCTTCAACAGCAGCTGGTGGACGCCAAGCTTCACCAGGCTCAGCAGCTGCTCACAGAGTCCGAAGAGCGACATGAGAGAGAGAAAGACTTTGTAAGTACATTAACAATAGAGTAAATGAGTCGTTAACTGAACTAGATTGTTTTGCTGAACCTACCTCAAATGACCCAGTCCAGTGGACGACTTAAAAAGAAACAATGGAAACTCCTGAACGATTAGGAGCTTAAAATAACTTAAATAAGAATCTTGTATTCTTCACTATTTCGGTTTTGTAATTGTAAAGTGGCTTTTTTTGTATTTAATATAATTATTTTTTTTAGCTCCTGAAAGAAGCAATGGAATCTCAAAGAATGTGTGAACTAATGAAGCAGCAGGAGGTTCACCTGAAACAGCAGGTTTGTAAAGTTTTTGCAGATTTTTTTTACCCCTGACAAATACATTTAATATCAGTCTGTTTGCATCTTTGCTCTAGCTATCACTGTACACAGAGAAATTTGAGGAGTTTCAGACAACGTTGTCCAAAAGCAATGAGGTTTTTACCACTTTTAAACAAGAGATGGAGAAGGTAAATGAATATGAATATGCACACACACAGTTTGTGTGTATGTCCTGTACCTAAATGCTATTTTCACTTTACAGATGACTAAAAAGATCAAGAAGCTAGAGAAAGAGACTGCTATGTATAGGTCGAGATGGGAGAGCAGCAATAAGGCTTTACTAGAAATGGCTGAAGAGGTAATGTTCCTGTTTTTGCTGAATTTATGCACAAAGATACATTTAAAAAGTGGGAATAAGCCAGCATGTATAGATTATTTTATTTCCCACGTTGCCTTAAAGCTGCCCTCAGCTATTCCATTTGCCGGCCCGGAATGATTGCATTCCCACATTGCAACGCTACACGTGTCGCACTAGCGACACTCGAAACCGCGAGCCGACTTTGTCCTGCAGAAGTCGAGACGAGCTCTGCACCTCCAGTTTAGCAAATAAAGCCTCAAAATTTGCTAAATAATCGTATTTATTCTGCTGATAAATGTGTCTTGCACACAAGATTAATGATATTTTCCTACCCCCTTTGAACACATCTGAAGGGCTGCGTGTGGAGGAGGGGTGAGTGGTGCGAGGCAGAGCAGGGTTCACTATTGCACCTAATGACGGAAAAGAAAATCCTGGAAAATAATTGAGGGCAACTTTAATGCTATAAATAAAGCAAAAAATAAACGCTCGACTTCATTTTCCACTCCACAGAAATCTGTCAGAGATCGTGACTTTGAGGCACTTCAGGGCAAAGTCCAGAGACTGGAGAAGCTAAGACGGGCATTGAAAGTCGAACGCAACGAGCTGAACAAGAAGGTGCAGAATTTGAGTGGAGAGCCATGCGGTGATCCTGAGAGGGACTCCCCATCACCACCGCCCACAGACTGTCTGCTGGAACCGAGCCTTGAGGAGACCAGCTCGTGCTCACACTCCTGCCACTGTGAACACCCTCCCATCACAGATGCCCCGCTACCAGACACAAGCACTCAGACGTGCACCACCCAAGAATAACAAGGCTTGTCAACACTTTCCATAATACCACCAGCCTGCAATGTCCACTGCTGAATGTTTTTCAGCACCTGATGGTCACACCGTAATACATATATGCTGTTCATGCACGTTCTCACTCTTTGCTGGTTTATAAGTTGCCTCTGAAATTCCTTGAAAAGAAAAACTCCATTATGATACTCTGTATACTTGGGTGACTTGATCAATGTTCCTAATAATCAGTTCTGCTGCACAGCACATACATTTATTTTTCATGGTTGTTTAGATATTGCTGTCTTTAAATATCCTGTGGCTTCTGCGCATCATTTTAATTTGCACTTTTGTTATCATTAATCTCAAATCAACTATTATCTAAACATTCCTTGTATGTTACACAGTACATAATGCAGTGCGTAGGTTATTCAGCTAAGATTGTCTCTAACATACAAAGGTCAGTAATTTGTCATGTCTGCAAACGAATGTACAGACTTCTATGCAAAGCCTGCCTTGATTTTATTTTGCAGTTTGAACACACAAGCACTTAACCGGTGAATCACGTTCATGCAATACGGATGTTCGGTACCATCACACAGCAATTAGCAAGAAGAGCTTATTTGGTTGACATTTGCTAAATATCTTGTTAATTTACTCTCTGTCTCTCAAGTATAGATTATGTCCATATAAAAACCAGTGCTAAACGTTTGTCACTGTAACACAGAATGACTCCATAGGATTGTAGAGGTCTGCTGGCCATCATAAGGAACCAAAGATGTTTCCTGATTTTGTGATTTTCTGTAGTTTTATCTGACTGTATATTTTGTGGATAAATAAAGTAAACTGTTCTGTGCAGAGTTGTGGAAAAAACAATTTATAATTGTAAATAGAAAAAAAAAACTTCAATGACCAGTAGATGGCGCCATGTCCTGCTGTGGTTACCGGAAGTTCGGAAAATTCTTTTTCCGCCCTGACCCGGCGTCTCAAACACGAGTATCCAGCTGTTTCTCGTTTACGGAGGATTCTGATAACTCATTTGATCGATCGGCAGAAGTTGACAAAATATGGTTAGTTTGTTCTATTGCGAAAAATACCTGTATGCATTATTGAATCAAAAATTGGTAACTTGTACAAATAAGGAAAGCATGGGTTTAGCTAAGCTAATATGCTAACGTACTGATAAAGACTCATATTGGATCATACACAGGCAGATACAGGCTCGGTGAAGTTACAAACACCTGACTACTCTGGTCCGTTATTATCATGAATAATACCCCATTGTTAAAGGCACAGCTTGTACATCGCGTGTAACACGTATTGCCATAGCATTAGCTAAACTCTGTTGTCCATCTCCAGAAACCCATCCTGCTCCAGGGCCATGAGAGGTCCATCACTCAGATCAAGTACAACAGGGAAGGGGACCTGCTCTTCTCTGTAGCTAAAGATACTGTAAGTGATCCACACATTTCGTCCCAATGCTGAACACTCCCTACATGTTATAATCGTCTCTGTAACATATGTTTGCAGGTGGCAAATGTGTGGTATTCTGTCAATGGTGAACGGCTTGGCACATACAATGGACACACGGGAGCTGTGTGGTGTGTGGACTGTGACTGTATCCTTTACACTTAAGATTAACTGAGTTCACACTTTTGGCTTTGCTTGTCTTATGTTAATATTTACTCTAAATATCCCTTGACACGGTTTTTTCAAAGGGGACACAAAAAACGTATTGACAGGATCAGCAGACAACAGCTGCCGGTTATGGGACTGTGAGACTGGTAGGTTTCATACTTTGTTTTATTTAAGTGTTCTTAGTTGCATGCAATTATGTATAAATTCATCTTGCTCTGCCTGTGTGTTCCAGGTAAACAGATGGCTCTACTCAACACAAACTCTGCTGTCAGAACGTGCGGCTTTGACTTCAGTGGAAACATCATCATGTTCTCCACAGACAAACAGATGGGTTACCAGTGCTTCCTCAACTTCTACGACCTGAGAGATCCTCAGCAGATCGGTAAGTACATGACATAGTTGTGTAAAAAAGCAACGGTCTTCTGCCTTATGGATTATTAGCTTCGAGATTCTGTTTCTGTCAAATTTGTAGACCATATTGCTTGCTTATGTTTTTCTACTTTGTTTCCATTTAGAGGATAACCAGCCGTACGTGACCATCCCTTGCAATGAATCAAAGATCACTGGGGCTGTGTGGGGCCCTCTGGGAGAGTTTGTAATTGCAGGACATGAGAATGGAGAGATCAACCAATTCAGTGCAAAAGTAAAAAAAAAAAATCCCTTCAAAGTGCGTACTTGATTGAATATTGGAACATTTTTCTAATACTGTGTTATATCAATAGTCTGGGGAGATCCTGAAGAAGGTGAAGGAGCACAGCAGACAGATCAACGACCTGCAGGCCTCAACCGACCTCACCATGTGCATCAGCGCTTCGAAAGACAACACTGCTAAGGTGAGTCACATTTGTTGTCATATTAAAGCTTGTAATCCTTGTAAACGAGTCATGAATTAAACTAAATTCTTTCTTTTTATCTCAGCTGTTTGACTCAATGTCACTGGATCACATAAAGACCTTCAAGACCGAGAGACCAGTCAACTCTGCAGCAATTTCTCCCATTATGGATCATGTACGCAAAGCCACTGCTCACGATATACTTTTGTATACTGTTACTGCACCTCCTCACTTTGTTTGATAATTCAGGTGGTGATGGGTGGTGGTCAGGAAGCCATGGATGTCACAACAACCTCTACTAGGATTGGAAAGTTTGAGGCCAGGTAGGACAACTCTTGCAAGAATGCGCTTTCCCAGTTGTCCCAGCACTGGCTGAGTATTGACATCAAATATTTTCTCACCTCAAGGTTTTTCCATGCGGCTTATGAAGAGGAGTTTGGAAGGGTGAAAGGTCATTTTGGTCCCATTAACTGTGTGGCATTCCATCCTGATGGCAAGAGGTAATCCATTTATATAGATTACGATTAACTAAGCTGAGCTCTGTTAATCAAATCTTGAAATTGATTGAAATATCCACAAGCTGAGGGAAATGGAGATGAAAACCTTTTCTGCTTGTTTTGTTTGTCAACAGCTACAGCAGTGGTGGAGAGGATGGATACGTCAGACTTCATTATTTCGACCCACAGTACTTTGACTTTGAGCTGGAGGCGTGAACCCAGGCCAATCTCCCAACAACACCACAGCTTCAGAATTCGCTCTAATACTGGACTGAAGGGAATTGATACGATTTTTATCTATCGATGCCATTTATATTTTCCCTCCTTGACTCTCATCAATTCCTGATAAATAAAAATAGGCTGTATCATATGTGCATGCTTCATGTAGTTTTGTATTTGAGCTGGGCTAATACATTTTTTGACAGAGGTGTAAGCTACAACATCCTATCGCGGGAAGAATTTTAAAAAAGGCTTTTGAAAAATGATGAAATTAACCGTAAAGCTGAACTGTATGTTTCAGAGGCACAAACGCTTATTTGCGACAGCCTGTGTTGCCAGGATGATGTGCATTGGAGAGGCTGCATCAAACACAATCGGGTTTTAATGATTTTTGTTACCTCACCCATCCTCCCACACGTATGAGCGAAGGTCAAGGATATAAATATATTTTATTGCGGTTTCTCTCATTATATCCATGTGGCTTCAGCAGAAACACCTATCGGCCTGTGCTTGCAGTTTTGATTCTTCAGTGCGTAGTAGTTCTGTGTGTGTATAAGCGTAAAGAGGACTTCGAACAGTGAAGACTTGTATGATGAGGTGAAAATGGTGCGGGAATCTACAGTATTAGTGGAACGATTCCAATAGATTGCTCAAATTAGCGATTCACATCCCTAGGACTGAACTTGAGGCATCCACAAACAATTCACAATCGACCAGCGGAAGTGTCCCATTATTCAATTTAGTAAATTTCAAGTTGAAATCTTGAGATATTGGCTATGTAATAGGCAAAACATACGGAAAGAACATCCCAGTTTGCAACGATGCTTGTACGGGGTGTTTCTGTATTAGGGGTTGTGCACCAGCGTTTAACAAGGCTGTGGGAACCCCCCTTGGAGGATAGTTTGCACATTACAGGCAATGCTAATAGGAACTAAGCACAGAAATGGCATTTTTGGGGGCAATCTTTTCCCTCAGCACCCCGTAGCAAAAATGTTACCAAGTTAAAATAGGTTGTTCGTAATCTATGAATCCATTCCTTTTGATAAATAGAAATGTGGCATAAACAGTACAAGAATACTAGAATGATTTTCCGTGTTTTATTACAAATTTATAATACACATTTCACAAAGACAACTTATAACAAATGGAGGCTTCACATGGCTCCATCCAAACAGATGGTACAAAATGGCTAAAATAACTCACTCCGTACTCAACACAAGCGTTCATTCGCTCATACATTTCCACCAGGAGTAAACATTAGCAACACTGACCAGATACAAGAAGATGGTCACACTGTACTTTGATCCTAAAATAAGTTACAAAAAAAGAGCTCACTTCAGTCTCGGCAAAGGAAAAAGAATATGTACATGCTAGAGGCAACATTATTTTCAACATGCATTCACTGATAAAACGGTCACATGTGTGGAGAATACTGCAGGTCTAAGAGCTTTCATGATACAGGACTTCTGAGTAAACCATTATTGGGAGCAGCGTAGTTCTAGGCTATCGTTTTTTCCTTGAGAGTTGGGTTCAGAAACATGGCACTTTTTCCCCCATACTACCAGAAGCTCCCAACTTTCATCTAAAATGAAATAAAACCATGAGGCCTGCTGTTTATAACGCATGATGAAACGAGTACAAAAACAATACAAGAATTATGGGACAGTACAACTATTGATCTTGCAGGTTGACTTAAGTTGCCTTCACCTCCTCTTTTGGTCTGCAACACAATAAAATAAATGAATACTTCAATGTGAAACACACAGAATACAATTAAAACACACATTTCATGAAAATAGGACCCATGGAGCTGTGTCCTGTTGAAATATTTTAAAGGAACAGGTCGCCTTTTTTCCATACAGAGATATGTTCTTACCTGAGCTTAGACGAGTTGATGAGTACCTGTCTGGTCTTTGTGCATTTCGCTCAGTCACACATAAAGACCAGAGATGTTGTTAGCATTTAGCCTCTCCTCCTCCTCTCCGCAATGGGGCCAAACGGGGGTGAAGTTAGAAGCGACCAAGCTCTTCCACGTTTCCCCCGTTTAAATACAGTTACGTGAGTAGTTACACGATCCAAGTATAGTTACACAAAATTAAGTCCACGCAGTAATATCTTCACTTCTATATGGATGTCAAAGTACTCCTATGGTGTTAATATAGTACACCTTTTTATCCGCTGTTTAATTTTGTGCAACTATACTTGGATCGTGTAACTACTCGCGTAACGGTATTTGAAGAGGGGAAACTTGGAAGAGCTTGGTCGCTTCTAACTTCACCCCCATTTGGGTCCATAGGAATATGCTGGGCGAGGCAAAATGCAAACGACATCTTTGGTCTTTTTGCGTGACTGAGCGCATGCACAAAAACCAGACAGGTACGCATCAACTCGTCTAAGCTTGGCAAATTGGCAAACATGCAACAAGCAGATAATCAATTACTGAATGTTCAAAAGTTACATAGGATGTAAATACTTCACCGGAGGAGACTTTTTAACTGTGTTTTCACAAATGCTACAATAGTCATGTTATAATGCAACAACTATTTCCTGTTCAGATTTAAAATATTGACCGGAAAAAGTAGCCAAGTAGCCAAAATATTCTATCCAAAGGGTCTATTGCTCATTGCTAAGATGATAGTACATAATATCTATTCAAGTTGATAACTTACCCAGATGTATCCATCTTTTCCTCTTCCTTCTCCTCCTCTTTTACTTCTGTGGAACAGACAAGAAGAGTGAATACTGTTCCCCTTCTCTCAGACACAGAAACACTGCTCCTTCATCCAGGTGTAGCCTTTACCTTTCTTTTCCTCTCCCTCCTTCTCTTCCTCCTTCTTCACCCGTTTGGCCTTCTTGTGATTCGCTGCATTCCTACGGCCTCCTCCCTGGCCTTCTGCTTCATCTTCAGAGTCAGAAAACTCCTCTTCACATGCTATCCTCTTGTCATGGGCACGGACTGAAATACATTAAAGGTCATACGTCTATAGCTTAAAAGGAAACTATGTTAAATCAAGTATTCTGTCTATGGCTTACTGGATACTCGTTTGTCAGGGTCCTCTTCCTCTTCGTCTCCACTGTCAGGGTGAGGGGCGTCCTCTGGGATGGCCTGCATCTGGACACCGGGGGCGTGGGGGAGCATGCGCAGGTTTTCAAACAGCCGCTGCTTGATCTTCTCCAGGTATTCGTTGGTGTTTTGGTTGGTCATGTTGGATGGGCTGATGTGTAGTTTGAAGTCAGGTCCAAAGTATTCAAAGTAGTCATTGTACGGCAGCTCATTGGGGATGGCGCAGTCCAGGGCCACAGCAGTTTCATAAGTCCAGCAGCGGGCCACATTACGGATGGTATAGCCCCCTCCGCCAAGCATCAGCAGAGGAAGGTTGAAACTTTTGATGTATTCCACACATTTGGCATGGCCTAAAAACACAAATCATAAAAATCAGACATTACAAGAACAGTAACCTTGGGCAATACAAGACATTTGTAGTGCCTGAATATTCATGTTTCAGCCCTTCATATCTTAGCAATGGTTATGGGCACAGCACACCTTCAAGAATGTTGAATCACTCAAACATTGTACATATTGTAATACTTTTCACAGTTTTCAGTGTGTTAGCTCTTTTTTGCCCACTTTAGTTTAAAAAAGCACACAATATTTTCTGTAGACCTCCTATGGTCACACAATAGCTCATCACCCAAGATGCTTCAATCCAACTGACATTCAATTTTACAAAGTTTGGAGTTGGATAATGTGAGTGAATATTATGTTCGTAAAAACTCTCCTGCCTAATAAATCGTAATGCTGAGAAAAGCCAACCTTTGATGGTCAGATTGAAACAGCCCAGTCGGTCTCCTGACAGTGAATCTGCTCCACACTGAAGAACTACAGCGCTGGGCTGGTACATCTCCATAACTTTAGCCATGATCTGGAAACACAATATGGTTAGTGCGGCAAGACCAAAAGGACATGCAATGAGAAATGTAAACTTACTGGTTTAAAGATGGCTTCATAGGACTCATCATCAATCCCATCCCTTAGAGGATAATTCACTGCATAATACTTCCCTTTTCCTGCTCCAATATCCTTAACACAAAAAAAAATGTTTTTATCAGTGACATTATAATACTGTTATGTGTTTTGAACAAAAAAGTAAATTTTTTATTAACTGACCCTTAAATCTCCAGTGCCAGGGAAGTACTCCCCATATTTGTGGAAAGAGACCGTCATAACCCGGTCTGTGGTGTAGAAGGCCTCCTCTACCCCATCGCCATGATGAATGTCAATATCTATGTACAATACTCTCTGGTGATACCTACACACAAGACCCACAAAAATCAGGAAACAAGTTCCAATCATGACCTAAATGTGTAACATTAGAAATGTAAAACATAGAGATTGTAAAGTGTAGTTACTTTAGTAACTCTAGGATTGCTAGAACAATGTCATTGACATAGCAGAACCCAGAGGCTTCTGATTTCTTGGCGTGATGAAGTCCACCTGCCCAGTTCACGGCAATGTCTGTCTGTTGTTTGTTCAGTTTCACAGCACCAGCTGAAAAGCGAAGACAATTCTTAATTATAATCAACATAAGTATAAAAATAGCTCCGGTCCAGGAGGTTATATGTGTTTATTGTGCAATGTGAGATTGCAGAAAAGGCAAGACAAAAACAGTGTGCATACCAACAGAGCCACCCGTTGAGAGCTGACAAAATTCAAAGAGTCCATCAAACACTGGACAATCCTCTCCCACGTTAACTAAGGAGGAAACAACACAATATGACTTTACTGAAACAAGAACTTGTCACATTGACTAAATTGGAGCTCACATCTCTGCATCTGTTTGCTGTATTCAGACATGTTGTCCGGTCGGATGGACCTGAGGAACTTGATGTAATCATCACTGTGGTATTTTGTCATCTCCTCACCGCTAGCTTTATGTGGTCTCTGCAAATAGTGAAAACAAAACAAAATGTTTATGAAGGCTCTCATTCCTCCAGGAAGTATTCATCATAGTGAGGCTAAATGGTCGATTGGACTGAGTTTGGGTAGCTTTGGGTACAATGTCACATCTATATCGATTTTGAGATTTATCATGATATTGTGCGGGATAATACAATACAGATACTTTTCATTCCAATATCGATACTTGTGATGTTGTCACACATATTAATGAGGTAGCAGTGCTCCACAGTTTGCAGTCAATAAGATCGCTGAGGCTCTGGTGGGAAACACAAATGTATTAAATAGATAACTGTAGTTCTAAGGTGGGTCAATACAATGCACAGAGCATTGCTTCTGTAAAAAGATATGTGATTTAAAGAAACGGCTCTTCACGCCGGAAAAAAATCAGCTGTTCCCCAAAACATCCGGTGAAAAACACGTAAATTAATTATCCTCCCTATAGAGGCCAATAATGTTACTTAAAAAATCGTGATATATCGTAGGTTGTTTTTGTGCGATACATGGATTATAACAGTGTTGGCGTATGGTATATACCCTTAGTCACATTCTGACCACAAGAAGAAGCTTCTGTGATTAGAAGCGAAACATCCTCAACTCTACCAAACTAAGTCCAGTTGACAATTTAGCCTCACTACAAAACAAACATTCATTAATACTAATATTAATAACATTTATTTTAATTTACATAATCAAACTATTTGGAGGCTCTTAACACAGTGTTATAATTTACAACACTATTGTCTAGAGCAAAACATATTGGCCATAAAGTGTATGAAGTGAAGCATGACTCACATAGATCTCCATTTTCCTGTACAGCCCATAATTGAGAAGGAGGTTGTGTGTCATGCGAATTCTGTGTGGCTTCATAGGATGGCCCTGGCCATAGTAGTAGTTTCCAACATCGCCTAACGAAGCAAAAAACAAACATCATCAATGATCATACAATAGATTATTCACGTTTCACCAAATCTAAGGTTTAAGAAACCCCACGCAAAAACTCTATATTAATCACAAGAAGAGGTTATAAGTCTATTACAAGCCCGCAGTTTTGTTCTATGTTTACACTGGACATTATAAGGACATGTGGTACTCTGTGGGACAGATTGGTGACCCCTGCATCAGCAGCCTCACTTTCTAGGAAGTGAAGAGTTCTGAGCAGCAGCCCTGGTGAGAGACCTTACAGCCTGTTCAGGGACAAAGAATCCTTTTTGATCGGAGGGTTTGCCCCACATAGCCAATCGAAGTTTTGAAGATCAAACACTAATACTAGAGATATTATATCAGTTATAACATGACCGTGCCAAAACCTTCCTCGCATTTCCAAGCTAACAGCTAGCCGCTACATAAGCCAGTCAAGCAGGTTAACATTAGCATGCTATACCGGTTAGCCTGTGCTCTTACTTACTTACTTACTTCCATAAACGAAGGATAAATTCTGCCACACAAACCCTAGACACTGGTTAAAAACAACCAAGCATCGCACATCCTCCAGCGCTTCTTACCGTCATAGTAATAGCAAACTTTTTTCTTTGTTCCTTGAGACAGCGCCATTTTACACCAATTACCCACTGTTTCGTGCCCAGTGCCCACCGGCTTCTCTGTTGCAGCTGCCCAGCCGCACTCACTGTGCGCCGCCTCAGCCAATTACAGAGTCTGCACCGCCCGGCTGGGAGGAGCTCTGTCACAAACCGAAGACCGCCGAGGTGCATCTGCCAGATGAGCCAGACGTCTAGACAAGAGCACAGAAGCAAAAGGTTGACCATTAGATTTATTCTTTGCCATTAGTTTAGCTTTTTATAAATGGACATATTCATCTTAAACAATGGCCTAATATATTCATAATCTTGGATTCTGTATTGGTCTTACAAAGTCTTTTACAGATGTAAAATAGCCATGTTTTCTACAGCTTTATCCCCGCCCCCCTTGATGGAGGAGTGGGTGACAACAGTGCAGTGTCTGTGGAGTCAGATCTTGAGACAGGTTCTTGGTCAAAATGACCTGCGGTTGATGGGACATGAACAGGCCCGGCTCCAGAACAGAACTGAGGGTGCATCAGAGTTCCAAAAGGGTACAACTAGAGATTCCATGAAAGTATATTGTGATGCCACTAAAACTGAGGGTGCATACATTTCAAAGTGAGGTTGCAATGCACCCTTTTGCACCCCCGTAGATCCGAGCCTGGACATAAGTAGTTATAGCAGAATGTGCAGAAACTTACAAACATACAAACTGTCTCGAATTTGTTCAGAACCCGACACCTTCTTGCTGTGAAACGAGACTGCTTGTCTCTGTGTCTCTGATCAAATAAAGTGATTGGGCATTTCTACAAATAATGTTTATTTATAGAAGAGTGGCAGAGCCTGACCAGATGGTGATGATGCATGTTGTATGTTTGACACTGGCAATGAAGATGAGAGGGAGATGGAGGTAGCAACAATAACAATGCTACCAACATATCAATATTTCAATACGGATAATTAAAGGGGATTGGAAGGCCTGTTTTCTCTCCTATTTGTATTCTGCTTGCATTGTATTGTAATTGTATTCTGTTCTATTCTATGTTGGAGGGATGAATGAATAGGTGATGCCACTCGGATAGTCCCACAACATATTTGAAGGGAGGCCATATTGAACAATCTGAGGCTCAGAAGATGACTAAAGAAGTTTTCTACATCTGTAAAAGACAGCATGAAGTTGGTTAATGTGTGAATTTGGGCAAGGTTAGCAAAACTAAAGAATTCATTCTTATTCATACACCAATGTACAAAGACACTGGTGGCAAGGTGCGTGAAGTGTCTTGCCCAAGGACACAGCGACAGTATGCACCTGCAGGATCAAGCCCCCGACCTTTCAATCATGAGACGACCGACTCCACCATCTGCACCACTGGGCGGCATGGTAGTACAGTGGTTAGCGCTTGTACTTCACAGCTAGAAGGTCCGGGTTCGATTCCCATCAGGGACGGGGCCTTTCTGTGTGGAGTTCGCATGTTCTCCCCATGTCTGCGTAGGTTTCCTCACTAAAAACACATACACTTACACACTACTGTAAAAATTAGATTTTAACTTTAAAAACAGTAGTACCTGTGTTGTTTATTCTAGCTTATGGCTTAAAGTATAATACCTGCGAATCAGACCATTTATGTTTTTTTGTCTACTTTTTGTATTTGAAGAAAGGGGCACTTAGCATAAGCGTTGTCTTCATCGTGCTCCTTTTCAATCATGTGTATATAAAAAAAAAAATTATGTATAGTTGTTGAAATGTGAAAACATGTAACTAACATGACTGAAATAAATAAATAAATAAATAAAATAAAAAATGAATAAATATACAATAGGTGAATCCTCCAGCGAGGTGTTTCTGACCACCAGCCTGGCTGCACATCATGGAGATGGGTCCCCAAGTGCCGGCCCACACTGGCAGCTCACTGATCCTACAGGTCGCCTCAGCGGCATTGAGGATGGATCAAATGCAGAGAATGAATTTCCCTACAGGCACTAAGTATACCTTAACCTTAGTGCCTGTTATATTTAGCAGCTCCAAACTACTATTCTTTGGCGAAAGAGGAGGCAAAATGGCTCTTTTGATAATCAAGGTTACAAACCCCTGACCGTCCTAGGGTGTCTTAATCCTGGTTACCATCAAATTATTGTAAGAGAGGCATCACACTGTAAACGTGTACATGAATTAAACCAAAAATAAGAACAGGCACATTTAATTTCTTTTTTTTTTGCAATCAATGGAATAGACACCAGGTGTCAGTCTACACTCACTTGTGATAATGCAAAAAGCCAAAATTTGATGAGATATGTTTATCTGTAATTCTAAAAAGATCAATGCCAGGCCATGGGTGAAAAAACAAACAAATACTAAGCTGTAGTTTCATGGATTCTTTATCAAACCTTTCCACACTACAGCTCTGTGTGCGTGGAGCGACGTTCACATTTTTCCCTTTGATGTGCCGTAGGGGACGCTGGCCAGCTACCAGTCTCTTAATGTAAGCATAATGTAGTGTTTAAGGTCACCAAATGTATACGCCTCTTGAGTCTATGAGCCTTCCTATTTGCAGCTACAGCTCAGCTTAAATAATTGATATTAGTACGAAGGCTGGGTCCAAATGTAGCTCAGATCTCCGCTCATCATATCAGCATGTGAACTAGGTCAGTTTGCTCATGGCATTGCTTCTATGTTAGTCGTGGATCTTCAGATGGAGGAAAAAAAGTAGAGTAAGTGTAGTGTGGGCTAACAGAAATTATGATGATCCAAGGGATGGGGACACTAATGGAGGGTTAGGGGTCAGTGGAGCTGGAAGTGTACTGTTAAGGCCTGCAATTTCATCCAGGCTAAAGATGTCAGGATGTTTCTTTGGGAGTGTTAATAGCCGATGCATCCGATCATTTAGGTGTTTTCCCTATTGTTGTATTCTCAGTAGGAGAGTCTAAGAACGGGAGATGCCCAGGCACTTTTCCATCTGCTGCTGACTGCTTATTTGGACATTAATTACCTCTGTTTGGACAATATGTTTTCCTGGACACTACATTTGCTTGGACATTACTTTGTTTTGTTTCCTCGTGATATTGGGCTCTACAAAATGATTGATTGATTGATTGATCAGTTGGCAAAATTTTGGTTAATTATTTAGAAAAATGACAGTGGTGGATGGAAACCCATTTGTATCAATGATAGCAGCAAGAACTGTTGCATGGAGAGTATTAGTTTTACTGTAATGCAATAACTGTAATTTACTTTGGTAATTTGCAACATGCACGTTATTCTAACCACTAACATAATGCTATGAATGTATTATCTCTACAATACATTTTACTACTACAAATTTGTAGCCAATTGAGTTCATTATGTCTTCTAGTAATGATGAGAATATGTTCTTGTAGCCAGACCTGTGTGTTTCATACCTGACAGTTTCAGCTGCTACTGTAGCCTTCCTCAGACATCAAGTGTCACCTCTGAGGAAGACTGCAGTAGTAGCTGAAACTCAGGTATGAAATAACGCACAGGTCTGGCAACAAGAACATATTGTCATACAACTAATTTGTTTGTGTGTTTGCATGCAGAAGTAGTGCTCTGTGCAACTATGACTTCATAACCAGAATAACCAGAGACATAAAGTGGCAGGTAACCAACATTTATTTACCATTATCAACTTTACAATAAAACCAGTAACATCTGTCAACATTAGCAAAATAAAGAACAGAAATCAATCCAATGTATTTACAGAGACAAAGCAGATTCAGGCTCACACACGACAGATAAACAACTCTGCTTCATATCAAACCGCAACAGTGAACATAGCAAGCTTAAGTGTTCTTCTTTTATAGTAAGGTAAAAATCAAAATGGTCTATTTTTTATATTTCAAACAAACAAGACATAGCTTCTCTGAATCTTTAAGATGGTCCTCTATAATACACCACAAAATACTTCAAATTTGGATTAAAATATAGGAATGTAAAAAGTTGGCAAGTCTCTTCATTTTCTGATTTCATTTTTCATTATTTAACAGTCAGTTCAAGTGGTGGTGGTGGTGTCCTATTAAGCCTAGCTTCATTCCTTCAGCACACAGTCATCTTTGTCTGTAGATTTTATGGAAAAGATGCTTTGATTTGTACCAACATCCTTCAACCATTTCTCATACTTCATGGTGTCATTGACTCGCATTCCAGCCATTAAAATCCATTCTCCTCAATGCGACCAGCCCAGCCTAAACTCAGTCCAGGTCCAGATGTCAAGCAGTTATACCAGGGAAGTGATCTAGTGAATCTAGTCTGTCGTCTTGTAATCATGACGAAAAGTGGCACGTCGAAGGAGTCTCTCACATACATGTGTATATATTTACATATACATATATCCATACATATGTATACATATACACATATATATAAATATATATATACTCTTAAATTTTCTCTCTCTTTCTCTTGAAAAACAGTTCACCCAGTTCATTGTGAGTTGAAGGTACAATCACTCTTTCTTTTCAGAAGGAGCGGGGGTCGAGCTGCTCTCCTCTGTGGGTTTTGTGGGCTCAGCGGCGGGAGCAGCTGCCTCTTTAGGCTCCTCTTTAGGGGCCTCCTCTTTAGGAGCTTCCTCAGCTTTTGGAGCCTCAGCCGCTGGAGCTGCAGCCTCCTCCTTCACCTCCTCCTTCTTCTCCTCTGCAGCAGCAGCAGCAGCAGCCTCCTCCTTCTTCTCCTCAGGGGCAGCGGCCGCCTCCTCCTTTACTGCCTCACTCTTCTTGCTCTTTTTAAGGTTCAGCTTGAAGTTAAAGGACTTCTTTAAGGAGAACTTCTTCTTCTTCTTCTTGGGGGTCTCCTTAGTGGCTCCCTCGCCATCAGCTTTGGCAGCCTCTCCATCTGCAGCAGGTGCAGGCTCGATGGCATCCCCCCCTGCACCTGCCTCTGGCTCCTTGGCTGCATCAGCAGAACCATTGGTGGCAGCAGCATCTCCATCAGTCTTGGAGACATCCCCATTAGATTTCACATGCCCGTTCTCCTAGAAAAAGATAGAAAAAACAAAATAAGAACTGTCACCCAAACGCATTTTGCAGATGCTTTGCTGGATTTCTCAAGTAATTACAACAATTATACAAAAAGTTGTATTTGGTCAATCTATGATCGACGAGCATCGTCGTGCTCATCAATTAACAACCGTGTCGCCTGCGAGGCGGCGACGCCTTGCAGTGCGCTGATCAGGCGATAGGCGGCGGTAGGGCTCTATAAAAACCTCCCATGTACCAGACAGCTATGGCTCAACAAAGACTTGAGCTAATCGATGGAAGAATAAATCATGATATGAAATGTATTTCTCTGGAAACAAACAAGCTGCACATCTTTACTTGGAAAGCAGTCACAAGTAATAGATTTGTATTTTTTATTTTTTTTACAGACTGATAATCAACTGGGGGTGCAAAAATAAACTGTGTAAAATAACTAATTATCACAACCAATCCATTATCAGTACATCTGCATATTTTCAACTAATCCTTTTAAATCGGAAGAGACGACATTATGAGGCAGAATTCTGTGCAGGGGGAGTAGCAGACTGCCTACGTGCGCCTCGAGTGCCCCCCCTCCCCCTTTTATGCCTGCCACTATCAAACACGCTGTGCACATTTCTAACCTCAGCCATAAAAGACAGACTGGGGTAGAGCTTTATTGTACTTGATGCACTAAACCACAAAGTGTGAGCTTTTGTTTTTTCTTTTGTTTTCAAGAGAGCGCGTCTGCACAAAGTGATGCTCCACCTGTCTACTGCAAACTCCTTACATTCAACAGTAAGAAATTCCACATCCAAAAACATTCCTCAATAAAGCTAACTTTAATACAGTGTTGTGCTTTTTTTCTCCATTGAAATGAATAAAACATGCTATAATGTGTGTAATTACCTGTCCGTTGGTTTTGACAGCTGCAGCATCAGCGGCAGCAGCGTTTGCCTCCGTGGCCACCTCTCCCTTGGATGACTGGGACCCCATTGTCTTCGGTGAGTTTTAGTGGATTTTCAAAGCAAATGAAAAAATAAAAACTAAAAAAGAGAGGTGAAAATTAATCCAACTCCAGAGTTAGGTACGTATCCAGAGGTGAAAAGTCAAAAGTAGCCCGTGCGTTTTCTTCAAAAGGCAGATCCTCCCCTCGGCGGCTCCCCAGCTTAGTCTTGTCACCCTGGCAGAGAGAGACCCTCTAAACTCGACACTGGTTGAGCGCAGCGCTTCAACATACAGCAGGTTCGAGGCACCGCCCGTAGGCGGGCTCTGCGAGGCGTGCACCAATCACTGTCTTTCTAGAGGGAAAGTTTACTACGCTTTACCCAATCCCAACCTTGTGCCAACATTTGCACCACCCATTCACTAGACAAGACGGTCTGCAATTAAATAAATCCTATTCAGTTATTGTAACTTAGGGGAGACCGGGGTTGGTTGTCACACTTTGTCTTTACTGTATCGAACTGTGTTTATTGCCAGATACTGCATTTGATAGTTTTGCAGCTTTTGTAAAGAATTATATCTGTGGTACACAGTATAAAACCTCTTAACCCCCACTTAAACCAAACACATTTTCTTCAGCTCAGCTTCACCTAAATCTAAAAGCTTCTCGACTGTAGAGCTTATTTAGGCCAGTGTAACGCCTCATTTGAAAGCTAAGACCGACATATCTTTTGTACCGACGTATCATTTTTGTCGCTGCTTGTTTTTCTCCATATTTTTGAAGTGTTTTTTCTTATCGCTTTTTTCTTTGTTTTTTTACGCTTTTTTTGTCACATTTACATCACTTCTCATCATATTTTTGTCACGTTTTTTTGTCGCTCTTTTGTGGCCTTTTTAGTGTGTCTGTGTTGCTTTTTCCGGCACGTTTTTGTCACTCGTTTGCTGCTTTTTTTGTCTCGTTTTCCATTCTCATTTTCGTTGCTATCGTGATGCTTTTTTCAAGAAGCTTTTAGATTTGGGTAAAGCCAAACTGCAGAAAACGTGCTCAGTTAAAAGGTTACTCAACTTTTTATATATAATTTATAATATAACAACAAATTAAAGAAAGCATCTATAGCTGAAGCTGTGGTACATGCCACACTGGTATTCTCAATGCAGTTTTTCTTTTTCCTGGGTTAGATATCATTTCTAGTTAATAGTTAATAGTTAATATAGTCGTGGATTAGGCCTGTTTTAGACTAGTTTTACTTTGTTTTTCAGGTGTCATAAAATGTGGCTTATGTGGTGATTGGAAAGACAAATATTTTTTGACGTGGTAGCCTACTTGATGCAAACATTTTGAGATCCATGGTACTAACTGTATGTAACTTGTGCTCTACTAATAAACTTACCTTGGCCGTGTGTTAAACCCTCTCAACATGAATAGAATGTATGTTGTCTTTTGCTATGAGATGTTTTTATGTTTGTTTCTTTTTTCAGCCATGTCGGGGAGACCGGGGCTGTTTGTCACACGGGTTGGTTGTCCATTGTTGGGGGTAACGTATTACAAAAGCAAACACAAATATATTACTTTTTTCTGTAACTAAGGAATACAACATATTACTTACATAAAATACGGGAATATATTAGTCATTACATTTCAAGTAACTTGAGTTACAAGAGCATTTAAAGGCATGAACGAAAAAAATGCCAAACCCGCATCAAAATAAAATGCAGCATGCTAGATCAAGTTGAACACTGGTGTATAAGATCTGCAGGTAAGTGTAGTTAATGTCGTCAAAACGAAACACAAGAGAATGGGGGATTGCAAAGGAAATCTCTGACTGCACTTTTGCTCGGTGGCATTACTATATTCAGTTTATATTTTGCCAAAAGTAACTCAAAAGTAACTCAAAGTAGTGTTACTCAGCTACATTTTTTAAAGGTATTATGTAATACAAACATATTACATTTTTAGAGCTGTAATCACTAATATAGAATATAATATTTTAATAAGTAATTTGCCCAACACTGTGGTTGTCACATTGCTTTTAATAGCAACACTGGGAGACGCTGAGACTCGATTCTGTCATTGAACAAAACGTTTAACATCCTGATTCTCTTGCTGTGACATGCTTCCCACAAAAAAAGCATTGAAATAAGGAGATGTTTTGTCTCTTTCGGCTCTGGCAAATTTTCAACTGCCAGATGTTTTTTTTTTTTTAAACCTGACGGGGATTATATTCTGAAAAATATTCTATCCCGCAAAAAGCTTTAGATCGTAGCTTTGAATTGAACGATAATAGAGCTTTCAAGCAAAAAAAAAATATCATTTGCTTTTGTTGAGCACACTTGTGTGCAACATTGGTTGATTTCCTGCATTTCAATTAAAGTTGGGTGTCCTGAAAAACTTTACAGAGAAAAGAAAGATTTGTTTTGTTTTTATGATAGTGTAATGATCACTGTACAAATGTAGTATTCTTAGTTTGTCTTACAAATTCAACAGTGACTTGTCTTGGCTTATTGGTTAGGCCTCTTTCTTTTCATTGTGCCATACTCTGACTAAGCATATGCTGCAGTAGTAGTAACTGTTAGGTTCCCATTTGCTTGTCTCTACATGAGAGACATTGGTTTTACTATCGCTTTTGTTTTCACTATGACTATGAGAGTCGGGGAGTTTCTGCTATTGGTGCAGCCACACTGCAGTGACACATTTTGGCACCTGTTTGCATCAGGGAGCCATGTAAATAATATGTGCTTGTTAGGCCATATGCATTTCGAGGTCAAGTGTTCAACAGGTGACCTGCATTGTAATCTGTGTCTGTTCTTTCAGTGTCTTCAGCAAAATGGACATTGTGTGGCCAAATGACTGCAGTATAATAGTGATGGGCCTCTGTGTGTGTCTCTAGGTCTGGTTGACTCCACTGGAGAACTGGATCAGCGTTAGGTCTAACTGTGTGTCACGTTGTCTCCTCACGGCCCGGCCTCTGACTGAATTTGTTGTTCACTTCCGCTTGTCAACAACATACCAGCCGCAAAATATGTCAATGTGATGATCATGCACATTCCACCTGATCCGTTTTCTCCCGTACACATTCCCTGTAACAGCTGTTAAAGACGACAAATCTGGAGTTATGGAAAGCAAAGGACTTTCAGTGTTCCGTCCTGCAAATTGATCTTCACTGCGACCAATCAGCGTAATTGATTTTGCGAGACTTGGGTACATTGGAATGCATGTCAGCAGCCTGTCTAGATGCTAAACTGCCGGGACGCATTAGTGTAGTTCACATTTGAGTAAACATATGCACTTGGCCATTTAAGTAGAATGTGCATAAAACAAGCTCAGACAAATAGCCCTACTTATTGTAATAATATACAGTATATTAAACTTTTGCTCTGTTGTAGTTCTTTACAGGGTTCTGTAGCTTCAGGCATTCTACAAAGGGATAACTTTCAGAGCAATTTACAGCGATTGTAAGGCCATGACCCACTGTCAATTCTCATAAAACCTTATTGTCATTTAGTGCAATTTACTATATATATATATATATATATATATATATATATATATATATATATAGTAGACGATGTATTGCATAATTACACATCATAAAATTCTATTATTTTTTCATCACCAGGTTGAGGTTTTAACTCCTCTCACTATCTTCTTCAGGCACCCATCCCACCGCAGTCACACTGTGTGGATAACCTTTTCTCACACACATATCACGCAGTATCTATCTAGCTCCGGCCTTGTAAATGTCATAATAATGTGTCCACTGTGTACTGTGGAATGCCTGGCACGCCGGCCCTCTCCACTCCTCGAGCCATCTTCTCCCGTGAATGGGCTTCTTCACCCGTCCTGCAAGAGGTGTATATACACCATGCAACCCCCGCGGGACAGAGCACCAGAAAGAAAGAAAACATGATGTCTTAACTTTCGCTCATGTTAACATGTCAAGGAGCCCATTCTTTTCATGTGTGCGAAATCGTTGTGCGCCGGTGGTGACGCGATGCGCGGTTTAGCGGCCTGCGCTCGACACTTGCTCCGTGCGTAGTGTCCAAGCACATGTGGGTCTTTGTGTTATGTGCATATAAGGGAAGCATTGTCATGGGGTCCAAGTGAGCGTCAGGGGGTGAAAGGCACAGAAAAGCAATCCTTCACACATAGGCACATATTATGCACCCATAGACACACAATGGATGCATCAGCCGGGACAGGGTTCGTATAGATGCACAGTGGAATGCAAGGAGGAGGATGGAGGCAAGGGCCTTAGATGGGAAAGAGATAGAGCCAGCCCTTATGCTGTTTAGATATGACATTCCTAAAAAACGAGAAAACGAGAAAACAGGCACTGATAGCCCAAAGATAGCCAAAATGTGTGGAGGGCTTAGCAAGCAAGACTAAACAAGGCCAGATGCAACCATGTGTATTGTGGGTCAGAGAGATGTGGAGGGAAAGATAAGACTTAGATTACCATGAATCTCTATGAATAATCAAATTTGGTTTAATTTTGCAGAGTTGTGCAAGAGATTTTAAAAGAGATGGAATATGATATAATAGCTCTGTGGTTTGCTATTTTTGAAGGGCAGTAAATGATCAAGGAAGAAAGATAACAAAGCTTAGTGGCTCAGTGTGTAATGTGTATAATTACAACGTCAATATCTTAATCTAATCTCAGAATTACAAAACGGTTACAAAAAAACCCCAAATTAAAATCCAGGATAATCTTCCACCTGCTGTTTTATTGGGTCGTCACACCATATGAAATGTATGGTAATGATCGTAAATGATCAAACTGCCAGTCTCCCTGTCAGAGGGAAACAACAAACCTAACCCTCTGCACAATCTCTGTAATCTATTGCTCAAACTGCCCTTACCTTCCATTGTGACGATTAATTTGCATTTCAAATATGTCTTTCTTGTTGCACCAATTATATGGTTATCAGACGACACAAGGACTAATAAGCTACTGGCTTCCACAGATGCAAGGTTAATGGCCAAGTTAACAGCGCATAATGACGGAACGAGAATGGAGGCAGAAGTGAAATTAAAAGTACATCAGGTTCAGAGGGAATTGAGGTGAAGAGGAGACGGCTGTATCATGAATGAGTCCAAAGGGTTTCCCGGGACAGTCCAAGGAGAAACACTGCATTAATCATGAGTTATGTAAACAACCTGGAATTCACCTGCTCTTCCAGGCTGAAACACATTGCGTCATTGTAGAAGCCTTAAGTGTTTACTTAGCAAATACAACTAACATCTATTGATTGTTCAATTACTTATGTTGTATAGAATAATACTGTAAATACTATAGACGGAGTAGTAAATTAGGCTTTGTTGCCATCACAATTCAAGCAATAGCTTTAGTTAAACAGTTCTCGAAGATTTTTCAAAAGTATACATTAGATTAAATAAAATTTAGTGTAATTTATTTTTAGTATATAAATTATGCTAATATATATATATGGATAATATGCTATATGGCTGCCATTTCTAAAGTATATATGACTGGCATGGATTGACTTGGTTGAAGAAGTCAATAATGGCATTGAGAATAAGGACTTTTTCATTTGCAATTTTGATTTTTGATTTACAAAAAACATTCGATACAATAGACCATGATATTTTTCTTCACAAATTGGAACAAAATGGTATTCAAGGTTAATTTACATAAATTACTTATGTATATAAAAAAAAAGGTACTATTTGCAGATGATACCACACTCCTGTTTACTGAAAAAAATCTGCAGCAGCTGATGGTTCTGGTGACCATAGAACTTCATAGGATTAAACAATGGTTCGACACAAATAAATTATCTCTGAATTTAAAGAAAACCAAACTAATGGTATTTGGAAATAAAAAAAATGCTATAAATAATAATGAAGTGATTGAACGACTAGACAAACAGATTTCTGGAAGTAGTCCCCTCAGTTGGAGATCCCACATAACTAATATCAATTAAAATTGGCATTGCACTAATAGGTAAAGTTAAAACATATATCAGATAGTAAATCCTACAACAGTCTTTTACCATCTTCTGGGAAGAGCTTTGCAGTTAATCAATTTTGTTCTCCAGTGAACGTCCATTTGCCAGAACAATAGTACGGACAGAAGGCATGTGTGGCTTAGCAGCGAGTCTTGCCCGGATACCTCCTCCTTTGTCCCTTTTTTGTTTCCTGTAGCTCCTCTTGTGACGCCTCCACTGTGCCGCAGCTGTGGGGGGCTCTTGGTGCATCTTCAGTGTTTCAGAAGAAGACATTTGTAGGTCAATGTATAAGGGGGTTGGCAGTTAAGTTATCTTCTGCCTATTCCCTTTGGGAATATTGTTGTTATGAATATAATGACTCTATCTGTGGTTTTGCAGCCCAAATAAACCAAATACATCATAATCTTGTACATAATCTTAATTGGGACTCAGACCCCAGCGGAAGATTGCGATATGAAATACATGGCGATGATGAATGTTAGACAGAGTCTTCCCCCAGAGCCAGACACTGGTGGTGTTAGAGGATGAGACCCGGGGTGGCCAGATGACAACGACGAGCAGAGCAGAGGAGAGGCCAAGCGGAGGAGGGTCGCAGCACACCTGGGAAATGGCCAAGCGATGGACGAGGAACCTTTAGAAGGGGATCATGGGCGATGAATGGCTGAAGCAGGAATGAGCAGCTACGGTGATTGGATGATTGGTGAAGGGCTGCCAGTGATGAGGCGATGAATGAATGCTGCAGGTAGGTCATCCAGGTTGAATATGCGCCGAAGCTTCATATATCACTAATAAATTTAAAGCCGTACTGCACAACATTTCAACCGATAGAGTAAAACGAAAAGCATTATGCCATTACAGGTGTTTTTGTGGGTGAAAGATTCCTCAAAAAAATGAGCTGTAATTGAGCTTACCTCTCCTCAAACCTGACTCATAACTTTGCTGCTAAGAGCAACATCACAAGCTCACCTCTTTTACTTTGACTACAGTTGGCGTATTACAGTTTATACACTAGGTCATATCCAAATGCTTTTGCATTGTTAACCCATTGCAAAAATATCATTGTAACAAGCTGATCATAAGTAGCATGTTCGGTTGTTGGTGTTTATTTGTCTGTGTTGTAATAATTATTTTACTTTTGACTCCTATTATTTCTTAAAATAATAATAATAATAATAATAATAATGGCTTACACTTATATTGCGCTTTACAAGCCTGTATTACCAAGTTTCTCAAAGCGTTAAACTTTCGTCATTATTCATTCACTCCATACTTGGTGGTGGTAAGCTATTGTTTTAGCCACTGTTGCCCTGGGGTAGACTGACAGAAGTGAGGCTGCCATTCTGCAATATCGGCCCATGCGACCACCACCAACCACTCACTCACTACATTCACCCAGGCTTGACAGTAGTTCCTCACTGTCTCCCATCCAGTTACTAACCTGTCCCTACCCTGATTAGCTTCCGAGATCTGACGGGATCGGGCAAAGCAGAGGAGATATGGCCCTTACGAATGTAGCCTCAGATTCAGAAAACGTTTTTGGTCCCAACACATCACAAACAATCACTGTGTGTCACTTCCAAAAGTTCAGACAATAATAGTACATCTTATCTGTGGCAACAACTCTTGACAAGTGTTTAGCAGGAAGATCATTTTCCAGGCTAAAAATGTATTTATTTATTTTATTTTGCAGGGTTTCGTTTCTGAAAGTCGTTCCTACTGCACAATTTGCATAAATCAGAAGTCTAAATCACAGTCATAAATCTCCAATTGAAATCAACAAACTGGAATTCTACAACATTGCATGAAAATTTAAATCTAATTTGCGTGCAATAACTCCAATTTCTCAGCCCATGTGATCACTTATTGATTCCCTACAGTTGGTAGCTTTCTCCACCTCTTGCTGGATGAACAGTGGGAGGCTACCTTTCAAGCCCCTTCAGACACTCTTTGAGCACATGACTTGGGGTCACTGCCCGAGGTTGTATACATTTCTCTACAGTCCAAGAATGCTTGGTTCTTCCAGCAGGAAAGTTGACTTCACCTACCCCTGTGTCATTTGTCCTACGGTGACATTGCTACTGGCCAGCAATGTAAAGCTATAGCAACGTTTTAACTGACAACCAAAGTACTATAGTATAGCTTTCTCAGTGTCATGGCCCTGATGGTTCATTTAATGTTTCTCCCTATATGTTTTAGGCTCCAAATAGAGGCACTGTGACTGCATAAATGCAATGGTGAAAAGTGATGCAGTGATGATCAATAACAGAAACAATTATTACCTCTTTTATTCAAATATATATTTGGATTCAGAATGAAACCAAGCCCGATCACAACATACAGAGTGTGCAGAGATTGTTATCCAATCCACTGTGGTGCTGAACTTTCTGTGCCATTATAATGCCAGGATGAAAGTGAATGAAGAAAGAATTACCAGCTTGTAAATGCATTTATCATTGTTCACTCTTGATTAATTGTGTTATTAAAATAAACTGCCCCATGCCATGCTTACGTCTGCAGGTTCTTAGTTCCTCTGCAGTGATGAAGTGAGCAATAGGTTCCAGGATCTTGGTTGTTCTAAGAAATTAATGAGAAAATGGTTTCCCTTTGCCTAATATCTGTTTGAGTAATAAAGCTCAAAATGCTTTAAAGTTATGAATGAACAGAAGTAATGTCCTAATCCTCACCCTGTTTTTAAAGCTTTCTTTCCTGGAAGATGCGATGCATGTGGGTGTCTCCCAAAAGCCGCATTGTTTAAGCACCTCATCACTCTATGGATCACAAGTCTGGCTGGAGGGGCTGAGGAGGTGCAAAACATGGCTTTTTTTTTCACTCCGTGGTGGAAGTAGTCATGGGGATAGGCGGGATGAAGAAGGGAAAGGGATTACAGGCTTTAAAGTCAGCAGAAACTGAGCTGATGACTGGAAAGCTACAATTCAGACGGATTGTTTCTATTCCTGGATGCCGTGCATGGACGCAATGTCAATTTCAGATTATCGAGTAAATATTTGTACCAATAAAAGACAGTTCATGCCCCTGGATTAGATGAAGCCATTTTAATCAAAGCTTGCCTTGTGGTTGTAGTTCAATATCTCTTAAGTGCTCGCTCAATTGTGTAAAGCGCTCATTGGCAGACCTCATGTCGGGACAATAGGAAGCATATGGCTTAGTGTTTGAGCTGACAGATGTCCAACAAAGCAGAAAGGAGAAACAAAACATAATCATGACTTTGGCTCAGAGCCGTCTTGGCGGTCAGGAGGTCAAAGGAGGTCATGGTTGGTGCCAACCAACAATTGTGAGAAAAAGAGAAGGAGGAGGTGTGTAGTCATATGCCAGTTGTAGTAAAAACAAGCTAAGTAGGTCACCTCGAAAATGGTGACAAAGAAGCAGTTTGCCTCCACAATGCCGCCTTGTTATAGGAAATTATGAAAATCCATGTCGTTTTCAGATAGTAGGATTGGAAACATTTGTGCATCTTTTTTCTAAATGGAATCAATGAAACACTTCTTTGTATTTGGGACTTTCCACTTACAAATACGACTTTCCACTTACAGTTATTGACCAGGCGTGTAAGCATCACTTTCACTTTCAATCTTCTTTCAAAATATTTTTTTTGGGTTTGGTCAGTGTAAGGGAAATCCCTATGAGCACAAAGCGAAAGGATTTTCTAGGATTTTCAAGGTGTTAACATGTACTAACATACAGTTTGTACAATTGAAACTGATAGATTTACAGCCATGTTTCATATTAAGGTGGCATATACACATACTGTCACAGAGGCACAACTGTTGAGTCACAAGATTAATATGGAAGATTTGTAGACCCAATCCGACAGTGACAGATACACTGGCCCATGCCCTCCATTTCAAATTATGACATCAAATTGTAGCATTTTGTGAACACATCCTATTATTACTCATGTCCACTGTAACCCGACAAACTGCACTGGCAAATTCATGGCTTCCATTCTGAGGGATCTGCTTTTGGATCCCACAGGGGAGTCGTGTCCTCACTTGTGACTATGGAAATTGAATTATAAATACATGACCACACACACACACACACACGCCTGGCACACGCAGCCATGGAAATGGTGTCAGCCCTGTATAAATCCCTTTTGACATCCGACCACGCCAGTGACCTTATTACCATGACAACGCTATCTACAGGATAACCACAGACCACGGCAATGCTGACACAATATGACACAACAGTGCTTATTGTACGGGAAGTGGGGTTTACAATGTCGGGTTTTTGTCCTGATTTTTTTATTTTGTATTATTTTTTTATTAAGGCAATTGTTCTTGAATTGCCTTTTTTAGGTTAAAGGCCATATACCAGATTTATTATTATTATTATTTTGTTAAATAATGGAAATGGCAAGATAAAATTGCCACGAGGCTGCAATTTAAATAGACCTACTTATATATTTAGACAGTAGTTATCTAACAGTGTGTACTTAATATACTGATTGGCACTTAAAAAAGAAAGTAAATAACTTTGATACGTCTTAAAGTTCAATTGCTGTGGTCCGCCGCTGCAGGGTTTAAACCTGCAGACTGGGGGCGCTGCAGATTCACAGCCGCAGATACACGCCTGTGCCTCCTTACTTTCTCTTTCATTATAAACGTCTCCGCTTTTGGAAGCTACGATTTACAGCTACACGCCGCAGCGGGTGGATCTGTCATCTTTTTTGCGAATATATATATATGCGCATGTACTGCGCACTGAAGAAGCAAAACAATACGGACGTCACATGCCCGCGCCAACAAAGATGGAAGGCAGAACGCACAACAAGCAAAATAGGGTTGATGACAGCAGGCAATTTGAGGAAGAAAGACGTCAATCTAATTAAGAATCAATATCGTTTCATGTTTAAAGCAGAACTAAGTAGCTCATGCCCCTAGAATAAGCCATAGGCTATAAGCGCCACTGCAGGTGTCGTAGCATGCTATGTTTTTTTACTCAATAATTGTCCGTGAGAGTAAATACTACGCTGACAGAAAACACAAAGGGAGAGAAGGATATTGTACATCCAATTACACAATGTAGATTTTTTTTTCTCACTTAGACCTGGCTGTAAATACTGTTTTAGTGGGGTGAGCCCGCAGTTAGCTTTGCCCGTTAGCCTGCTAGCTTCTTCTTTGTGATTCCATGAGTGTGTATTGGTGCTCCGGGTCGGAGCAGGGAAAGCTGCAAGTGTGGCTTTCTGTACTCCCAATCATCCCATCAACACTTGTATTACCCCCAGAAGGACTACGAAAAGGATTTACTTCTGTCAAATGTATTAGCTTTATAAACTGTACGCACACAAATAGAGCCTGCATGCTTTTACCTGTTCTTATGGGTTTTGTATCTCGGGCCACCCCTATTTAATAATAAAATAAAAATAAAAATAATAATAATGATGATTTTCGTTAGCTCTGAAAACAGGATTTATACAGAGTTTGACATGGAATGTTGCAAATGAAATGTTTTAGACAAAATCCTCCATTGTGTTGGAAAGTAGCCATATCTTCCTTATTATTATTTTTGTTTTCCCGAATTTTGTATGGACTCTAACGTGACTAATTCACATTTTAAAATCTCTTCTGGTTTAACATCACGCTAAGCGAAAATTTGGAACAGTGTGACGACACAATCCCAATCAAGTAGGTCAGGACAATATCTCTAGGCTTTTGTGATTCCACCATAGCAGGCAAGTGTGTGTGTGTGCGCGAGTATATCTGAGCAGGCCCACGCACCAGTCCTAAAATAAATGCTTCTTCTTCTTTCATACATGTGTGCATTCAGCAGAAGTGCACCACAGATCCCCCCCCTCGCCTGCTACTTCCTCCTCTCTCACATCCATCCTTATTGGGGGAGAGGAGAGAAATATAGGAGATACATAAGCCAAGAAAACTATATCTGAACACATGTGTTATTTTGATTTTTTTTTTCTTTGTCATTTAGTTTGTTGATGTAAAATTCTTAGGATTTTTAGTTTTTAAGCTACACAGTTAGTGGTAACCATGGGTATATATTAAAAAGTCAAGCATACTGTTTGAATCATGCACCTATCTTAGGCAGTCCCTCTCCTTTGCCTTTTTTCTTTCTGCCTTTGTGTATACATAGATTTGTTGTTTACTTTTATACTGAAACTACGTAAAACTGTATCTGAGTTAGGAAAAACAAACTTAAATTTGCAACCAGAATGTGCAATGTCAAGGTCAGGGCTGAACAAACACAGAACATTGCTTCTTTATTCTAAACAGCATTTCCTCGTCACTCTGAAATGCCACTGCCTCCTGCGTCTGCCGAAAGAAAAAGACAAGATGATTGAGAAACAAGGGAAGCCAATAAAATCGTTGTTGTGACATTACTGTGACTTTTCTATCAAAGAAGCATATCTCAGCGGGCAGCACGTTTGCAAACTCGAGATAATGACTGCAAATGGACAATAAACTTGGAATTTGGTGGAGATTGCGGCAGCACAGCTGGGTACACAAAAACCTAATGCCATCAACCAGCATTCTTTTTATTTGCTTCGGTTACATAATGGGATTAGTGTGCGTGTTTGTCCGTGCAGAAGAATTGACCTTATTGATTTTAGGGGTTAAATTCAGTTCAGCTTTATTTGAGTATATAAGAAATATTAGTTATTATAGATTAAGGGTGGGTCCTGAAGTTAAGTTATACCAGTTGAAAACCACACCTCTACAGTAGAGGGCTGCCCTTGAGACTCAATGCCTCATTTACAAGAAGAAGAAGAAGAAGAAGAAGAAGAAGAAGATCTTTATTTATATAGCGCCTTTCACAGACATAGTCACAAAGCGCTATACATGAGACAATTGTACATTCACTCCATACTCGGTGGTGGTAAACTACGTTTGTAGCTTCAGTTTCCCCTGTGGGAGACTGACAGAAGCGCTTTCGCGACTACGCACGTCTGTGCCAACGGACCCTCTGACCACCACCATACATTCACTCACACACATCATTCATCCTGGCCTATTGTGCATGTTTTTAGTGAGAGATATATTCAAATATATTCTGGACTGAGGGTAAAAAACAGTAATAACTTAAAGTTGACACTCATTTGTCTTCGTCATCGTCATAACCTCTGTATATTCTTCACTGCCACTACTAACGTTTGGTAGTTGGGAGTCTTGAGACAAGATCTTTGCATGAAGTATCTTGTTGGGATTGTGATGATGGAGGGGGCCAGAGTGCCCATGAAACCAAAGAAAGAGCATACAGACTCCACACAGAAAGGACCTTTTATGAGTGGCTTTGAAGTACATTCTCCAAGTTTGGAAGGTATGATTATAAATGTTTTAGACAATGACAATGGAAGCACATGTCTTGTTCATCCTTGGGTGGAATTTCAAGGCACTTGAAGGTGCCACATTCATTGATTAATACAATGATGGAAATGTCCAGTCATCATACAGATCAGAAAGAAGGCGGGTTCTGTGTCCCAGAGATGAACGTGCTGTGTCTGAAATGTGAACATCAACACAAGAACAAATGCAAAAGAAGATGCTGAACCTGGTAAGAGTTTGTCATCATCCAGAGTGAGAAACAAGTACTGTACCGACATGGGCTGAGAGAGTACTCTGCCAGGAAGAAGCACTTACTCCACAAGAAACATAAGAAAAACAGTTTGGGGTTTGCAAATATAAAAAGGCTACATACTTTCATTTTTTGAGACATAATCGAAAAAAAACAAAAACAAAATGTCCATAATGACCATCATCACATTTGAAGCAAAAAGGGGAATCTTGCAAGCCTGAGAACACAATCCCAACTGTGAAATACGGGGGTGGCAGCATCATGCTGTGGGGTTGTTTTGCTGCGGAAGTGACTGGTGCACTTCACAAAATAGATCAGACATCATGAAGAAAGAACGCTATGTGGAAATATTGGAGAAACATCACAAGACATCAGCCAGAAAGTTAAAGCCTGGGCGCAGATGGGTCCAAATGGACAATTCCCAAAGCAAGCTGCCAAACAGGCTACAAAGTGGCTTTAGGATGACAAAGTAAAAGTTTGAAGTGTCCTGATCTCAATCCAGTTGAAAATGTATGGCAAGAGCTGAAAAGACATAGGCACACAAGGTGGCCTACAAATGTGGCTCAGTTACTCAGTTTGTAAAAAGTTGTAAAAAGTAACATAAAACCGTGTAGAAAATTATATCCATAATTTTTCTGGCATTTGGCAAATGCAATTTTTTTTTTAAATTCTACTTTACCTAAAAAAGTAAAAGTTAATTCTGGTTTCATGTAAGACAGTGAGAAAAAAATGCAAATGCGTCTTTTTTATAAAGTGTATATAAACATATGATTCCCACTGTATTTGATATAATCCAAGTGGGTCTCCATATCAAAGAGATCATGTCACATTTTAATGGCAAATGGCACTGCATATAGTGCCATATAAAGGAGATAGACCTGTAATTCTCCGGGGACTGGCGGACTGTGGCTGGTGAGTCATGCAGCGGAGACAAGTGCTGATGAATGGTTCGATGGCATAGTGACCTACTAATGCTGCAACTGCCTTCATTTACTCCGACCAAACACACGCTGCACTTGAGTGAAAGGTCTGGGCAAAATATACTCCGACAGGACACCATTGCTTATATGTTTAAGGTGGAAGTTGGAACGTGTGTCTATGTGTCGTTTTGTTATGTTTGTAATGCTGCGTCCTTAAAGTCAGGTGAAATAAATTAGACAAAATTTGAGAAGTGCTGTTAGGTACGGGCACCATTATACGGTACTTTACCTCTGTGGTGCAGGGGCTGCTTTTCAAAGAGTAAATTCATGAACATCAGTTCCGTGTTTTATGACTCTAGATAATGATTAACACTGCAGGTATTGGAAGGCATTGTTCAGGTCCCGGATATCATAACCCAGGTGTCATAGAAGGCCTTCTTGTTGGAAAATAATGTATTACATAATACAGTATAATGTAAAATAAATTAACGGCATCAAGCCCTATAACTTTTTAAGGCTGTAATTGTTCATTTCAGTTAGGTTAAGGTGTACTTTATTGTCCCCGTAGTGAAATATGTCCTCTGCATTTGACCGATCCGTAAGAGCAGTGGGCGACTGCAGTGCAGCGCTCAGTGACCCATCTCCTGACTTTTTGTTTGTACAATGCAAATTGTACAACAAAAAGTGGTGTGGTGTGTGGTATATTGAATGTCACAAAAAGCAGGAAGTACGACATTGCATCAACACGAAAGAACATTCATTTTAAAACAAAACATTTCTAAATCTGTCAATGTGTTTGTAGGTCAAAGTATTAAAGAATGTTCTACTTAGTCATCCTCCTGTCTCGACAGTGGGTGAGGGGGACTGTGTAGCTCAATAGATGTGTCAAGTGTGTGACCATCATGTGATGTTTTTATGACATTTTAAAGTCTTCAGCCCTTTATGACCCCGGAACCACTGTGGCATGATGATGTTATACCAGAGAGCTGCTCAGTCTTTTTTTTTTTTTTATGACAATGGATTTATTGAAAGATTCATAACGTGTCATTCTGTAAAAAGTGAAAGGGCTGTTTGTCAAAAAGAACTAGGGCACTCATCATGAGTGATTTGAGACCTTGCACTCTAGCTCAAAGTTTAGCCTTAAATGCTGAATCACATATTATTTTCCTATCATTGTTCTTTTTTGTTTTGGATGTTGTGGAAGAATGGCATTTTATTGTCAGGTTTTATGATCCTAAAAGTTTCACAATATTCAAATGGCATTCACTCTCTTTACCAAACAACCCAGAACACATTTGCATTAAAATGCCACTGTTGTAATGGAAAAACAAATAATGGATAATGTTATGTTATGGGGTAGTATTTCTTTCAGCATTTATTGGGTATTACAGCAGAATAATGTTTGGCTTTGCTCTTGTTACTGTTCCAAAGTATAGCTTTGAATTCTTAAAAGGCCATGGCTAACAGTCTTGATAATCATTTATGTATTCAGCCCTAAAATTATGTTGTTAATATTTATGAAGAATGTGTGACTGCAATGAAAATGACTGCTACTTTGCTCAGGACTCTGGGGTTTTGCAGTGAATGTTATTTCATCGACAGTTCGGATTGGTATGATTTGGTCAAACTGTGATGGCAACATGACTGGATTAGAGCATCTGCAGTTCCTGTGGGTTGTTTTGGCTCTATAGTGGTCAGTGCCTGGTGATGGATGTGGGGAGCAAAAGCTCTAAAAGTTAGCCCTGCGCAGAATCCATTCAGACAGATGGTTGTGTATGAGGTTATATGGTGCAGAATTCCTATTTACTTCCCAGGAAAGACCGGGCTGTGTTATGTACCTTAACGTGAGGTGACACTGATTGCAGTGGCAGAGTCAGAAGAACGGTATAGTCTTATAATCAGAGGTTTGATGGTTAAGTCTCATCTCTGACAAAATTATCTTGTGTCTTTGGACCAGCCACATCACTCATCTTGCCTGTGTGAATGTAGTGTGCGTGTGTGGTTGGTTGTGGTTGACGAAGCACCGATTGGCAGCTACATTTTCGTTCAGCCCCACAGCACCTGTGATGAAAGTGCTACAACCAAGTGAGAGGAGAGAATGAGTAATGGTATGTACAATACTTTGAAAGGCGTCTTATACTTATACTCATTTTGAGATACAACAGACATTCACATTTTAAACGGTCCTATATCATGCAAAATTGACTTTTTGGAGCTTTTAACCATGTTGTTATGATATTTCCTTATCAAAAACACCCCCAGAGTGGTTTTGGACGTCATTCACGCAGTTCTCAGCAATCATCCTGAATCCTGCTCTCTGAGCAGCTGCTCCGCTCTCTCCTGGAAAACCACTGACTTGCTCCACTCTGACGTCAGAAAGGAACTGAAGTGCTCGACGTCTGTAATGTAATGCCTTACGGCCTGATTTGTAAAACCGCTTTTTCATTATTTCTATCATATGACAGTAATAAAGCGTCCACGCTGCCCCCGTTGAGTAAACAAACGCACCCCATGAGCGTCTGAACAGATGTCGTGTTTGCACGGAAAATTGTGAAGAAGGAGCTCTTTCTAACCTACTCTGGACAGCTTTTCTTTTTTCTTACCTAACGATAATGTCACGGAGAAAACCGTGTTTGGCTATGAGAGGACGGGCCTTTATTCAATCTTCCAAAAGAAGAGGCCACTCGCCAGAAGTTGGAATTTATCTCCAGGATTCAGCAACTATCAGCCAAAATAGTGTTTGTCTGTGACGGATGGATTGATGGATGCTTGGTGAACCTTGGCCAGAACTAAAGTGGATTAACTTTTATAACCAACACGGGTCGCACAATAAAAACAATGGAGCGGCCAGTGAGTCAATCAAAACGCGTGTTAGCTTGTGTGCAAGCCTAGCCTGGCCTTAGCCATCCGTAAACTCCGATAAATTATCATTTTCCTAAATGTAGGCCCCAAATGGCCCATCTCCTTCTGCCTCCAAAAATACCTCCAGAGAATACTTATATATATCACCATCAAATGAGCACTCCATAGTGGTAGAGGTGTCTATACCTAAAATAGCATGATACAGATCCTTTAAAGCAAAGGTACAATGTTAACATTTCTGAGGTTCAGATTTACGCACCATAAGGAGCTGTGGCTATGCATTAATTAAGCCGTTGTACGAAACTACATTGACGAGATCTAGATCCAATTAAAAGCTCCACACCTTCTAAGGGCATCCAGGTGCTTGTGCTGATACTCTTAGGAATGACTGACACTCACACACTCACAGTGGGACAGCAGTGGAGTGGTTTCCCCCCTGGGAGAGCATTCACAGCGCGCAGAGCAGAGGTGGGACGTGATGTGACTGTGGGCTAAAGACAGGTCTATGCGAGGACACTGGTGGCCTGACACTTCCTCATCCCTTTAAACCACCAGAGACCTTCCTCAGTGAGAACAGCGGGAAGCCAGCACCTCAGAGTCAAAACCACGCTTTTATTGGCCCTATCTGAGTCACACAGGACAGGTAATGGAGGGTTATACACTTCCTTCTGTTGTTTCTGTCCAGATTCTGGGCCATCATGGACAATGCCTCTCTCCCTCAGGTGCTACACAAGGGCTGAGGAAGTCCTTTCGTTGCTAATGCAGTGTGGTATATCCATATTGCACTATTGTGTAATTACTCTGAGTGCTTCTTTGCTGCTCCCCTAAAGCCCATTATAAAACAGTAGGAAAAGGTGAGAGCAGTGCATCGGGCCATCACTGCTTTGCTAAGATAAGGAGTCAGTCAGCTGGTGCAGGGGAATAAAAGGCCTTCTGTGTTTGCAGAAGACATTGACGTTACCCCAGACCTCACTGACTATACCGGAGGGTCACACCGTTTCAAGGAATGCCGAGAATGTGCATCCATCCCAGAATGAGGTGAATTTACTCAGCATGTGGTGTGCATGACATCCAGGCTACGAGGTCAAACACGAGTGGAATGTGTTTTAGGGAAATGATGGCGCAATTAGGCCCATCATTGCAAAAAAATATATATTTTTTTTTTCTTGATGAGCATTTCTAGACATCTTTTTCTTTGATGGTGAAGAATTTAGATAACAGTCATGCAGAAGGTGTACAGTATATCTTAATCAGGGCTGTCAACGTTAAAGGAATAGGCCACCGTTTTTACATACTGAGATATGTTCTTACCTTAGCTTTGACAAGTTCTTTAGGACCTGTCTGGTCTTCCCCCGTGCCTTCTATCACGTAAACACAGCGCAGACGGCGTTAGCATTTAGCCTCTCCCCCTCTCCACTATAGCTCCAAAACTGGTCAAGATAGAAGCTACCAAGCTCTTCCACGTTTTCCCTATTTAGATATGGTTACGTGAAGTGTTACACTACAAAGTATAATTACACAAAATTAAACAATGTGGATTTTCTAAGCGGGTAAAAGGGGGGACTATATTGTAAGGCGTAGTAATACCAGGAGTAATTTGGCATCCGCACAGTAAAGTGAAGATTACTGCGCAGTAAAGTGAAGATTACTGCGTGGATTTCGAACTACTCCTGGTATTATTACGCCTTACAATATAGTTCCCCCTTTTATCCGCTTAGAAAATCCACATTGTTTAATTTTGTGTAATTATACTTTGTAGTGTAACACTTCACGTAACCATATCTAAATAGGGAAAACGTGGAAGAGCTTGGTAGCTTCTATCTTGACCTGTTTTGGAGCTATAGAGGAGAGCAGGAGAGGCTAAATGCTAACGCCGTCTGCGCTGTGTTTACGTGATCGAAGGCACGGGGGAAGATCAGACAGGTCCTAAAGAACTTGTCAAAGCTAAAGTAAGAACATATCTCAGTATGTAAAAACGGTGGCCTATTCCTTTAACTGTCAATTAATCCCAAAATAAGTAAATAATCTCTTCATATGTTGACCTAACACACTCACAAGCACTTGCATTACAATTCACAAATTGTGAGCAGTTTTGCTTTTCACATAGATTTATATTATTATTTAATATTGTCAGCACCGGTTTTTCAAACTCCTTATAGGGAAACACACTTGTATCATGCCTTTTTTTGTGTACGATTAAGATGGGGCGACATTGCCTAAGATCTTTTTTTTTTCCGACCTGTGCATGCATGCCGTTGTGCTCTTGAGCAAGACACTTCACACATAAAGGTCAAAGTTTATTCATATAGCACATTTGAATTACAGTCGAAACTGTACAAGAAAATACAATATACAAGGTACAAAATATATACATAAAGAGGCGAGAAATTTGTGCAATAATGTGCAATATTGAGCTCGATCCAAAGTTTGTTCAGTCATCAGACACATATAATTATTTAATTTTTTCTCCCGTCAGCTGATTTTTTACTTTTTTTTTTTTTTTAGCTCGATACACACACATTTTACTCAAACAGTATGAATTCTAGCTAACTTCTTTGTTCATATTCTCCAACGGTGGCCAATGTGAGCATAGGCACTGCAGCCATTACCAAATTGAGATTTCTCGACCTGCTTGTAGACCTCGCTGACTGCCACATACTGGAAGCACAGCCCGCAGCGCTACAGTAGAGAGAAGAGACAGTCCTTGGCATCATCATTGGTATAGCACACACTCATGCCCTCCCAGCACCCCCTCCAGGCTGGCACATGGAGCAGTGTGTTGGGGGAAGGGGGGGTGAGCGCCGCTGTGCCCAGGACTGCAAAGAGCGGTACAACATGGCACTAAGATGGCTATACTCATACACCCCTCACTTTTTTTCTTTTTTTTTTAACCACGGCGAGACTGTTAAACCAGACGCACCATGTGGAATAATTCATTTGCTCAAGATCATCTGCTTCTCCCTACAGCAAGCGCACACGCCGTCTTTTCTTTTATCATCTCACAAAACAATACTGGGCAAGAAGATGCCAGTGGTTATTCTTTTCTTTGCACCTGAAAGACCGATTATGTGTTTTTGAAGAGAGGAATGTTGGAAAAAATTATAGCTGATTTATATATTAAAAAAGGGGCAGTAACATTGAGGCTAGACGTGGCAAATGAGTTGGTAATCAGTGAAGACAGAGAGGAGGGGGGGTGTGCCGTGGAGAAAAGTGTTGACCTAATTTTGTGAAAATGGCTGCTTGCTTGTGCGCTCGTGAGACAGGAGCATTGGTACAGTAGACTGCGGTACCCGGCTCTGGGCGTGTGCCAGGCTTGTGCGCGTTTGTGAGGGAGATTTTAGAGCGAATGTAATCCACTGTATATGGCTGTGCAATATGGTGGTATATTGGCACAGCGAGCTAGACATGTACAGATTTTGGAGGGTTGGGGGAGGAGAAGTGGAGAGATAAGGGTTGGTAGTAAACAAAGCACTGTGGAATCATTGTTTACTGACAACGGCTCTATTTTTCATTTTGTTTAAATCATTCATTCTGTACTGTTTGTTATGCAGATCTTAACATAAGGATCATTGGAAACAATTGCTTGTTTTGTGCATTTGTTTGAACAAAGATAAGGTGGAGACAAATTAAAAAGTTATTAGTAATTTTGTAAATTATAGTAATGACATTTAAGTTATTATTCTCTTTTGCTTCTGTTAAATGTCTTTTTTAATGGTCATCATTTCAGAAAGCGTACTATGGAAAAACCTGTGTTAACGGCAGCTGTTGTTAAAAAGCCACAAAAGCAGCGAATAATACTTCATTTATAAAAGTATAACAATACTAACAGTGCATACTCCATGTTTCAGTTAACATAGGACAGTCTGTTTATGTGTTACACTAATGTCCATGAGACTTCATTATATAAAGGCGATAAACACGTGACATAATGGAGACGGTGAGGGCCTCATTAAATATTAGCTTACCACACTCACGTCACATCAAGTGTTTGCTCCTGTGTGGGCCTTGTGCCAGCGTCTCAACTGTCCCCATCCTTTTGTCCTGAGTTACCTGTGCTGAACTCACAGATGCATAAGTGACACCAATTAGCCCGGTCTCGGGGTGTGGACCTGAGCCTGTCTGAGCCACAGGAAGTCCATCGGACAGACAATGTGTCTGTTCTGTTTTGGTATAAAACCAAGCATCTGTATTATTAATAATTGTATCTAGAGGGTTCAACAAATTATAGTTAATTTGGCGGGCCATCCCGGGGGGGCGCCTAGGATTGCAGTGGGGGCCCAGAGCTTTGGGGGCCCGACTACAGCAGGTGCAGGGGGGCTTCAATTAAAAAAGGTTAGGAACCACTGATCTAGGACATGGATATTGCATTGATCTCCTATTTGGGAGATCAATCAATCCATCAATCAATCAATCAATCGATCGATCAATTGATCCATCCATCCATCCATCCATCCAGATGGATGGATGGAGATAACATTTCTCATAAGGCAGTCTGTTATAATGAATTACTTTAAGACAATCTATGAATCTTGAAACTATGTTTCAATTCAAATCAGCACAATATCTAAAAAAATATGTGGAGAAATTGCTTATTATTTGAATGGTACAACTTTGCAGAAGATTTGGTTAGTTTTTGTTGTTTCTTTGTGGATAATGAGCAACAAATATAACAACTAACAAACTTCTTTAAACTCTTAAAAAATGTTGCAGTGGATGACATTAAATGATCTTTTAATCGATAAACCTTCTATAATGAATGCGATGCCTATCTTTGATACCTTTGCTTACGACAGAGAGGGTAGAGAAAATCGAGAACAGTGCAAGATTTTGATTGGATTCTACAAAAGCGGCCATAAACGTGTTTTATTACTACAGCTAAGCTGGGCTTTAGAGTGCAATTATCTAAAAGCTGTTACAGGAGCGTGTCCACCTCGCCAAGAATCAGACCTGATGTGTTGTAAATGGGCTGCATTAAAGTTGTCACCTTTAATGGCACTAAAAACATTTGGTATAGGCACCATACCAACTAATCAGTCATCTGAAACACTTTCAGCATGACAAGACAAGATCTCGGCTCCTTTTACTCCTTATTCCAATGGCTGTAAAAATACATTCCAAATGAGAGACACTTTGGCGGAGCTGCACAGTTGGTGCCTAATGTGGTTCCAGTGCACCGCACCTATTGATGAAGTGCCTTCACATCCTGTTTTTGGCAATCCCGGGTTGATACAATTTTTGGTTATTTCCTATTGTTTGTGCTGCTCCGATTCTGAAGCGATAGCAGTTCCCACCTGTCGTGAACCATTTTGTCATTCTTTAACATTGACTTTGTTGATGTAGAGGTGGCTTTTCTTCACACACCTTCACTGTCTTTGGGGCAATCTGTCAGAATATTGAGCCATAGGCAGTTCAGCACGCGGGCACATTTTTCAGATCTTTAGCAAGCATCATGTTCCAGAGAAGCTGGAAAACAACTACTCGATTGTGCATGTTGTTAGTGTGTGGGAAAACCTAGAGCACCTAGAAAACTAGTCAACTCATCGCTTAAATACTTACGTGAATCAATATCTGGAATATGCTGTCTGTGGAACATATCTCAATCATTTCGCATACATTCTTTTATTTGTTCATATTGCTGACCTTCCTAATAACTTGATCTGTAGCACTCCCTTAAAGTGCACGGCCACCAAAAGTCATGAATCAAGTTTCATCTGCCGCCTGGGATCAACAGATGTCTCATTAGCATTTCCCAAATCTGTATTCCATGTCCGGAATGACTAGGGAATGATTGGAATTCAGCTGAAGTCCTCAACCCCTCTCTATCCTCTTTCTCTTTCTTGCCTCCTTTTGATTAGCGAGTAAAACAATGTTCGTTCGGCACATTGATCGCGTTTTACACAGAGAGTGTTTATGGCAGTGTGCCCGTGGACTAAACACACAGAGCTATTTACTTCTCCTTTCACACGCCTGTCGCTTGCATTTTCTTGGCTGGCACATAGACCCCCTCCAGCTTGTCTCATTCTTATCCACTGAATCTCTTTCCCGTTCCATATCAATTTCCAATCAACTAGACTACCCTGGCATGGCTTATAGCACGTCATCTTTCACTGTGGTAAGAGCACACATGCCTCTATACACAAACACTCCAGCTTCTGTCCTGTAATGTCATTATATGGCTGCCAGTGAGTCGAATTACACTGAATCAATAGGTCTTGTTTATCTGTTGCGGGGGCTCCTTGCGCTCAATTACGGCTTGGGCGGTGTCTGGGTATGTACCTAGGCATCCATGTTACAGCAACAGGATTCACCGATTTTACTTTTGATATGATTATGGAAGCAATAGTATGAATTTTAGAAGCAACTTCTAGCTCTATTCAAAGTCAAGTCAAAATGGTAAAGCTTTTTATCCAAGGCCCTATAGCTATCTGACTTTTCTGGGGGGTGAAAGAGTGAGTCCATTAATTGGTCCAAAGAAATTTCTAACTTTCGAAAAGTAATAATGTCACGGTAATGAAGCCTAGGCGTCAACCTGGGAGACTATTTCAGCTTTATCAGCCTCCAGCCAATGATCGCTCCTGTGAGGGCCACACCTCCACCTCAGCTATCACCGCAAGAGCCACACCTCCATAGCAGCCAATCATCGCCCTCGGTCCTGCTTTTAAGCCTTCAGCAATCACGGTTCATCATTGCATTGGAAAGAGCAACGTCATGGCTTTAAAATGAGTCCTCCACAACTCCCTAGGCCTCAGGGGAGCGGAGAAACATCGCAAGTTGGTTAGCTACAAGTTTGTTAAATATAAGTTTCACTAAACCTCAGTAAATGGACACATTTATATAGCGCCTTTCTACCTGCTTTAGGCACTCAAAGCGCTTTACATCAAGGAACCACTCATCCATTCACATTCTCGTTCATACACCAGTGTCCGCAGACACTGGAGGAAAGGTGTCGAAGTGTGTTGCCCAAAGACACAACGACAGTGTGCAAACATCTCAAATCCGATATTTTGACGCCCCAGTGCATCTGTGACGTTTCTAAGGCGACTGGACCTTATCAGCATCCAACAAGCCCCAGCACTTCTCCAGCTATTCCCTTTTTGACTGTTCTCCCTGTAAGTGCACCGGCCTGCCTTGGTGCAACAACAACACCAAGGCAGATATTGCCAATAGCAAGATAAGCTAATTGACTCTGCGACTGTCTCAATGAAAAGCCCATTGAGATGCAGAGCCCACGTCTGGGAAGCGGCACACAACAATGAGGGGAATGATAATGACTTGCTTTTTAGGCTGCAAGGTAAACATCGGCGGCGAGCTCAGATGGCTCTCCGCATTCATCCCGCCACATTATCACCGAACACACAATGAGGCTGTTTCAGGGTTTAGTGTTGGTATTCACCGATTCATAGGGCCCTTTAACAAATATCATGTAAAAGGACAAAATAGCTACAGTAGCTGAGATTTGATCGGCATTGATATGGTTGATGATATGATTCACTTTTTAGCCTATACTTTCTTAAAGATCCAACATAGCCATCAGATACTGTATCTTGCAGCAGAGTGTTCTTTTTCATTTCAATGGGAAAGACCGAAATGTCTCACAGTACTTTTGTCATTGTTCTTGCAAGTTTCACCATGCAATATACATATATATATATATATATATATATATATATATATATATATATACACATGTGTAATGCAAAAGTTTCAGTTCCCTTATTTTTCTTTTGCTTTAATGGTTTATGGAACCAAATATATTTTTAGGACTGTAGGTCATATAAAACCTGGCTCATGGGGCATGGAGCAGGACTACGGATTTTGTTTAGGGAAGGTCCACAGAGGGAAGTGGCATTTGCTAAATCTGCCGGTCGAAATAAGTTAAAGGCCCACTTGCCATCATCATAAATCTTAGAGTTGGAACTTTTTATGGATGGGCTCCAAAGTGTAATGGCTTTGTCCTTGGCCCGCGTTTGATTATAGGACTATAGCGTTTGCATAATTTTGCTGATGGAGGAAAAAGTGCAAAAAAAAAGGTTTAATGAATAAGTGCTGTGTCCCCTCACATGACCAGAGAGGGACAATTGGCCCTGAGACATTTGATACATGCAATGTCGTTTTGATATAATTTGGTACCACCCAACTGAAAGGGACTGACGCAGTCCAATTCCATGTATCAACCAGACAATAACAATTATACGGATATGGCAACAAATGAGAACCCACTTATGCATCAGAATACTGAAAGATAATTCTCAATTCGAATTGTGCTGAAAGGTACTTCATTGGGGACGGACAGGGATTATGGAAGTAGAATGTGGAGCTCGTTCAGCTTTCTTGGACAATCATCTTTATTTACACATACAGTATATTAATTGACTGATGAATTCACATTGTCGGGTGCTGCCGTCTCACTGACCCAAAGACAACTAATCTTTAATTGATTCGACTTTTTGGCCTGGCACACAACGGATGTTTACGTTTTGACGTGTTTTGGAAAAGATATGTAAATGTGTTCCCCATGAACGCGGACCCCACAAGCACGACTCATGTGTGCCACTGACACCATGATGGAATGCTTTCGAATAAATCATTTGGCTTTGGGTTAAGGACACTCTTAGCTTCCTGATGCTAAAAAGTCTCTCGCATATTTCTCATTCTGGGCGGGCCGCAATGAGTGACAGCTCTAGATAACCCCTGGGTTTTGTTGACTCTTGCATAAACACTTTCCTCAACAAGCTATTAACTCGGAGAATACGGACCAGAGAGCCAATTAGAGCAGCCCATGTTTAAAACCCCCTACATGTAAAGAATGTGTAAGAAATGCATTCAAAAGCTGGAGCAGACGTGGCCAAAACACTGGCACCCCAAAAAAACCTCTGCAAGTCAATATAATTAGGAAAGCAGCAGAGAGTGGAATAAAATTTGGGTTTTTAAAAGGTTATTCCTGACTGGAGAAAAGGTAAGAGCAGCAAGTGGTGGGGAAGATATGCAATGGTTTTCTGGGTTATTTCTTTGTTTTATAATGCCAAAGAAAAATCAATAAGTTCAGCTGCTTTGACAAGTGTGGCCAGAAGTAGACAATAACGTGAAGCTAGTTTAGTGCTGTGAAATTAAACAAGCACTTTTCTTCCACTTTTCTGTTGCCAGGTCGTGGGGGCAGCTGTTGGAGCAATCCTAATCACATTGCACCAGCCCCTTATGGCTCCTCCTGCAGGTGGGGGGTCCACAAAAGGATTCGAACCGGGCCTGTTGGTCTCTCATAAGGGGCTTCTGAACCGCTCTTTGCCTGACCCGTCACCAAGGACCTGTCCTGTCATGTCCCACCTGCCATGGGAGACCCTACCAGGGGCACGTAGCCCCCGACAACATAGCCCTAAGATCATTCGGATGCTCAAACCACTCCTCCACGTTAAGGTGAAAGTTCCAGGAGAGGACATGAACAAACACGTTATTGTAAAATGTTTGCATCATTTCATTCACGGTTTGTGTCATCAAATAACATACCCGGATAGTTTTGTCTCTGTTCTCAATAGAAGGTGGGATTTTACAGTCAAACAGCTGGCTCTTCATTTGTCGTCTGTCTTTTTTTGGGAGCTATAGAGACTTGCATAAATATAGAGTACATGTTTTGAACAGATACACTACATAGTGGCATACCAACTGCAGCTATTTCTAGGGCAGGAGCTGAGAAGACTGCATGCAGGTGCACATCCCGGACTGGCTCCTTTTGATCACTGACACTGCACAGATTGAGCTTGGGCGTTGGGTGAAAGGAAGTTCTGCACCTCAGACTTGATGGAAATCCAGCTCCGTTGTGGATTTGAGCGTTTTAGTATGCACTCCACACTTGATCACTTGAAAGATCTGCCAAAACACAGAAACAAACACATCTTCAGGATGTGCAAATAGATAAACCCGATCTGCCTCTGTCTCTGTTAGAGCCAAGGGTTTTGGCACTTCCTCCAGCAAACAAGACCATCTTAAACAGTGGCTGAAGAAAGTATGATGCGCCTCTTCTAAATCTGACTGACTTCTATCAGTCAGAGAGGACTATGGGGAAATTTCTCCTCAGCAGTTGCACGGATACCCTTCTCTAGGTCTCCAGGAGTATGTGGAAGCTTGACCTAATTTGCATGGGTTTTGAGTATCTGAGGTAGTTATTCAGTATCCATAGTTTTCGAATATTGCCTTCTTTATAGAGCATTCATTAAAAACTAAGTGGAAAGCAAATTGCTTCCAAATCCAGTAGCACTGGCAAAAAGTTGGTCTCCTTTTCAAAACCAGAAGCTCATTAACTGAAACCAATTGGTACCGGCTGCCATTTTTCATGTTTTGGTTTCAATATTTCAGACTCCACCCACGCCACATTGATTGGTCCAGTCAGATCTGACCTGTGGAAAATGAAATAGTTGAAGAGGAGAACCAGACTGCCTTACACCTCATAGAAAATATGGAGTATGTTAGGCTGCTGGCAAGACAATGGCAATAGTAGCCAAGTCACAGACCATTATGATTGGATTTTGTTATCTTATTAAATTGTTTTTTTTTTTAAATCAAATCTGCTTAATTTAGTCAAGTTATTATATCACTAAGTCAATTGACAATATGCTTTTCAAGTGTAAACAACAAAAATGGTGTCTATAAAACTTTGTCCATAATATTTCCTAAATGTTTTTGAGCAATTCCGTGTGGCATCCATCCAAGATCACGCAGCCATAGTTGTTAAGGTGAACAAGGCGCTGAGCTGTACTGCACAAAGCTCTCTATTTATTGGATCATCCACATAGTACCTCTCACCAATGGCCGTGAGCCAGGCACCACATGGAGAATATGAGCGTCTGAAATGACTTGTCTCTGCAGGGCGGCACATTGTGGAACTTAATAGAATGAGCTTTTGGCTTCCAGCTGAGGTTTCTTCTACGGCTGGGGCAGATGAGTCCTGGTGCATCGATCATCTCATTCCAACAACACTTTGCTGTGTCTGAATGTTCACATTAACCCCTCTATACTGCACTATATAGTGGCCATTTTGCAGTGGTGTCAGAAGAATACCCAAAGAGTTAGGGGTGGCGCACTGAAACTTTGATGCACCGAGCGGTTCGTTTACGCTATAGTGATTCTCGTCTACAAGATTGTACTTTATTGATCTCAAAGTGAAGAAATGAAATCACAATGACAGCTCTTATCAGCTCAATCAAAGTGAAGATGAGAATTGGTATCAGGAATGTTAACCAAGAAGCAGCAAAACTTAAATTAGACAAAATGGAAAAAATGGGTTCCCATATAAAATCTATACACATTTTCAAACTTTCCTGGGTGTGAAATCAATGTGATGGTCAAAAATGACTGAAATCTCCCTTTTGAGAATCACTGGGGAATGATGATCCATTCGTTTATTTCGCTGCTCATCACACTGACTCGTGCCATAATCCAGACCCATCACTCCTCAGCCTGACTGAAGCTTTGGCTTAGTGCAGAATGAGTATATGACTGGTAATGGGATTGAAATCATTACGACAAATCCAGTCGCATCATTGCATTTTGCTTTTTCTTCTCTCGAGAACAGCTTTTTCAGTGTCCCTGTCCCTTTAAAAAAAAAAAAAAAAAAAACATAAACCCCAGGCCTCTTAATGCAATTTGTGACATATTCCAGTTCATTACTAGTGATAGTAGGCGAGTGGGATGTTTGAAATACTCTAGATTCCTTCAGCATTGACATCCACTCTCGCCGCATTAGTCGATGAATGTGGCTTTGTCTCGACAGCTCTTTCCAAGTTTCACGCTAATTCAATGGAGACATGGAAAAATCGATGGACTCTCATGTGACAGCAAATTCCAATCTTGGAGTACAGTACAGTTTGAGCAATTTTTCATTGGTTGGGCTGTGCACTGTATGTGTATGTTTTAGCTTCTTTCCCAGTATCCATTAAGGGTTGTTAGCGAATACGGCCGCGACACAACAATCTTTCACCAAAGAAAAAAAAGAGTGGAAAAAGAGTGGTGCGCACTGAATGGGTGCTGCTGCCGGGTGCTCTCTCATCGAATGCAATTTCTCCATCTGTGAGATCAATAAAGTATCATCTTATCTTATCTTATACCGTTACGAGTACAAGGCATTTTCTTCAACCTACTTTTTGTGAAGTGAATAGACGGTTTAGACTGACTTTTTACAGCAGATTGGTTATTAAGTAGTTAAATTACTCATTTACATTTCCTTGACTGAAGTAGGCTACACTTTTAAGAGAAGTTAGATCAGAATTGAACACATGCCATTTTATTTTATCATTTTATTTTTCATTTTCATTTTCATTGCACTGTTCATCATAGACAGAACAGCCCATGTCCAAAAGCTCCTCAATGCTTGTGATTTATTCATTTATCTATACATTTATCTATCTATACTTAGCGAGAAGCCTACAGCATTTTGATTGTTTTTGCTGCAGCTTAATTTCCCTCAATATTAACATGCTTTATCTCTTTATTTTGTGTTTTCGGAGTACTTTTTAGTCGCTGGGTTGGTTTGACAGTTGAATTAAGCCCCTGGCATAAAGAGGCCCTAAGAATCGCCAGAGCTGTTAGCGGCTAGTTAGCGGCTAGTTAGCAACATTATTCTGTATCTTGGAAACACTGCAATGCAGAACATTTAGCGCTGGTTAAATCCAGCCCAGACTCTGATTTAGGGAGTGTAGTCTGTAATAAAGTCAGCTCTATGTGGAATATTGTATTTCCACTTATAAATTCTCCAGTTTGTTGCTATTTTCTCTCCTCAGCGGAGAGGTGCGTCCTGTGTGAGCGCCGGCTGCACGTCAAATGGTATCGGTTTCTGGTATCGGGACCACATTAATGAGTACAAGCATGTCGCATCGCCCCGATACCTGATACTAGTAATGGTATCGGCCCGATACTGGTATCGGTGCATCGCTAATTACCAAGTGTTTCCAAGAAGATTTCTGGTGCAATTAATTTATAGAGATTTTGAAATGAGGAGTTGCCGCTCACACAAAAGCATTTGGAAACAGTGTGTTGTACCCGTAATCCAGCGGGAGTTATTCCACAGCCCTTTTGTCTCTCTTTTTGATTGACTGCGGAATTCTTCCGCAGTCAATTATTGGTTTTCATGTTCTTTATTATTATTCCTCTTCCATCTTTTTCCCAATTTTCTAGAGCTTTCAGCACCTTCATGCTTTGTGCAATTTATGCAAGTTATGCATCAAAACGTTCCGCATGTTGAGGAGAAGGGTGCTATTACTTTTGAGACTTCTGCAACTTACGGTTTTTCCGCAATCTGCCAAAATGTCGGAGATTTTTCCCATTGACTTATAATGGGGCTGCCGCAAATCCATGCGTTTCTGCACTTTTTTCTGCATTTTCTGCAATTTCTGCACTTTGTGCATGTTCAGCTTCTGCAACTTGTGGGTTTAGAGAAAAAATTGGCCTTCTGCAGATTTCCAGTTTTTTTATACGAGAGTTTGAAATGTTTGCATTGGTGTGTATGGGGGAATCCAGCCAATGGGGAGACTCCAGGCCTTTCAGCCATTTGTGCAGCTTCTGCCAATCAAGCACTGAGGCCATTTCAACAGTTTGACCAGTTTATGGAATATAAAAGTTTATGCAATATTAACAATTTATGCAAATTAACCACTTTATGCATTTTAAACCGTTTATGCAACTTAAGAGTTTATGCCATTTAGGATTTATGAATTTTAAAGAGTTTATGCAATTTACATAATTTATGCAAATTAACCCATTCATGCATTTTACCACTTTATGCAGTTTATACAGTTTATGCAACATGGCATTTTATCAGTTTATGCAAAATAGATATAGCAAATGAAGCAATTTATGCAATTTGAAGAGTTTATGCAATTTCTGCATTCGCTTCCCGCAATTCCGCAGTCAATCGCAATGGCGCAGCCATTGCATTTCTAGTTGATTGACTGCGGAATTCTTCCGCAGTCAATTATTGGTTTTCATGTTCTTTATTATTATTCCTCTTCCATCTTTTTCCCGATTTTCTAGAGCTTTCAGCACTTTCATGCTTTGTGCAATTTATGCAAGTTATGCACCAAAACGTTCCGCATGTTGAGGAGAAGGGTGCTATTACTTTTGGGACTTCTGCAACTTATGGTTTTTCCGCAATTGGCCGAAATGTCGGAGATTTTTCCCATTGACTTATAATGGGGCTGCCGCAAATCCATGCTTTTCTGCACTTTTTTCTGCATTTTCTGCAATTTCTGCACTTTGTGCATGTTCAGCTTATGCAACTTGTGGGTTTTGAGAAAAAATTGGCCTTCTGCAGTTTTCCAGTTTTTGTATACGGGAGTTTGAAATTTCTGCATTGGTGTGTATGTGGGAATCCAGCCAATCGGGAGACTCCTGGCCTTTCAGCCATTTGTGCAACTTCTGCCAATCAAGCACTGAGGCCATTTCAACAGTTTGACCAGTGGAATATAAAAACGTTTATGCAATATTAATAATTTATGCAAAGCAACCACTTTATGGAATTTAACCAGTTTATGCATTTTAAAGCGTTTATGCAATTTACATAATTTATCACAGTTTATGCAACTTTACATTTTATGCATTTTACCAGTTTATGCAAATTTGATTATGCAATTTGAAGAGTTTATGCAATTTCTGCATTCGCTTCCCGCATTTCCGCAGTCAATCGCAATGGCGCAGCCATTGCATTTCTAGTTTAATATTGTTTTTTTTTTTTACTAAATGGGTAATGCTTTAACTCTGGGTAATGCTTGTCTGTGCCTCCTAACATGGCACATTTCTTGCACAAACTGTACTTTATACTTTTTTAATAGAATAAAGTCTGGTCACTGCTAACAAATTAGTGTATATAAGTACCATAAAGCAGCTAATCTTTTTGGTGATAAAATGACTAAATTAAGACTTGTAAATGTTGTTTTATTGTAGATTTACTCAGCGTCTCGACTGTATTGGAATCTGTGTTATTTTGTGTTTACCTTCTCCTTGCAATGTTTATAGGAGCCAATACTTTTTAGTTACAGTTCAAGCTTAGCTAGTTCTTAGGCTTTTTTCCCCTCCGAGACTATTTTCCCCACTTTGCGACGGATTCAAGGCACATTTTGCCGCGGATTGCCTTTCTCCGTCTAATCCCCGGGTTTACGTCTGGTCTCTGTCAGCTCCTGCCTCATATCTCGCCGCTCCATTCCTGTTGCATCCTGCGTATTGACTCTGGGACCAGGCTGTCTGTTTATGCACGGAGTAAACAGTGGAATGAGTGTACGCGGGTCACTTTGTGCACATCCTCCTCTCGCTCTCTCCCTCTCTCTCCGCCCCATCCCATCCCAGTCGACCCGTCCCCTACCCTGATTATGGAACTGTAATAAGAGGTCTAGACATGCTTGATCAGGATTAAGGCCCGAGGAAGGCAGGCAGTGCAGGCAGCACGGGGTCAGCTAGGGAAAGGCGGCTTTGGCGTGGACACACACCCCTGCAGGGCTGGGATGGGAGACAGAAGGGTCCCGCCAGAGGTTTTGGACGGACATTCAAGGGACATAATAAGAAGCATTCGGAGATTAAGGCTGTATGCAGATATCAGCTATGGAAGTGTGACTGTCTGCAAGTTGTGTAAGGATGCTGTAATGAACCTAAATCCTGTATATTAGGCTAGATATATCTGTTTCGAGGTTTTATATAACTTCAGCCGTCATTTGATGAAACGTCACCGTGGTGCTAATAAATCGGGGAGCTTTACAGCCTTTGTGGATCTGTGTGATCTTTTTGTTGTAGATGACGTTTCTTCCACTTTGTCTTCTGCGTTGTACATTGATGCCTTGACCGCCTTGTTCACCTATGCCCAGAGATGGTCTTATTTTTGTCCCAACCAATTAATTGAGTAATGAATCCCTGGCATATTGATAGATTACAAACAATTCTGATATTTATTTAGTGATTTCAAAACATAATTGAGAGCATTATTGTTGCCATGTGCATGATTGTGATTGTTTTGAAAATGGGATCTTGCCCACTGAACCCAATGCTTGGCCTGTACTATTGGTGCATTCATGTGGACTGGGGTGCTCGTATTTATGAGATGTGACGTCATTGTCCCCTGTTGTGGTTTTTTATGTGTGAAAATGGTATTTTATCATTGACTAGCGCTTAGCTGAGCTAATCATTTAAATGTGTTAGCGTGTCAAAAGCTAAACGTTAGTTAAAGTTTAAATAGAATATCACGTAAATGTACTTTTTGCTAACGTTGATGTCAGGCATTTCACTCGCAATTTTGTTATGAGGATGACAACAGCTAAACTCAAAAAAGTAGAGTGCCCAAGTTGTTTTCCCCAGTTGAGTTGTACGCTCAAGTTCCCGAGGACGCACCATATGCCTGTGTATATATACTACAGACGGCATCTTTGGAATCGCCCATATATGGCCATGTTTGAAAGCAGTTGAGGGGGAAAACAATTTGGAGAAAAATCTAAACTTTCTCAAATTATTCAAAAAACTACTTTAACAAATGCTAAATTATGAATATAGTTTTCTACTAAATAAAGATACAAAGACATGGGGAGGAGGAGCAAAGTGGTTCAACAGCCCATAAATACGTAAATAATGGAGCATGCTAACATGATGCTTCATTGTGCTAATGCTAACTCTTGCTAGTGCTTGCTACAACTGCCGTTTTTTCACTTATACTGAACAATCTGCTGTGATGGACCCGATTTAGACTTGACTTTATTTATATGTGAGAAACAAGTGGAACATTTTCCACCAGAAAATGGCTAAAAAGAGTGGAAAATTGTGTTTCCCAAAAGATTATCTTTTCCCCCTCAGCGAAGCCACGCCCCTTTCTATGACGTTAGTCTGTACCAATGCTTTCTATATGATTAGTCTGTGGAAAACTCACCCCTGACACTACATATTTCTAGACCTATAGTGAAAATTGAATCAAGCATCTGGATCTTAAAGTTTGAAGCTGATGTTGGACGTTTAATATTGAAATACTTACTGACAGAACATAAAAACGACAGTAGTGGTGGTGCAGCCACGCTTCTGTCAGCCTACCCCTGGGTTAACTGTATCTACGGCCGTATCTTACCATCACCGTGTGTGGAGTGTATGAAGTACAAATCTCATTGTGTGAACCGCTTTGAGTGACTTGTATCTCTAACAGTAAGCTTCCATTCCAGTACAATTTAACATAACATATGGAATCAGATAATTGCCAGATAACTGTTGCACACCACCGCTTCCGCCATCTGTTTGGCATTTGCATTCAGTTTCATTAGTTGTGGTCCAAGCCTTGACTCTTGAACCCACGTGTTTATTGACTCTTCTGGTGCCAGGTGATGCAGATGCTCTTCCAGGACTCCCCAGCTGTTGACATAGGTGTGTTGGAGTCCCCCTGGGAAAGCCGATGCACAAAGCCATAGTTCCACCGGTGAGGTCCCCAGATGGAGTCAGTTCATAAATTAGCCCAGATTTCAAGGAGAAAGCAGGTCCTGACTTTGAAAACTGGAACTATGTTGAAATTCTAGGAAAAATGTCTCTGAGCCGGAAGGTAATTTTGTATTTTTTTTGTGTGTGTGTAATTTCCCCTTGGAGACTAGCTTGGGACTGGGCACACACAGGTGACCTTGCAACTACAGCCATTCTGGGGATGCTAACACCTGCTTGCTTCAACATGAGCACTTTATTTGCATATTTTCCCCATTTCGCATGCCTTGATTCACAAACTCACATGTTTGTAATAATCTCACTTTCCATTACTCTGTGAGTTGCTTGGGGCTTGTTAACAAAATGAATTATGCATATTTGTTTCATTGGCCCTCCAAGCTACATATTCTAATTATGTAAGTAAGATAGTGGTGTTAGAGCCTGGGCAATGCTTTGTAGCTGAAATACAACTTTTTTTTTTTTTTAATGTTAAATAAACCCTTTTAGAAGTCAGAAAATGTCAATTCAATGAATGGTATCCAGTGTTAAGTCGCATCAGTTACGCTGCCAGCTTTAGCACTGCTCTGGGCAATGCATTAACTATGAATGTGTAAGTTTAAGACATTCAGAAACCTTTGACAGTGGGGCACTATTGAGAGGTTGTGTTATGTGAGATTGAAGGTTTGTTTATATCAACATGAAACCAAATACTGACTAATTATGCTGTTATCTTAAAGTGTAGATTATTACTCACCTGACTTCACACCGCAAACACCGTTTCCTCAACCACCAAAATGCCACACATCCGGCTCGGAAATGCATTGAAATAGCATTATGAATAGCATCAGCCACTATGTATCATGATGCATTTTGTACTATGACAAAATCGTATCATCCCAGCTCTAGAAATGACTTGTTGCTTTCTTGTCAAACAGCCACAAAATGAGCACAATTAGCAAGTTATGTTTTTTTTCCTCCCCGAAAACATCTCGGCTGATGTGTAAATGGATGTGTCGGCTTCTGCGGCGTCAGACACCTTTGTGACACTGTGAAAGAGAGATGGTTGAAAAATCGCTGCTCACGCACACGCCGCTCTCTCACACACTAACGCAGTACATGCGGCGGCGCAGGAGGGCCCTGGGACACGAGGGGAACGATAACACAGACATGTTAATGTGTGCTAATGATGTCGTTATCTCCCGACGAGTGCAAATGGAGCGAGAGATTAACACCGATGCAGCAGCCGACGAGGTGTGCGCGAGAGTGAGAGTTAAAAAAGGTAATTATATTGGGGGTATATGGAAACGCTATACGGAGCGGAGAGAGAGAGCGGCGAGATGACTCCTTCATGGTTGAGTGTGTGGTATGATTGTACTACAGAGCCAAGCAGCCCCCTTGAACTTTGACCCGTATGCCTCGCTTCTCACAGTCCCACAGGAAGACCCTCAGACCCCGTCGGAGATGAGAGTGTGTGCGCGGAAGTGTCCTCATTGTAAACTTTTGCATGAGTGGCTGGTCATCACTTTTTTTTTTTGCTCAATGACCACTGTGGCTGCGTTCGTTTCAGAATGTATAGTTTGATTTGGTTTTATTTATGTTGGTGGGTCTATCAAAGCACAAATGGGGCCCAATCTTGTGTTTCTAAATGCAGGTTGTAGACTTAGACTTTACAACTGTACAACAGCGGTCCCTCTCCAAGCCTTTTCCCCCTACAGACGGTACCGGACTTGAATATTTTCTGCAGCACACTTCAATACGAGCGCCTGAGTGTGACCATACATATATTCTCTTTCTCTCTGGACACGGACAGTGGGATGAATAAAGTTTGTAGTTTGTCATTTGGAGCTTATAAAGGATGTAGCCTAAATGCTGAATGAAGGAAATGAGGCTGCAGTGCGATGTAAAGGAAGAGAGTAGTTTTGCGCTCTTGCGGCACACCACCCCTCGGTCTGCCTTTTTTTTTTTCTAAGAGAAACCCTCAGGTGACTGGCCGCAAACACTGACGCAGCAGGTACAGTATGTGCACGCAAGATGCCGGCCTCGTCTGGATCAACGCTGTTGTTGCGCCGGGTGGAAGATCAGGTGTGCCTAAATAGGCTTGAAAGTGGTGCAGCACATTATGAATTGTGTTTTTCTTTATTCATTCTTGCATACTAAATAGGGTTTGCACTCAGGATCACCTCCAACATGTTGTAGTGGGATTCATTTTGGCCGACAATGAGAGAAAGTTGACTGATGCACATATGAACCTGTTTTATTTTTTTATCCTTTATTTATGGTCTGTCCTTTGAGACTCAGTGTCTCATTTGCAAGAGAGACCTGTTTCAACCAGTAATATCGATGGAGTGTCTAACCCATAGAAGACACAATGAAGTTTTAACATTTTACTCTCAATGGCGTACACACATATGCCTCCTGTTTTAATGATGCAAGTCAGACACTAGATCTAGACAAGATCTACTTTGGAGGTTTGGTTTGTTGTACTGAAGAAAACTGATTAAATGGGGACTTTCCGTTTCTAAGGCGGGGTGAAAATGGCTGTGCACTGGAGGCCTGGACTGATTTGGGTTGATTAATAGTGTCTGGCTCAATTTCATGGTTGTTGACTTTTTTTCCTGGATAATCAGGATTTCACAGGTTAATAATATGACAAGTTGGTTACTCTGCGCACCAGGTAGAATCTCATGGGACTGGGGAGTTCATAAACTCATTAGATCCGTCTTGTATTGCTCCCGGCCATGTGTTTTTATGTGCTGTCAGATCAGAGCAAGAAGTGTGGCTGTTTCAGAAATTATTGGCGTTTCAGGTTTGTCTATATAATTTATACAGTTTCATGTGGGAGCTATAATAGACAGATGGTTTCAACAAGCTTTTCTTCCTTTCTGCATTTCAATAGGATTCAAGAAAACATTTATTTACATCCAAATCTGTGTGAAATTGTGTTATGTCCTTTGCACTTCTGAAATACTACTTTCAAGTTTTACAGAAAAAGGACATTTTGTGCACTGCTATGTTTCCAAAAACAAGGATCCTTAAAAGAAATCTTGCTTCATTTAATTGCATGTTCACATTTTTGCAATTTGTGTGAATCTGAGCATGCTGTCTTAAATGAATCAAACCACAACTTTTTTTTTTTAATAGCAAATGCAATAATTACCAAAATAAACACAAATAAATGTCAGTAATATTTGGTCCTGGGAAAGGCTCCCACAGGAAGTCCCCCTGACCCCCGCGGAGGACACAGTTTGTTTGTTTGTCCCACTTTCAAAATGGCTCCAACACGTTTAAACCATGCCCAAGTGTCTTCTTGCAATCTGATGTGCAGGACTGAATCGAATCTTTTAAAGGGCTCTTCAACATTGATGGATCTCAAACGTGAGATGGGATTATTAACACAACTGTACACTGAACAAAAACATAGCCTTTTAAAAAATACTTAATATACAGCTCTTTGAAATGATTGAATGCCAAAGATTCGGCTCCCACCAGATCAAGCAGCACCTATCACTGTCACAACTCTATATTCAGTCCACTCTGCACCTCATTTGACTGCCTTTTATCTGTTATCCCATGCAGCCACATGATTGCACAAGCTTGCATCATGAACACCCACATGTGTTGGGCCTACACACTCACTCCTCTTCAACTCTGTGCTGCTCTTAAAGGAAAAGGAACGGCTTTTGTTAACCAGACTCTTCAATCCACTTATCAACTTAGAAAGGATAATATCAGTTAATTCATGGCTGCCCATGTTTGAACCAAACGCATGTTACATAATGCCGTGGGGTAGGGAAGAAAGATTACCATGGAGATACTAATAATCTGTTCTATAAATATAAAACGTAGCATCATGAGTAAGTCAGCTTTTTTTCCCCCCTGATTCTTATTTGCTATAAACCAATTGAATGGCATAAGTTCAACAAAAGATGAGTGCATCGAAGGTTTTTGTGTTTGGAAGCTCACTGAGGTGCCCAATCTAAAGCCTTACTTTATGAACACCTGTGAAATCGGTCGTCTGCATCCTTATCCAACCGGTTAGTAGTGGGTAACCACAGTGCTGCAGCCGGAGACCCATCTCCAGATCTTGAGCTAATTTTGGTCAGGACAGGAAACTCAGCTTCTTTTGCATGAATGGATGAAGGAACCCCAGAACTTGGGAAAGACATGCAAAGTTCACAAAGAAAGGCTAGATGGATAGATGGATAGATGGGTTTGGTACCTACTTCCTACGTCTCTACCTGCACGTGCATCCTCCATGTTGTCTGCTGCTAAAGAGAGCTCATGTTTGCTTCAGGTGCATTGTCCAGATTACTCCGCATAGCCGTGTGGAGGTGGATAAATAGGCGTTCATTTGGTGGTCTAGAACTGGAGGTAAAAGCATTCGGGGAATGGGCATGAGGACGTGCCTCACGGACATTTAAAAGGTTTATTTTTGGTTTATGGACTGTGAACCTGCAAATCTGAAATATGAACTGTCAGCCAGATAAACTGTCAAAGTACATTCTTAAATAGAATGTCTGTCAATCAGTCAAAACGTACCTGTGTTGCCTGGTTATGTCGAGGGGCATTGGGTTTGTTTTGTGTAAATCAAACTAATTTAAGTTAATTCTCCTACTCCCTCTGTTGGTCACAGATAGTTAGATGAGAGAAGATAGATAGAGCAAATGACTTGGCTTTATTCAGTTTTTAGGTCAGAGGCTACACTTCAGTTGTCACCTTTAGCACATTTGGCTGTGGAAGTGTGAGTCATTGGGTGCACTTTCGATGACCCTAAGTTGACTTACTTAAGACTTTGTGAAACTCCACACAAATTCAAAAATGATTCCTTTAAATGCCAACATGCCCAAAGCAGTCATAGTAGTAATAGTGCATGGACTGGGTTGTTTTGAAATTGAAGGCATTGCAACTCGAAACCAGGCAAATGAGTATTCTTTCTAACATGCCAAGTCAACTGAGAGCTCGTAGACATGGACATGCAAATCTTAGTAGCTTGAATCCAGTCTTAGTTTAAGTAATATTCCATCTACTATGAATACATGGCAGAAGTTAGAAAACTGGACCATTTAAGATTTATATTTTTTATATATATATATATATTTGTTCATACTTTGCTGCAAAAGAATACCTGTAGCAGTCATGATATGAGGGCCTGCCGAGCTAGTTAACTATGATTTTGGAGTCTGGCCCCATATCTCAACACCAACTTTATAAATTCCAAAGTTTGGCTGTTTTGGTTTTAGAGGGCACTTATAAATTCCAAAGTTTGGCTGTTTTGGGTTTTGGAGGGCACTGCCAAAACACCTGCTCCAACCAGCAACCGAAATCCAAGCATAGGTAGTAATTGGTCTTCTTGCGGCGACATTAGAACTCCGCTGCTTGATATTTCTGGGACATAATTCCACACAGAAGGGAGAGAGGAGAGAGGAGAGGGTTTAGAGGGAGATGATGGTAAACAGGTGCACAGGTGGGTAGGTGTTTGTGTGGTTGATGTCAAAACAGGAGGCAATGGCAGAAATGTGTGGAAGTCAGGGGAGTGAGAGAACGGTTCACTTTGCAGCTGGGAGCTCAAAGGCTCAGGGCAGTGTCTCAGGTTAACCGGTCAAAATGGTGGACTAGGTGTTTATACATTTCTGTTTCCATGCATATAACAAGCCCCTCCCTAACAGTTCACCACGGTCTTGCATCTGCCATTAGCCACAATAAAATTGCCCTGATGACTGTATTCTGCATCCCTTTCTTTCCTTCTAAGCCACCTCTTTCCTCTCTCTCTCTATCATTTATGGCCAGTGCCTTCTGTACCAGGCTGTGGCTCTGAGTTGGTCCAATACATGGGGAGTGGGGGGATGGGTGGGTTTGGTAGCTCTGCACGTTTTCAAGCAAACTGAAATATTCATGTCACTGTGCCCGTGTGCCGACTTCACGTGTTTCCTCTTGGAGAGTCGCCGCAGAGTTGAGTGGAGGAGAATCTCGGCCCCATGTTCAAATTGTGTGTGTTTTTTACCCAGTGATGTGTGAAACATTTGATTCACTTCCCAAAATAAGACTGCAAGCATCAATAACCCATGAAGTGGCTGCACACGTAACGCAGAGATGAGAGGCATCACTGGGACGAGGGCATCTTTTGGTTAGATGACAAAATGCATGACTGTGAGAGGCACCATGAAATATTGACAAACTGCATATGGCAATAACTGAAAGTGGTGTAGATGGGGAGATATACTACACTACATAATGAGTACATGGCTACTATGGGACATTGGTGGGATAGACACGACAGTTAGACAATTAGACACATGGCTCACATTAATATAGTTTTTACAGGTCTTTGAGAGACCAGTTATTGTATATTGTGTATATCTTGTCTTTATAAAACAATGTTGTACTAGCGTTGTCTGCAGCTCAGTCCTTGCCTCCCATGACTTGTTGCCATCTCCATATATCCATGTCTTCTGGAGTGCTGTGAACCGTGGGTTGACTCCTCTGTGTTCATCCTCCGAGCTTTATGAGGCAGCTGATCCCCTTTTCTTCATCTGTCTGTCTCTTTCACCCCAGCCTGTTTCATTTGGCTCCTCTTGTGTGAGTGCACACATCTTGACATGCACGCCCCCCTGATTTCTCATCCATCCCTCACTGTGTATGTTCCTCGACCTCCCGCCCCGCACTGCCCTTCTACCCTGCATTTAAACCCCCTCACCCCATCCCTCCACCAGCGCAGCCTGACCGGAGGCAGCAGACATACATGTATAGCCCGTTGCTATGTGGGCACCATGACAACCGTCATGAATTGGACATGGCGCTCACGTATCCAGGCGGATGTGAGCTGTGCACACTGCACTTCGAATGGCGCTCACGTATTTGAAGCTCTCCAGGGGCTTCTCTGTACATACATTTAAACTAGAGAGCTTTTTATGCACTGATGATATGCAGTCCATGTGCACATTCATGTGTCATGAGACAGGAGTGAAATGGACATTTCTCTCACTCAGTCACACTTTACTGACGGCTACACCCCATTTCCACACTGCACTGTGGAGAATCCTCCATTGGTTGCATTTTAAATGATTTGTTGTTTCATTGTAAGCAGTGACAGACACATGGTAGTGAACATTATCACACCCTCAATCATGTTTTACAGTGTTTATGTAAGCTTCATATGACGAACGATTGTAATTAGATATTATTTACAAGGCATACATGCATATCTAGACATGCATTACCGCCATTCCGCCCCATTCACAGTCTCTTGTTTTTGTTCAAATAAGATGTCACACCTTGCTTCTCCTGCAGAGCAAGTTTCTAAAAAGGGCAAAAAGACAAGAACCTTTGTGGGCTGGTGGACTGGCTACAAGCCTCTAAAGAAGTCCCAGCCTGTCAACCAGGGCCTGAGGCTTAAACGTTTTAATTCCACAGAACAAAAACCAGCGGCATTAAAAATATGATACTTTGCCCAGCATTGTTACATGGGTTACAGCGATCTTTAGATTAAAGTAAACTCTTTGAAGCCGGGCTTTTAAGCTGTTTAAAGTAGGTGTAAGTCTGGACCCCTAGCCACCAGGGGGTGGTATTGCAGTAATGTCAGCTCCCTGCCATGAGGACCAAAGAGAAGTGTTTTCCTCGCCCATTGATGCATACATTAGGGTCATGAGGTATACATTTCCAGTCTTTAACTCACCCGGGTGTTAATTTACCATGTACTAATGCTTTAGGGCATTTATGCTTCAAACATTGCTCCACACACAACATACTAATGTGAATGGCCAGAGGACTCAACTTGGCTGATGGGATTTTATCTTTCATTTCTGGAAAGCAATTACACTGAGTGAGCTGTTTGTGAGTTATGTTCAGCCCTTGGGTTTAAATCCCATGTTACATTACTTCCAACAAAGTTGCTACTCATTTGGGTAACCTTCTCTGTTGGATTGTGTTCCTATTTATTATGCTGTCTGCACCCCACGGAACATAAAGCGGTATACTCAAAGCTTTTCTGACTTATACAGCTAAAGTAGTTTGACCAATTTATTAAAGTTTGATTATTATGTCAGGATAGCAAATTCAATTATCTTTTCTCCTTTCAAGCAGTGATGTTGTAATGTCTTTTTAGGCTGGCATGGATATTTTTGGAATCCATGCCAGCCTGTATTGCCAAGGTGCATCTTTTCCTGTGCTAGTCCTGCAAAATCTTACTAGTGCCACTTTACCCACTTGTCCTCCAATGCCATTCACTCTGGTATAAAACAAAGTAAAACCAACATTCGAGCTCCGTAGCCAAGGCGTACATGAATGCAATTGACTTCATACATAGTGCTGTTTTCTCGCTTGTGCTCACTCATGACCAAACACAACACCAGCCCACTCGCATTCGCACAGGCTGTTTTGCAACATCGGGCGCCCAAGGAATTAAAGGATACAGTTTGAAGGTTGGAGGCCCTGTTGCTCTAAATATAAACCCTGTATTCCTGTGATTATGTAAGTGGACAAGAGGTGACAGCATGGAGGCATACCGGAGCAACGAAAAACTTCAATGTTCTGTTAAAGACGATTGACTGACTTAACATCCACGTGTCCGAGCACGATGTCACAGCACGTGCTTGCTAAAAGTGTGTTCACGTGAGCATCAGGCGTGTAATTGTGAATTATTCTTCCGCACACTACTTCACACTACCAGCCTTTTCGGAGTTTGTATGTTCCCCATGGGCGCATGTTTTCTTCGTTTGCTCAGGTTTGAACAAATAAATAGTGCAAACCAGTTCAAGCGCAATCTCTACTATCAAGTTTACAACAATGAAGAGTTTACAGATTAGGTGAACTTCAGCGCTTAGACCCTGATGTGTAGAGAGATTATTTGGGAACTTGGAGTGATACCTGTTACCTTACCTGATACCATAGCCTGTTGGCTTCTTCTTCGTGATTCTATTAGTGTGTATTGGTGGCTCCGGTCCGGTGGCAGTCAAGTTGCAATTGTGTTTTTTTGGCCAGAGACACCAGGGGGAGATCATCCCATTATCATTTGTATTACCCCCAGAGGGACTTACGGAAAGGCTTTATTAAGGTAAACAACTTAAATATTATTGCTTTTAAGCAGAACTAAGTAACTCATGCCCCTAGAGGCCATAAGCGCCACTGCAGGTGTTGTAGCATGTTGTGTTTCTTTTACTTTTATAAATTGTCCCTGAGAGTAAATACTACGCTGACAGAAAAGACAAAGGGAGAGAGGGATATTGTTCATCCAATTACACAATGGAGATATTTTATTTTATTCAATCTTGGCTGTAAATACTGTTTAAGTGGCGCTAGCCCACAGTTAGCTTTGCCCGTTAGCCTGTTCTTTGTGCTTCTTCTTCGTGATTCCATTAGTGTGTATTGGGGCCTCCCACCTGGAGGCAGTGAAGTTGCAGTTGTTTTTTTAGCCAAAGACACCTCCAATCATCCCATTAACACTTGTATTACCCCCAGAGAGACTACGAACAGGATTTATTAAGGTAAACAAGTCACTTAGTTCTGCTCTCAGAGATATCACTCTGTAACTCGATTAGAGGCAGAATAAAATGAATAATAAAAAGAATAAAATGTATTGCTAAACCTTTCTTTCATTTACCTTTTTTGTAATGAAAATGAGGCATTATGTGACGACACAATCAGAGTAATACATAGACAGAGTTTACATTCATTCATTTTTCTCTGTTACAAACGCTTATGTCACGGCCCCACGAGAAAGTAACCCAAATTGTTGTAAAGCATCTTGTTACTTCCCTCCACTAATAATTCCTGTAGCGTCTGGAGTGGTGCAGCTACCTCATCTGTTCTGGTGAAAGTGGCAGTTTGTGAATAACACCGGGCTTCTATCAAAACACATTTCTGGCATCAGTCTTCGCAACACTGACGAGAACGGAGATTTGGTGTTTTGTAAATGTTTTGGATAGTGGATTTGTTTGCTGTGGTTGCTACAGTGGTCACTTGTTAGCACACTCTCAGTTTGGAGAAGCCGACGGGAACAGCCGCAGCCTGACGGAAATCTCCTTTTTGACTTGTCATAGAGCAAATCCTCGAGTGATGTTCTGCATATGGGAATGAGTAATGAGTTGACAAAACATTAAAGGAATCATTTTTCTGTTGTTGTTTTTTGTAATGTACTCATACTATGAAGTTTGCTGTATCATTAGCCTTTAAATAGCCCTGGAAGCTGCAGTTTGTTTTTGCGTCACTGCCACATTTACCCAGTGACATGTAAAGTGAATGTGTTCTCAAAGACATCTCGGCTTAGCTCACCTCAGAGACTTCCCTCCGCACACATGCATGCACACTTCTTGACAGAGGAGGGCCTTTGGGTTTGCTTTGTCATTATCAAGTGACAAATGACCTTGTGAGCGGCTGCTACTTTAAAATGGAATGTGTTTTTCAAAGCCGGTGGGACGGGAGCCCACGGGTGTCAGTCGTAGCTGCAGAAATCCGGGCGAGGTTGGTTTTAGATATTGGGAAACTTATGATGAACCCAAATACGAAATGTTCCAATGTGATCCCGCTGGTCAACGGCAACTTTCCTTGTCTTGAGCTTGAGTTTTGTGCACCGTATAAGTCGCACCATTGGCAACTACCTGGGCATGAAGGCGTAGCTGCACCGTTGACAAGCCTCTCCTGGCATCACGTTGCTCAAGCTCTCATATGCGAACTCGTTCCTCTAGCTGTGGCCATCTAGCTTTAAGCCCGCGATTACCTTTTTTCGCTCACTCCAAACTTTCTTTCTGTTGCTCGATTACATTTTTTAAATCTTCAGTGATACAGGAGTAGCAGATACTGTAAGTGGGAAAACAGCAATATGTGATATTATATGTTTTGATATATAGGTCGCACCTGAGTATAAGTCGCACCCCCAGCAAACTATGAACAAAACTGCAACTTATAGTCTGGAAAATACAGTAACACTCTGTGATACCCCTAAACTGGAGTATGTATTACTGTTTTTTTTCATTTTAAAGTTCCTGTGCCCAATTTCTTCCCTTGGACACAGAAAGCACTGGCTTCCTGTCCCTCAGAGAATAGAGTTTAAAACAGCTCTTCTTGTGTACATGTCTGTTATTGGTTTAGCACCACAGTACATCTCTGACATGTTGCAGACGTATGAACTATCTCGGGCCCTGAGAACTTCAGGGAGGGGTCTCCTGGTGGTTCCCAGTCAATAATATACACGGTGAGGCTGCATTTCAGTTTCATGCAGCACTTTCGATTGCCTTCGTGTATGAATTGTGCTCTACAAATAAACTTGCCTTGCCTTGCCATTGTCAAACAGAGACAGGGCAAGGCAGTTTGCAACTAATAGCCAAGGCCCCAACTTATTTCTCTCACAAATCTTTCACACATATACAGTGGGGAAAAAAGTATTTGGCTGAAATCCAACAGGAAGTATAACTTTCAGCCAAAGACGCAGCGTTCACTGTCACAACAATCAAATCCTGACGCATCCCTCAGCATCAGGGAAAAAAGCCTTTTCATTGTAGACAGACAAGAAGGGTTAACAATCTCAATCCATACAATTATTTATGAAAAGATACCGACAGCACTCAGCAGACTTTATATTTCTTTTCCAATTAAACCCGGCTGCTTTTACAATACACATTATAAGAATGATAATTGAACTGTATTAAGATTAGGTAAGTGATTCATGTTTAATTTCATCTTTCTACAAAAGATTTTCAGTCACATATTTTACTGCACAGATTTTCAGATATTCACTTAAAACTGAATCTGAAGTTATTCCCAATATACCTGCTACTCCGAGGGTCCTTGTAAACCTTACTGGCAAACACTGGCATTCAGGTAGTCCTATTACTTGCTAGATTAGTTTTAGCACGGTGAAAAGGGCTTGACGGTGACGATTAGTTCCATCTCAATTGATTTGAATGTTCCTATTCCCAAATGTACAAATACAAATCACCAGATCAGATTAGGCTTGTTTCCCCTGACATCTCACGAAGGTGCGTATTGGGGATTTTTCGGAAATCCTCGATGAAAATCCTCTGTTGTTCCTAAGTTTATCACGAGTCCTTGAATTGTTTTGTCAGCTTTGCTCGCCAAGGCCACAGACTCTCAGCTTCAAAACACAGCTAGCTCTTATCGCGTGTGTTACATTCTGCTAAGGGGTGCATTTTTCTAAAAACAAAAACACAGATTATACAAAGATTGAGTCTTTCAAAAAAAAAAAAGAAGAAAAAAAAAGGCTTTGTTTTCTTTCCATTGGTGTGGTATGTGCACGATCTTTTGGCAGGGGTTTCCAAACCTCAGTGGGAAACATAAATTCTCCTTTTTGTTTTGAAGACATCGGCGGGAAGGAATTTGCGGAATTTGTCCAAAAAGGCAAACACTGGTGTAGGGAAAGAAGAAAATGCACAAGTGTCAGACGAGGGCAGAAAAACACTTGGCGGTGCAGGAGAAGGAGAGGCAGTGATGGAGCTGAAGGCTTTGTGCAATTATGTTAAAGAAACGCACACTGGTCCTATTTAGGAATTTACCCATATAATGCTATAAGACAGTGACAGACTTTTACAATCTATGCTACTTTTAATATTGCTTAACCTTTACCAGAGTAAATACTGTGGCTGCTCAACCCACCTCTGAGTCCATTCGCTGATTTTTATGTGTCATAGAAAATGCACACGCTCTTCACTCGAGACATTATTCAATATGTAGTCTACGCACCACATAATGCCTTTTACAATCCCTGTTTATTTCCTCTTTCTGAGCGCGTACTACTGCCCACAGAAGCGTCTATTGTTCCTCAGCAGTGGCAGTGGAGCCACTGTCGCAGCAAGAATCCGGGATCAGCGCTCAGGAGGATTGGCACCTTTAATGGTGAAAATCGCTGGATAAACACTCTTAAGATTTCGAGGAGCTTTCTACAAACTTGCCGTCCAAGCAAAAAAAAATTCTAGGTCATGCTCTGAGGGGATAAACAAGACAAGTTCTCCTCTGACTTGAGCCTATAATGATCACATGATTAGTCCGAACGAAATCACAGCAAAAGACACTGTTGCAGTAGTGTTTTTTTTTTTCTTTTTTGCCAAGCATTCTGTGCTATTGATCTTTTGTCTGGCTTGTTTGTCTGTGCTGGGCGGGTTGCTTTGTAACACAAAGTAAATCTAAAGGATGCGGTGAGATTAATGGGATGGAGATAAAAGGTAAAGCTCTGGGCTCTTTCTGGCTCGATACCGAAGTTTTGAATTGCCACACAGCGAGCAATGATTGTGTTCCCCCGAGAGAAGTATTGCATGAGGAGAATGGAGTAAACAAAAGTATACTGAAAATGTGTGTTGAAAACGTATTAATGATGCAGTTAAAGCAACATTATACGTACTCAACCAACGTTTTTTTTCCATATCTAGTCGTAAACTATGATGATTAAGCTTGAGTGAGGTTTGACATCAAAGTGAGTGCAGAAAGCAAAAACAACAGTGTTTATAAATGTCTCAAGTTTTAAAGCAGTACTAAGTAACTCATGCCCCTAGAGGCCATAAGCACCACTGCAGGTGTCATAGCATGTTGTGTTTTTACTCATTAATTATCTGTGAGAGTAAATACTACGCTGACAGAAAAGACAAAGTGAGAGAGGGATATTGTACATCCAATTACACAATGGAGATATTTTTTTTCACTCAAACTTGGCTGTAAATACTGTTTAAGTGGCGCAAGCCCGCAGTTAGCTTTGCCCGTTAGCCTGTTAGCTTCTTCTTCGTGATTCCACTAGTATGTATTGGTAGCTCTGACCCGGAGGCAGGAAAGTTGCAATTGTGGTTTTCTGGCCAGAGTCATCAGGGGAGATGAAAGACCCCCAACTAACCATTAACACTTGTATTACCCACAGAGGGGCTATGAAAAGGCTTTATTAAGGTAAACAAGATACTTAGTTGTTCTTAAACCTCCCAAGATTGAATTAAAGCAGAAGTAAGTAACTCATGCCCCTAGAGGCCTTAAGCACCACTGCACGCTGACAAAAAAGGGAGAGAGGGATATTACATTGTGCCACAGCTCAATTACACAATTGAGATGGGGTTTTTTTCACTCAAACTTGGCTGTAAATTCTGCTAACGTGGTGCTAGCCCACAGTTAGCTTAGCCCATTAGCCTGTTAGCTTCCTCTTTGTGATTCCATTTGTGTGTATTGCGCCTCTGGGTCGGAGCTGGGAAAGTTGCAAGTGTGGTTTTCTGGCCAGAGACACCAGGCGGAGATGAAAGACCCCGCAATCATCCCATTAACACTTGTATTACCCCCAGAGGGACTACGAAAATAATGTATTACTTAGTTCTGCTTTAACCACATGGGTGACTGATAATGTGCACCGTTTTAACACATTGTGAATGATTTGCTAATGCAGTTTTAAAGACAAAATTATATTATTTCATTGTTATCATGGGGTTTTAACAGGAATGATTCCAGCTCATTTGAGAGTGTAGTTTGGATATAGCTAGATGTAGATTAGGGTACTGATTGTTCATACTCTACGGCATGCCTGAGCTTTTGAATGCAAAGGGGTGTTTATGCTGATTACAGGTGACTACTTACATTTTCTTTTATTTTTATCACGGGGGTCTTGTTATAGTTGAGTTGTTGCACGTGTGATATTGTGACTGCTTTAGTTCATCATGGCTGAAGTGGCCTGTAAATGAACGACAGCTGACTCCTCCCTCACTTCTCCATCTGTTGCCCTCGGAGCGAGTGGGTAATGTTTTGTTAATTTTATGCAAACTAGTTTCCCCCAGACCGTGTATGTGCTATGAAACAAGAGCGTTTCAGTGGAACAGTGTGTCGACGGTCATTTATGGCTGTTTTTGGATTGTTAATGTCCCCAAAACAGCTAGCCTACAGACTGTGATGCTCAGACACCTGTTGCTAATCGTCTGTTATGGGCTGTAAATAAAGAGCACAGATGATTCGGGTCAGACACACTGAGATGATTCAGATTGATCACCGAGAAGTAAAAACTAACATAAAAAAAAAGGATTTATGATCACTTAATCTCCCGACTGATTTGGGCTATAGGGCTGAGTACCATTACATTATTATTATTATTTTTTTGTGATACTTGGTTTTCGATATCGGTACCTGAACGACACTTTTTCCAATACCTATACTCAAATACATATCGTCTATAGAGCCAGAAAACAGAATGATCTGTGTGGAAGATTTGCAAATTTACAATGTTGGGTTCATCTCCAATGAGTCCAGGAAATGTGTGAAAAATGGAAAGAAATTGTAGCAAAAAATAAATATAAATAATATAAAAATTATGTAAAAAAAAAAAAAAAAAAAAAAAGGGCCAAAGAATAGGGGGAGAAATTGGATAATTGGAAAAAAGGGGAAATGGGGAAAATATTATTATTAAAAAATTAGTAAAAAGTAAGAAGAAAAATTGGGAAAAATTAGGGAAAACATTGGGAAAAATGGGGCAAAAACATTTGAAAAGGAAATTTATTTGAGCTGAAATAACCAAGTTACTTCCTTTAATCCCTGGACCAACATCATCAAAATTTAATCTTTTCAATACCAGTGGTACCAAAACTTTTTTTTTTCAATACCATACTGGTTTAACAGTACCCACATTTAACACAAACGTACATCACGCAGTGTCCATCCTCCTCCCATACGCGACAGGAAGGGCATCCGTTGTAACAACAAAACAAGTTTTCAAACGGATTCGATTTCACATTTCATTTCGATTTTTTTACTTATCCATCCATCCATCTTTACATCAATCACAGACTACAAACATGTGCCATCTTGTCGTCTTGAGGACTTCACACGTTCAAGTTAAGAACAACTTTAACAGTGTCTATTGATCCGCTCAGCGTCGATCTACTTGACCTGAGCACAGTGCCTTTGTGTTACTGCGTGGCTAACTAGAAAAGATGGAAACACAATTCATATGAGGGCTTGTATTCACCGATTTCAATTGATTTTGTGAGGGTAGAGGAAATATGAAATATGCAGGAAAGTGAATATAGTGGAAGACCCCTTTGGCAACAAACTGCCAGGGGTCCTATATATGCACCATCTGCGAGAGGAGAGGTGCCCGAGGACAGCACTGCCTTCATTTTAGTCTTTGAAAATAACCCCATACATCACTGGGATAGAAAAACTCTTCTGGGCGACTTTACAATAGATAGAGCAGCCGGCTGACAATGTGATCCCGTTTCTTTGCAAGTTACGAAAAACACCGTAACAACAACAACAAGGCGTACTATAAGGGCCTTTGATTTTCAATGAGGAAGAATCTAAATGATTGTTCTCTCTGCCCACTACTTCCTACCACGCACAAAAATGTAGCACAACAAAACGACAACAATGGAATGCAGTGGTTTAAAGGCAAGCGCTTACAAGCCGCAAACATTCAAGTCCATAAAGTAACAAAGAGCTTAGCATTTTTTCTGTTCAATCCAAAATAAAAGGAACAATGTGAGCATGAAAGAGACTAGCAAAGGAATATGAGGGTCAGAATATTTCTAATTCATACCTACCACATTCCAGAACTCTTTTTTTCATCATATGGCTAGGATTGTTGTCCTCTAAGGAAGTGCTGTGGACTCTATGTGGTTTTGTGTGTGCTGTGCGTGACTCAGGTTGATGGGGAAACCAACTCTTCAAGTGGAAGTTCTTCTGTGTTAACCCTTTTCTCTTACAAAGCTCTATATCAACAAATGTTCTTGTACTTCTGAACTGAGCAAGAAGCAGTCTCTCTATTGCTGTGAATTCAGACCCTGCAGTTAGAGAAATGACAGTCGAGGATCCGCTGGTCGGGTTTGTGTGGACACTGAGCAAACGCACGAGTAGTAATCACCTCTAACATCCTCTGCCACATATTGAAAGGGAGCCTTGTTAAAAAGTTGTGATCTGCTCCAGATCCCAATAACTACGAGCGGTGGGACTGGAAACAAAGGAGAGCAACCAGCAGCGATATCTGAGCCTGACCAGCAGCTAAACCATACAATGCTTCTAGACACCATTCTACGCTCTTTGGATTTGCAGCTGGACTTCACTCTTCTCTGGCGGACTGTGTAAGGATGTTGTGTTTTGACTTAACAACAATGATCTGGACAGGGCCCATTCAACAGGCTTTGCTGCGGCAGAGCGAACAGGCTTATCTCAGAGGGGGATACCACTTCCTTCTCACAGACTCTTCACCCCAGTGCCAAGGAGAAGACGGCGGAATCTCGTTCCATGCTTGGTCCAACTGACTCAAAAAAAAAAGAACACTTCAGCAGACTGTCAGAAAGCAGATTCATCCCTCTGCTTCCCCCTATTGCTCTAAACTCTTTTTGAACCAACAGTTTGAGAACTTTACATGCTGTAGAATTGACAATAAAGCTAACTGAACTGAACTTACTTACTTGATACTAAGTTCAGCAAGATTACTGTATTACCACTCTAAATCCTATTTTATGTGGGGGTAATTTATTTCACAGTGCTCAATATAAAAAAGTAAACAAAAACAAATGAATAATATCAGTCAATCAGCATGCTAGCCGCAAGTTAATTAAATTCCAAGATACAGATCACAATAGAGAGCAAGCGAAGACATAAGTCTATCTATTCTCTACCCTCCATGACCATTGTGCATCTCCTTAGAGCCTCATGACACAATGTCCCCGAGGGTAAAGGTTCCACTGATAAAAATGTCGTGTGAAAGAAAGTTCAAGCTTACAATAAGCGTTTGTTTTCAAGACTGCGCGAAGCGGCGGTCACAACAAGAATTTATTTTAGATGTCTACCGTACAGCAGCAGGTTCTTTGTTCTCAAACACAAAGCAAAGAGTTCAAAGGACGACTAAGTCAGATGATGTATGCAGTGAACAAATAACCAAAGGGTATGCTAACAGCGAATGTGACATACTGTATCGTAGAGTTGTGTCGGTGAATGCTTTGTTGACCTCCTGCCTGTCCTGCTCAGTGTTTACGATGATGTGGGATGAGTCAAGCGCTTGCTGACATAAGGTGTGAGTGGCGCTGTTTACGTGTTTGGGACAAAAGCATGTGCTGGTTAATCTGCCACATGTTTGCCAAAAAAGACCAAGGAAGAAACAAGTTGTACTGTATTGACAAGGGGATAAAGATTATTTTATGATCGATAGACAGTAAATGAATAGAGGAATAAACCTTATTTCAGCAAATGACAAACAGTATAAATATCCAGTTTGTTTCTTAAAATTAGCATCTACGGCTACGGCACTTGACAAAACTGTGCATCCCAATTTTTCTTTCTTTTCTTCCCCCGATCTCCAGTCTAGCGTCACACAGCCCCGTTACTCACATCATACTTCAATCAGCTGCCTTCAATGGCGAGGTAAAAGGCAGGAGAGAGCGGCGCCGAGAGCTCTTCACCGTGATATAAGCACAAAGTGGGTCAGCGCGCAGGGCTATGGAAACCCTCGCAGTCTCCATGGCAACGGCGGTGTTGACACAGCTATTACCTCCTCATCCCGGCGAATATTCCGCGATAAGAAAGCCACTACATTTGGGGGGGTTGGGGAGACGCACGATTTTTTTTAACAAAAAAGTAGCGTGAAAAGTGTGGCCAATTCACGTTTACTGCCCCCCCACAGCGGCCCGATTCATCTTGCAAAGCGAGCAAATCAAGATCAAGACGGCACAAATTATTTTAGTCTGCGGTTCTCTCTGCAAAAATGTCACAAATCCCATTTTAGAAGTAACTGGGGGGTGTAGGCAAAATGATAGATAAAAAAATATATATAAATATATACATGATACCCAATAGATCGGCATCTTGTAGCTTATACCACATTGTTACAGTCAGTCTGTTCACTGCGCTGTGTGCTATTATGGGTCCCATTTTCACAACTGAGTAAATTGCATTTTTCCATCTCAGCTATATAAGCACTTTGACTTATAAGAGATACTATACAGAAATACAAAGGTATGGACACCTTGTGCGGTGTCGAAAAAGCCCACACGCCAAAAGAGGTGAGAATGAAATGAACACTAGAGACCTCCTCCAAATTTAGAATCAGTTGCACTAACTTTACAGCGCAGCAATGATTTGGTAATAGGGTGTAAATAGCGTTTTGCAGCCTTGTTTCCATATGACCACCTTAAAGGGATATTTCAGGATTTTGAACATAGGGCCTCATTTCCTAGTTATACAGAGTGTTGTTGATTTCTGGAGATTTTTTTTTTTTTAATTCATGCAGTCCTTATATTTGAAGAGTTTAGTGGTGCTAGGCTAGTGCTAGGCTAGTGCATGTCTATGGTAACTAGTAGCCTGCATTAAAAACAGTCTGACCCAAGCACTGTGCAAATCACTTATAACACCAGACTACCGATATAAATGTCTGTGTTGACTGAATAATTGTTTAAATATAACCATTTTGCATTTAAAAGAACTTATATTTGAGCAGAATCAGCTTCCTGGTTGCAAGCTACGTAGCGGCGGAGTGATCTGCTAGGTTACCGGATCTACAGTAGTTTTGTTTACCTGCGACCGGCATTACCACACGACGTGGAATTCACCAAGGAGCTTTCTACAAATCAGATATGGCAACGTTTGAAGAGGTTTTTAATGCAGACTACAAGTTACCATAGACTTGCGCTAGCCTAGCACTAGCCTAGCACCACTAAACTCTTCAAATATAAGGACTCTCTATGCAATCTGGATAACTAGGAAATGAGGCCCTGCATCAAAAATCCTGATATGCTTTTCATCAAGTTTAAGAATTACAGTTTATAGAAAGAAAAGCTACAGCTATTTGGCATCTATACTGAGAGCTGGTATCTGAGCTGGTATCTGAAAGACTACAACTACTGTTCCATTTAACTCTCGGTGTGATAACAGATAATTGGATTGGCCTTTAACAAAGACAACTGGAGTGTGCGTGAGACTATAATGAAACAGTGCTGAGAAAAATACCTGTGTTAGTTTGGAAGCCCGTAAAAGCAGTTGAAAGAAATGGCACATTTTTATTATTTATATTTCGTTTGTGCGCTTTAAATGTTTTTTTTTTTTCATTATACTTACAGTAAGATACCTTGATTCACAATTACTTCCTTTTATTCTCTGTGTGGTGGTGCGCACTTCCGCTGGTTAACCAATTACCGATAGATCTGACTCTATATTAGGGGTGCAATCTTACTTTCGGCCCAAATTTTGTCCTAAGTAAAGCCTCGGCTGTGACATTTGATTGCACATTTTCCTGACTATTTGTTGTGGAGAGCTGAAGTAACAACTGAATTTCTCCATTGGGATTTCTTATCTTATCTGATCTTTTCTTATATTGTAAAAAGTGTTTGGTCACCCATAGTGTGCAGGTGTCGGCAGAGTCAATCTCAATAGACCCCAGTCCAAACTTTGTGTGTTTTTGAGATAAACTCTCGAATGGTGTGTAGAGAGAGTTTTGTGGGTTGGTTTCTATGACTGAGCAGTTGCATCCAGGTCGTGCATCACTATATTAAAGAAGTATTTATTTCCATTATTTATATCAGGCAAGAGCAGTCTTATTCACAATGTTGGCCTGAAAGTACTTAGGGTGCACTTAAAGGGACATGAAAGTTCCCTAATTGGACTCTAGAGCACCACCATCTTTGACAATCAGATGGTGGGGTTTGGTTGTCGGAGAACATTACTAGTGTAAAGTTTGAAGGTGGTTAGGTTGTTTCTCAGTGGCTGGGCTTGACCCCTTAGTTTCAGTGAAAGAAACTCTGAATGCTGGGCCAGATTCTTTGGAGGTCATTGGCCATCGGTTCAAACATTTGGCGAGCCCGATTTCATGGCTGGTTCAGTCCTGGTTTTGTGTAAAGCAGGGGTAGGCAACGTCAGGCCCGGGGGCCAAATCCGGCCCTCCAGCACAGAACCTCTGGCCCTCAAGATGATTTTGAGATACATTATGACACAAATCAGAGAGTACTTTAACATTTTTCAGGTTAAATGGGAGAAATACTGTTAACACACCCAATTAGGTCATATCATGTACAACTCTGGCATTTGTAGAAAGTGCACTTATGCACTTATGAGATTCAAACTAAAGTTTGAGTAGATTTGGTCTGGTCTTAAATCAGATAAAACATCTTATCGCCAATTGAACAAGTCAATATTCTCTTAATTCAGATTATATTGTATAATTGCAAGTGAAAAACAAATCTTTTTAAAAGTTCATTAAGTAAGTTCATTTGTCTGATTTCAAAGTGTTTTTATGCTCGTTCCATTGGCATTAGCCTTTGTATTTTTATCTTAGATTAGTCCAAACAGACTCAAATTCAACATAAAGAACCTTTATTCAAGCAATTTTAAGTCATTATCTCATTTAAGACGGTAATTTTTCCTTTGTAGTACTTTGCTTTGGCCTAAGATTGGCGGCTTCGGCCCTCTGTCTTTTTACAATGAAAACAATTGGCCCTCTGTTAAGAGAACTTGCCTACCCCTGGTGTAAAGGTTAAGCACACGTGCACATCGCAGAAATCTGAAAAGCGTGAAACAAGAGGGCAAAAAGATCCGCACTCCGCTTGTACTCTCAATCAATTTTTCATTGCCTTTCATAAAACTAGTTTAGACCAACTTTAATTCTGTGTCTGGTGGTACTCAGAAAGCCCAATATTTCCTTAGATGACACTTGGTGTGAAAAGCTTGAGAAACAATGTGGTTTATTAGTTTTCCTCCTGAAAGTATCCTATTAGTTTTCAGACATCAAGTTCTATCTTACATGGAGACACGAACTCACGCTTTCTGGATTATCGTGTAATTTAACCCTTCATTAGTGACGCCAGAGTGTGACACGAACAACACAGCTGCCCCATGATGCCAACCTCTTCCTGCTGTCTCTGTATCTCTCTCTTGAGTGACTAAGCGTGCGTGGGGTGAATGAGTGTGTGTGGTGATACGCAGGTCAGCGGTCAAGCAGGAGGCATGATCCGGTCCCTCTTGATTGAAAATGCCTGGTAATTCCAGAGCTTCGCACTGGGATTAGACAAGAGAGGGTGTAAAGGTTACTGGGAGAGTGAAGGACCAAAGGGAGATGCCAGCAGTATGTCGGTTTTCGTGAAAGCAAAGGCCATGCAAAAGGGTACATTTTGATAATTGTGGTTTTGCATGCAAACAAGCAAACAAAAAAGTATTTATGGGACTACTGCTTAAGTGAAATTTCAAGACAGGTGCTGGGCCAAGATGAAGGCGCTGACTGATACAACTGTCCCATATATCTCCTACTGTATGTGCTGCCGTTGAAAAGACTCAAGCGAAATAGAAAATATCATCCAACTTTTTCACTTTCACATCAGCAGCACAATTATAGAGACACTAAAAACATGACACAGGTCCTCGTAAAAGAGCGGTGTCCCTCTGTTGAGACTTATATTAACGTAATAAAACAGAACGCATTGGTATTCAAGAAGCCACCGCAGAAAGCACTGATTGTATAAGTGTGTACGTAATGTGTATTTATGGCATCCATTCATCCTCAACGATCATCTCTGCACAGACTGGATCAATACAGGCTTTTATGTCCTTGTGAAAATACACTGCACTGTGTTTGTGTCTCCATGTATTGCTTATGTTATAGAGACATTAATTTAAAAAGAAACACAAGGGTGGAAAGGTAGATCCAACTTAAGTTATTTAAAACTCAGGTAGAAATACATGTCTTGTGCCTTTCTTTTTATAAGAAGAAAAAATAATGTGCAATATGCCCATGGCTACAATCCGGCATGGCGTGTTTACATGCACGAGTCCGTTAAAATGTTCAGAACATCATCATCATCTTTATGCATGCTCATCTTATGCATCTTACATAATGCATAGTAAAGGTATTGCAAATCTTGTCAATATTTTATGAAGTCGGTTGCTTCATCGACATCCTTCACAGCCACGTCACGGGTAAACATAACTGTCCATGTACGAGTGTGTGCTATATTCATTTGTACAAGCATATTGTGGATTCCTGTGGGTGCTTGTGTGCACAGGTGTTCACACACTGTGCGCCTACGATAAAGTCAAACTAATCAAGTATACTCAATACCAACCTCCTGACGTTGGTATTGGTCTTTTCAACATGCGTCTGTAATCCTATGCTGGTGACGGTAGATAATGATTTGCATTTGGAACACCAAAATAAATGAATAAGTATTAATTAACGTAGGGCTGTGCAGTTAGTTGAAATTTGATTACAATTTCGATTATTACACTAAACGATAAAAAAAATAGCATAGTCGAAAAAAAAAAAAGAAAAATTAAAAAAGACAAACAAATAATTCAACCTGGATAGACTCAAACAGTCAAAAGCAGCGATTAGGAAGATTTATTGACATGTATATTAGTTTTGGCGATCAGACCCCAGTGGTAGACATCGATGTATGAAAGTCAGTGTGGATGAACCGCTTGTAGTTAGGGATGTCTTCCCCGGCGTCTGGACACTGGTGGTGGTATGGAAGACCCGTGAAGATGCAGCAGGTAGAAGCCGTGGACGGAAGAGGCGGAGATGGGGTGGAGGCGGGTCGCAGCGCAGCTGGGAAGCGAATGAACCATGATTGCTGGGGCTTAAAAACCGGACCGAGGGCGGGCGATGATTGGCTGGTACAGAGGTGCGGCTCTTACACTGATGGCTGAGGTGGAGGTGTGGCCCTCTCAGAAGCGGTCATTGGCTGGAGGTATGTGTTGCTGAAATTAGTCTACCAGGTTGATTTAACGACTAGGCTTCATTACGAAGCAATTTCAACAGTTACAATGCATTCCAAAAAAATAAATAATAATAATAATAATGATAATAGTAGCTTTAATAAATGTTTGGTTGATGATGAGGATGTTCATACGTTTAACTGGAAAAAAAATAAAAAAATTATTAAGGATGCCCTCCCGCTTGTCCATCCAAAGCGATCTCACGAAGCAAAGCAAACATGTTCATGCTGCTGGGATTATTTTCCCTTCGCATTTCACATGCCATGGCTCATGCTTTTTCCTGATTATAAAACAAACAGCGCTGTGTGATGATGTCATCAGGCCGTGCTGCTCAGTTTACTTGCGCAGGTGTGAGGGCTGGCCAGCAGGGGGCAGGTGTGAAACAGTCAAGGCATACTTGAAATTGTTTGTACTTTTATGACTGTTGAAGAAAACAGAAAATATTCAGCATAGTTCATTGATAGATAAATACATAAATAAAAGAAAGATAATTGTTAAAATTAAATGATCGTAATTTCAATTATGACTAAAATAAAAATCGTGATTATTAGTTTTTCGATAATCGAGCAGCCCTAAATCTAAGTGTCAATTGTTTTCTGATAAATACCATGATAGAGCTACAATTATGAATGGAAATGTGCACATATTTGCTTTTGCCTGCTGTCTATCTACCTGTCTATGAGTGTGTGGGTATTTAGCATTAGTTACTTATTGTGACTTTACCACCCATTATGCACATTATTTTTTTACATTCCTGACATGCTTGAAATGAGACAGTGCTGAAAAGAGACAGTGCTTTGAGTGGTTCTCATTGAAAGTCGGGTCCTTTTCACACCACAAACGACAATGTGAAGCAATATTGTGACAGCGTTTTGATAAGAGGAGCTGCTCCTGGCTGTTGTCTAATGATCTGATACACCACATGGCTCGCGGCAATGTCACTCCCAACATCAAGGTTGCACTGGTGTTCACAGAAGGACTGGCAAATACAATACTTCCAGCACAAAACAGTGTGTGTACCGCCAAACTCGTGTCTATGGCACTTTTTTCTTCAACAACTTTTGCCATGATTAGAAAAACATGTCAAAAACAGTAGTCAGATGATTATGTTCAGCCAGGTCAACAAACAGTAGCTGCAATACAATGCTATGTGAACGCAACCTGTTGTTTCTTCCGTTTTTATTGTGTAAAAGTAGCTCAAGGCTAAGAGGTTTTCAGACCAGAGTACCTACAGCTCACCTTTGACCGAATGAGTCACCCCATGGGAGACATTATTCAAGAAACCCGGCGTGTGAATTTTCGTGTAAAAGAAAATAAGAAAGGAAAAAAAAGGAGACCATGTTCCAGTTTCATCCACATCCTCTTTGCCTACATCTAAAAGCATTTGACCGCTCATCCACACTGTGCACCAGTGCCATTTTTACATGCCAGGCTTACGGTGGGGGGGTTGGCCTGCTTTTTTTTACCAGCCTCCCCATCACCCTCCCTTATCCACACTGAAAAATTCATGCCTCTTCCTTAGCAAAGAGCGGGAATGATTAAACATTCAGATTCCCGCTCTGAAAATGGAGGCAGGAGTGCTGTCTCCTCTCGTCTTGTGCATGTGTGTGGGCAGGCTTAGGAGCGGCGCGCTTATGTATCCCGCTTTTCACGAATAATGGGAAATGAGAAATAAAGTGACACAAAAGGACTCCGACTGTGGAGGAGAATGGGCAGATGCAACGTAGAGATGCAAAGACTTGGAGACGGGGGGTACAGTGCTGTTCATATTCCTATAATGTGACAGTAAAGTACATCTCAGTACTGTTTGCCAACTACCAGTGAAGCCGGAAGAGAAAAATAAGTCGTTTCTAAGAATCAGAGTCATGATACATGGATAAACCGGCCAAGATAGTACAATAGACAGCGAGCTCAACAATCCAAAGTTAAAGCCACACCGTGTAGAATTTTACCCAATAAATAAAATTGAAATACAAGCATTTATTTTATGACAGATATTTTCATCGCAGAAAAAAACCTCATAAATGCACAAACAAACATTTATGAGGCTCACCCCTGCTAACATATGACTGTAAACTTTACTGGGAGTGGGTACGTCTCCAGCTCGTCTCCATGGAGATGTGACGAAAGGCAGTAGATTTTGAGATTTAAACAGGCTAGCTTCTCATCCAAGTCCATTCTTTCATTACACACTGCAGTAACAGCATTTTCTGTGTCATTAGGAGCATGTTTTGTTTTGCCGCAACAGTATAGTCCAAAATGTTACGCAGTGTACCTTTAAGGTTCGCACCACTCATGTCAATATTAATCTAAAAATAATTGCTTTATCCTTATCAATGAAATTATCAAAGCAATTTAATCTTTTTCCTCAATGTGTAATTAGTGTCATATTTGTTTTTTTTGTATTATTCAAAAGATTATAGCATCAACATTGTTTAATTATACACCACATCACTTTGCATAATGCGCAAAACATCAGTGGGTGTCGCTTGTTGACATTTAATGGCCACTTAATCTCTCAGCCATTCATTCGGTGATAATTACAATTTTAATACTTTGCCGTTTGCATATTTCCATACACGCCTGGTGTTTTGGTACATGCGTGTTCATACAAATCCAGCGCTGGCCCCGGGATCACCCTGGGCAGTCGCCGAGAGCTTCAGCCGGGAAACCGTGTGTGTCTGTGTGTGTGTTTGTGAGGATTTTACGGGAGAATTGAGTAATCTATTAGTGGCCTTGTGCTCTTTATCAGCGCAGTATTAAAATGTTGACGTCACTTGAGCTGCGGAATGGTCTCAGATTACCAGGAATTAAGATTAGCCCCGCCGGGTAAATCTCGCACAGGTGTAAAACACTGGTAAATAGCGGCAGGAATGTTTGTCGACAGTGAGTGACGCGCTGAGCCGATGTCTGGACAGTTGACGCTTCATGTGTAAACCCGAGACAAATGCAAGTCTGTGACGTAATCCACCGGCAAGAAAACACACTTGCACACAATGGTACCAAACAATTGATCTGGTCCAACAAAAGCTTAGCGATTTGGGGTCAAAGGTTATCACGGATATTACAGAGCAGTGGTTTCAAGCTACAAGGGTTGACTTCAACTATCGACCTCCAGTTGGTACATTATCCCCAGAGAAACACGGTTATGGACAATTCCTTTTTCCTTTCTGCATTTTTGATGAGGTCTTACCAACTGGCCAGACAGATTTACCTGTTTCTATAAAAGGACTAGTCTGGGATCTCTTCATATCTACTCAAGTTTCATATGAGCCTTTCAGAGAAACGTATGGCCCGTCTATGTCAACACAAACATGTTGACTTATATGACCTTCTGACAATCAACTGGCGAAGCACAAACGATGTCCGTGAGAGAAGTTACACTGGCTTTGTATGATATAAGGAAACAGTATTTGATGGGAAATGTCCTCTTCTACATTTAAGTGACACGCTACAAATCATTGACGGTAATAGGACATTCTTAAGATTGGATGGAGGAAATCACTGACTATGAGCGCGATCCAGACGCTCCTGTATTTGGAAAGAAAGTAGAAGTGGCTTGTTGCCAGACTATAAGTATTCAAGAAGGAACTGTATAGCATCAAATGTCTCCTACCTGTCAATGACGACAATATGTAAGTAAGTACAAGTTTCAACTGTGCACCACCATGGCCCCCTCAGTAGAAATCGTTCGGTGCAGAGTGATGAACAATCCCAATCTTTTCTAATTTAAATAAAAAAGCTAACCTTGTGCTGAAAAAACGAATTTCTGTGAGATTTGTGATTTGACAGAAAGAGTAAAACCTCCATAGTTCAGCTCCAATACCTTGGTGTTTCGGACCAATCTCGTGGCAGAATTGTACTCAATAGGCGGGTTATACATTGCCGACAAGGACTAGCCCTTTTATCGATACTAATTAACACGGCAACACAAGGTGCTGCTACAGACTTACAAACACGAGTAACATTTTTAAAAGCTAAAGATTAAATTCCTTTCGTGATTTATTTGAGACAAAGCTGTGATTGGCTAATACCAGATTTGCTTGATCCAATCAGGAGCAAATATCCCACCAACAGTCTGTCCTTCTTCACAATTTGAACTGAAGCCTTTCCAGACGGATCACTGTGCAAATGAAATTGCACTGTAATATATCAGTCTGACTTTTGCCAGGTTAGAAAAAAGCACTATAGTTTCTACTAAAATTACTTGTCTAAAAAAGTTATAAGTAAAACTATTAGCAAGTATGCTGTCCATTTCAATGATTGATGAATTCAAACTTCTTGCGCCGTCCCTATGCCCATACAGTTTAGGAGGACTCTCAAAGTATAATTAATCATGCTCACGTCAGTGGCAATGATGAAAAGTTTATGAGCTAAAGCAAAGTTGGCTAGTGAACAATCCCCAGCCATCATAAAGTAATGAATCGGCAGCCATGCAGAAGATATGGGGGCTCGGCACATGTCATAAACCCACACAATAACACAGTAATAAATCAATTCTGTCCCACAAATCCTCCATGCTGCCCCTCCTCTGGTGCTGGCTGATAGAGTGGTGCCCAGAATCGACCAGTGTGCACGGGGCATGGACAGGCCTGGCATTGTTTTGGAGCTTGCTGTAACAATAGGCACTCTGTCAGAGGGGATCATCTGTTTTCTTGGCTAGTTGGCCTGTTAATAGGGCTACTTATGCTCTGCAAATATGGGCCCGTGCCAGACCGGCAACCAAAAACGGTCACACAAACACAAAACACAACAGCAAGCAAGTAGATGCACGCAATTACAAAGTCTGGCTTTTCCAAACTCTTGACTTGGGAGAGTGCAGAACCTGGACGGATGAGAAGGGTCTGGCTGCAATGGCGTCCACTGCAGAGAAGGGTTTACACACTGCATCTGCAAGGCTAACCTTCTGTATTGGTCACAGTCAGATTCCGTTATTTGTCATGTCCTGTGTTATTGTACAGTATGTGTGAAGAGGCATTCATGTACTGTTAAAGCATTAGTCGTGTCGTTTGCATAGACTATAGCCCAATCAACAAACTACAGCAATTTAGCACTGAACATTGTTTTGAAATAGTTAACGTCTCGTTCTTTGGAGAATGGAATATGCGTAAGGCGCTTCAGCCCCATGTATTAACCTTTTAGAGTAGGAAGGGGCTAATGAGCAAAAAGAATGACAGACACAAAGAAAGTGAGAGAATACAGCCGCGCCAAACATTTTCCAGGTCAGCCCAAAACGCCGCGGGCCCAAAACTGTTCTGCTACTTTTTTTTTTATTTCCTTCCTCCACCCTTTTTCCTCCCCTCTTTCCTATCTCTCTCTGTCTCTCTCTTCCCTCTGGCCCAGGGGCAAAGTCGAGCTTGCAACAGGATTCAGCCGCTGTTCCCACGGAGACCGGAGAGACGGCGCTGCCATGGCAACCCGGGCATCGCTTCTGCCGCTTCTGCCGCTCCACCTTCTCCTGTCTCCTCTGCACTCCTCCACCTTCAGTATACCACAGCCACACTGTCTTAAATCCTGTAACACACACACACACAAACACAAACACACACACGGAGCCGCTCATTATTTTTTTTTGCACTAATGAATTTTTCAAGCAAAACATATAATTAGGAGCGCATGTGGCATTACCAAAGAGGTCGCTAACGGCACTTGTCAGAGAGGGAAGGTTAGCCACTCAATCACTTGTGTCGGAAAACAAGGCGAATGTTAAGGTCCAATTACTTAGCTGGATTACACTCGAGAGTAATGGGTAGAAAGGTGCTGTAAAGAGTTCGAGGCTGCGACTAAGCACTTAATGGAAGTTATCTCTTTTTTTTAATAACCTCCATTCTATGATTCCCGTTTACTCCTGACATCTGCTTGAGGTTAGAAAAAAAGTTTGTTTTCCTTTTGTGTTTTGTTTGTTGGATTACTCTTCAAACACAAATCAGACATTTACGCTCAAATACACTGCCTGAAGTGTTTTTTGAATACTGCAAATAAGCGTTTTTGAAAGATGATTTTTTTGCGTAAAGTTTGACGTAGCAAATAAAAATGAACATGTGACTGTTGGAGGAGAGAGCCCACATCTTAACTAGGACCCCACCGACTTTAAAATATATTTTTAAAAGAAACCATAAGAAGTCATGTTTTCTGTTTGCCAGAAGCCATATGTGGCCTCCATGTGGCTTCCTGGTGGATTCTGGCAAACAGAAAATGGGACTTCTTATGGTTTTCTTTCAAAAATGGCTTGTTCTAGCAACTCTGCCATAAAGGCCAGATTTGTGCAGTGTACGACTTATAGTTGTTCTGTGTAGGGTTTCCCCCACCTGAGCTGTAGCTCTCTGCAGTTCATCCAGGGTCATCATAGGCTTCTTGGTATTTCATTTCACTTCACGATTGTGTGTCACTTATGTATCTTTCACATGAAATTTCGATTAAATATATTTATGTTTATGGTCCATTGTATGGCAAATGTCGAAAAGTTAAAGGGGGCCCCATTCTTATGCATACCACTGTATCGGTGGCCGATATTAGGGTATTTGCCTTACCTGCAGGTGAGATGTGTGTGTGGGGACTGGCAATGTTCAGAAAATGTGCAAAATGTGCAAGAAAAGTTAGGAAGGATTTTGGTTAACAGTTCAACTTAACTCGTTCCCTCTAAAGATTTGGGAAAAACCTGAGAGATGACCTTTATGTAATTGCATAATTGATGGGATGTGTTCATAGCATTTGCCTTTTAAATCCAAGGCAGTTTTAAATGGTTGCAGCACAGCAACAAGGACACTGCAGAGGATGTTAACACTGAATATTTTACCTTGGTCCTTTTGTTTACATTGTGTTACTATAGATTCCTTGTCACTTATTGTTATTTCCCTCTCCTCCATCACAAGTCATTCGTTCTCCTCGCTGGACAGAGACGCGAGATGAAGTGAACGCTGTTGTTGTGTTGCCATGTTGTGTGACGCCTAATATGTGCGTGAACTCGTGCGCGTGGCGAGAGTCTGAACCTATGGATTATTTACACCACTGTCAGGGACCCTCAGTGTCACAGCCATGATGATGAGGGACGCTGCGCTAAGAAACCAAAAGTAAATGGGCTCTGAAACTTAAGCTCTGAGCTGATTTCTGGCTGTAGCGTTGCGTTCGAATTGATCTGAAGTGGCAGGGCCTGTAGAAGCGACATGTGGTCTTCACACTCTCACAGGTGTGGCTGAAAAGGTCAGCTCTTTCTCTGTCTCATCCAATCCATCAGGCTGGGAGCAGTCTGTGCACACTGGCATTGCCTATAGAGGTGGTTTCCAAATGAGAATGTGCTGGAAATAAAACATATTCAAAATGTGTAGACTTTGGACACATGTGCTGTGTGATATATAGGTCTCTGTGCTGTGCTATTTCACTCACGTGGACGCCTTTATGGCATGGCGTGGTGCACATCTCTAATGGGCTCTATGGATTTTTACGTACAGTATGCACCGCCATTATTGATGCAGGCCTATTGGAGCTATTAACAGGACCACAGTGACACATTTATAGAAGGGCTGTAGGCGCCAATAAATCCATGTGTATCGACGTGTTTGTATCCATCAATCAATTAGTGGCATTTAGAAAATTACAGAACGAAGTAAAGAATCTGCAGATGATATTGAGGTAATGCCTAGTCGCTCTACTTTTCTTTAGTTAATTGACTCTGTGCATAACTTCGATTCATGACAACGCTGCCCAAGATGTGACTTCCTGTTTCATTCCAGCACGCCAAAATAAAAGCACACAGCTCGTCTCATTGATTAGTTCAGCAGGTACTTGCTACATTACAAAAATATAATTAAATACACACATTTGAAGTGTTTTGTCTGTTAATAGTTAGGCAGAAAGGAAGTTGAGCTAATGAACTGCAGAACTAATGAATAAGATGGTGCTTTTATTTTGGTGTGCTGGATTGAAACAGGAAGTCACTTCTTGAGCGGCGTTGTTATGATTTGAAGTTATGCACAGTGACCAACAACATGCGTGAAGTGCATTAATATGTTGTGCATTATTATTATTGTTCATTTTATTATAGTTTTCTTGGTGCAGATCAACAGTGTGTCATTTTGTTTTTTAAAGATCGCGTTTACAAAGGTGAAAGTATTTTCTTGGTGCTCCCACACCTCACAGCTATGGTGGTGAAACCCAAATGTTGCAGTTTGAAATAGCTAATAGGAAGAAAAGTTTTTTGTTATTGTTTTTTTTTCCCCCATAATGTAATGGTCCATTTGTAACTTAGTCAATATTTTGACTCCATTTTATTGTTTGATCAATGCTTGTTCTCATCAACAGTGGAGTAATGGGCTCACTTAAATTACTTCTCAACTTCAACAATGGGAAAACATTTTATTCACAATCTAGTACATGTATGGAATAGATATTACTTGATTTTTATGACTAGTTCTCCCATAGTACTTTATCAACTTGAACTAACTTTTGTTTCAACTTTAGCCCACACATCCTCCGTGCACACAGAGCTGTTTAATGCATCGCTTTAACCAAAGCGCTGCATGCCCTCGCGCATTCATATTCATAAAAGCACAAATGCCAGCACACGCACCGCGGCCCCCTGCTTGGCGGCTAAATAAAAATCTGCCGAGTACACCGGATGTGCATCACCGGTTGTCATGGCCACCCAGGAATATTCTTTTGAGGTTGCCGTGGAAACAGCTTGGGAAAAACTGTGTTTTGTCTTCACTTGCTACGAGCATGCAACAGGACATATAAGCGGACATTTGTGCGGTTAATGAAATACATTTAACTAAATATGTATTATTGTTTTTTTTCTAATGACATTCCTACTACCTGTGTGTGTCTAGGAATAAAAGTTGTTTGTCCCCACCAGAGTATATACTTTGGATTTTGTATATCAAAGTAACCACCACTCAAAGTGCTGTTAAAGGTAGCTATGGAGGAAGAGCAAGTTGGACCCTGTTGCCATGGCGATGCAACTAGGTTTCCGTGGAAGTGCACATCTCTGTCGATATACAACCCCAGCCCTCTCTGTGTGATAATAAACATGTGTATTACGAACTCATTTCAATGCACGGACAAATGTAAACACGTGCGTGCAGAGGATCTCCGTGTGTGAACCTGCAGCTCTGTGGGACTTAGCAGCCGGCAGTGGAGGCTCTATATGGATGAGTGCATTTCTATTGAACACACATGATGTTTCACACATTTTCCCCAACGCTTATCATTACAGATGTATGTTCATTTACATTTGTGCAGCATACTGCATGTGAAACGGTTATTACTCTGAAAATATGCAGTTTCATTGAAGAAAAGAAAAGTCTCCATTTAGAAAGAGAGTTTACAAATATATTATTGATTGAAAAAGTGCAAATTTTATTTGCAGAGTTCAATCTCACCGGGCATATGGAGGGAATGCAATGGGGATATTGATTTTGATGAGAGCATAGAGTTATGTGATGTGATGTTTATAGAAAATTACATTCACAAATCCACAGTTACCATAGAGATCCGCCATCTTTGCAGCATACATTTCCCATAGACTAACATTGGATAAAAACAGTAGAAAACGTGGAGAAAAAAGTCGTGGAACAGGTCCGTTAGCTGCTGACTTACAGCTGGTAAATACATCTGACTCTCTGTGGTGTCCAAGTGTTTTATTGTCAACAATAACTCCAGTATTATAACTTTAAAAATCTCCATTAGTTTATAATTTCTGCTAATCCCATGATGCTTAGCAATATGACATCACATTCCCGAACTCTGTATGAGAAAATGGGGCAAGAGATACAGACGTCGTCTCAGGAATCGCCCATATATGGTCATGTGTGAAAACAGTTAAGGGGAAAACAATTTGGAGAAAAATCTAAATCTTTCTATCTAATCTAATTATTCAAAAACTACTTTAACAAATTCTGAATTCTGAATATAGTCTTCTACTAAATAAAGACACAAAGACATGGAGAGGACAGCCCATAAATACAGAAAAACAGAAGAAAGAAAATTGTGATAATGCTAACGCTAACTAGCGCTACTTACAACTGCCTTTTTTGGCTTCTACTGAACAGTCTGCTGTGAATAAACATCCATATGGACCCGATTTAGACTTGACTTTATTTGTATGTGATAAATAAATGTAAATTCCGCCAGAAAATGGCTAAAAAGAGTGAAAAATGTTGTTTCCCAAAAGATTCTGTTTTCCCCCTCGACGAGGCCACGCCCCCTTCTATGACGCGATGCCGTCTGTATCTATTGCAATAGTGACACACGGGCACATGGGAGAGTGCTGTCACCTCACAGCAGGGTCTGCACTGTGGTCGCCCGCTGCTTCTGACCGGTGGCCCTGACGCACTGGTTAAAGGGTGGATCAAATGCAGAGGTCACATTTTTTTGTTACGCCTCGTCTTAACTTTGATTCAGTCCTAACTCCTTTCCTTCAACAATGGTAATAATAATGCATTATGAAAGATTAAAATACATAAATAAAAAGGTAAAATAACATAGCGTAAACCAATCTCCACTATCTTCCACTTCTGTGTGTTAGGCTCCCTCATCCTCTCTCTTTCTCCTGGCCTATATTCATATCTAATCTGGCCCGGTCGGACTTCTTGTCTGACTGCTGTAATCTTGTCAGGGCAGATGGGCAGTGGCTGGATTGGCTGACCCACATCGACTCCGTTCAAAGATTGTGTCACGTTTCACACCAATAGGTATACAATCCATCTGTCACCCTGCCTCCTTCCTCGGCACACGCATGGCGGCTCTGATGGGGACTGAGACGGCCAATCAACAGGTCCAGAAAACATGAGAGGAACAGGATAAGTACCACAAATGCAAATGCAAGTGGGCACTACAGTTATCTGCACGGATGGGAAGGACCAAGAAAAGTGGCAACCAAACTATCATTGGCAATGGACAAAATTTCTATATGGTTGAATGATTCCTGTCTAACAGTGAATGTGAATTAAACGGCTACAATGTTTTTCTCAACGAAACCATACAAAAAAACCTACCCCTGGCATAATTTCAGATTATAGACAAAGTCAAAAAGATATGTCATACAATAAGATACAATCTGTACTAAGTAACTCTTGCCCCTAGAGGCCATAAGCACAACTGCAGATGTCGTAGCAAGTTGCGATTTTTTTAACTTATTAATTGTCAGTGAGAGTATATACTACGCTGACACAAAAGGTGAAGGGAGAGAGGGATATTGTACATCCAATTACACAATGGATTTTTTTTTTTTTCACTGAAACTTGGCTGTAAATACTGCTTAAAGTGGCTCTAGCCCACAGTTAGCGTTAGCCTGTTAGCTTCTTCTTCGTGATTCCATTAGTGTGTATTGGTTGCTCCGGTCCGGTAGCAGTCAAGTTGCAATTGTGGTTTTCTGGCCAGAGACACCGGGGGAGCCAAAACCTACTTCAATGCACTGATATGACCTCATTTACACTATGGTGTATCATGTTGGTCACAAGCCAACAAATTCACACCTTTAGAATCTCTTCAAAAGCAAGCACTTAGAATTCTTGATAGGAAATCACAATAGTATTACTATTGTCAAATATTAACCAAATACAAAATACTCAACTTTGAATTATATAGTTACTGTAAATCAGCCAATTTACTGTACAGTGTGTTGTAATTGTCTGCCTTGGGGACTGCAGATGGAAATTAACTCCAACTCTGGTATAAAGCATCTTTTCATATGCTGTTTCAAATAATTTAAATCATCTAAACTTAACAGTAACTTTGTTGTCCTGTTTTATTCCAGAATATTGATTACGTGCATCTAAAGTGGTTTAGGGACACTGTGTGGTGTAAACCACTGACTGAACACTCCATTGTGGAATCCTTCACAATAAAGAACAGGCAGCTAATGGCCGTCATGTGACAGTTTAATTGTTCCATCGCAAATTTCCATGCCGTAAATGTCACGGAATTTTATAACACGATGTTGTCCGTGTTCAGCCATGCAATAGGTGCATCTTATAAAGCCTGTGAATTTATTTGTTTATTTTGGTAGTAACGGGGCTTGTTAATTTACACATAGGACTCATGCATGGAAGTGCGCCTCATCAGGTTTATGGTAATCATTTTCTCTGTAATCACCGGATCTTTTACCACGAAGCTAAACATCTTTGCCAGTGGAAAAGTCGACTGGATTTCATACCCATTGATTATATTCAGTGTCACTGTGAATCTGGTGTCTTCAATAAAACCGTTATCCTTCTACACCTGTCGCTGCATGATAAACAGTTATTATTTCGGTTCATTCTGAAGATCTCGGTGCCGGTGCGCTCTCACCTCTGACGGACGCTGAAGTGTATTTAGCACTAGCAGACTTCATTAGCCTTGCTCACATTTTACTCACGCACGCTGCAGTTCTTCCATTAATCTGACAGGAAAAACGAATGGAACACGTCCGCAAAAGCTAGTATAGGCAGAGAGGTCCTGGAGCCAAAAATATTCTAGAAGTGATTCTGTAGAAAGAAGAGGATGTCTAAAATAATAAGCAGGGATGGGAGAATATGCTGCAACTCGGAAAGGTATGTTTCGAATAGCAGGAAAGCAAAAGTCAGAGGGAATGAATCAACTAAAACTACAAATCAACTTCTATGCGCGTACACCTGGAACACTGCTCCAACCTCAGCGTCACGGGTTGGTTTTACTCTTTCCCCTCCTTAATGACTTTCAGCAACTGTCCTGTCAAATAAGCCACAAAATCCTTACAATAACCGTGTCAAAAGTGCTAACAAACAGATCGCTGTGATGAATTGGGCTGTTAGAAATGCGTTAAGAAAATTAGGAATGAGTTTGGATGGAGATTAAGTATAAAGCCTTCTTCCAAAAATCATTCCGCTTCAATAGAATTCTATAGGCCCCCTCGCCATTCATGTTTTTTTTTTAAATACCTAACTCGAAAGCATCATAATCCATACGCAAGCATAAATCTATTAGACAAAAAACGAGCTCTTCTGTGCCCAAACCGACATCTAATTTAATGACTTGTTTATCTACTTAAGAATTATCTTTGAAGTACCGATGTGCACTTGTATGCTATGTTAAAGATCTTAGGACACAGAGGTCTGTGTGCTTTCATTTGCTCTCTGCCCCCTCCTCCGTAAAAGCATCTACAACACACTCCACACAGCTCAAAGTGAGCAGGGATGAAGAAGCGTTTTAGCCACATGCCATGCAGTCCGTGACCCTTTTGAGGCGATTCTCCAAAGCCACGAGCACAATCTCTCACAATATAAAGGCACTGGCCTCTCAAAATGACACCGGGTACCACAACATGGAGTAATTGAAGATATATTTAGTGAATCAATTGCTTCTTGTGTGCTATTGTTCACATGTGTTAAACTGTATTCCACTTCTTCTCATACACCAGATTTGTCGAATTCTGTGGATTTTCAAGGGAACACCCACTGTGCCTCAGGTAAAGCATTTCTCAACCTTGAGTTACATTCCTCTATGGCAGCAGCCAGTGTTCTAAATAAATAACAACTATTATAGTTTTACATTTCATATATTCGTTATATTTGGTTTGTTATATAGACCAAGGCGGCACGGTAGCGCAGCGGTTAGCGCCTCCGCTTCACAGCTAGAAGGTCCCGGGTTCGACTCCTACCAGGACAGGGCCTTTCTGTGTGGAGTTTGCATGTTCTCCCCGTGTCTGCGTAGGTTTCCTCCGGGTACTCCAGTTTTCCCTACCACTAAAAACATGTGCAATAGGTGAATCCTCCAGCCAGGTGATTCTGACCATCAGCCTGGCTCTACATCATGGAGATGGGTCCCTGGGCCGTCGACGACTGCTCCTTATGGGTTGCCCCAGCGGCATCGAAGGATGGGTTAAATGCAGAGGACGAATTTCCCTACGGGGACAATAAAGTATACAAACAAACAAACAAAACAAACAAACAGTGCTTCTCAACTGGTATGGCGTCGGGACCCACCATTAATAATAATAATAATGCCTTACACTTGTAATGCGCTTTACAAGCCTGTATTACCAAGTTTCTCAAAGCGCTACATTGTCGTCATTATTCATTCACTCCATACTCGGTGGTGATAAGCTACTGTTGTAGCCACAGCTGCCCTGGGGTAAACTGACGGAAGCGAGGCAACCAGTCTGCGCCATCGGCCCCTCCGACCACCACCAACCACTCACTCACACACCACATTCACCCCAGGCTTCCTGGTGTTACCAAACGGTCTCCCATCCAAGTACCGACCAGGCCCTTCCCTGCTTAGCTTCCAAGATCTGACGGGATTGGGCATAGCAAAGGCGGTATGGCCATTACCCTGGGATAACAAGCTGTCACCCAAATAAGACTTGACCTTGTAAAACATAATGTTAAATATTTTATTTCCTCATAAATAACTGTTGTATAAGCATTAAATAAGGCAAAACAGCTGAAAACAACCCGATAATGAAACGCGGAGGTATCCGGGCGAGACTCACAGCTAAGCCACACATGCCTTCTATTGTTCTGTCTAATGGACGTTCACTGGAGAATTAAACAGATTAACTGCTAAACTCTTCCCAGAAGATGGTGAAAGACTGTTGTGGAGCGGAGGGAGCTGCGCAGGAGGAAGAGGAAGGAGGAGGTGGAGCTGAGCAGTTCAGGACGCTCTGAAACAGGGACAAACTCAGGACGCGCTGCAGTGTTTCAGAGAATCAGAGGAGACTTAAGGCAGCCAGCCAGGTTTCCTCCGGGTGCTACAGTTTCCTCTACCACGGCTCAGTCGCTGTGGCTCAGGATTAACACCTGAACACTATTTTGTTGTACAATGACAAATAAAGCACATAGTTACTTATCATAGTCATTTCAAGACTTAGGTAGTGATTTTATACCTTTTCTGTATATATAGTAAATGTTGAAAGAAATGTTTCCTGGGAAAGGCTCGCAACCCACTAAACATAGTTCTACGACCCACTTTTGGGTCCTGACCCACCAGTTGAGAACCCCGATATAGACCCACTAACCCTTTAGCGATACGTTTGCTTGTCCACATTCTGTGAACCTGTTCTTACACAGCATCAGGCTCCATTATTGTTCCTCACTATAATTGACATTTCAAACTCTTTAGCTCCAGTGTTTTGCATTTAAAAGAATAGTGGCTTGTACTTTGGTGAAGTTTAGGGAAAATACAAAAGTAAAAAAAAAAATGATAGTGATTTGTATTTTCTAGAGGAAAACATTACAAATTTGAGGTCATGTACCAGTTCATGTCGGTTTAAGCTCTCAGTTGCCAAGCCACTTCCCATGGGGGGAAAAGTTTTTAAAGCAGTCATCTGGACTGTCTTTGTTACATATGCCTGGCAATATAAAGCCAGTTTTCCAATGCAAACCTTGCCATTTTTCCGACAATGGGACTAATATAAAAGATGATTCATTTTTGACACCCTGAAGAGATTAAGACTTTTCGTTATTAATTGCTATCCTGTGCATATACCTACAGTAAAATGCTTTTTGTTTTTTTTGTTTTTTGTGAAGAATCTATCTCTTGAGTCACTCTTCTCCGAACCAGCAAAAGTTTTGAAGCCATTTTTGTTCTAAATTTAGCACAAAGGACATGAACCATTGCCTTTTCCGTGAAACGTAATAAAAGCATTCGGTGCAACTTTAAAGTGCAGCTGAAGGCAGGTCAGTCGAGATTGCCATAGAGAAACTCTGTCTTGAAAGCCTCACCTGAGCGTAGAGGGAGAGCAAGCAGGAGGCAAGGTAAAGGCGCCTGCTATTATGTGACAGGCCATTAGTCTCAGTGGTGTTAGTCTCCAGGCCGGAGCAATCAATCTGGAAGCGTTTGTGTGTCCTCCGCTGCTCTGCCACACATTCCAAATGAGATAATCCATTCCCCAAACCCTGGACAGGAACGGCCAGTGTACGGGGAACTGTGCACATGACCCGGGGACTTACCTGTGTCATTGATTAGACCTGCCTCGGGAACTTAGTAATGCAGAACGGGTCCGTCTGGGTGGGTCTCTTTATTTGTGCTCATTTGTTTTGATCTTTGGTGCATTATTATCAACCATTTGTGTTTGGGAAAAAGAAAAGAAAAATCAAATACAACAGAATACACTAAAGGTGAATCAAAAAGTGGTGGTCCTGTTCATGAACCGATCTGCAGATGCTTCTGAGAGGTTGTCCTGTAGCATGAGCGTGAGTCAAATCAAGAAAAGAATTAAAGGGACTATACAGTACCTTTATAGGCCTCTGTCCAGTATTTTTCGGCTTTCAAGTAGTTTTGTGTGTGATCCAAACAGGACTAATTTAGTGCAAGGGAGAAAAATGGATATCACTAGGGAGGGGAAAAAGCATGCAGCTTTTCCATGAATTCCAATGTTGTGCAATCCCAGTTACTTATAGTTATGGTAAGTTAGTTAAGTGAAGGTAGTGAAGTGTTCATTTGTCATTGTGCGTTCAGGTGTTGGGTTAGTCCTGAGCCGATACGCCTGAGTGCGTCGCCACTGTGGGCCAACCCAGAGGAGACCCGCCTTTGACCCTGCTTCAGAGCGTGGTGTCCTGCACTGGTCAGATCCTCCTTCCTCTTCCTCCTCCGCAGCTCCCTCCGCTCCACAAAAGGGGGGCTTTTGTTGCCTCTTCAGTGTTTCAGGAGAAGAAATTTTAAGGCAGAGTTGCCAGATGTATGATAATTACTTTCAAAAACCTGGGTCCATCATAGCTAGTGCGGACTCTCGGCAGTAAAAAAGCTGCTGAACTTTAGCAAACACAGCAACACAGCAAAGATGTACAAAAGTATCCAGTAAAACAACTGGAATGAGTTTGATTTAACGTATCATTTTGAACAAGGGCTTAGCGAGTCCTGGTATTTGAAACTCAACAAAAACAACTTTCTCTTATGATGAGAGTAGCACCATCTAAATATGTCATAAAATGTTTCATTTACTCGAGGAGCATTCACAGTGCAACCAAGGCACACATTGGTTATTACAACGTAATAATCCAGAGGGAGATTTATTATATTTACAGTCCTCTGGATAACAGCCAGAGAGTTACAGGATTAAATGTCAAATGTGAAAAGTGAAATGTGTCATGATGTCAATTTGAAGTCCCTGCACACCATCTAAAATGTTCACAGTCCCAGAGATCCGGCCTCTGCTCACAGCAAATCCTTTCCATCATCAGAGTTTATGATCATAGCCACAAAAAGCGGAAGACATTTCCTGTCAAAAAGCTTCATTCAGACTGGACTTCTCTCACATATGGCCATAACACTGTACTCTGTGTTTCAGCTAAGTTATACTTTATTTAATATTATTAATCTCCGTATAGGGATATTCGTTCTCTGCATTTGACCCCTCCTCAATCCCGCTGGGGCAGAGGGCTGCTGGCTGATTTGCATAAGCTGCCATGTTTGACCAAGCTTTCTCTGACTGGTTTATCTGAATGTCAATTCTGTCCATCAGAGCTCAGGGAGATGCCACAAATATCCAGACTATATTCTTTGTGGAAAAAATAATATGAATATGAAGAATATGAAGAAAGTCCAGCGGTTTACACATCCCTTGTCGAAGTGGTTAAATCTTTACATACAACTACAACTGGCTAAGATGATTATTTCTTATACTGTATTTACTAATTAACTTGTGACCACACATTTTTTGTTTGCAATAGCTATGCCTTTTTTAAATAAACTAAAATAATGCATGTTAACATTTCCCACAAGGACATATTTTGAATGTGTGAATATTAAATCCTAAACGTGTTTCTCTTGGGATCACAGCATATCCCAGCATGACTTGGTGCATCGGCAACAGCTGGTATGGTAGACCTGCTGCAGAAAAGAACATCTGGACTGCTGCCAGAGCACACTGTATACCTACGCCATTACATCAAATATATCCATCCACTGTTATTTTTAGATAGCGGATTATTGGCTCTCAATTTTTTGGGGGGGAATTTGATGATACATTGAACACTATCGATACAATACAAGTGCTTGGGGGGAGGGAGGGGGATGTGCCCACAGACCGAGATGGAGCAGACAATCAATGAGTAATGGAAAGGTAATGACTTTAGTTGAGTTTGATGCCCATCCCCCCCACCCCCCACTCCGTGCACCCTCTAGTGTTTGTGGAAATACTCTGACATATTGGGACTTGATTGAAACATGGATTGCAGAGGAATAGAAAAACTGGGCGCGTTCAGAATCGGGGAGGTGGTGGTGGTGGTGGTGGTGGTAGAGGGATGGTGCTGGTTATGGGATGGTGGGAGACGAGGGCTACATGATATTTGTTGCCATGGCGACGGTCTCTCTCTGTCTCCCACACGCAGCGAGCTGGAGCTTTTTGGTGGAACAACGTGGATCGTGGATACATGTATGTGAACACATGTATGTCCTCAACAACACATTTGATCAATAAACATGTCATTGCGTGGAACTGCATTGTCAGTTCTTGCATTGGTGAGGGAACAATGAAATGTGCTTGATGGGTTTTCAGATGTTTCAATAACAACAACAAAAATAACCAAAAAAAACAAAAAAAGCGATTGGGCATATTGTGGTATCATTGTGCAGCAGGTTTCAGCTCCCTCTACCTAATCAATCGCAATAAATCCGCCTGTTATCCACCTGCATCGCTGCCATCGCGCATAATTCTCTTCGCTGATGACTGTAATAATGCAGTTAAAAATAGCACTGAGTGGGCAGGACGCAAATAAAAGCCTGGCAACTTTATTGTGCGTAAAGAAAAATAATGGCACAGCATGCGCTCCTTTTACGCGTAAAGAGTTATGTGCCTCAAAATGAATGGGTTTTTTTTTTCTGGTAGAGTGGAAAAGAGTTACAGGGGGATATTTCACAGAGTAGGGGTTGGTGAGGCGTTTGGGGAAAAAAGCGCTAGACTGAGGCTGATATCTGAGTGGGGCGTGACCGGCATGGCGAGAGGATCCGACTGTCGCGCCACATCCACGGAGCGGACGGATGGGAAGGGGAGGAGAGGAGAGGAGAGCCGCTCGGGACAGGGGGTGGGGGGGAGAGATCTGATGGACAACGGTGCCATCTGGTGTTTGTGGAATAACAGAGCACTGTGGCATATGGTCCTCTTTTAAACGCAGTAAATTAGTTCTAATCGAGAAAATGGCTACGATTCTATTCGACTTGTTTTTGCCTCATTCTTCGCATTGGAAATTGAGATTATCTTAAATAGGGCCAACTGCTAGTTCATTTGTGAGGGATTTTGAGTTGTCAATGATTATGTCAGGTTATTTTCAGTGGTGAAACGAAGTGAGCTCCAGTCCGAACAATATTGGTGTTTTGACGTGAGGGTAATTAAACGGCGCACGTGAAACAGAAGAGGGTTTGTTAAATACCACAATAGGCTATATGTGAAATGTCTTAATTTAGAAATGCTCTTGCTTTTTCAAACACTGAGCCCAGTTGGCCAACAAACAGCAGGTGGTGCTGTTGTTCACATGTTGAAGTTGCATTGACTGCTTTACCTTAATCAGATGTCCAACTTCTCCCATAGATGATCAATGTTGTAACCTTCAGTTGTGAGATTGTGAGTTCATAAGTGGAGTACGTCAGGTGTGAATCGCAATGTATAATCATTTTAATGAGAAGCATTTTAAAAGTATTGCCTATATGCTTCATGTGTGTACTGCACTTGCAGGGCCAGTCGACATTTGCACCGTCAAAACGTAGTGCCCTCTAAGCGTTTTTATAATATTTTACCACGATTACATAGATTACATCACCCCAGGATCATTTCATTTGCCAGTCCTCCAGTTGTAAATCATATATCTTAACTTTAAAAACTCATTATATTTTAAATAAATGTTTTGAAAGTGTGCATTTGTGGCGGTTTTGTAATTTTGTAAAGCATTGTTAATTTTGACAACATATTTTGATTTAGTTTTAGTTTTAGTCTTTGGACAAAAATTAATTAATCTTAGTCGAGATTCAGGCAAATAATTCGACTAAAATTGCATGTCAATTTCATTCATAACAAATTTAGCCGGCTTTACATTTATGGTCAGTGTTGGGCAAGTTACTTTAAAATAGTAATATATTCTATATTAGTAGTTGTAAAAATGTAATATGTTTGTATTACATATTACTGTTTAAAAAATGTAGCTGAGTTACACTACTTTGAGCTACTTCTGAGTTACTTTTCTTGGGGAGGTGCATTTTTTTATTCATACATTTAAAGGCACTTGTAACTTGAGTTACATGAATTGTAATGACTAATATATTCCTGTATGTTGTATAAGTAATATGTTATAATCCTTAGCCACTGAAAAAACTAATATATTTTATAACTTGTTACTTTTGTAATACATTACCGAAACCCGGTATGTTTAACCGTGTAACAACATGTTTATAGTATTTATTACAATCATATTTTATCAAGGTCCTCTGAGGCTCTTTCAAACTGTCATTTGGATGATTTTAGTCTCATCATTTCATTTTTATTTAGTCTTATTTTAGTCGACCAAAATATCTGGCCATATTAGTCATAGTTTTAGTCTCATGAAAAACGTTCTATTTAGTTTTAGTTCAATTTTAGTCTGCAATAATACTACTTTGACTAAAATTATGACTAAATATTTTAATCGACGAAATGAACACTGTTGTAAAGATCAACAGGAACCGTTTTTGTTGTGTTTTAACTCTATATGAGGCGACTCTTCCTTACTTTTTAATACCATACTTCCGCCAGCTTGTGGTTTGCATTGTCTAATGACCATATGGAAAGCAAACCTGTTGCATGAGTTCTCTTTACAGTATTTGCCTGTACTGCACCAATGCCCTGTTTCTCCCACTCCACCCACATTTGTGAATGTGCATATTATTGCCCCTGTACGGAAATTGGTCTATTTGACAAACCCTTCAACCAGTTCCTCTGGATCAGTGTTCCACAGGATCGTATGTGTTTGTTTCTACTATATTCGTTTGTCTCACACATACTTCGCCTTGTGTTTCAAACAAATATATAGACTTTACAGCGATGCTTGATAAATGGACGTAGTCAAATCAGTAATTGCCAGATTGTGAAGGTGACAACGGTGACATCGTTCAGTTTTACATACAAGTTTGCATAGTCTGGAATGGGCTTAATAAAGCATGACTGACCGTGCAAGGGCAAAGGAACAGAAAATAAATAAACAAATCCTGAAACACACAGGGAGCCAGTTCAGTCATTCTAAAATCAGTGTAAAAGTTGCAAACCTGAAATGCTCTTTTTGGGAAGGGCAGAAAGCAGGGCACGAATGAGAGCCGGCACAAAACTACTCTACACATAAAATTTACTTATGTGTAATGCTGTTGATAAATTGATAAATAATTGGTAATGCTTTATTGAGGTCTGTTTGCATAGACGGTTTTTTGTTTTGGTTTCAGTCTGTTGGACCTGGCGCCGGATCGAGATTCCAAAAATTGAAAATGCTTTATACTGATAAATAGACCAAAAAAAACTAAACACAAACACTAAAAATCTGCTTCTTTCCAGGAATGGCTCGCACAAACACAGCTGGTGAGTCAGTGTCTTGCCCAAAGACACAGCAACAGCCTGCATTATGTGGGATCAGGGATTGGACCACCAACCTCTATAGGCCTGCTGGTGAACCATGTGACCATGTTTAAGCTCTTAGACACTTTCCTTTGTGTTCCTTAAGAAGCCCACCGTACAGTGACGGCCTGTATAGTGAATGTAAAGGTTCACAAGTATCACAACACAACTCATTTACTCCATGACTTGAAGATGATGAGATAAGTGACCTCATGAAAGGGCATAGCCTCCATTAGTTACGCCACTGCCCCCCTTTACCTTTCAAATTATCCTCATCTGTGCATATGAAGTTTTGCATTTTTTTCTTTCCTCTGAACTTATATAAACGGGTGATATTATTACTGACCAGTGAGCCAAAGTGAAGACATCTATCACATGACGGCAACACATGGCTAACAGGTAAATGCAGTTGTATTTAATCATTTTCAATTTCCTTCTGTCATTATCTAATGTATTTTGTAGTCTTATCCATAGACCTTAAAACTCTTTCGCACCCAAGCACATTTTGGTGTGTTTTTGTTTTATTTTATTTTATTTTTTATAACTCCTATATTTTTCATGTAATTTGGTGTATTATAATAATTTCATGAACTTATAATTATATTCTGCCACCCTCTACTTGACACCACAGCAATCTGTGAGGAGTTTGCATGTTCTCCATGTGTCTGTGTCGGTTTCTCATTAAAAACTGGGACAACTGGCCAGGATGGATGATATTTGAGTGAGTGAGTGAGTGACAGTGTTAATTTCGTCGACTAAAATATTTAGTCTTAATTTTAGTCAAAGTTATATTTTTGCCAACTAAAATAGGACTAAAACTAAATTAAAACTTTCTCATGAGACTAAAACTATGACTAAAATGTCCAGATATTTTAGTCGACTAAAATAAGTCTAAATAAAATGAAAAGGAGAGACTAAAATCATCCAAACTTCTATTGACAGTCTGAAAAAGCATCATATCATGTAAATTCACTGCCAAATGAACAGGTCTGTGCTTTATTCATGTGGGAACAGCTCCATGAAGTCGAGGACCACGATCAAATATGATTATAATGAATATTATAAATAAGTCGACTAAATTAGTCTTCATTTTAGTCGACTAAATTGACGTGCAATTTTCGTCGACTAAAACTAGACTAAAATGTGAGTGAGTGAGTGAGTGAGTGAGTGAGTGAGTGAGTGAGTGAGTGAGTGAGTGAGTGAGTGAGTGAGTGAGTGAGTGGTCCAAGTGTATGTTAGTGGCCATTTCCATACCCCCGTACAAGTCTAAAAGTCTTTACTTTAATGTTCCTTTCTTGTCTGGTTCAAAGGCACAAATGCTCCACGGTATTTACATTTTTCGTGAACTTAGAAACAATTCTAAGCGAAATATAAATGTTTTTTACAGACAACTAGTATAGGAGTGCTTGCCGGATCCAACCTAGTGTAAGCGATCTGGTGTTCTGCAGGATCCCGAGTGGGCTGTTTTAGAATGGATCCAGGAAGACTAGCTGACTGCTTATTGCTCTCAGCTAATGGAATCCAATAAACAAACACTGTCTGCCCCTTTCCTAAGCATTTCCAAAGACCCACGCTGATAAAAGCCACCAAAAAGTGCAAGATTCTGTCAAATTGGAGTAATGCAGTCGTTTATGTCATTTACTCGTGTTTATTAACTTTTGTATTATATAAAGTTGATAACGAAAGGGCTTCAAAGTTATTTTTATTGTTCACATATTGTATTGTGTGTGATCTTACTGACCGCTTGTTGAGTCTTTATCCAAACCTAAATAAAATAATACATTTTCTAATCATATTGTACATATTCGAAATTAATATGCGCAATATTTTCTGATCTTCTTTCCAGGATGGGACTGACGCAGCTGCTTATTATCAGTACTATCAGTTTATTTGTCATTCGAAGTTTTACAGGTAGGTCTTGTTAAATACTCTTGAATACTTTGCAACAGGCTTGTGTTTATTCACTCTGTATGTTCCAGGGCATGTTACTCCACAAACAACTACAGTTGAGTTTTTATACAGAGGAAACGGCACATTTTTGGAAGGTCGGAATGCATGCACACAGAAAAATGGCGATCTTGCAACCTTTCTGAACAAAACGGAGAATGACAATCTGTTGAGTGACTTCAGCAGCTATGCAGAACATTTCTGGATTGGTTTGTATGACAACAAGAGCAGCTGGACCTGGTCACTGGATGGAGCAGCGTTTGACAATGGTCTAGATTTCAGCTTGTGGCGTAGTCCGTCGCCTTTCGTCTCTATAGTGGGAAAGATCTGTGTGCTCATGGAATCATATGGGGCCTGGATAGAGGTAGAGTGTACACTGACACTACCTGCCGTCTGCTACTATGGTATGTACAGTGTTTTTTCCCCACATTTGTGTAGCGTGTATCATTGTAGTAAATGCTACAGCTGACCATTTACATGACATTCATCATTCGTCTGTTCAGGATCACTCATGCACTGTTTTTCTTTCACAGATCCAGGTCCAGCTAAGTACATCTTAGTGACCACCCCCATGACTTGGGAGCGGGCTCAGGAGTACTGTAGGTACAACTACACAGATCTGGCCAGTGTGAGGAACCTGACAGAGAACGGAAACATCTCTACACTGCTCACTGAGGCCTCATGGATCGGATTGTTCCGGGAGGGCTGGGAACATTGGTCCGACCAGACCCCGCGGAACTTCACTAACTTCCAAAGTCAGGAAGCTTACTTCACCAGAACTGACCTCGTCTGTGCCAGGGCTAACACCACCACAGGGCTGTGGAGCAAAGTGTCCTGTGAGTCTAACAGTAGCATTTTGTGCCAGGTTAATGTTGCCCAGACAACTTCAGGTACAGCAGGATCTGGTTCAGCAGGGCACTCTAATGGGAATGGGAATGGGAATGGGAATGGGAACCCACCTGCACAGTCACAGACCAACACTGCTGTGCCATTTGTGCCACGGTCCAAAAACACGCTGAAGTTGAGGCTCCAGTCTGACGCTGACTTGAACGATCCAAGGATAAAGGAAGGGATCTTACAGCAGGTAAAGCTCTTTTTGCCTTATACACTTTTTAAGGACCAGAGTTAATAATCGTGACTGCCTTGTAGCTGCAGGAGAATTTAGACAATCATGAACTGGGCGAACTCAGACTACACTGGATACAGGCTGATGGACAGGTGTATCACAAAGAAACTCCAAAGGAGAAACAAGGTGCTGAGTTTTTACATTAGCACGCTTTTCCCATGTATACCTTAAAATAATAATGATGTGCTTTTTATTTTAGAATGTTGAAGATGAGATCCCCTTCAATCGAGCCATGTCTCCAAAATTCTACGAAGACAAAGTGTGGCAATGATAGTGATACTTTAATGATGTGGAGTTTGTTTTTCATCTTAACTGTAGTATGCTCATTGTCTAGCAAGGGGGTTTATGTAATGACACTTGATGTAAGCCTGTTTTACAAACAAATCAAATAAATACGTATGTAAACTTCTGATTCATAGTGCATTGGGTGTACCACTCCTTCTTAATGAACTTACAAATAAACTTGTCTTGACAGAGCAAATGTCCAGAGTGTACAAGGATCCATTTCTTTACTTTCCTACCTTTGCAATGTTGAGATATAGAAACTCCAGCCTCCTGTTTGTGTCCGTGCAAAAGAATCCCAATATACGTACATACAAATACACTTAATACTACGGAGCTTTAAAGATTGAGTCAGTAAGTATCCATCACATTAGCTTGAAGGTGACATGGTTCATTTCATGTTGTTTTGCATGTAAATGTTTGCATAGTTACCAATAGAAGCAGGAATGGGCTTCATAAAACAACGTAAGAACATACATCCTTACTCACAGTGGACGAAAACTTTTGCTTTGCTATTTAGCAGAGCAACTTGTGCTGTTCAGTTTGGTTTTGTGGCGAGAGTCATTCACATGGTGGGTCTGCCCCATGAGCTGAACCGATTTCAGTTTCAAAATGGCAGTATTGCTGTTTTGTATTTTTGTTACAGGTAAGCCTAAACTGAAAACTGAATTGAAATAGGTTGTATATACAGTAGTATAATAGATTTTTTTTTATTAGCCGTTTTATTCGTAAGGTTTGGCCTTGTAAATTCCTTCCTCGATTGCTATCACCTTATTACATCACTCTTGTGTACATGACTCATTCTTGTCCACTACAGTTTGGTGCAGTGCATTGAGCCAGTACACTTTCTATCATGGGCCCAAGACCTGGTTCGAGGCCCAGAAATACTGCAGAGAGCACCATTCAGACCTGGCCACTGTCCTAAACTCAGCAAACGTCAGTGCCTCAATTTTGATTGCCACAGAGGGAACCAGAGGTTTTGCTTGGATCGGCCTTTATGACGATGCGACCAAATGGATGTGGACTATGGACAATACAGACCTCAGCGGCGAGGGCTTCATCAACTGGGCGCCTACTAATCCTAACCACTTCAGCTTGAGCCACATTGATACGCACATTTGTGTTTCAATGGAGAATGGCGGCCTTTGGAATGACAGAAGTTGTCACGATTGTCTTGAAGGACCTTGTGATGATGGTACGTAGACTTGCTTGGTTTAAAAGGATTCATACTAAGAATGAGTTATTAGATTGGGAACCTTCTTTTGGATTTCTTTGCTTTGCAGATTCCAATGGCATTACTTCAGGTTGGGTTTCAACATGGTTCGGGCTTCAGACTTTTTGCAGAGTTTATAACAAAAACCTGGCGAGTGTGAGGGATGAGATAAAAAATGCTGCAGTTGATGATATGTATACCAGGGCAGCCTGGATTGGTCTCTATAGACACGCATGGGCAAACTGGTCTGATGGCACTGTCTCGTCATTCTCCAACTGGGATGACTCCATGAATGATTACCTCAATACTCCGGCCAATTTCTACTGCGCCATGATCAACACAGAGACAGGGACATGGTTCAGAGTGTCGTGTGACATGAAGTTCCACTTCATCTGTAACACAGGGAAGGTCCCCCCAGTGTACACAAATCATTTTAAGTTAAGTCTGAAAACTGAGGCCAGACTGAACAACGCTGCCATTCGGCGTCAGATCCTGGAGCGGGTGAGACTGAAAAGACAAGCAATACATATACGTACACATTGAACAATTGTAATGAAGAACCACCAGCACAGACTTCCACCAAGTCGTTGCACTTCATGATTCCTTTAACGGCTGCTCTTTTATTCACTGAAGAGTCAAAGGTTGTCTATTTTATCATTTTCCTGACAGATCCATGACAAACTACGAGAACATGGCCTCTCAGACTTGCAGTTGCGCTGGCCTTGGTTTAACAAAGAGGTTCGACCTGGAGCAGTGGGAGAAGAGGAAGAACTGAGCGCATCTGAAGCTACTCCTGCAGTTTGCTGTGAATGTTATTCCTCCACAAAAACAGCATTTACTTGATCAAATACCTATAAGATAAATATAATGCATCAATGTTTTATATGCTTTGAAGGCACTTATGTGCATGACATGTCTAGAAAGGTTTTGTATGGAGTTTGGGGTGTTGTTAAATATTCTTTTCATTGCAATGAAAAATTTCAATTTAAAGCCACACTGCGTAGGATTTTACCCAATAAATAAAATTGAAAAAAAAAGCATTTATTTCATGACAGATATTTTCATCATTGAAAAATACCTTATAAATGTACAAACAAACATTTATGAGGCTCACCCCTCCTAAGATTTGACTGTAAACTTTACTAGGAGTGGGTACGTCTCCAGCTCGTCTCCATGGAGATGTAACAAAAGGCAGGAGAATTTGAGATTTAAACAGTTTCTCATCCAAATCCATTCTTTTATTACACACTGCAGTACCAGCATTTTCTGTGTCATTAGGAGCATTTTGTTTTGCCGCAACAGTATAGTCCAAAATGTTACACAGTGTACCTTTAATCAAATTCTATGTTGCTTGTTATTATGTGAGTTGTATCTATAGTATGTAGGTTTATAGCATAATCATATACTATGTGTTCATTTATTAATTCATTAAACATGTTTAATGTTGTGGATCATATTAAAGTCTGTTAGAAGCTTTTCAACTTAAAGGCCACCGTTTTTCCAAACTGAGATATGTTCTTACCTGAGCTTAGACGAGTTGATGCGTACCTGTCGGGTCTGTGTGCATGCGCTTAGTCGCGCACAACGACCAAAGATGTTGTTAGCATTTGGCCTCTCCCAGCATATTCCTATAGCTCCTGTGGGAAGCTACGTATTGAAGCCACAGCTGCCCTGGGGTAGACTGGCAAAAGTGAGGCTGCCAATCTGTGCCTTCAGCCCGTCACTCTATCGCTTACGCACTATATCCACACAGATGGTGGATGAAGTGACTTGCCCAAGGACATGATGACAGTCTACACATGCTGGAGCCGGAATTTGAACTTGCAACCTCTGTTATTCCTTGACAGAAAAGTATTTTTTTGGCGATTGCTAGATTCACAGTAAGAACATTTTCCAGTCATGTCGTGGGAAATCACAAAATGTTTTACCGTAGGGAAGAAAAAAAAATCTCGCAGTGAATAATTATAACGAATTTTATTTTATCAAAGGTTCATTTACCTTTTGAGACCCATGAGGCAGAAAGTCCCAAAATGCAACACCCACAGATCTCCACATTATCAAGGTGAGCAAACATGGTTATTGTACTGCCAATTTTAGGGTTAAAATGACTCATCTTATCCTCAAGGTCCTCTGCTTTTGTGTTGACCTATTTTGTGAAGCGCAATACAAGTAAAAGACATTCTTCTCATCGTTCACCAGTGTCCACAAACACAGCAGGTTCTCTTTCTTTGACACAGTGACATGAAAGCTCACAACACAACTCATACACTGGAAGTTGATGATGATGACTTAAGTGACCTCATTATAGGGCACAGTCTCCATTAGTTTCGCCTCTTTGAATTGCATCCATTTTCCCTTCCAAATGATCATCATCTATGAGCAGGTTTGCATTTTTAATCTGATATAAACTGGTGTGGACTGAAAAAGATTATTGACCAGTAAGTCTTCACATGGCGAACACTACTGTATATTTTCACCAATTATTTGGAAATTAAAACAAGCAATATTTTCAGATCTTTTTCCAGGATGGGACCGACACTGCTGTATATTATCAGCATTGCAGGTAGGTTTGGTTAAATACTCTTGAATACTTTGTAACAAGCTTGTGTTTATTCACTCTGTATGTTACAGGGCTGTTTGCTCCACAGCTGCAAACAACTTCAGTTCTGTTTTCATACAGAGGCACCGGCACATTTTTCGAAAGTCAAAATGTGTGCACACAGATAAATGGCACTCTTGCTACCTTTGAGGACAAAACAGAGAATGATATTGTGTTGAAAGACTTTGACAGCAGAGAAGATTTCTGGATTGGTTTGTATGACAATAAGAGCAGCTGGACCTGGTCACTGGATGGAGCAGCGTTTGACAGTGGTGTAGATTTCAGCTCGTGGGGTAATTCGCAGCCTGACATCTCTGTAGAGGGAAAGATCTGTGTGTACATGACCGAATATGGGGAGTGGTTTGATGCAACCTGTACGCTGACACGACCTGCCGTCTGCTACTATGGTATGAACAATGTTTTTTCCCACATTTGTGTAGCGTGTATCATTGTAGTAAATGTTGCAGCATGTCTGTTTGTCATTCGTCTGTTCAGGCTAGATTTTTCACTGTCTTTCTTTCACAGATCCAGGTCCAGCTAAGTACATCTTAGTGACCACTCCCATGACTTGGGAGCGGGCTCAGGAGTACTGTAGGTTCAACTACACGGATCTGGCCAGTGTGAGGAACCTGACAGAGAACGGAAACATTTCTACACTGCTCACTGACGCCTCATGGATCGGATTGTTCCGGGAGGGCTGGGGTCAGTGGTCCGACCAGACCCTGCGGAACTTCACTAACTTTCGAAACCAGGACTCTAACTACTACACCAGCACTGCCGACCTCGTCTGTGCCAGGGCTAACACCACCACAGGGCTGTGGAGCAAAGTGTCCTGTGAGTCTAACAGCAGCATTTTGTGCCAGGTTGAGGATGAGGATGATCCCGATCGCGTTACCACTTCCCAGACAACTGGAGGGACAGCGGGATCTGGTTCAGCAGGGCACTCTAATGGGAATGGGAACCAGGCACCTGCACAGCCACAGACCAACACTGCTGTGCCATTTGTGCCACGGTCCAAAAACACGCTGAAGTTGAGGCTCCAGTCTGACGCTGACTTGAACGATCCAAGGATAAAGGAAGGGATCTTACAGCAGGTAAAGCTCTTTTTGCCTTATACACTTTTTAAGGACCAGAGTTAATAATCGTGACTGCCTTGTAGCTGCAGGAGAATTTAGACAATCATGAACTGGGCGAACTCAGACTACACTGGATACAGGCTGATGGACAGGTGTTTCACAAAGAAACTCCAAAGGAGAAACAAGGTGCTGAGTTTTTACATTAGCACGCTTTTCCCATGTATACCTTAAAATAATAATGATGTGCTTTTTTTTTTAGAATGTTGAAGATGAGATCCCCTTCAATCGAGCCATGTCTCCAAAGTTCTACGAAGACAAAGTGTGGCAATGATAGTGATACTTAAATGATGTGGAGTTTGTTTTTCATCTTAACTGTAGTATGCTCATTGTCTAGCAAGGGGGTTTATGTAATGACACTTGATGTAAGCCTGTTTTACAAACAAATCAAATAAAAACATATTTAAATTTCTTATTCATAGTGCATTGGGTGTACCACTCCTTCTTAATGAACTTACAAATAAACTTGTTTTGACAGAGCAAATGTCCAGAGTGTACAAGGATCCATTTCTTTACTTTCCTACCTTTGCAATGTTGAGATATAGAAACTCCAGCCTCCTGTTTGTGTCTGTGCAAAAGAATCCCAATATACGTACATACAAATACACTTAATACTACGGAGCTTTAAAGATTGAGTCAGTAAGTATCCATCACATTAGCTTGAAGGTGACATGGTTCATTTCATGTTGTTTTGCATGTAAATGTTTGCATAGTTACCAATAGAAGCAGGAATGGGCTTCATAAAACAATGTAAGAACATACATCCTTACTCACAGTGGACGAAAACTTTTGCTTTGCTATTCACATTCACATGGTGGGTCTGCTCCATGAGCTGAACCGATTTCAGTTTCAAAATGGCAGTATTGCTGTTTTGTATTTTTGTTACAGGTAAGCCTAAACTGAAAACTTAATTGAAATAGGTTGTATATACAGTGGTATAATAGATTTTTTTTTTATTAGCCGTTTTATTCGTAAGGTTTGGCCTTGTAAATTCCTTCCTCGATTGCTATCACCTTATTACATCACTCTTGTGTACATGACTCATTCTTGTCCACTACAGTTTGGTGCAGTGCATTGAGCCAGTACACTTTCTATCATGGGCCCAAGACCTGGTTCGAGGCCCAGAAATACTGCAGAGAGCACCATTCAGACCTGGCCACTGTCCTAAACTCAGCAAACGTCAGTGCCTCAATTTTGATTGCCACAGAGGGAACCAGAGGTTTTGCTTGGATCGGCCTTGATAACGATGCGACCAAATGGATGTGGACTATGGACAATACAGACCTCAACGGCGAGGGCTTCATCAACTGGGCGCCTACTAATCCTAACCACTTCAGCTTGAGCCACATTGATACGCACATTTGTGTTTCAATGGAGAATGGCGGCCTTTGGAATGACAGAAGTTGTCACGATTATCTTGAAGGACCTTGTGATGATGGTACGTAGACTTGCTTGGTTTAAAAGGATTCATACTAAGAATGAGTTATTAGACAGTAAGATTGGGAACCTTCTTTTGGATTTCTTTGCTTTGCAGATTCCAGATTCCATTGGCATTACTTCAGGTTGGGTTTCATCATGGTTCGGGCTTCAGACTTTTTGCAGAGTTTATAACAAAAACCTGGCGAGTGTGAGGGATGAGATAAAAAATGCTGCAGTTGATGATATGTATACCGGGGCAGCCTGGATTGGTCTCTATAGACACGCATGGGCAAACTGGTCTGATGGCACTGTCTCGTCATTCTCCAACTGGGATGACTCCATGAATGATTACCTCAATACTCCGGCCAATTTCTACTGCGCCATGATCAACACAGAGACAGGGACATGGTTCAGAGCGTCGTGTGACATGAAGTTCCACTTCATCTGTAACACAGGGAAGGTCCCCCCAGTGTACACAAATCATTTTAAGTTAAGTCTGAAAAGTGAGGCCAGACTGAACAACGCTGCCATTTGGCGTCAGATCCTGGAACAGGTGAGACTGAAAAGACAAGCAATACATATATGTACACATTGAACAATTGTAATGAAGAACCACCAGCACAGACTTCCACCAAGTCGTTGCACTTCATGATTCCTTTAACGGCTGCTCTTTTATTCACTGAAGAGTCAAAGGTTGTCTATTTTATCATTTTCCTGACAGATCCATGAGAAACTACGGGAACATGGCCTCTCAGACTTACAGTTGCGCTGGCCTTGGTTTAACAAAGAGGTTTGACCTGGAGCAGAGGGAGAAGAGGAAGAACTGACCGCATCTGAAGCTACTCCGGCAGTTTGCTGTGAATGTTATTCCTCCACAAAAACAGCATTTACTTGATCAAATACCTATAAGATAAATATATTGCATCAATGTTTTATATGCTTTGAAGGCACTTATGTGCATGACATGTCTAGAAAGGTTTTGTATGGTGTTTGGGGTGTTGTTAAATATTCTTTTCATAGCAATGAAAAATGAAAATTTCAATTTAAAGCCACACCGCGTAGGATTTTACCCAATAAATAAAATTGAAAAACAAGCATTTATTTCATGACAGATATTTTCATCATTGAAAAATACCTTATAAATGTACAAACAAACATTTATGAGGCTCACCCCTCCTAAGATTTGACTGTAAACTTTACTGGGAGTGGGTACGTCTCCAGCTCGTCTCCATGGAGATGTGACGAAAGGCAGTAGAATTTGAGATTTAAACAGTTTCTCATCCAAATCCATTCTTTTATTACACACTGCAGTACCATCATTTTCTGTGTCATTAGGAGCATTTTGTTTTGCCGCAACAGTATAGTCCAAAATGTTACACAGTGTACCTTTAATCAAATTCTATGTTGCTTGTTATTATGTGAGTTGTATCTATAGTATGTAGGTTTATAGCATAATCATATACTATGTGTTCATTTATTAATTCATTAAACATGTTTAAGGTTGTAGATCATATTAAAGTCTGTTAGAAGCTTTTCAACTTAAAGGCCACCGTTTTTCCATACTGAGATATGTTCTTACCTGAGCTTAGACGAGTTGATGCGTACCTGTCGGGTCTGTGTGCATGCGCTTAGTCGCGCACAACGACCAAAGATGTTGTTAGCATTTGGCCTCTCCCAGCATATTCCTATAGCTCCTGTGGGAAGCTACGTATTGAAGCCACAGCTGCCCTGGGGTAGACTGGCAAAAGTGAGGCTTTGAACTTGCAACCTCTGTTCTTCCTTGACAGAAAAGTATTTTTTTGGCGATTGCTAGTTTCACAGTAAGAACATTTTCCAGTCATGTTGTGGGAAATCATAAAATGTTTTACCGTAGGGAAGAAAAAAAAATCTTGCAGTGAATAATTATAACGATTTTTATTTTATTACAGATTAATTTACCTTTTGAGACCCATGAGGCAGAAAGTCCCAAAATGCAACACCCACAGATCTCCACATTATCAAGGTGAGCAAACATGGTTATTGTACTGCCAATTTTAGGCTTAAAATGACTCATCTTATCCTCATGGTCCTCTGCTTTTGTGTTGACCTATTTTGTGAAGCGCAATACAAGTAAAAGACATTCTTCTCATCGTTCACCAGTGTCCACAAACACAGCAGGTTCTCTTTCTTTGACACAGGGACATGAAAGCTCACAACACAACTCATATACTGGAAGTTGATGATGATGACTTAAGTGACCTCATTATAGGGCACAGTCTCCATTAGTTTCGCCTCTTTGAATTGCATCCATTTTCCCTTCCAAATGATCATCATCTATGAGCAGGTTTGCATTTTTAATCTGATATAAATTGGTGTGGGACTGAAAAAGATTATTGACCAGTAAGTCTTCACATGAACGGAACACATGGCGAACACTGCTGTATATTTTCACCATTTATTTTGAAATTAAAGCGAGCAATATTTTCAGATCTTTTTCCAGGATGGGACCGACACTGCTGTATATTATCAGCATTGCAGGTAGGTTTGGTTAAATACTCTTGAATACTTTGTAACAAGTTTGTGTTTATTCACTCTGTATGTTACAGGGCTGTTTGCTCCACAGCTGCAAACAACTTCAGTTCTGTTTTCATACAGAGGCACCGGCACATTTTTCGAAAGTCAAAATGTATGCACACAGATAAATGGCACTCTTGCTACCTTTGAGGACAAAACAGAGAATGATATTGTGTTGAAAGACTTTGACAGCAGAGAAGATTTCTGGATTGGTTTGTATGACAATAAGAGCAGCTGGACCTGGTCACTGGATGGAGCAGCGTTTGACAGTGGTGTAGATTTCAGCTCGTGGGGTAATTCGCAGCCTGACATCTCTGTAGAGGGAAAGATCTGTGTGTACATGACCGAATATGGAGAGTGGTTTGATGCAACCTGTACGCTGACACGACCTGCCGTCTGCTACTATGGTATGAACAATGTTTTTTCCCACATTTGTGTAGCGTGTATCATTGTAGTAAATGTTGCAGCATGTCTGTTTGTCATTCGTCTGTTCAGGCTAGATTTTTCACTGTCTTTCTTTCACAGATCCAGGTCCAGCTCAGTACATCTTAGTGACCACCCCCATGACTTGGGAGCGGGCTCAGGAGTACTGTAGGTACAACTACACGGATCTGGCCAGTGTGAGGAACCTGACTGAGAAGGGAAACATCTCTACACTGCTCACTGAGGCCTCATGGATCGGATTGTTCCGGGAGGGCTGGGGACAGTGGTCCGACCAGACCCCGCGGACCTTCACTAACTTTCGAAACCAGGACTCTAACTACTACACCAGCACTGCCGACCTCGTCTGTGCCAGGGCTAACACCACCACAGGGCTGTGGAGCAAAGTATCCTGTGAGTTAAACAGCAGAATTTTGTGCCGGGTTGAGGATGAGGATGATCCCGATCCCGTTACCACTTCCCAGACAACTGAAGGGACAGCGGGATCTGGTTCAGCAGGGAACTCTAATGGGAATGGGAACCAGGCACCTAAACAGCCACAGGCCAACACTCCTGTGCAGGGGAATGGGAACCAGGCACCTGCACAGCCACAGACCAACACTGCTGTGCCGTTTGTGCCACGGTCCAAAAACACGCTGAAGTTGAGGCTCCAGTCTGACGCTGACTTGAACGATCCAAGGATAAAGGAAGGGATCTTACAACAGGTAAAGTTCTATTTGCCTTATACACTTTTTCAGGCCAGAGTTAATAACTGTTTTGTAGCTGCAGGAGAATTTAGACAATCATGAACTGGGCGAACTCAGACTACACTGGATACAGGCTGATGGACAGGTGTTTCACAAAGAAACTCCAAAGGAGAAACAAGGTGCTGACTTTTTACTTTTGCAAGCTTTTTACAGACTGTTTATTTGATTGTATGTACTGTATGTATGTATGTATGTATGTATGTATGTATGTATGTATGTATGTATGTATGTATGTATGTATGTATGTATGTATGTATGTATGTATGGGCGGCATGGTGGTACAGCAGTTAGCACTCGTGCCTCACTGCTAGAAGGTCACAGGTTTGATTCCCACCTGGACAGGGCCTTTATGTGTGGAGTTTGCATGTTCTCCCCGTGTCTGCGTAGGTTTCCTCCACTAAAAATATGTACAATATAGGTTCCCCTCTGGGGCCAGGACTCCCCTGTAAAAGAGATTCTTAATCTCAGTGGGACTTTCCTGGTTAAATAAAGGTCAAATAAAAAAATAAAAAAAATAAAAAATTACGTATGTATGTATGTATGTATGTATGTATGTATGTATGTATGTATGTATGTATGTATGTATGTATGTATGTATGTATCGGGATCCCTCAAAGATTAGCATTCATTATGGCGAAATCTAATGGGATTTTCCAAACCCTAAAACAATAACAATATTTTTTTTTAGGGTTAGAGTGTGAAAGATGAGATCCACTGCATCGAGCCATGTCTCCTGTGTTCTACGATGACAACGTGTGGCAATAATAGTGATACATAAATGACGTAGTGTGAATTAGGGATACATGAAGCTAGTTTTATGACGGACATAATGAATATTAAGTCAACTTTTGTATCATAATGCATTGTTCGTGTTTGTGCACCCATGTTCATATTGTTGAAAAAATAAATAAATAAAGGATTCCACGTTTCATCACACTGAAAAGCAAAATCGTAATGAGTCAAGTTTTCTGCTCTCTGGTGGATTATGTTAATGAATCACAAGCAATTACAGTAAAATCTACCACCAGTAATGTGTTTGTAAATGAAGCTAAACAGTACAGATGTTTACAGATTGTGAGAAAAATGCATCTAATGAGACTTGATAATGTGACTTGTTTCCACCGAGGCAGTTATCAAATTGGCCTCATCAAACTTGCAAACAACCAAACTTAATAAAAGGGAAGCAGCAGTGACAAGTTGCATTCCGACTGAGAAGCAGCAGAGTTCCGGCTCAGAAGTCGGTGATTCACCCTCTCCGTTCATCGCAGCCTCCTCTTACGGCCCACAGACACAAACATAAATAAGTGCAGATCTCAGCCCCGTATTTCAGCGCTGCTATCAGCCGGCGCGGGACCATCTCTGGCAACAGCCTAAATGAGTTCTCGTGTCCCCCCCGGCAAAGATGGAGCACCGCTGATAAAGCAAAGGGGCTATACGGGCTTTCGGAATCTCTGGGCTTCGCACCAGCACTAAATCACAGTTTGTCTGCAGCACTGCACTCCCGCTGGCTAAAGGCTCAATAACACCACGCACTGGGGGAAGCAATAACATGGCAAAGACCGTGCTCCCAGTGTGAGATGGACGGTAATGTGTGTTTACCATGAGGTTTAACGACAGTTTGTCGCCTATATTTAGAGAAGTTTAAAGGCAGGGCTAGTTGATTCATCCATTGTAGATCAGATGATGTTTTTTTGCAATAGGGCAGGTGTGCAGGCTGGCTAAAGTAAAGTATGGCTTTAATTTAAAGAAAGGCTTTAGTTTCAATATAGCCAATGGATTCCTAAAGCCATCAAACATGCTATTCTGCACAGGGAAGTGAGTTTCAACAGAACAAGTGCGATGAAGGTGTCTTGACTTTAAAACTCAGACAAACTTCATTAATTTCACTCACATGGCGTATATATGGACATCTGGAGATGAGTCCCAGGGCACTGCGATTGCCCTCTGCTCCAGACAGATTGCCACGGTGAAGGTTGGGTCAAAAGCTACACTCCAACCCCCCTTTAGAGCCCATTCTTCACGTAGAATTAGTGCAACATTAATCTTGACACTATACCTCACTCACTAATGAATAAAAGCTGTTCTCTGGCTTTCTTTTTCTTGTCTAATGGTTGTATTTAAATGCCATTTCCACTAGCTTTCCTTCACCCCAGTTGAGGCTGAATGTAATTGAATATCGGCTCAGTGCACTTGGTCATTAGTGCGTAAGTTAATAAGGTGCAAATTACAAAGTTACAAAACCCTGAGCGCATTGGCAGGGACTCGTTTTTTTTTTGAGTAGGAGGAATGGTACAGCTCTATTCTTCCAATTCACATTTGACAGTGGAGTGCATAGATGATGAAGGCTAATGCTAAGGCAATTGGGGAAATGGAGTGCGGTGTCGCCCAGATGAAGAAAGTGGCCTGCACAGGGCATAATTGGGTCCTTTTATGTAAATGAGGTTCTGTTACATGACCCTTTCTCATTATGGATTCTGAACGGATGGAAAAAGTTCGGATAATTATGTATTTTCACTTAGCAGTACCCAAGAAAAAAAATGCTCACGGCAGTCTCCACAACTCTCTAGAGATAGGCCCTTTAGTTGCTTCCTGTATTCATCTGACATAGACGTCACCGAAAACCTATACGAGACAGGTTTAGCAAATTAAACACCTTCTTTGCTGACTGACAGATATTTTAATTACTGTAGATCTGCGCTATGGAAGTGGAAGGGGGGGGCATCTCTTGAAGTCCTTTTTTTTCCTAGCGCGTTAAAGCAAGTTCATTATCTAACATCAGCCATCCTGCAATTAAGCTTCATTTGACGGCATGGTGCACAATCACATGAGATGAAAGTCGCCTGAGAGTGTCACCGTGCACAGCTCCACTGCACTTTAAAAGGCTGCTCTGTCTTCATCTGGTGAAAGTCGAACCATGAATAAAAAATATGTGTGACGTAGGTGGCGTGTAATACCACGGTGTCACTGGTTTTACCATTAGAGAGTTTGACGAGTAAAAGGAAGAAAGAAAATAAGAGGAGGGTTGCAACATTATGTGGCTTTTAAATAATGTTTTTGTCTGGTCTGTCGGAGTGAATAAGTAGCTGAAAATAGCTCTATAGAATTTTTATAGAGTTTTTGAAAAGGATTGCAGTGCAGAATATCAAAGAAAATATTGACTCACTGGAAGGTAATATTACTTGTATAATGATGGAGAATGTGAACTTCTGCAGACAATGTCAATCAATTTCCTATTTGAAAGAAAATAGTATGAGCATGATCAATTTTATTTTTTGTGTCCTAAAATTTAGGACAAAAAGACTCTTCGTGTAGACATAACAGAAGTGCTATAAAAATAAAGAAAATGAGTCATTCAGATATCAGCTTCCTGATGATCTGAAATTGTGCGGTAAAAAGAAACCCTCAGGAAGCCTGCAACCTCTGCCATTCTGAAATGGTTCGGAGCTGCTTATTTGTACTACTTAAAGTGTACTTGCATGCTTGAGTAGACACATCCTCCTGTCTGTTTACCACCAGCAGACAGTGATCACAGCAGTGACTTCTTCACAGGTCAGAGTCCTCTCCTTCACAGCCCTGTCTTCTCTCTCCTCTGTTCTCCTGCTGCATGTGGAGTCATGCTGTGTGTAAATCCTCTGGGAACACCCTCTTATGCTCCGGACAAACTTGAGATTCTAGTCTGGTGCTAATGTTTCATACTGTTGTGGTCAAGGAGAGCTGAGTTTCTTTTGTCTAATTTGACCATAGTGTTGTTTTACATTGTAGTGATTCTTCCAGACTGTATGCTGAAAGTTACAGTCCTAATGATCTATGGCCAGGGGTGTCGAACTCGTTTGGGTCGTGGGCCAAAATTCAGCCCCCACGGCGGGTCGCGGGCCGCATATATTGTAAAGGCCAAATAAATAACAACATCTTACACTTATTGCGCTTCATCAGCCTGTGTCACATGTTTCTCAAAGTGCTACATAGTCGTTATTCATTCACTCCACTCTGTCAGTACCCTCTGCTGGACACGTGTGGAATTCTTTCCTTTTTTAAATTTAAGCTGCCCCCTAGTGGCTGGAGTGAGCATTCCGGCTATTTCTTTAAAAATCAATAACTCCGCAGGAATGGAGTCCCATATAAATTTGAACTACCTTTTTAACATTTTATTCCAAACTATTTGTCAATCCTGGTTGATATATTGTGACATATCATCGCATCTCACCCAAACACTATTTTGTGCACACAATACAACAAGAAAGCTGGAGCTTCCCCTCAGAGTTCAGTTGAATTTCATCTTGGTGACAGTCATGATTTTCTCTAGTCTACAAACCCACCTCCTGCCGCGCTGTGCAGCGATTGTTGTGAATAAATAATGCTTCCAGCTGGAGAAAAGCACTTTCCTTTTTTAAACCCATGTTACCCAACAGAGACAGCCGCACAGAAGCACAAGAAAAGCACCATTACATAAGGGCTGACTGACCTCCGCTGCTGGACGACTGCCATCACTGTACTGTATGTAAAGTGTTGTGACCCAGGGTTACGCTGCTCCTGTAAGTCCGGTTTGATCTTCTAATACAAAATCAAATAAAGGGGTTTACTTTGGGCTTAGTTCCAACCAGGGAGCATAAGCTGCCAAAGACTCCCAAAAGATCAGTCAAGTTATGGACTAAGCTGCTTGGGGTAAAGTTGTACCAGGCTTGAAATTTTGAACTGATAATTTTGCTAAGTTTGTGCTTCAGTCAGTTGGACCTGGCACAGATCGAGACTCTGCAGTGTTCTTTTTACTGGTAAGACTCAGGAGGTTGAGCCAAAACACTATTGTTCAGTACAGAGGAGCATCTTAAAGCAGTACTAAGTAACTCGTGCCCCTAGAGGCCATAAGCGCCATGGCAGGTGTCGTAGCATGTTACGTGTTTTTTACTCATTAATTGTCCATGAGAGTAAAAACTACGCTGACAGAAAAGACAAAGGGAGAGAATGATATTGTACATCCAATTACACAATGGAGATCATATTTTTTACTCAAACTTAGCTGTAAATACTGTTTAAGTGGTGTTTGCCCGCAGTGTTGCCCGTTAGCCTGTTAGCTTCTTCTTTGTGATTCCATTTGTGTGTATTGGTGGCACCTACCCGGAGGCAGTGATGTTGGCAATTGTGGTTTTCTGGGCAGGGACACAAGGGGGAGATGAAAGACCCCCCCAATCATCCCATTAACGCTTGTATTACCCCCAGAAAGACTACGAAAAGGATTTATTAAGGTAAACAAGTTACTTAATACTGCTTTAATATTTAAAGTGCGTACAATGGTTTCTATATATTTGAATACACTTTATTTCCAGCCATTTCACAATATATTTAATAGTTTGCTCTGTGTGTGTGGTCGGCAATGAGAGTCTATTCTTGAAAATAAACTTTTTTTTTTTTACCTGCTAATGACCCTGGTTAGCTGCTGCCCCAAAATGGTTCTACAGATCTCACAATCTCTTCCTCACAGTGATGCAGGGCACACTGATACAAACACACTGAACTAATGCACTGATTTATTATTTACTGACTTCTGACTAAATGTGCTATATTTAGATAGTGACAGCACAAGCAGACTTTTTTAGAGGCCTATGACAACTTACTCTAATGCAATAAAAATCAATTGGTTACCTCATCTTTAAAGAGCGGAGGCTTTTAGTTTGATGATGTCTTCAGCACGTGTATATGTTCTGCTCGGAAACGCAAGTAAGCAAACCATCGCTGCCCCCCAGATATGCGCTAATGATGTACAGTATATCTTATGAGAACAAAACATGCTGTATGCACTTTTATATGATGCATAAAACTTCAACTCTAGCACAGCAATCCCAGTGGCTTCAGCTCTATTGCTAGACTAATGACGGCAATAACTTCTTGCAGCACACAGGAAAATTCTACAACCAACATGAAAATCCATTATGACGATCGCAGTAACAGCGACTAATTCCCCTAATAGGAATTCTCATCTTCAATACATTTGCCTCAACATTATAGAGACATCTGAGGGTCCCTGTCCATCCTATAATGACAGCACATGCCTGGAGCCTTGCTAGACACTCGGGGATGGTTGCTTGGAACGCCTGATGTATTATAGATCGAAAAACAAGTGCGTGCAGTGAGCAGATGATAAAATCGCCTTTATGTTCGCTCGCCATGTCGCCCGCCATCAACTGGTGTCTAAGAGGGGAGAGAGGAGGAGGAGGAGGAGAGAGATCGCACTCCGAGTGACAGCGGGGGAGGATGGCAGAAGCCCATTTATCAAGCACTGCAACTATAATGAACCTCGCCGGGTTTGAGATTGCGTAACAATGAGGACAGCAATGCATTTTAAATGATGGTCTCATGTGTTCATTATTGATTTCCGTGAACTTGAAGATTCATGTTGCAGAGGAATTTTTTAAAATGGAGTCAGCCTGGCACGAAGCCAACCGCCCCGCGTTGTGTTCGACAATTATGAAAGTTACAATTGGAGGAGAAACTCTAGCCATCATTGCTTTGAGAATGTGTGTCCCTGAAGTTCAACTAGCTAAAAAAAAAAAAGAACAAATAAACAAAGAAAGAAAGAAAGCGGAATGTGTAAACGAAGGTACAATTATGATAATATCCCCATTGGTAATGTTTTAAAAATTAAGCTATCATTAGTGAAAACACATTAACGATGCTTCAACAGTGAGCAGTTCTGTTTATACACACTGGGCTGTCAGGGTTATTTTGTAAGTGCGAGAAAACACAATTTCAGAAAATCATTAGCTAATTTATATTCATAAAATGCTGGGGGTGTGCTGAATATGCAGAGTGAAAGAGGCAGAAAAACAACATTTGAAGCCTGTAGAGAATTTCGAGCACTAACCAGGGTTGCCAAATACCGTTGCAGCCCAAACTCTATGTATATTACCTCAAGCAATGCAATATGCCTTCTTTTTTTGCATGAGCATGGTTACAAATGGTTGCATAGTCTCACTTGGGTACTCAATGAACCATACTCAATGGAAGACGCTGACCATATATGTTAGTCATGTTCTGTTTCCCTCATCTGTTGATGGTCAGACACATCCATCTCTCAAAAATGTCGCCTTCGTCCCTCTCTCAAACAAGGGAAGCTACTCCATTTGGAGGGTGAAACAAGGGCACCTTTTTAAATGTGAGTCCGGTTGTTTTGATTTATTGAATGAAAACCACCACGATGACTGAGAATTTACATTGATTATTAGTCATTGAAGGGGCTTTGTAAACTTCCATAAACTGCCAAGAAAGGACTGCCATAATGAGATTATCATGGGGTTCACCATTGAGAACTACTGCGGGAACCATATGTTTACACTTCATAAAAAGACACATTTGCATTTCTTTCTCACTGTCTGACATGAAACCAGAAATAACTTTCTTTTTTTAAATGTAAATTAGAATTTTTAAAAATATTTCTATTTGTCAAATGTCAGAAGAATGAGAGATTTTTTCTACACATTTTTTATTATTATTACTTTTTACAAAATCAAAAGTTACATACACTAAGATTACTGTACCTTTAAACAATTTGGGAAAGCCCAGACGATGACATCATGTTTTGTTGAGCGAATGGAACCAAAATTCCTGCCAACTATTGTGAGAAGCTTGTGGAAGGACATCCAAAATGTTTGACTCAAGTTATATAGCTTAAAGGCAATTCTACCAAATATTAATGAAATGTATGTAAACTTTTGGTTTTGTAAAAAGTAAAAAAAAAAAATGTGTAGAAAATGATAACTCTCATTCTTCTGACATATGACAAATAGACATATTTTTAAAATTCTAATTAACCTAAAAAAGAAAAGAAAAAGTCAATTCTGGTTTCATGTCAGAAAAAAAAATTCAAATGTGTCTTTTTATATAGTGTATGTAAACATATGGTTCCTGCTGTATATATATTGTAATTTGAGACAGCACAATTGCAAAATATGTATGTATTTAAACATTGACCATCCCCAAAAAGCCCAATAACTCAGAGAAAATTGACGCATACTCTCCCATGTGGTTGCAACACGCAAGCGGCTCTGCTCTGAGCGCTGTCAGGCCAGTGCTGCTGCAGTTATTCATCAAAGTCATTCTGTCTTTTTCATCTCCTGCTATGTTCCCTGCCTGCTCCGTGTATGCACATACCGTTCTATGGAAAGTATCCACATCCACATCCACAACAAAAAACAACAAAACAAAACACTATAATCAATTATTTACAATAAGTTATAATGCACAATATAAAGCAGGGGCCAGGGACTCCTTACTAAGACAAAAGAAAATCTCAAGGACCCCATCAACAATTGAAATTTTTAAGATTAGATTATTACCTATACTTTTAGAAAAATCAATAGTAAGTGTCTTTCACATCCTGTGGCCACGGGACCCCAGTTTGAGAATAGTGGCTTTAAAGTAAAGCAGTGTGACAATGGGAAGTTCCTTATCAGTTCATAATTTTCTTTGTTTTTTTTCTTGCTGGCAAAAATGGAGGCTGCCATAACACATTGATCTACAGATCGATAAAATGACTCTTACCCTTTTGTAAGCCTTTTATTCAAATAGGTAGTGCTGCAGTCTTTCTATAACTCACTAGGTCTTCAGACATAAATTAATTACATTTGATTTGCGATACCGTGTCCCACTCCCTTTGTGTAAATTCCAAATTCAGAAATAGTGGGTTGGCGGCACAAGCAGTTCATTTTCACAGTGAATGTGAATGTTAGGGTAAATGCATATGTCAGTATAAAGGAAACAGAAAGGGTTTGGAAGTGGGCCTTACTCTTCACTTACCTCACTATTTGTTACTCTTGCAGCTCTGGGCACCTGTTCCTGTCCTTGTGGGAGGATTGCCTTGAATGCTAAGAAAAACCCCTGACGTCAGTAGGGGCCATTGAATCCGTCTCCCCCTGTCACTCAGCCGTCTTCTCCTTGTCACGCTTTCTTTATGATGGGGACAGTCCTTCTGCAAGATGCCAACGCTTCCATCCCAGTCACCACTTAAGGAAATGGGCTGCTGCCACGTCCTCACTACCCTCTAATGAATCAGGAGAAGGCATAAGGGATTCCAGGGGGTTACTGCTGCCTCCAATGATAAAGTTGGGCAAAGCAGAAGTGTGTCATTCAGGAAGTATATAAGGCTACAATGACCTCCTGCAAGTCAAATAACAATCTAAAATTAGGGGAACATGAGGACAAGATCCAGGGAAGACCACAGGTGAGTTAAGGTAAAGTAAGAGGAAACTTTGTCATTTAAATATTGACATGTTCTATAGTAGATAGTTCTAAATGTATAGCCAGCTTCAGCTGTAGGCAAATAGTCAGGTCCTTGCCAATGGCCGCTGGCTGCCCTGCTTTTTGACCACAAACGTGGGGGCCGCCATTGCTCCGCCGTTGCTGTAGTACCTCCATATCGCCGCTAGGCCCCCATTGAAAAGCATTGGACTTTAGACACGTTAAAAACGACTTTAAAGCCTGGTTTCAATTGTTTCAACACTAGACTAGGCTAGATCTTCCTCCTGAGATAACGCTGGGTTAATAACAATATATGAAACCAGGCTGGTTTTCGTAATATGATTTTTTGAAATCTCGTATTTAACGAGGCTCGGACTGTTAGCATTGGAGCAGCGCGAGCTACACGTCACGCAAGGGCCGAGTCTACGGTGAAAATCCCGCCCGTATGCCCTTTTTAGGAACATGCTTCGTCAGAGCTGGGGAGGGGGAGCCTGTAAATCCGCCATGAATTGCCCCACGGCCGTGGTCAATCTGGTAAACGGGGAGGAGTGAGCATAAGACGTCCATTATTTTCTACAGTCTATGGTCCTTGCCTAAAGTCCAGCCGTACAGAATGTATTCTCTGCCCCTGGAGATGACTTTGAAAAACATTATTGTCTATGACAGAGGTCTAAATGCCTCTTAATGAGTATATTATCATTTCCATATGCAGCGAACAGAAGTGAAAGGAGTTATAAAAAATTAAGACATTTTTGTTTCGAAGATCAGTCCAAAACATTGAGACTTTTGTTGAGACTAAAGATTGTGCATTAGTATAGGTATAGATTGATATACCCTATAAGGGGATTCAAACCCTTCATCAGATCAACACACAAATCATTGCTTTAGTTTGAAAAAGACACTTTCAAAATCAGAAGCACATTAGCAAAGAAAAAGATTTCTATAAAAGTATATTTTGAACGCTTTGATTTGAATAATTCCAAGATTTTCTGCATCTTCAGTCCGTTTCTCAGGGCTGTGATTGGCCAGGGTAGAATAGTCTTGAATTACTTGAACACCCGGAGGAAACCTATGCAGGCACGGGGAGAACATGCAAACTCCATGCATAAAGGTCTCGTCCAGGTGGGAATAGAACCTGGAACCTTCTTGTTGTGAAGCACGAGCACTAACCGCTGTGCTACCGTGCCGTTATCAGATATTTCCAGAAAAAGTGTGATTTAGAATATTGTTTTTCTTTGAGCATAAATTATTATTAAGTAATGCCTATTGAGTGGGGAGGAGTGCACGTTTGCATTATCGCAGAGGAAAACATTAAAAACACAACATTTGTTTGTCTTCCAACCTCAGTCCAAGAAATGACCTTGTTTGTGTTGCTGTATACAAAATCTACACATCTCTGCGCCCTTCATTGATAAAAAAGAAAGAAAGAAATGACTCCGTCCTTGTGCAGACCAATTAAGCCATTAGTATGGCTGGTTTGCTTTCACGATAGCCTTGAAGTTCAGCAAACCCGGTGGACAAACTCTATTTAGCCACAATCACCAGTGAATAGGAACAATGCAAACAGCAGTCCATTTTGGCAGGCTATACCTTAGCGCTGAAAGGTCTGTGAAAGGGCAGATGATGTCAGCAGTTTGTTGGTGAACTGCTGTCAAATGGCTTTAGAGGCACGTACATGTGTGAACTGTATACAGAATGTGACTTTGAAACGGTTCACTAGGATGAGTTGAAAGAGTTCAGTTTGGCAGAAAAAAAATTACAGTACAAGTAAATAAAAAGGATAGTGTCACTAATATAAACAAAGGAGTAAAATCTGCTCAACTATTGTAGGTTTTACTACAGGCTATGCTGCACAAAAATACAGTGAGATCTTGAAACATAAAGACATACATTACATTACCATGTTGTTGTTTTTGCCCTTACTAATAACAGCTGATTTGCCCACGGTTCTAAAATGCAAAACAAACAGTCTTTAGTTAAGAAAAAGAAAAACAGCGTACCATCCCTGCATATAGTGGTGCTTCCCAGGAAAGTTAGCGGGTCTAACTATTTGATTCCAAACTTTAGGAGACAGATACTTCTCAGTCTCAGGTGCCGTTTCTGCGGGAAAAGTCTCCAGTAAAATGCAGAGAGTTCTCTCATGATTGGCTTTTCTATGGAAACGATGAGGTGTCAACAAAACCAATGAAACTGCATCGCACGCCTTTTGTACAGCAAACAGCAATGTGTTCCTAAAACACTTCCTTGGATGTTGGGGATTTCTAAGGCGACTCTGGTGCTTTTTAAAGTAAAAGCAAGTCATTACAAATTACTTCCGGACCATTTTTCGATGCGAGGAGCTTCACAACACGATATAATGAGATTGTGAGTTTAGCCAGTCAATGTTCAGAGTGAGGCTGTGATGTGACCGTTCTGTGTTCGTCCTGTTCTCTCCAGTTCACAGGAGAACAGCCTCGCATTGAGACACGGAACCACCGCCTCCAATTTGTCGCCGTGAAAACTGCGCCTCATCTGATAGATGTTTAACAAGTCGATGAAAAGCTCTTAGTTACTTTAGTAACAGTACTATAACTGTAGGGCCTCATGTTTTTAGGCCAAAACCTTTCAGTGGGTAATACAGGTGTGGAATTTGGTACATATTCCTTACAGGCCCTTTATTGTTTGTTACAACTCAACGCTCTTTGTTTTCACGGACACTACATAAATAAATGATTAATTGAAAACGTTTGACTTTTTTAGATCCTTCTCCTTTCCAAATTGTATGATGATAATAATATCATACATTGCGACCCCCGAAATTGTGTCTGCACCCTGCACGGCGTACTCACTAAACTATTTAACCGTGAGGTCTAATAAGGAGCAGCAGAGGTCAAGAATCCATCAACCCCCCTGTCCCCTCTCCTCATTCTCATTCACTCCGCACATCTGCATGCCATTACTCCCCGATACTACGGAGACATTCACCTGTGAGGCAAGCTTTATCACCCAACACAATAATAAGTGACGAGTCCGACAGGAAGAAGCTGTTTGCAATGGTACAACTGAGGTCACAAGAGGAGAGCTTGCACATTCGAACGGAAATTTGGTGATAAATCTGCCACTGTTGTTGTCCAAATAGTCCGACCAACCTTGAGCCAAAGACACTTCCAAGTGAATGGGGATGAGATGAGAGTGGGCATCCTATCCACCGACTCATTAAAATCAAACTCTTAGCTGTTTAGAATTTTAATGCTGTATTGATCTTTTAAATCTATGGTCTACTCTTGTCCCTGTGTGGGCATACTGCATGTGAACAGAAGCCCACAGGGACCACTGAGTGCATCTTTTATGGAACATATGGGATCGTCATGCTTGTTTTGATTCACGAATAACATCTCAATGCATTACAGGCGAGCAACAAAACATGCTTCTGCAGGCTGGGTCCGTACTGTGTCCCTTAAGGTTCAGCAGCGACAGTGTGTAGTGCACATTAAATGATCACAGTCGCAAGGCAATCTTCCGATTCAATCAAACAATGTAGGGCGAAAACAACAGGCCTATTCATCATAATGCCAGCACTAAGCAATTTGTTTACCTTAATAAATCCTTTTCGGAGTCCCTCTGGGGGTAATACAAGTGATTGGGGGGTATTCCATCTCCCCCTGGTGTCTCTGGCCAGAAAATCACAATTGCAACTTTCCTGCACCGGGTCGGAGGCCCCAATACACACTAATGGAATCACGAAGAAGAAGCTAACAGGCTAACGGGCTAAGCTAACTGCGGGCTAGCACCACTTAAGCAGTATTTACAGCCAAGTTTGAGTAAAAAAAAATATCTCCATTGTGTAATTGAATGTACAATATCCCTCTCTCCCTTTGTCTTTTCTGTCAGCGTAGTATTTACTCTCACGGACAATTAATGAGTAAAAAAACGTAACATGCTACGGCACCTGCAGTGGCGCTTATGGCCGCGAGGGGCATGAGTTACTTAGTACTGATTTAAATCAAGATTATCCAGTTGCTTTGATTTGTTGGACTCAAAATAACGATCATATGCAGTAGTTGTTACAGCACCGGAGTTAGAAGCAGGCAGTGTAGGTATGTAGACAAGAAATGATTGGAAACCACTGCTGTCCTTGAGATGACGCACATCTGAGCTATAACTGTCAACACAAACTCTCCACAGCTGTGAAAATCCACCAACACTACATTCAGCGTGACTGGTCAGGGATTCTCAAGGACTCCAGTGATAATAAACCACGAACCTGTCACAGAGAGGTACATATTCAAGGTAACCTATAACATAACGGTCAAGCTATACTGAGGTAAAAACTCAACCTACATCTGAATCAACCAATTCCAAAGATTTTCGATTATTTTCATTGCAGGTTTTATCATTTATCCTCTTTCCTCCCACCCAAGCACATTTTCTTGTTGAGTTGAGCTTTACCCAAATCTAAAAGCTTCTCAACTGGAGAGCAACAGTGTAACGCCTCATTTGGAAGCTAAGACCGACAAAAGTGATCGTAACTTTTTTGTCATGTCGCCGCGTTTTTTGTCCAATTCTTTTTAAAGCATTTTTGTCTCGTTTTCGTCTGTGCTTTTTTATTGTGTTTTTGTCACATTTTTGTTACTTTTTGATGCTTTTTTTTTCTTTGAAAGAGAATGATTTTTACATACTGAGATATGTTCTTACCTGAGTTGATGAGTGCCTGTCTGGTCTTTGTGCGAGCCCTCAGTCAAGTTGAAGTGCTCGTAAGGTGTTTTTACACCTCATGATATAGTACCTCTTTTTATCCGCTTAGAAAATCGACTTTAATTTTGTGTAACTAGGCTTGGATTGTGTAACTACTCATGTATTTAAATTGGGGAAACGTGGAAGAGCTTGGCTTCTAACTTCCCCCCCATTTGGCCCAATAGAGGACAGGAGGAGAGGTTGAATGCTAACAACATCTTTGCTCTTTTTGAATGACTGAGCGCACGCGTAAACACCAGACATATACCCATCAACTCGTCTAAGCTCAGGTAAGAACATATCTCAGTATGGAAAAACGGTGGCCTGTTCCTTTAAGCCTTTGGATTTGGGTAAAGCCAAACTGGAGAAAATGTGCTCGGTTCAGGTGGGGGTTAAGAGGTTTAAAAAAAAAGTTGCCAAAAAAAAAAAAATACATTATGGCTTCTTACTTTTTCTTATCTAACAATGGGATGTGAGTGTGAATAGGTAACATTAATCTCATTCATTACAATGCTAATGCTATTTACCTGAAGTAATTCATTGCAATAAATGCCATGAAAGTGCTACGCTTCATTTAGTCGCTGCTGGCATTTGTCTGTCGGTGGTGCGCGTGAATCTGCAGGTGTTTGTGTGTAGCGCACGGATGGTGAGAGACGGCCAGGCAGTTGCTGTGGCACGTTACATCTGCAGCACTTGCGCACTGGCTACACATGCGCCTCCGACTTTCCGCGTATAGTAAAGAAGCAAAGACCTCTCTCTTCTCCCCTCCACGCTCCGGTGCTTCCCCCAGAATCTTCTCCAGCCTTTACCCTCTCTGTCTAGATTTTGTTGGGCAGTGCTGCAGTCCGGTACAACAAGTCCTCCAGCCGGCGGCGCGATGGCTGTTCCCTGCTGCGGGTAAACGGGATACTGTCCATGGGCCACGCACGATGTGAAGCCCCGCTACATCACAGCAGGCTCCGGGATGGAACAACGAGGCTTGTGCGCGGCGATTGTGCTCCTACCGCTCGGCGTCCTGGCGCTGTCTGTCCGTGCAGGTTAGTTTTCATATTATTATTTTTTTGGAGGGATGGAAGCCATTAGCAAAACAGTCAGGAGTAAGAGTTTAACGCGAATGGTGTAATGTTGTGTTGCATCACACAAAGGTAGGAATTCTATACACTTGAGATTTGCCCATGCATGATAGAAGAAGAAGAGACAAAGACAAAAAAGAAAGAAAACAGTAATGCAACTTAAAATGTAATGATAACAGCTGTGCAAGCTACTGCTGCTTGTGTTCGTGCAAGCCTTTGTAGCAACCCTATAGTTCTCTGTGTTTGTTTTGGCTTATCTTAAAGTTGGTTAAAACTGCTGATTTATAAAACATTGATATATTTCAGATTATTGAAAGGTTTTAGGATTACTGCAGGCTATGGTTCTCAATAAGAAACGGAAAAAGTTGTGGAAACATCAATACGGTAATGACTTAAAAACTGCAATGTAAATATAGAGAACATTAATCATACTGTTGATTTTAATTGACTGAATGAAATCCAGTTAATGAGCATATAGGTTACATTTTTAGATAGCAAATCAGAATAATGAGTATCTGGTCGGTGGGTCATGGAGATCCACCAAGTTTACAAAGCATAGCATGTGTAATTGGGAAATAGGAAATACATCAGGATTTTTTTTTCAAAGTATGCAGTTCACTCTCATCGTTCACTGCCTATTGCAGCTTGAACAGTCGGGTTCTTGCTGGTGCTGCATCTGTGTAACTGTGTTCTCAGATTGGCTTGTAGAAAAAAAGTCTTCTCTGCACAGTGTTGGATGTGATGTAGAAGCTCATGAATGTTTGATTATATTGCATATTTTTAACATGCAATACTGCGCCGGAGGCGCAGTATTGCATGCTCTTACTTATGTAAGAGCATACACAACACCTTACCCGACTTGTTATGTAAATTGAACAAAAATGAATGTTAAAGAGGGAAATGAGAGTGAGCGCAGTGCTGCAAGATCAATTGCAATTCATATGGTCGCAATCAAACAGCACAATCCCAGAGTTTAGAGAACAGTTGTCCTCCGCAAAGTGCAAACATCAATGTCTCGCCATGGAGTGTTCTTACAGTTTGTAACACCTGCTAAACATGTAGTTTAAACCTCTTCAAAAACATTCTGAAATGCCTATGTCTATTGAATCTTGATTTAAAATGTAACTAGCCAAAGGCAATACATTAAAGTATTAAGAAAAGCAGTGAAACTCAGTGGCAATAGTTCTGTGAATCTCTTTAGAAGGAGTCAAACCTCGTGATGAAATAGCATTGCAATATGCATCCAAGCCAAAGATTCCTGATTCTCAAAGTAATTGTCATACGTCTAAGTTTGCACTGCCATCGTGTCCTTGGATAAAACTCACGACACACCAGGTTATGAACAATATTATACACCTATGCATAGTCTGGCATTAACTATGGGGTGTGCATGCTGTCAGGTGTGCAGGAGTTTTCCACCCTGGACAAAAAATTCTTAAGCTGTCACCTGCACTGATTGTTTTAGCGTTGTGGAAATTTCGCTTGTCACTTCAAGTGGCTTCATGATTTATGGTCTTTTAGCAGCAGGCGCAATACAGTAGGGAGAGGTTTACTATAGTGGTACCACCCTTTGTTCTTAAAAGCTATTCTCGTATCAACACCTCCGTTTACGCTGACCTGGTATCTGCTTGTTAACTGTGAACAGCAGTCAAGCTGAATGTCGATTCAGTGAGGGGGGTTTTCCTTCTTCACTAAGACGGCCTCTTTCACCCCTCTCTCAAACCAGCTTTTCTCCTTGGGTACATTTTTAGAATACAGGTGGGTGGTAGCAATAACAAGGTAAACGCCTCTACTTGTACGCGTGTATACAGCCTGCTTCTAAAAGAGCATCAGCTGCTGACAAAGCCAAGGCGATTTGTCTGCTAACACTAAAACAACCTAGTACAGCCCCGAGCTTTACTACGGGGAATTTACAAACACACATCATCAGCAAACATATCCCGGCTTTCTGAGTGCCATGTTATAATCATGAGAAACCAATGCAATAGAATTACACAATCGATCTCATTTATGCATGGATTTAAGCCTGAAGTAAAAAGGGAAGAATCTCTATGAATGGATCTCATCATATTGATCCTTCCCAGTTTCCATAGTCGCCTAAACTCAATATATGTCAAATATGGAGTCCATCTTATTGGCTCACTACCGTGTGCCGTGTGTGAATGACCAATACAAGACAAAAACAACATTTTACAATTTCATTGCATAAGGAACGACCCACACCACAAGATGGAAACATCCTTTTTTTCAAGTCATCTATTTTAATATTCAGCAAACTGAAATAAAGCATTGGTCACTTGTTGACAATTCTTACTACTTTTAAAACTTAAAAAAAAATATATACACAGCCATATTAACTCATTCCTCCACGTATGAAACAGCCTTACAGCACCAGTTCTAGATTAGTTGTTGATGTGAGCTGCACCAGTCTTCAGGAGGAGATCATGTGATTTATCCCCTGCTCGAGAGATGCGATATTTCACCTCCCATTTGTGGACGGACCGGATTCTTAACAAGGGCTTTTGTAAGTGTGCGGCTGCTAGATTTCAGCTTTGGCATTGGAGGATGTACGGGAATCCCTCATTGTGTTTCTGTGTGTGGACATTTTAAGATAGATAGGAGGGCACACAAAAGAGGAAATATGAAGACTCCTGCTTAAAGATGTTCCCCCAAAAGAATTTCTCTATCCAGATATTACACAAGAGGGTAGACTGTGTTGAACTGAGCAGTTTTATTCAGCCACTCAATGAAGGAGTTCTAAAATCCCCAAAGTAGTGCAGAGGCGGACAATAGAAATGTAAATGTGAGTATGCAGATTGAATAGTATTGTACAGTTTTCAATGATGTGCAGACCAAGAAAAATGTGGTGTAAAACTATGCAATTATGTTTTATGAGTATTTGTTGTACAGGCCAGTTTGCTAATATTACCGGATTGTGGAAGAATCCCTATGTTTGTTTTATTTTTCCAGTCAGGAATTAGGCCAGGTTTACACTTTCTTGTGTGTAGAGCCAGATGCTTGTTTGGCCTTGGACTTGCCTTGGACAATGCACTCAGAAAAGAGGGGCCATATTGCGGTTAATACTTTCAGCATGCACTGTTTTAAAACACAAGGCTATCTTCCAAAGCAGACTTTTAACCCCAGCTGAATAAAAGGATTCCCCAGTCCTAATGGGATTTGTTTTAGAGAACACCCGACATGCACTCCCAGTTATTGCCGTTTGTTAGATTTTGCTAAGAAGCAGTAACTTGGACATTGCTACCATTGGATTGTTACTTGTATTCTGCTAATAGATGTCTTCTTTTTGCCTCTCCAGACAGTATAATCCAAATACAGACGGTATCATGGTCATCCACATGTTTTACCATTTTAAAGCAGTACTGAGTAACTCATGCCCCTAGAGGCCATAAGCTGTCTGTAAATACTACGCTGACAGAAAAGACAAACTGAGAGAGGGATATTGTACATCCAGTTACACAATGGAGATCACTTATTTTCTCCCAAACTTGGCTGTAAGTGGTGCTCGTTTGCCTGTTAGCATCTTCTTCGTGATTCCATTAGTGTGTATGTATATTGGGGCCTCGATGAACCGATGAAGCTGAAAAGACCCCCCCCCCCAATCATCCCATTAACACTTGTATTACCCCCAGAGAGACTATGAAAAGGATTTATTAAGGTAAATAAGTTACTTAGTACTGCTTTAAATAACTTTTATTTACAGTATGTGTGAGTTTAGGAGTGAGGACTGTGTTGGTCTTCATTTCAAATTTTCCCCACCCTTGGCCTTTTAGTTATAGAGGAGGGCTTCCTTTTTTATTTATTTATCTATTTATTAGGGACGATGCAATCCACATAGTTACAATTCAGGTTACCAGCTGATGCGATGCATAAAGAGCTTCTCGCTAATGCCAATTTTCAACTCTTGTCCCCTGTTCTTCTTCTCCAGCCTCGTGCAACCCTTATCTGCAAGAATGGATCACTGAAGTGTTGGAAGCTCAACTTGACCTTGTATTAACACACACAATACGATCACCCTCCACACTAATGGCTAATGGTTAAGTGCTCACACAAAGTAATATTACAAATGTCAAGGACTAACTTTGATGTCGCTGTTACATGTCAAGCCTGTTGCAAATGCGGATTGCAATCTATTCTCGAAGACCCCTACACCCACCTACACTGAAGCCTCAAACACCATTACAGGATATTAACATCACGGTTATGGCTTCTGTAACATCCATCTTCTAAACTTCCATCTTCTTTTATTACGGTGTGGGTTGCTGAAAAGGAAAAAAAAAAAAAAAAAAGAACATCTCTGGAGCCTAAGTCTAATGAGAAGTGCGTGGGCGATGGGGAGAAGCTCGGGGAAGAAAGATGTATGTGTGACTTACAGAGTGCAAGACAGAGACAGATGAGAAGCAGGGGCTTGTGGGTAATTAAGGCTGGTATTAATGAAAGAAGCTGTGTGTTGTGGGCTACAGGGAAGACAAGCAGAGACGGCGGAGGGTAAAGGGGTTGAAGTTTGCAGAGTAACATGTGCTTATTGTGTTACAAGCTGTGCTAATCGAAATGTAACACTATTAGTGGCGATATTGCCATTTTAGCCACACAGTTCAATTCTGTAGGCTTTGGTCCATACCGCCTTGTGTGTGCTCCTTGTGTCTGGTTTGCATCTCAGGGAGACCATGAGGGAACACCTGGTAACCTGGGTCAGTGGTGTGCGAGTGAGGGGTATGTTGAGGGTGTGTTGGTTAAGATCAGTCTACCCCGAAGGCAGCAGTGGCTACACCTTATCACCACTAGGGCTGGGTACCGTTAAACAATACCTGTCTGGGATATTTTAAAAAAAGGGTTTAGGTACTAAAATATAAGAGTATCAAAAAGAAATCTAAAATCTTTATATTGAAGTTTTGATGCTGTTGAAAATTGCGGGGAAAAGGAAAAGTTTGGATGAAATTGAATTGAATTGAATTTGGGCAAAACGTTGGGAAAATTTGGGGGGACAATGGGGGGGAAATTGGAAATAATGTAGTAAAAATTTTGAAATTGGATCTAGCTTTCTTGTTTGTTTCACCTCAAAGTCTGTTTTATAGTTCTATATGATAAATATTTTAGTATAGGTATCGAAAAAAGTATTGTAAACCAAATATCGTTAAAGTACTGGTATTGATTTTTTTTTTTTACGGTACCCAGCCCCAATCATCACAGAATATAGAGTAGATTAAAAATGTCCTTTTGAAGATTCTCTCCCCCTTCCCCTTTGCTTGTTCCAAATAGTGTTGCTGCAGTAGGAAGAAACACATACATTATGCTTCTTCTTTTATGCCACAAGAAATGCATAGCAAATATAATACCGTGAGCTTAATCCTGTACTTGTTTAATATTTGTAAGTTCTGTGGCAAGTGTTATGTGGATTCGAGATATAGTACTGTATATATAAACTTCTCTAATGTCTCTTATAAAGGCCCAGGAATTTTGCACCCTACAGAAATCTTAGCCTTTGTTTCTGTGCTACAATGTGTGCTCATGTGCCCGTCTGTGTGTGTTTGTGTGTTAGAGACACTGCTGTCTGCGCCCCTGAATGTGACCATCCGAGAGATCGAGGTGAACTCAGCAGTGGTCACATGGGAGATCTTAGAGGGGGACCCTGTCATTGGTTTCGCCATCACACAACAGGTAACAATAATCATTTAAATCAATTTTTTTAGATTCTATTATTATTTTTACAATATTCTATTAAAACAAGAAAGTCCAGAAAGAGACATTTGTAAAACATAGTGTTAGTATTAATTAAGAATGTTACAAAACGATATGATCTCTGTGATACAAATGCTACATAGTGAATCAAATTTGAGTCAAAGTGGCTTTTTTCATTGTTGCAACAATAGAAAATCACAAAGGCTGCATTTTCTTTATAGGTATAATGTGTTAAATAATATGTCCACATTGGTACGTATGTATTGAACTTGTTACTGTCATTTAGAATTTCAAATACATTTTTTGAAATGCATGTGATTCTTGGATTTGTTTAGCAGTTCATATTTCAGCCTCTGCAAGTGTTAATGCTTCTGAAATTATATCAAATGTGGACGAAAAAGTGAATCTTGATTTGAAAAGATTATTTTGTTAAAGCAGTACTAAGTAACTTGTTTACCTTAATAAATCCTTTAGTCCCTCTGGGGGTAATACAAGTGTTAATGGGATGATTGGGGGGTCTTTCATCTCACCCTGGCGTCTCTGGCCAGAAAACCACAATTGCAGCTTCGCTGCCTGCGGGTCGGAGGCCCCAATACACACTGTTGGAATCATGAAGAAGAAGCTAACAGGCTAACGGGCAAAGCTAAATGCGGACGAACACTACTTAAACAGTATTTACAGCCAAGTTTGAGTGAAAAAGAAAATTATCTCCATTGTGTAATTGGCCCACTAGGGGCATGAGTTACTTAGAGTTACTTAGTACTGCTTTAAAGCTTTAAAGCAGTACTAAGTAACTCATGCCCCTAGAGACGATAAGCGTCACTGCAGGTGTCGTAGCATGTTGCGTTTTTTTACTCATTAATTGTCCGTGAGAGTAAATACTACACTGAAAAATTGAAGCAACGCATACCAGAAGTACTCTCAGAGGTGCAGATGTTGAGGAAAATCTTCATAAATACAAAAAATGAAAATAAATACTACGCTGACAGAAAAGAGAAAGGGACAGAGGGATATTGTACATTGTGCCACAACTCAATGACACAATGAGATTTTATTTTTTACTCAAAGCTTGGCTGTAAATACTGTTTAAACTAAGTATTGCTTTAATCAAATTGCAATTGCAATGTTTATCAGAAAAATAGCATTGAGATATTTTTTCTCCAAAAGTTTGCAATCACTGGTGAATTAACATATTCACACTAACTACAGAAATAGATCAATGTACACAGGCAAAGGAAACAAAGTCCAAGGACACAATTGCAGTATGTGCTGCCAAAAGTGGAGATTGAGCTGTAGAATTGAATGAACGTTATGCTTCTTTGGCCCCAATTCATTCATTTAAGCACTTTGAACTGAAAAAAAGTAAGATTTCCCTGACATGGTAGCAGCATATGTAGTACTCCTATCTAAGTGACTAGTGAGTACGACTTGATCAAGTTTGACAGTTGGAATTGCACTGTGTTGCCTCTGTACAACTTGAGAAAATGGGCACTGTTTCTATATTAGCATCATGAAAAGAAGATCTGAAATGTTCATCTTTAAAATAGTTTTTAAGAAATATGCACAAATTGTTGTCTTACTTTAGCTGCAGGCAAACTTGCCTTTGGTGAGGGTGGACTTTCAAAAATCTCTCGGCTCCAAGGGTCTTTGGGGCATAACATTACACTTGGAATAATTAATTAGCTATCTATTTTGTCATATTTTTCACACTTATTGCCTAAACCACATCTCACTGTTGTTCCGTTCCATTGGTCTGTGTACAGTACCCCTTTGTGCACGCATATTAAACAGGCTCAGAAAAGTCTCGCTTTAATTGTGCGGTAAATAACACTGGCCCTGAGAGATCTCTCGGGCACCAATTGACCTGAGGCAGCAGTCCAGGCCCGACAACAATGTGGGTTTTCACAGTCACTGAATTACTGCTTCCTTAAGCATAATTACACCGCACTAAAAACTGTGGGCTTACTGAGCTTTCCCCCTCAAACACTTAAGCAAAAGACTTTTTCCTCAAATTGTGCAGGAGAGGGAAAGAAACACTTTGCGACCATAAATTTGCATCTCTAAGTGAACACTCTATTACAGGAGGCTTTATCAACTAAGGTCAAATCTTTGCATAAATTAATAAAACATGTATAGATGAAAGCCCATACTCGCTGGTTACCATGAATCTAGTAGATAATATAGTTTGTCATATTGGTATAGATTGGTGAAGGCGCAACGACGAAACAAACACTAAATTGGATCTAAAAGATATCCAAAGTAGACCTAAAATGAACTAAATTATGTCTAAACTGGGTGTTTTGAAACACCCATTTGAAAGAGATGAAACAACATCAAAAGCAAAAAAAAATCCAGCACAATAAGTTTTGGCTCTGAAACTGTGTCTATCGTATGTGCAGAAGAAGGACGTGCGGATGCTGCGCCTCATTCAGGAGGTGAACACCACCACTCGCTCCTGTGCCCTGTGGGACCTGGACGAGGACACCGAGTACATCGTCCATGTGCAGAGCATCAGCATGGGAGGCAGCAGCCCCCTCAGTGAGCCTGTCCTCTTCAGAACGCCCAAGGAGTCCGAGAAGATGGCCTCACAGAGTCCAGGTGAGAACGAGACAGTCAGAAGAGAATCAGGAGACTGGCATAAGGCTGAGATACAAAATAGATTATAACAGGATTCTTTTTTGTATTTAATCAAGGTTCATTTGCACTATATTTCAGTGCCTTTTCTTGCTTTAAGGTGTAACTAAAGCCATCTGCTGCTTCTGAAAGATCTCTCTCAGAGCATGTTGGAGGAAGACCAATAGGAGGAGTGAGAGGCACAAAGCATCTGTTTGAGCATAGCGCTACTAAGTACTGAATCACAATATTACATCACTGAAATAGCAAATTGTCCCTGGAATCACATTTGGAGTTTTTATTGCTATAGCGCCCAATCCTAGACTGAGGTGTGATGCGTACTCTTTTGAATGGACAGATTTGGATAAATTAGGTAGAGATTTTAAAAAAGTGGCCATAGTTTCTGCTTTTATGGTGAAGATGGATTGTTGCTAAAATGACTATGAAGAAAAGAAAGGCACTATATCCAACATGCTGAGGCTCGTGTCCTGACCAGGACCAGGAAATACGACCATAATATTAGTCCACTGCTCCGGTCTCTTCTCTGGCTTCCTGTCGTTCAGAGAATGGACTTTAAAATAGCTCTGCTTGTGCACAAGTCTCTTCATGGTCGGGCACCGAAGTTTAGAGCTGACATGTTACAGCCGTATGAACCACCTCTGGCCTTGAGAACCTCAGTAAGGGGTGGTTCTGGTGGTTCCAAGAGTCACTACATGCAGCTAAAATCTGGGACAGAAAGGGCCTTTTTATATGTAATTTATATGTTTATATATATATTTTTTTATTGTATTTTATTGTATTTGTGTGTTTGGTGTTGATGTGAGGCACATTGAGTTGTCTTGTCCACAAAATGTGCTATACAAATAAACTTGCCTTGCCTTGACTTTAACAGCTGCAATTTACAATGACCTTTATTGTCCATTCTACCATACAGTATATAGAGAACTGCATTACTCTCAAAAGCTTGATGAACAAAGCTAACAAAGAAACAAAGAAAGCAGCAACAACAAGATATACGATAGAGGGCAGCTGAAGGAGGGATGGGGGGAGCTTCCTGACTTTGGGTGAAGCCGTCCTTCACTCAGTTGGTACTTGGCCTGGATCTAGACTGCAGTCTTTTCCATTTTGGCAGCAGTCTGAAGAGGCTGTGAGATGGGTGCTTACTAGGATTACCCTCTAAGATTTTTATGAATGGATTGAGAGTCTCGATTATTCATACATTATACGAACAAATGTGTGAATGAGACATGAGAGAGTGCTTGTAAATGTTTTCCTCGATTTTGTTGTGAACAAAAAATACCAATCCTTGCATTTTCACTGCCCTGAATCTGCCAATCACAGTCACACGCTATGCATGCCTAAATGAACTAATGCTGAATATTCAGGTTTCCTGTATTGAGCAGCAAAAACCCACTGCACTATTAGCTCATCTCAGCTTTGACCTTAACTTTATGATATCCTTATATTTGAACTTTATTTCCAATACTCTAACAAGTTCTTCTCCCTTGCACTCTCTAACCAAGACATGTCTGTAGGTCATAAAAAATTCAGAGGGTTCGGGGCTGTGTGAAAGCTTGGTTTTGCAGACAGGCAGGCAGGTACCCTCGGACTGTCAGACAGCAGTTAGCAGTGAAGCCGAGGGCCATTGGATAGTTGTAATAGTGTCAGGCCTGATTAATATGTGCGTATAAAGAGGAGGAGAGCTGTAACGGCACCGAGATTTAATCAGACACCTAATGAATGTTCCCATAAAACAACCATACAGGGAACTTCCATCAAGGTTGGAACCATTCTGCCTCACTTTCTGAAAGCTATATGGGACAGATGTTTTTTTTTTTCTCAGGTTGGGCTTTTCTATTGTTTCTACTGTTGGCCCATAGATACAGACGGCATCTCGTCATAGAAGGGGGCGTGGCTTCGCCGAGGGGGAAGCACAATTTTCCACTATAATTAGCCATTTTCTGGAGGAATATTAACTTATTTATCACACATGAATAAAGTCAAGTCAAAATCGGGTCCATATGGATATAGCAGATTGTTCAGAAGAAGTGAAAAAACGGCAGTCGTAGCTAGCGCTAGCAAGCGTTAGCATGTAGCATGATGCTAACATAAAGCATCATGTTAGCATTCTCCGTTATTTATGTAATTATGGGCTGTTGAACCACTTTGCTCTTCTCCATTCTTTGTATCTTTATTGGCAGTTTTTGAATAATTGGAAAAAGTCAAGATTTTTCTCTTCTTTGTTTTCCCCCTTAACTGTTTCAATGTTTCAAACATGGCGATTCCAGAGGTGCCGTCTGTATCTATGGCTGAAGTGTTGAATGTGCTGGATGAAGCTAAAGCAAAAGCACAAGTAGCTGAACTGATTGGAGGTTGTTATTGACCAACAGCGACACGAGACAAAAAATATTGTCTATTTTGTTTAGATATTACAGTTCTCTTTCATTCTCTTTGCTACATGCATGGAGGTCCCCACTGTGTTTGCCACACAAATTACAATTCCCAAGGCTTTATGTCACGTGTGGAACGTTCTATTAGAGTTTATTATGTCATTGAGGTCCCTAACAAGTCTGGTTATTTGGATAAATTACTCCACTCATTTGTATTCATTAGCATTCATTACTGTGCCATTTTCACGCTCATTTTGACTCAGTTTGTCCATGGCTCTAACTTTGGCTCCATTGATGCAGCCTGTGCACGACTCAGGCTATGACTCATTCACTTCAATAGCCTTAAAGGTGGAGCGATTCGTCAAAAATCCCTCCCCGTCCCGCTGCAAACTACCTCTTAAATTTACTTCGGCCTGTTTCACCGTCTCCCCAATTTCATTACAGTTGAGGTTTGCCACGAAATGACGTACATTTTTGACAGAATATTGGCTCTAGAATGGTGTGGTTAAAAGCCCTGAGGCAGGTCATACCAAAATCTGATTAGTCTGTCACAACAAAGCAGCAAAATAGTGCATCAAGGTGGTGGGTTTGTACTCATTTTTCTTTCGAGTCATGCTCTCTAGCTGTAGCACTGAAAGATTACTTGCATTTGTCTTGAATAGGGCAGGGTACTGTTAAACCACGATGGTGCATACCAAGAAAGTTCAGGTATTACTGATATCAGGGGAGAAAAAGGGATTGAAAACAGGTACAGAAAAAACATAAATAAATGAAATAATATCTTTAGATGCCTGTTAGGTCCAGGGACAGCACTAAAGAAAGTCACTTGGTTGCTTCAGCTCACATAAATGATACACATTTCAAAGAAATAGTCTTTTAGGTAATAAATTAACTAATTATTGTTCTGTTTTATGCTTCTAAATGACAAATATTTCACTAAATTAGAGATAAGTAGAATTATGCAGTACTACAACATGTAACAATATCTCTACTCAGAATATGAATGAAAGACAACTGATTGACAGTGGCATTGTTATGTACTTGTAATCATTGCTCAAGAAGATAACAGTAAAGAATGGCCCCAGAGACGCATGTTTTTGTGAAGAAACCAGTGAGTCAGTGTTTAAGCTGCTCAAGATGTTAGCATGCTACCGGTTAGCATTTAGCTTCAACAGCTCAGCTCTGACCTCTCCAAGAGAAAGCCCTGAACCACAAACATCTAGCCTTGGATACAACATGTGACTGAGCTGTTACTGTAGTATTTCCTCAGTGTTCATAGATGTGAGCCACACATGTGTTTATCGTGTTGAAACTAAATGCTAACAGGTAGCATGCTAAAGTCTTGAGCAGAGTAAACCCAGACTCAGACTGAGTGACTGATGTTGACATGACAAACTGTAAAAATCACAGAGAAAAGTTTTCTTCTTGAGCAATGATTCCGAGTACATAAAAATGCCACCGTCAATCAGTTGTCTTTCATTTTCATCCTGAGTAGAGACATTGTTATATGTTGTAGTATTGCATAATTCTACTTCAGTATTCAAAATGGCGTCCGGAACTATGCGGGATGTCATTGGAAACACATGTATAGATAGGTATAAAAAAAAGTATCGCTCAGGTATCAGTATCGTAAACCAAGTATCGGTAAAGTACTGTGGTTGGAAGTCTTGAAATCACAAATTGAATGGTTTAAATGAATGAATATCTGCTGCAATCTCAAAACTTGGCAAAAGTCGCCCAAAACATAACAATTTCAACTTACTTATGCTGGGAGAGGCAAAATGCTAACAACATTATTGGTCTTTTTGTGTGACTGAGCGCACCAAGATCGTCTCAGCTCAGGTAAGAACATATCTCAGTATGGAAAAACAGTGGCCTGTTCCTTTAATTCCATCGCAATGCGGGTGCCAGCAAAGTATGCTAAGTGTGCAAACCCATTGCTTCCTAAATACTATGAAGAGAAGAGTATTTCCATTAATATGTGCTACAAACATACTCTATTGGTTGTATATTGATCTCAAAAGTCTTTAGTTCCTTCCAGACCAGTATTTATCTCCCCCCTGAGCCCCTGGCAGTGTGACTGACTGTGTCGGACATGATAAAACTGGAAGTGCTGCAGCAGGAGATAAGGTTAGCCTGTGCAGTGAAGAAAGACAATGGGAGGTATATAGTAGAGGCCCTCACAGAGTGCTATGCTACAGTTGATAGGATTAGGGAGTGAATATGCTCTGGGCAGGCAGTAAGGGCCACAAATGGAGTAGCCTATAAATGTCTTGATGAAATGCGCCTATGAGAATTTGATATGGTTACGTTCTGCATTCTGATTATGTCCTCTGCGTATGTTAGTATAACATGAGCAGTATATTCACTCTCGCTCAGGTTTACAATGGTGCGTAGCGTTATACAACATGGCCCATAAAATACAAATACAAACAAAACTCCTTTTTATTCCTGAGGCCAGAGCTAAACACGGCACTATATCTTATTGTAAAATAAATTGCTTGAAGAATTTCAAATTACGTTTGACCCCAAAATTTCATTTGCCCTTGAGACATTTTATGAATGACTTGTTTTATTGACATTTATTGACAACATTATCACAATTCTTTTTTTTAGTTTTAGTTTTTAGTTTAGTGAATCTCAGTTGTAAATGTGAAATGACATCTTGGAAGAATATTTTGCTAGCCTGTAATTTAAGAGTATAGTGTCATATGGAACTAAATGAAATGCATTAGACAGCCATATGAAGCTTGAAGTTCTTGATTTTCAAGGGTTTAGCATTTACTGGCCATAGGCAAAAGGAAACATAAGCTTTTTATGAGAACCGTTGACCCAGTATTGTGATCTCCAGGTAGATAATAAAATGATAAATCTTTTTTCTTTGTTAAGTAGTTGTGGAGCCGGTCTTTTGTCTGTTATTGACAACTTTATGCTGTTTAGATAAGGATTTTTGCAGTTCAAGTCTTTCAATCACAGTGATGTAGATCCAGCTGCCCTGTCTCCAGACCAGATCACCTGACCTCTCTAAAGACTGACCTCTCAGGCTAATAGCAGCGTTGTGTGGCCCCACAGGTGAGGAGGAGTTCGCTCACGCCGCACAGCTCCGGGCCGGGGAGCTCATCATCATTGTGGTGGTGCTCGTCATGTGGGCAGGTAATCCTCCTCTACAAAGCACATTTATCACCACGCGCACAATAAGAAGCCGAGTGTCCACGCAGTGCTGAGCCAGAGGTCCCATTAGGAGACAGGCACACAGCAGTGGCACCGTCATTTCTCAGTGTTGTGCATCGTGGGGGGTTGAGGGTGAGTCTACTGTGAGTGGGGTGGATTCAGGGGGACGTAGCATCAATATTGCAATAGAATCTACGCTGATTTAATGGCAGGCTCAAGCTTTAAGTTTTTTCAAAGGGTCTTACAAATCAACACATCAGTAAAGTTCATTGTGTCTATATAAACATTGTGCCTCATCCCAGTCCAAGTGGGATGAGTCTGGATGGTAAAGTCCTAGTGTGTGACTAAAATAACTATGCACTTTTATCAGTTTACACTTGTCGTATTTTAATTTTAGATTTTATGTTCCACCAAGGACAGTAGGTGAAGACTCGCACACAACATGACCCATTTTTATTGAGTCAGTGTTATGTTTTGTTTTTTATGCAGTGTCCTTGTCAAGAATACATACATTTTTAAATTGAATGTATCTGTATGTTATGTATGTGTACAGTCTAGATCAGGGGTGTCAAACTCAATTTGGGTTGTGGGCTGAAATTCAGCTCCCACGGCGGTTTGCGGGCCACATATAATGTAAATAGGAAAATACTACTGAGAACATTTTTCCAATAAATGAATAATAATAATGAGCTGTGATTTGGTCAAAGTCCCAACTTGACTGCTGCCTGATCAAAAACAAGGGCTTTCACTTGTACTTGCACTTTACAAGCCTGTGTCACAAGGTTCTCAAAGTACTACTACTTTACCACGTGGCTATAATGTGTTGTTTATATTAGTGCCGTCTGCTGGACACGTGTGAAAATCTATCCTTTTTTATATATATAAGCTGCCCCCTAGTGTCTGGAATGAGCATTCTGATTATTCTTTAAAAAATCATAACTCCGCATTGTACTATCGCCAGACAAAATTTCACAAGCTATATTGGGGACCACCAGTTCATTTTCTTGTAGGAGAGGTGTGGCTTACGATCGTCCATAGCCGTTTATTGGGCGCTACGAATGTCGTATCATATGCGTCTGCGTGTAGCCAAAGCCAATCGTATCAATTGTATCCGATGACACATAACATACCCGTTGTAAATTTTCGAGCTAAACTATTTAGAACACGGTCTAAACCTTGATCGAAAGATGGAGTTGCTGCTGTCATGTTGGATCTGTAAATATTTTTATTTTTATTTATCCGTAAACAAACTGCAAGCTTCCGTATGTCGAATAGTGCGTCATCGTCTTGCCGCCCCTCCCCGTTCTGTGATTGGTCCACAAATCCATGTGAGGATTTCAGCCATGGTCCCCAGGCTGAAATGATTCGGGCGCATACAGCAGCATGGGTATTCCCAGGCTAAACTTCGCATAGGAATCGGCTAGAGACTTACTTTTTTTTATTACATACTCTGAAATTTCTGCTCTACAGGGCAGGGGCCGGATTAAATCATCTCGCAGGTCTGATCCGGCCCACGGGTCCTATGTTTGACACCCCCAGTCTAGATACAGACCCTAAAGTGGTAGCCAAAGTTACGGTATGGTAAACAACAGCGCCGTAGGCTATGTACATTTGCATATTTTTTCCCTGGACAATGGTCACTATGAAGCCTTGTATTTGTCAAACTTATATCTGCGTTGAATTTACCGTACTTATCTACCACATTCTACACTGTACATTAATAATCACAAAGACATTTACAGAGCAGTACACATATGGATGATCAGTGCTGTATATTTAAAGACAAGATAAGATAGGACTTTATTGATCTCACCATGGAGAAATTGTTGCAGTTGTTACATCATACAAACATCACACATTGAATGACTCCTATATTACCCTTGTGCAATAGAGTGTAAAGAAGTCAATCCAAGATCACTGGAAGTACTGTTTTCTTAGTCTTATTTAGCACAGTTCCCGCACATGCAAATCTAGTTTCTTGCTGACCCACTTACAAAGCCTAATGAGATACAAATATGGCCTGAATACTGTAGCATCCACGTACTGTTGAAGCTTATACACGTCCCCTGCCAATTATCCTGGAGGAGACGGGGCAAAGGGAGCAGTTCAAATAGAAGTTGCAGTACAAGTAAAAACACCGCACTGGTTATGAATTTACAATACATGACTGAGTTTGGAGCAATCTTATTCTAATTGAGCCTATGGGGCATCCTGAGTGGAGATCACATGAGGCTTGTATGGACAGATTTTGTCTCAACGGCACTGTGAATTAGGTAGTAGGGCCTCTTTAAATTACTTATGTCTTGTTTTGTTAACCACTAACTATCCTAAAAATATATATTTTCTTTAGAGGGAAAGTTAAGTGATGTCACAACATTCTGACTTACAAAGCTTTAAATTCTGCTGCTCCTTCCTATATTGTAGACTTCGGAAGCCATACCATCCAAGTAGAACACTATGTTCCCGAAATTAGTAAAAGTAGGAGGTAGAACTTTCAGCCACCAGGCTCCACTTCTGTGAAATGCCCTTCCCGCTCATGTTAAGGTGGCTGAGACTCTCTCAAATGTTAAAACCAAGCGGAAAACCTTCTTATTTGAATGCGTATGGTTAACATTGGAGGATTTACAGTATATCGCTCTCATTTTTTTTACTTGTTTTTTAACGAATGTGATGGACTTATATTCAGCGCTTTGAGACTCAATGTGGGTGTAAAAAGCGCTCTTCAAATGAATACATATTGATTGATTGAACATAGCAACAGCATGGCAACAACATGTTGATATATTGTGTATTCATTCTATTGGTAAAATTCTACATTGATTACTTGTCAATAACGCATTAAAATCGAAATTTACAAAGTGAAAGATAAAAAAAAGGAAATCTACAACCCTCCGATGCTGCTGGGGAAACACGTGAGAAGCAGATCTTAAGCCAGGCTAATGGAATCGCCTGGCTGGAGGATTAACCTATTGTGCATGTTTTTGTTTAATGAGTATGGATCTTGCCTGAATGCACTGTATGCTGTGTGAGGAGTTGTTCACTTCTGTCACCACAGGCATGTCCTCCAGCTGCTGCTACACAGACAGCTCAATGGCTCATCTCTTTATTTGTCTTTAATTCCCTGCACACATCATCCTGCTATCTGATAAGTAAAAAAGTGCTTACAGCTTCAAACGACCAAATTAGGATTCACACAGAATAATAGTTCTTCATTTTGAGTATTTGATTTTCGGAATAGGAGCTTCAGAGCTCCATCTGTGCAGATATTAATCATATGCCTATTGAATTTTAACTACATTTACACATCTTTGTTCCCGAGTTAAGTTGCTCAATACCACATTCTCACTATTGCTCTGTTGATCAGAGATTGTATTAGATTAAACGGTTAGAGTGTCAGAGATAAATCCAAAAACTTTATTACTTTATCAGTGTCTTTTGAGTTGTGAATAGGAAACTCTTTTACCCTTTCCATGTGTGTCCTAGGGGTGATCGCCCTGTTCTGCCGTCAGTATGACATCATTAAAGACAATGAGCCCAACAACAACAAGGACAAAGCCAAGAACTCCTCAGAGTGCAGTACTCCGGAGCATCCACAGGGGGGGCTACTGCGCAGCAACGTCTGAAACCAGCGCTGCGTCGCCTTCTGCAATAACCAACTCTTCCAACCTCAGGACCGGTGAGAAAATATTTGTTAATGTTGGCAATATGCAAGTGAAGGTCACATTTATCTTGGAGGCTCGATCAGTCTGAAAGCCTCACATGTGGATGCTAGATCTAGAACAGCTGCGGGACCAGCAGTATATTGTGTTTCTCTCGGGACACCGGACAGTGTTTAACTCACAGTGGGGTCAATAAAGTTTTTAGCATGACCTGATCGAGCTTATAAAAGTGTATAATACTGATGGAAGAACACGAAACAGCGCGATGTAAACGAGGAAAAGATGTGAGGCTGCAAAAGGTTAGCCGCACTCTTTATGCCATTTGCCATATATACCACGCCTCAGTAGACCTCTTTTTCGGTAAGCGACGCCCTCTCGCCAGTCACATAGTGCAACAGCTGCGCACATGCAAGATAACTGTCTCGTTTGGAGCAATGCTGTCCTTGTGCCAGGCAGAAGATCAAGCCCAGTGTGTCTTATTCTACAAAATCTACCCCACATTTACAATCTGGCCCTTCTGTTTTATTGACTTATATGTTTATATTCTGTTGTGACAAGTTGATACAAGTTGCAGCAGCATGACTCGGGGGCAAAGATTTGAAAAGCCTATGATTTATTTATTTTTTCTTTGTTCGATAGCAATAGCAGTAAGCCCTGGCCACAAAGCTGAGGAGGTCAGCATTCTTTTTCTATTTATTTTCAAAAAGTAAAACCATTTTGCTCACGCTTGAGTGCAATATATCAATAGAAAGATGAAATAAACATATTGGGCCAGATCTTGTGGCGGCGCACGGGGCGGCGCAGGCTCTTGGCGAATTATTTTCCGAGTGGCGGCGCTATATGTGCCATTCGCCTCCGCCACCTGTGAGGGGGCGTCACAAGAGGAGGCGACTGCACTGATGGAAACACGGCTGACATTCACTTCCTCGTTTACATTGCGCTGGCTTGCGTTCTTTCTTAAGCCTTAGGCTCTCACAGGTCAAACTAAAAACTTTATTTACCCCATCGTGAGCTAAACGATGTTCACGTCTCGAGAGAAAAAGAGCTACAGCGTCCGCTGTGGCGCGGATCGGCCCGTGCTTGGCGTGAACGCGAAGCAAAACAAAAGCACATGTTCACCCCACACAACCACTCTCCTGGACGCGGAGTCGATCTGGTTGGAGGAAAATGTGTGTGTCTCAACCCACTTAAATGCGCTAAGTCTGGAGTGGCAATATCACAAAGTGCGCTCCTACTGAGCGCAAAATGTCACGCTATCGTCTCCGTTTTGATGCACAAGATCGGGCCCATTGACTACCATAGTGCTACTAATGCATATATATATATATATATATATATATATAGTTTGTTACAATATTGCTTGGCTTGTGTCCAGTTCATATTCCAGTCTAATTTTATCTTCAAATTTCTTTATTAGCATTTTTTAAATTTCACACAGGCAGGATTTGAGGACAGTATATTGGTCTGAAAAAAGTAAAAAATTAAGAAAAAATTATAATAAAAAATGTCCCCACTACTCAGGTCTCCTATCCTGTCTCTAACCCCTTCACTGAACCCCCCAGCCCACCCTTCCCACCCATGATCCCCCCCTCCCCCCCATCTGCTAGGGGCCTGAAAGAAAGGAAAACCTGTAAAGCAAGAAGAGTCAAGAAAAAAAGGAAGAAAGAGAAGGAGCAGTAGGAAATAAGTTTAGAAAGAAAAAGATTGGAGAAAAAAAAGAAAAGAAAAGGAAAGGACAGTAGAAGAGAAAAGGAGTAAAATAAAGGAGTGAGCAAAAAAAAAAAAAAGATCTAATAGAGTTAAAAACAGAAATGCACTCACACATACATACCGTGAAGAAGGGTAGGAAAGGAGGGGAAAAGATAAAAATGATTAAAAAAAAAAAAAAAAAAAAAAAATAGATCATTTAAAAAAAAAAGGGGACACAAAAAAATAAAAAAATAAAATAAAAAAAAAATTAAAAAAAAGGAAAGAAAAGAGAGGGAAAAGAAAAAAAAAAAAAAATTATAATAATAATTAAAAAAAGAAGAAATGTAAAAAAAAAAAAAAAAAATAAAAAAAAAAGGAGGGGGAAGTGAAAAAGCAGGGAGGGGAAAAGTAAGACAGTCAATTGTGGTAAATATATTAGTGGATGAAAGGTATTGTCTTAGGCGTTATGTTTCATTTTCTCTCTCGTCATCCATGACCTCAGTGTTGTGTGAAAATGCATCCTCTATGTATTTTAAAAACGGGTTCCATGTACTGTAGAACCGTTTATGGGATCCAACAATGGAGGACCTTATTTTTTCAAGCTGTATACATTGTAAAACTTCTTGCAACCAGTTATTGATTGTTGGAGGTGCTTTATGTTTCCATTTAAGAAGAATTTGGCGTTTGGCCAGCAGGGTAGTAAAGGCAATGGCACATTTTATAGTTGGTGACATATTCAAAGACGTAGGTAAACCGAACAGAGCAGTTAAAGGGTTAGCAGGTATATTAATTTCATAAATTCGGGACAGTGTTAGAAAGATGTCCGACCAGTATTTATAGAGCTTTGGGCAAGTCCAGAACATGTGTCCATGGTTTGCGGGTGAGTTTTTACATCTAGGACAGGCGTCCGACACATCCGGGTGCCTTTGAGCAAGTTTTGCGTTCGTAAGATGTGCTCTATATGTTACTTTAAATTGCATCAAGGCGTGTCTTGCGCAGATGGATGAAGTATTTACCAGTTTTTTAATTTCCGCCCATTGTCTCTGAGATATCTTTAGACCAAGGTCGTCTTCCCATTTATTTTTAAAAATAGTTGTAGGATCTGGAATCATAGAATTAATCCTGATATAAATAAGCGAGGTCAGATGTTTTTCAGACCAATGATGATCAAGTAGTTGATCGAAGTCAGTCTCTGGTGGGCGATTCGGGTAATGAGGAAATTGTTTTTGAATGAAGTTGCGGATTTGTAAATACCGAAAAAAGTGATTGGAGGGTAAGCTAAACTTTGTGCGAATTGATTGAAAGGAGGCAAAAGTGTTTTCTTCATACAAGTCCTCTAGGCAGCAAAGGTCATTTGCTGACCACTTTGCAAAGGCCTGGTCTGAACCAGGTTTAAATAGATGGTTATTGTAAATTGGAGCTTTGAGCGAGGCTGCCGATAAGCCAAACCGATTTCTAAATTGAATCCAGATCTTAATTGTATTTATTATCACTGGATTATGAGAAATATCACGGGGTTTAATTGAGCTCTTGGAGCAGGCTATTGAGTGCAAGGAGAAGGGGGATGATCCCGACTCAATCTGAAGCCAGGGAAACCTGGGGTCCGAAGGTTTATGGCTTGTCCAGTATAAAATTTTATGAATGTTTGAAGACCAATAATAATGTTGGAAGTTAGGGAGTGCGAGGCCTCCAGATGATTTAGGCAAGTATAATACCGATCTTTTAACACGTGCTGGTTTGCCTCCCCATATAAAGCTGTTTATCAACTTATCTAGGCTTTGGAAGAAGGATTTATTTATATAAACCGGTATATGTTGGAAGAGATATAGGAATTTCGGAAGTACTATCATTTTTATCAGATTGACTCGTCCTGCAATTGAAAAAGGGAGCGTTCGCCATCTCGCAAAATCTTTTTTACATTTTTCCAAAAGGGGCTCAAAATTTTTCCGGTACAATAAATTAAAATTGTTTGTGATGTTGATCCCCAAGTATTTAAAGCAACCATCTACTATTTTAAATGGGAAGAATGTTTGAGGGAGTTTTTTTGCCAGATCATTTATGGGAAAAAGTTCACTCTTTTGGATATTGAGCTTATATCCTGACAGTTTTCCGAATTGATCAAGAATTGAAAGAATAGGCTTAAGGGATGTCTCAGGGCTCGACACGTACAATAAAAGGTCATCTGCGTACAGTGACAGTTTGTGGATCTGATCGTGCCGTTTAATGCCCTGAAAGTCCTTAAGGCTGCGAAGCCATATTGCTAAAGTTTCAATCACTAAATTAAATAATAAAGGTGATAAGGGGCATCCCTGACGTGTTCCACGTTGAAGAGAGAATTGAGGCGAGTGGATATTATTTGTAATTACCGAAGCAGTGGGGAAAGCATATAACAGTTTTATCCAAGCAATAAAGTCAGAATTAAAACCAAATTTCTCTAAAATAGAAAATAAATATCTCCACTCCACTCTATCGAACGCCTTTTCGGCGTCGAGCGAGATAACGACTTCGGGAGTGTTTGAAGATGGAGTGGAAATGATGTTCAGAAGACGTCTTGTGTTAAAAAAAGAGTGCCTGCCGGGGGTAAATCCAGTTTGATCTAATGTTAACAATGTGGGGATAGCTTCCTGAAGCCGTGTTGCCAGTATCTTAGCGAGTATCTTAACATCTACATTTAACAAGGAGATTGGTCGGTAACTGCTGCAGGAGGTTGGGTTTTTCTCTTTTTTCAGTATCAATGAGATTGAAGCAGTGTACAGACTAGAAGGTAGCTTGCCCTTGTTAAAGGAGTCATTGTACATTCTTACTAAAATAGGAATTAACAGGGAGTGATAGGTTTTGTAGAATTCCACAATGAAACCATCAGGACCTGGCGATTTTCCATTGTGCATTATCTGAAGTGCTTGTTTCACTTCTGTATGGGTGATCGGCTTTCCAAGTGTATCCGCTATGGTTTCATCAATTTTAGGGAAAATCAGGTCATTAACTGGTTTACTAGCAGAGGTGTTACATTCTGAACTATAAAGTTTAGTGTAATATTTCTGAAAAGTTTGGTTAATAATAGCAGGGTCTGAAACAATGGCCCCCTCTTCTGTACGAATTTGTGTAATGAATTTCGATGTATTGGTTGCTCGCGCCTGATGTGCTAACAGCTTCCCAGCTTTCTCTCCGTGTTCGTAGAATTGTTGTTTAGATTGCTTTAGTTGTTTCTCGACGATGCCTGTCATGAGTCTAATTTTGCCCATAAACAAAGCTGTGAGCACCATCCAGCGCTTCTCCGTCCCTGCTGATACTTAAATTGCTAACTGTACATATACTCTAAAATAGAAAATGCCTCATGCGGTTTCCAGTAAATTGCTAACATACATTTTTCTGTGTCCTCTAGTTCCTGAGACCAACAGAAAGCCATCAACACACCATCATTATTGTCCCGAAGAACTGCTACCCCGTCACTGAACTTTTTCTTTTGTGAAAGGCAGACTTCAAATAACTCCTAAAGTGAAGCGTCAAGGACAACATTCGTTTTGCAGCGGCCAAAAGTGGACTCCTTTTCAAGTGAACAGCGCTGACGGACACACATATATCTTCAAATTGCTGTTTTTTGTCAACGTCAACAGAGGGATGCCATTTCCTGGGGACAAGGTCAAACATGGCGGATATCCATCAACACTGGCATTGACGGAGAGGATCATCTCGCATCAACGCCTGGGTGATTTTTTTCTTTATTTTTGTCCGGTTTGTATCACAGGAAAAAAAACATTCTGCTGTTGGGAGACAACAATAGTCGTCCCTCCTTTGTCTCGGGATGACTCAGAGCGTGACCAAGGACTTTCTGTTTTTTCCTTTTCTTTAATATACTCCTTTGAGTAGCAGCCCGTCCCTCACTAGGTCTCTCTGTCTGTCAGATAAGCACATAAATGTCTGGTGCTTTGCTCTTTGTGTGATGGCTTGAAATCACATAGGTCTGTTCTGTTCACCGATGTCCTTCAAAGTGATATGTTTTTCTTCTAAAAGGGGGGTATGTAGGACTTTTTTTGGACATGTTTCATAAACACATGTCCAAACACATTGTTTCATAAACACATGCCACTAATATGAACATATGAAGTAAACATGCAACAAATTGTAGGCCAACGTTGCATGTATCTGGGAGTGTAGTGCTGTATATTTAGACCACAGATTTGTTACAGCGCAATGGCAGCATTGCTAACTTGTCTACCGTGTAGCTGTTATCAAATTGATTTAATACATCCGTTTTGCCTGCCACATCATGACATATGCTTGTGTGGATAAAGACTTAAAAAGCTCTCTCTCTCACTTCCAAAATCCCATCACTCTCCGATCATATATCACATTTACAGTATATCTTGAATATCATATTCAAACAGAGAACATCTTACATACCCTTCCTTTAATGCCCATGTTTGACAGTAACACTACACTAGGTAAATTCCTCATGACTTGATGTGTAACCCTTCAATGGACTGGCCAGTGATGTGACTTTAGACCTAATCTAAAACTTTTATACAAAACTTTTCAATGCATGGCTTGTCTGTGACCAGTGCCAAGCCCAATTTTCTATAGAAACGTTCAAATTTGCATATTCAGCAGCACCATATGTCGCGTGTGGGCTGCAGTGGGATGTGCTGGGAATAAGGATAAGGAGTTTCCTGACGGAGTCGAGACACAAGCTCCAGTTTCCAGTCTTCTTTCATACCAGTAATTTGTCAAGTAAATCATCCAGCTGTGTAGATACCTCATCAGCATTTCTTTTTACTTTCATTTAATTTCTTTTTAATGATTTTTTTTATATGAAATATCATCAAAGAGTACTTTCTTTCGGAAATTGAAGTAAACTGTTAAATCATGCAGAAACCACACAGACCAGGTCCAACCCCGAGCTTTTTGCAAAACGCAGCTACATTTGGTATATTTAATCATTTACAATATGACTTCTAAATTCAGCACTAGGCTCAGAATGCTAATCTGGGTGTGTTTTCGGATCAGTGGACAAGGCAAAGGTTATTTGCTATTTGATATAACTAAACATGATTAGGAAGTCAAAGAGGTCTTTGTGCCAATTACAGAAGGTTAGCCATTTGCATTTAGTAAGAAATAGCAACAATGTTTCATAGAATCCCTTTGGTAATGTTGGCATATGGCACTATTTGAACAAATTACCTCACAGGGACAATAGAATCAACATAGTCAGTTTATCCATGGGCATAACCACACTTCCTCCATATTCACACAATTCTCTGCTCATTTCCAAAGATACTATTATCTTGTTTATTACATGTCAGCCTTTTCTCATAGTCATAGTTTTCACATCAGAAAGAGTCATGTCAATTTATTTATTTTATTTTATACAATGCCAAATGAACACTGATTCCTCCAGAGTGATTTCCCCCAAACAGCACACTCGCCCACATATTTATCCCTCTTCACTCAGCTTTTTTATCAGCAGTTTTGTTGCAGCATAAGAGGAGATGAAGGCTTGTTTTCTTCTTTTGGAGGCTTATCAATTATGATTGAAAAAAAGATATTCAAATCTCTGCAAATAGATTGGGTTGCTGCCTCTGGATACTCAGCACAATGGCAGCAATATCGGCGCGAATGAGAAGACTCACACACTGCACACATACAGGAGCCCAGAAGTGATAGTCATTATTTTCCCATGTCATTATCTGATACTAAGAATCCCCACTGTATCTAAATCATTTTTAACACACTGTTTTCTTTATTTCATATTAGAAAATGTCAAATATCAATGTACCAAAAGAATGTTTTTCAGCCTTAATTATGAATATGTCCACTTTACCTTTTTTGTTGTTGTTGAACTGCATACCTTGTTTACTTTACTCCAAGTGGGGGAGTCCTCTTTAAACCCTCTCCTGGCAATTAATGTTTAAAGTTTAAACCATTCTCTCTTTGGCTTTTCAAAATCTGTTTGTGAATTTGTCATGAAGCAAATAAAAAGATTTTAGATTTTTAGTAGATGGGACAAAATTGGAAACTCTAACGTAAAAAACAAATTGCTGCTTACCCTACCTTATAAAGTAGTAGAGTCCAAGAGCAACTTTTCTTTTGCCTATTACGTCTGATGCAGCTTTAAGTGGTAAACTCTATGGTGCCACTGCTTCTATATTGAAAAGTGACATGCATAATTTTCTCATCAAGCTTTACAAACCTCCACTTTCACACCCATTTCCGAATCCTTATCTGTCCAACTCAGTCCGGCTTATTCTCCATGCATTCTCCGTCTCTCATTCTCTCATTACTTTCAGTACAATCTTTTTTTCCTTTTTTCTCTCATATAACAATGTGCCCCTGGATTCCCTACACTGTGGACCTCATTATGTCCATATTCTGGATCCACACCAGACTCCACTGTTCATTCGTCCGCGGCAGATGGAACACCTTGCAATGCACTGCTAAACCAAATAGACCAGACGTAGCAGCACAAAATCAATGGGAGAGAATGAGACATTGGATCAATAATGATGCAATTTTCGCACTGTCGTTAAGCACACATTTGAAAAGCCACTGGGTTGGAAAGCATTTCTGATGGAGACAATTTTTTTCATACGTTTTTCATCATACAGTATAATATGGATGGACTTTTGTGTTTGTTAGATAGATGACTATTATTCGTTGTAGAGGAGAGAGCTGACACTTTTTATTATTCAGTTATGTATTACAAATCAACTAGACAGTCAACACAGGAAAAGAAAAATAACACTTAAAAGCAGTACTAAGTAATTCATGACCCTACAGGCCATAAGCGCCACTGCAGGTGTCATAGCATGCTACGTTTTTTACTCATTAATTGTCAGTGAGAGTAAATACTACGCTGACTGAAAAGACAAAGGGAGAGAGGGATATTGTACATCCAATTACACAATGGAGATCATTCTTTTCACTCAAACTTGGCTGTAAATACTGTTTAAGTGGCGCTAGCCCGCAGTTAGCTTTCCCCGTTATTCTGTTCTTCTTTGTGATTCCATTGGTGTGTACTGGGGCCTCCGACCTGGAGGCAGCGAAGTTGCAATTGTGGTTTTCTGGCCAGGGACACCAGGGAGAGATGAAAGACCCCCCAATCATCCCATTAACACTTGTATTACACCAAGAGGGACTACAGAAAGGATTTATTAAAGTAAACATGTTACTTAGTACTGCTTTAAACAGTAGTTCCCTTCCTAGGTATCTAACTACACACCTATTGTTAATCCCTGTTATTTCCTATCAACAGGTGCCACTTTGCCATAGTGAGTTATGTCCCTTTATTCTCTGCATCATATTCTGTCACTTGCCTTTTATCTATCGGCAAAATAATTGGCATTCCTGTAATTTTTGTTGCTCGCTGCCCTATGTGTGTGCCCTAAGATGTATCTTCCGTACCTGTCAAAAAAGGAAAGCAATTACCAAAGCAGAGTGACTAATGTGGTGCATTGTGGGTAGTGGCTGCTGACAGATGTGGGGTACAAAGTCATTACGAAGTGTTTGAAGGGGAGCGTGGCGGCATTTGCACAGGTGGAAAAACGCGGTCAGCACTCAGTATTTCTTCCACCAGCCCGCTTGCTTTTAGCCGGGAGACATTACTATCATGAACAGGAAGAAAGTAAACGGGAATGAGGCTATAGGTCAGGAAAATAATACTGTTTTAAAACGACATAACAGTTATCTTCCCCTACTACGCTCTCCGTGACAGACTGGTTGTCCCAATACGTTTGAACCAAAGGATGTGGTTATAGCAGTTCTGGGTACATTTGGAGAAATACCACTGAAGGTTTTCTTTGACGCTGGCTCATAAATGTCATATAAAGAGCAGTGAATAATGCCCCTCGGTACCATTTGCAGTAAAAAAACAACAACAAAGACTTATTTTTGTCCTTTAAAGAAAATGATATATTCATTTTTAAGCTAGACTTTACAGACCCATTCTTTCCATTCATTTTTTTCATTCATCCAGGCACCAGTTCAGTCTGCTGCTTTCTTCCGCACTATTGGTGGTGTCAAATGCAATGCTGGATGGCTTTCAACATTGACCTCTTAGTTTATATAAGAACATTAAATCAAACTTTACTGGGTGGGTTTGATGATGTAACATAAAACGTGATCTTTATTTGTGCTTTATGTTTAAATCATACTCAGATCTACGTGTATGGCTTTGCTGTAGCATGGAACAAATGATCTTCTCTACCACTGGTTCTCAATCGGTGCATCCAGACCCCAAAGTGTGTCAATGCCCTTTGACGGTGCAATGTTGTGGAGATGCTGTACTTTTTTTTTTTTCAAAGGGTTTTGATAATCATCCTTATGCTTGAATGTTGAATATTTGTGGTCACACCCTGTCAGGCTGAAGTTGAGAATCACGGCTCTACACACCCTGTGGTGCACACATCTCACCAGCAGCGTATCAGGCGTGCTATGCCACCATACTGTGAAGACGAAATCTGTAGCCAGCTAATTCCGTCCCTCTTAGAGATTCTTAAATAAACTCTGACCGACAGACACTGAAATGTCACATAGCATTTAGACCAAAAGTGAACTTTTTATCCCGTGCCAATATTTCAGCTTATCCCTTTTGATTTTGAATAAACCTAAACAATGTAATTGTTTAAATTGTGTTTTGTGGAGTATACAGTTAAAATCCATGCTGAAATGATACAGAAAAGAGTGATGTACTTTAACTGATGTGCACAATTGCTTGTTCAGTTGGGCAATTATTATGCTTTAATTTTGTCATAATGCAGTACGTATTTCGATACATGTGGTTCAATACCATTCATGTTGTGATACATTAACTATGATGAATCAGTATTATAAGGAACGCAATACTTTATACTGAATTGATTAAAGTAGAATGCACAAGTCAAGTCTCCAAAGTTTAAACTAACTGTGAATCAGTCTGACTTTGAATAAAACATTTGTAAAAGTGGGAATGGGGTTTGCAATCCTCCCCGCGATATGATGGTGTCACCAAACACATGTACACAATGTCTTTTTCCTAAATATTTTAGTTGTGGCACAGACGAGCAAGACAAGATGTCATTAAAGCTTCATTATGGAACTTTTTATGCTGAAAAAAGTTGGGTGGTTACATGACGCCTTTCCTTTCTGTCCCGGTGGTCTGCAGGATGCTCCAGGATCCATTTTATTTTAGGTTTTTTAGGGAGAAAACAATTGGTCACTTTTTTTATTCCACCTAAAAAGTTGCATAATGCACTTTTAAGGTATTGCAAATACATACTTTTTGATATGAAAAAAACATCTGGTGATGTGTTTTTACAACACAATATGTTGTCCCATTCCTATTATGTAAAACATTATGATTTTGCCCCTCTCGTTATTAATCTTGGAATGACTACTTGAATAAGCACTTTCAATTATTTTGTGGAAATATCGGTTACTGCATTTGCTACTTCTATGTTGTACAAATTGTTTCATATGTGCAATTTGCATCTCCAAATATTCAACTATATTATGATACGTCCACCATAATCCCCAGCCTTGAAATCTGTATCCATTTCTCACTGTGTTTGTCTGAATGAATTATTTGTCCAATAACCTCTAATAATGCTATGGGCCAGTTACTTAATGGAATATATGTGTTCTTCTGTGGACTCAATAACCAAGCAGCATGGATTTACAGTGTTCTCTGTGCACTCATAAAGTCTGTGTTGAATCATTTTGATGTTCAAAGGGATGAAACCTGTTCATGAGGGCTAGCATGACTCTGCTATCAATCTCTCACTCTATATACTATTTCTATGGAAATATAAATGTCTACTTATGTATTACCACTCAAAAGAAATAAAGTATTTTCAATGCAGTAGGAGTGTCTTGACCTACTTTGGAAGAAGTATATGAGCATGGGATATGAAAGGACTGCCACATCAAGCTGCAAACTTCCACGTTCATAGACTCAGTTTAGTTAAACCAGTCTTATCAGTCTTGGCCACATTAAGGCAAACTGTCCAATTTTGCTTCATGTGAATCCATGTTTAGTTTTGTCCTAGTAAAAGCCCACATGAAAAAGAAAGTTTGTTTCAGCTGCGGCTTTACTGTAGATCTATGATTCTCAGGTATGACCCACTTTTCCTATAGCGCTAAAACCAAACTACAAGTGGTATTTGAGGCAAGCTTTTTTCAGCCTTTGATTTAGGGTTGTCGCGCGTGCTTCTTCAGACATAAATTTAACCAAATAAATAATTCTGATATACCATTTGCAGACTATATCTGTTTTCTAAGGCTGTAAGTGGAAAAATAAATAAATAATTGATGTTTCTGGTCCATAGAGAGTCATCTTGAAGCTCTGCCATTTACGTACATAAGGGTGAACTGTCCAAAACTATCCACTAATAATAATCATTTCATTTGATTGTGTTATAATATTTGGCTGCTATGTCACAATAATAGTATTATTCAGTTGTTGGGATTTTATTTTGTTTCTTGAGTACACATACACGTGCACGTGCTTTGTACATGCGCGTGCATCGATAGCCTTTAAATCGAAGACTGCTTTATAGGTGTGGCACCATCAATATAACGGCCCCATTTGCTACAGCAGACGCACACCCTGGGCATTCTGCGGAACCAAAATCATAAATTAGACCAGCGCTCCGGAAAGAGAGAGGGGACGACTGCAGGTGTTAGGAGCACAGACACACACACGCACACACACACACACACACACACACACGCGCACACACACACACACACACACACACGCTAATGGTGCTGTGTCATGTCTGCCCCCTTTATAAATGGGGTAAATATAGAGCCGCCTGATAATGATTTTGCATTGCCACAAAAGAAAGCGTGTGTATGCAGATTGGGGCATAGGCGACGACTAGAAATGTCACTTTTATTTTCCTGGGTGGTACAGATGAATATAAGCCCAAAATAGTTAAATTAGCCCAAACAAAATGTGCTGTGGCGGCTACACAGACCCAGTTTCCAAGTTAGTGAGTCCATCTTTCTTTGCTGTTTGTGTCCTCTCAAGTTGGAAAGTAGTTCAGAGACCTTCCATGTGCTGATGCAATCCAAAGCAAGATGACTTTACTTTCTAATGTGTTGTATTGGTATAACAAATGCATTCTCATAAATCATTGTTAAGCTGGGCATGTTACCCTATTAGTCCGCCGTGTGATGCTCCTGTTTTCCAGAAATAGCTTTGTAAGTCAGGAGTACCTGGCTGGAGGACTTGTCTATGCTCTTCTACAACAACAACAACAACAACAAAACACTAAAACATGTTCAATAAGGTCCTCGTCTGCTGCAAGAACTCCCGTTTAAAATGTTCTTCTGAATCACATTGAGACCTTCCTCTTCCTGACTGATTAATAGATAATGTCATTGTTTAATAATTCAGTTACCATATATAGTAATAGCCCTGCCTTTTAAACTTTTTATTCCCAAAGTCATCTTAATCTTTCAACTATCGATCCATGTTTTCTGCTTTCCTTGCTGTAAGAACCTGAAGAACAATGGTAAACTAATTCCTCCATTATTTTACCTTCCAACTGCCTCAATTCATTACACATGGCAGGCCGCATTATGCACCGAACTTAGAAATGGATTAAGAAGGCCATCGATCTTGCCACTGCAAATTAATCTTGCGAATAGCCAGCGCTCGCTTAAATGTTTGTTGGATGCTTAGTCAGTGCTTGCTTTGGCCATATGGTCACGCTGCAGTTTGACATGGAACAGCTTTGACCGCTACATCGTGTTTACCCACGAGGTTTGGGGGGGTTTGAGGTAAAGTCAAGCAGAACTTTGTGTGCAGGTCACTGGCCCCATCCTCACTCCTGTGCCCTTTATTGGACACTTATTAGGTTTGTGTCCTTTTACTAGATTGGGAGGTTTCAGGGCAGAGTCCTTTCTGCACCATGTCAAGTAAATAACAAGTTTAGAGGTTACCTTGAACTTCTACTCCTGACTGAGCTCAACGGGAGGAAAATGTGTCTTTGAGCACCGAAGTCATGCAAAACACATTAGCTCCGTTACTGTTTTTGCACGTACATATTGAGCATTGACTACGAAAAGCTGAGCTGAATCTCATTTCATGTGAGAGTTTCTTTGATCTTTGAAGCACAATGGTTATATTCTGTGGAGAAACAAAAACGATTTGGAGTTCCTGTTCTGGAGTTTGTATAACAGAGTTCAGACCTGTTCTACAGCGCACTGAATGCAGATGGAGCTCAAGCCTCTTTCCTGAAATCTGCTGGCCATTAGTTTGAAGTCACATTACAGTTACATTTGTCCATGAAAAGCACATTATAAATAAAGTTTTGATTGATTGATTGATTGATTGATTGATTGATTGATTGATTGATTGATTGATTGATTGATTGATTGATTTGAGTCATAGAAACAGTATTTTTTGAGCTACCCTCAGTCACGCAAAACGACCAAAGATGTTGTTAGCATTTGGCCTCTTCCAATGTATTCCTATAGCTCCAAATGGGGTGAAATCAGAACGGGCACGCACAAAGACCAGACAGGTACGTATCAACTCGTCTAAGCTCAGGCAAGAGCATATGTCAGTATAAAAAAAACGGTGGACTATTCCCTTAAAGGCTATACTGAGTTTAAAATTGTTAAAATCAAGTATTTTCCTCCCCCACCTGTTCCAGCAATGTTTCGAATGAGCCCAGATATTCACAACTGCCTCTAAAATCCTGAGCTGTCACTGAAAAAGTTGTTACTTCGGGTCCGAGTTTAATATAGAAGTTACGTTTGCAGTTATGTTTAAGACCTGAGGTGCAGTTACGTTTAAGACCTAAGGTGGCAGTAGTGAGCATAAAATGACCAACTTGCATAGTCTCTTTAACATACCCCATATCGTCCTTTTACTATGATTATTTTTCTTTTCACCCTATTCTGAATAATGAAGATGGCTCCAAAAATGCAAACGTAAAATTGCTAGCATGAACGAGCTTCAGCTAGCCTTGCTCCCTCAGTACAGTCTGTGGTATAAACCCATTGGTAGCATGGTTCATTTTGGAGCATAACACAATTAATATGACGCATAATGCTTTGTTTTGAAAGAGGGGGTATTATGCTTTTTTCAATCACATAGCACCAGTCCATAGCACACTACAATGATGACGAAAACCTTCTGTTGGTCTGTAAATGCAGTAAATTAGAATAACTGCCTTGTATAAAATTGCTCTCAAAATGGCTGTAGTGAATGTCTTGAAATAGGCCTCTGTCTCTTTAAGAACCTCTGACCCTTTCCGACACGCCCCCTCCACACGCTGTCTGTGGCATCAGTGGGGAGGGGGTTCTGCTGAGGGGCAGTGATTGGTTGCTCGGCTGGTGACGAAAGCTCGGAGGCGTCTCCAGGAGGTGGGGGCGTTCCTAGGAGAACTCAGGCAAACCTATCCCTAAAATGGCTGCCATCAGAGTTTTTACAGATCACTCAAAAAAACGTTTATGTGCCAAGGCAACACTTCAGGCATGTTTTTAATGAGGGAATGACATATGATGTAAAGCTTGAAAAAGTCAATTTTGCATAACACCCCCCCTTTAAGAATGCTGACGCCAATAGTTAGGTTATTATTCCACCACTACAGAGTAAAGCAGTGTCGACGCATGGCTGAACTTCAGCACCAACAAAAAGTGCCGGTGAGGTCGCGCTACCAAATCCCAAATAGCTTTTTCAATGCTCCCTGAAGTGTTAGTTAATACTTAGAAATGAGGCTCGGAGATAGGTTAACGTATGTGTGTTTACTTCCGTGTATCTGGGAACATACAACTCATGGCAATGTGGCTGGTACTACCGCCAAGTGTATCACTCCGCCTATAGTTCCAATACATATCACAACATCCCCCCTGTTTAGCTGAGACCCTTATTGGTAATAGAACAAAGAACTGTTAAATTATTCATGCTAGGATATTAAGCATTAGCTGTTATTCAACACGTTCCTATATAATTATTAACTCTTTTTTCTTGATTTTTCTTTTTTTTTTTTTTTTTTTTTTTTTTTACATTACTATTTTAAGGCAGAACATATGTCTCTCATATTGTGATAGGGACATATTTAAAACTGTCAACATTAATTCAGTCTTAGCAAGTGAACAAAAAACTACTTCTATCCATGTGGATTGTGCTTGCTGTTAGACATAGTCTCTGTAGTGCGTTGGTTTGACCACAGCCCTTCCGAATCGTGTGCGGACTGGCTGGGTGCTGTTAGGGTCTGGTGGTTTACTTTCGAGTTCAGGGGGTGGTGCAGTCTTTGTTTGGTCACTGCGATCCTCCTGGTCTTCATCCAGTGTTGGTGGTTCTACGAGATGGTTTCTTTTCACAGTCTGCTGCACCTGTGTGTTGTAGGGTCCACGCAGATGGCTCCTGCTACGCCTGAGCATATTTCCATTTGGTGTCTGGACAACGTAGCTCCTTGGCTCATTGCACTTTTGCTGGACAACTGCTGGGTGCCATGTCCTTCTCTCTTTGTTCCACACGGTCACATGCTGTCCAGGATGGAGTGGAGGTAGTTCTCTGCGGCAGCTGCGGTCGTGATGTTCCTTCATCACAGCCGCTCTGTGGGCCAGGTGCTGACGGTGTCCCTCTTTACCTGCGTCTGCTCGGCTTGGCAATAAAGTGGTAACAGGCCTACCAAAGAGCAGTTCTGCAGGTGAAGGCAGCTTGCTGTCAATTGGCGTCGCTCTTACTTGAAGCAAGGCTATGTGGAGGTCACTTTTGTTTTGCTGTGTTTTCTTGACAATGGCTTTGATGTATCGGACGTGTCTTTCGATGAACCCATTGCTTTTGGGGTAGTGGGGAGAGCTGGTGACATGTCGTATTCCCCACCGTTTCACAAACTGTTGGAAAGCCTGCCCCGTGTATTGTGGTCCATTATCTGTCAAAATTTCATCCGGTCGTCCGAACAAGGACATGTACCACTGCATTTTTTGTGTGACTGCATGGCTGGTTACTTGAGTGGTCATTTCGTCCACAAGTGGATACTTTGAGTATCTGTCTACAGTCAACAGATAGTGGCGGCCATTGATTTCAAAAAGGTCCGAGGCTATTGACTGCCACGGTTTGGTTGGTATGTCGTGTGGTTTGAGAGTTTCTTTGGGGTTTGCATCTTGGTGTTCTGCACATACACCGCATGATCTGCAGACTCTTTCGATGTCATCATTCATCTTGACCCAATAGACACATTCTCTTGCCAGTCGACGTGTTTTTTCTATGCCTTGATGTGCCACATGTAGTTGTGTGAGAATGTCTGCAGTCATGGAGTCTGGGATGAGTACTTGTCTGCCCTTGAAGACGACTCCTGACTCTGTTGCGAGTTCATCTCTGAAAGACCAGTATGGACGTAGGTCTTTAGGTAGGTCCTTAATGCTTTCAGGCCATCCCTGATGAATGAATTCTTTCAACGCATGGAGCTTTGGATCATCAGCAGTTTGGCTGCGCAGAGCGTCTTGTTTTTCAGGTGAAAAGTTTATCACGGCAATAGTATGCCTCTCTGGATCCTCAAACTCAGTTTCGATTCCATCTATCCTTTCATCCAACTCAATGTCCCCATCGTTCTCAGGGTTAGGTAGCCGACTGAGAGTGTCTGCCAGAACCATTTCTGCTCCAGGCCGGTATTTGACTTCATAGTTGTACCCTTGGGTCTTGATCAACATACGCTGGAGCCGGGGTGGCGCTGCGTGCAGTGGCTTTGAGCAGATGGTGACAAGTGGTTTGTGATCTGTTATCACGGTGAATGACTTGCCGTACAGGTAGGTATGGTATCGCTGCATTCCATAAACTATTGCAAGCATTTCCCGTTCAATGTTGCTGTACCTTGATTGGCACTCAGTTAGGGTCTTTGATCCGAATGCAATAGGTCTGTTGTTCTGCACCAACGCTATACCCAGGCCTTTCTGTGATGCATCCACTTCAAGCGTCAGGGGTGTGTTGGCGTCATAGTATTTTAGACATGCATCCTCTGTGATGGCAGACTTCAAATCGTCAAAGCATTTCTGGTGGTCTGCTTCCCATAACCACAGGGCGTCATTTTTCAGTAGTCCTCTTATGGTGTGCGCTTTCTCTGCAAACTTTGGAATGTACGTAGCAAGATAAGTCAACATCCCCATGAATCTGTGCAGTTCATCTTTGTTTTGGGGTGTTGGCATTTTCTGTATGTCTCTTATTTTTGCAGGATCTGGTTTTATGCCACTGTCTGTGTACAAGTTGCCAAAAAATGAAACGTTGTTCTGCTTGATGACACATTTATCACTGTTAAACACCATACCTGCTTCTACGGCCCGTTCCATCAGGGCAGTCAGGTTTCTGTCGTGCTCGTTTTCGTCCTTTCCATATATGACTATGTCATCGGCTATGCTGGCCACGCCTTCAAGTCCTTCCAGAATTTGGTCCATCTTGGCCTGGAAGAGATCCTGAGACACACTCAGTCCAAATGGCAGACGTTTCCAGCAGTATCTACCGAATGGGGTGCGGAACGTTGTCAGGATTTGTGATTCTTCGTCAAGATGTATTGACCAATATCCTGCTTTCGCATCGAGCTTGCTGAAGATCTTGGCATTTGCGAATTTTGGATTCAGTTCCTCGACCGTAGGTATCTTATGTGGGCATCTTTTCAGGCTGGCATTTAGTTTTTGTGGGTCTAGGCATATTCGTAGAGATTTGTCCTTCTTCGTGCTGAACGCTAGGCTGGAGCACCAATCAGTGTGGTGTTCTACTTTCCGTTGAACATCTTGTTCAACGAGCTTGCTCAGTTCATCTTGGAGCTTGTCTTTGATGTGGATGCTGCATTTCCGTGGTGGGTCGATGAATGGTTCAGCATCAGGCTTCAGGATGAGTTTTGCAGTACCCTCGAAGTTTCCTATTTTGTCAAACTGACTTGGGTATTCTTTTATCAGATCCTCACAGGTGGTTATTTTTAGTTGTTTTGCTTGTTGCTTTTCCTTTGTGTTGTCGTTCTTTTGCTTGACCGTGTCCACATGCAGAGTGACAAGGTTCAACAGTTCACTCGTGGGCAGTCCAACAACAGCTGGCCCTGGTACGTCCACGACGTAGAACTTGGCGCTTATCCATCTGGATTCCTTGTACTGGCATGGGATGTTGATAGTTCCATAGCAAGGTATCTCATGACCACTGTAGGCAGACAGTTTCAGGTTGTTTTTCTTCAGCCTTTTATATGTACGTGCGTCGCTTCCATACATCTGTTTGAATGTGCGCAGTGGGAGAGTGTTCCCTGATGCACCTGTGTCTATTTTCAGGCGAAGTGTGTGTCCATAGCCTGCTACATCAGGTGGTCTCACATTCAGTGTTGTGTAGGCTTCTTCTCTAGGCGGATTGCTGTTGATGCTGTGCATGCATTTTTCACTGACAGTAATCGAGTGGAATTGTTGCTGATACATGCATTCTTCATCTGGCTCTTGACTATCAACCACGTCAATTCTGGCTTTATGCTGTAGCCTGTGCTTTCCCTTGTTTGCCTGGTGTTTGTACTGCTTGTTTTGTGGTAGATAGGACTTACTTATTTTCCTTGGATTTGAGTCTGGCTTCTGTTGTCTGTTTTTCCTGCAGCACCTTGCCCAGTGGCCTTTCACGCCACAAGCATTACACTCGTCGTGGTATGCAGGGCACTGGCGCGGTTTGTGACTCGTACCACAGTTCTGACATGCTCGTCCTCTGTGTATGGCATGAACTTTTTCTGAAGTCGACAGACCAAGTTGGTTTAGCTGTTCATTGCCTGCTGATAATGCTTCATATTTCCTTCCTTCTTTCAGCACATCAGCCACGGAGTACCCTGGTGGTTTGCTGTACAGATCATTCCTCAGAGCATCGTGTGGCGTACTGGCAATGATGAGCTCGATCAGACGTTCGTTTAGTTCCTCATCGGTGAACTGGCATTTCAGCGCTAAAGTCCTGGCTCTAGTCACAAAATCATCAATGTTTTCATCATGCTTCTGTCTGTATTGCATTAAATGAAGTCTGTGTATCCTAAAGTTCACGTTTAACTTTAGTTGACCTTCAAAAAAGTTCCACAGATGTTCCGGTTTTTTCTTGTCAGCCTCGCTGAGCCCGCTAGCATTCAGTCTTTTTAGCCCTTCATCTCCGATGCCTCGGCATATTTTCCTAGCTTGTTTAGCTTCGTCCTCTATTTCTTCGTCTTCTATATAAAGACACATTTTCTGTTTGAATAGAGAGATAGCCTCACTCAGATCCGGGTCGGACCAATTCATTACCGGTAAGTGTGATGCCATTGTTTTCCTTGTGTACACGTTCGTTGTTTCTCTTAGCCGCCTAGCTTGCTCCCGCTAGCCGCTCTGCCCGCCGAGTCGTCACGCAAAATTATCCTCGGACAAAATTCCTGGAGACTCACGTCAGGCACATATCAGTCCCGTATGGCGATCACGAAGGCGATTCTTTTCCGCTGCCACCATGAAGTGTTAGTTAATACTTAGAAATGAGGCTCGGAGATAGGTTAACGTATGTGTGTTTACTTCCGTGTATCTGGGAACATACAACTCATGGCAATGTGGCTGGTACTACCGCCAAGTGTATCACTCCGCCTATAGTTCCAATACATATCACAACACTCCCCAGTTTCAAAATAGCCTAGTTGACCCTTATGGCCAGAGCTTACCGGACACCTTCACCCCATTATGCTATTTCCGTAGGATTACACTTCCGTGCCTCGGTGCATCGGACGAGGCCCGGCTTTTGTGTGTGTCTATCTGTGCGCTCATGCCTTTACCAAACTCAGAAAACCTTTGAGGAAAGACTGTTAAATAATGCAGTTGGTTAAGTAAGCTTGTCGGGACGAATTGTAGAAAATATCTTTCTTCACTGAGCTGTAGCCTGTTAGTGAAAAGGAAAGAGCATGGCCGGTGACTTTGAGCTCTCCGGGGCAGATGGACGTGTGTGCGCGCAACCAATAAGGGCTGTGCGTAAAACGACAACAGCTATATCCTAAACATCACTTAACAATAAACATTATCTCCGGCAGTTGCAGTGCCATTTTTTTTTTTTTAAACTGCGTGATCACATTCTATAAACCCCAGGTATCAGGACCCCCCCTACCATTAGCTATATCCGCTCGCTTGTGTACCATAGATCCGCCGCAACAGATTATCTTTATTTATGTCAACGCATCAGTGTCTTGGCAGAGCTTATTAAGTGGGATTTATTGACCTCATCTGTCACCTTAAATTTGGGAGAGCAGCCGGAAGTGAGGTGACTTATTGGACACTGCGTAACGTCATCTTCTGACAAAGGAGAGTACAAATGAGTGTCCCTCGGAGCAGGGCGGGATGTGCGCAGAATTAGATGGGGTTCAGTCTGGGGTGGGAGACAGACAGGCAGCGCTACATTGAGGCCTGGAGTTTGAGGGACGGCACAAGGCTGCCCCCTGCTGCTCAACATAATGAAACGTATGTGTTTTACAGTGGGAAGATTGAGGGCTATATTTTACTGACAGTAGGAGTCTTAACAGTTCAATATTGTACTTTATCAACATTGTGGTTTTAAATATTGATATATTTCATATAAAAGGTTACAGCTTTGGGTTCGTGCTGACGTGAGGGTAGTCGGTGCAAGCAAGACAGACAGACAGACAGCGTACTCACTTGATGTGCTGTGATGTAACACAAGAAATTGGTAAATATTGGTCTATTTGAGAAATTGGGGTCAAAATAATGATCACAACAGCCTTTAACATTCAATATATCAATATAATATACACAGTTACAATATAGGCTATCTCTGACTCTGCAAACCATCAAATTAAATGCATTTTCACAAGCAAGTTCAATCACCAGCAGATTCTCCTGGCCCTGTTATTGTCTTGACCTGCGTTATTGTCTGAGAAGTACGAGCACAATGTCTTGTAACACACTGCCGCACATCAATTTCCCCAAAGGGCCTTGTAAAGCTGTCTGTTACAAGCTAGGTTCAATTCAGGCCAATTCCTGTCCACTCTCAGTGCAAAAATAAAGCAGGAACGTTGTAGAATTTGACAATGGGGCAGCATCTGAAGTTTTTTATTTATTACTTTAGTAGTAATTCAACCATAGTTGAATTGCAGAACATCGAAGTTACAAGTTGGGTCTGGGGGGATTAAAAACACCCATTATTAAATCAATGGTAGCACCTTGTTTTGTACACTGGAGCAAATGTTGCAAAAAGCAGCTTTAAAATGTAAACAGAGAAGTCCAAATTCATATCTTAACTAGAGACTTTTGCAATGGAAGAAGCCATATGCAATTGACCAATGACCATGCAGCCATTGCGGAATAGTACTGCAGCAGAAACTACAAAAATTTGCGAAACATTGTGGAAATAAAAAACCCTATTTAGTTGCATTATAGGGCTTTTATTGCGAAATCCCCATTTAGTTGTATTATACCGCGTCATATGCAAAATTCCCTATACAGTTGCATTATAGTGCTTTTATCATGAATAATCCCTATTTTGTTGCAAAAACTGTCAAAACAGTTGAAATTACATAAAGCTCTTGAAATGGCAGAAACTCTTTACATTGCATAAAGTGACAGACTTAACTGTATCAGAATCCTATTAGAATGAATGGGCAGAATTTCCCATACAAATGAATGGGCAGAATTCCCAATCCCATAGAAAGGAATTGGTAGAACTGCAGGAGGTGGAATTTTCCTGAATAAGGACAAGTTGCAAAAGCGCAACATGCACAAATTGCAGGAAATGCGGAAAAAAACTGCAGAAACCGGGAATTTGCTGGCTCCCCATTTTAAGTCAATGGGTAAAATTGGCGGAATTCCAGCCAATTGCAGAAAAAACGGAAATCGCAGAATTCTTAAAAGTAACAGCACAATTCTCCGAAACATGAGGACCATTTCTGTGATGAGGGCTGTAGCTGTGGAAGGTAAATTTGAAACTGCTTTTTATCGTCTGTTTTCTGTGTGGCTTCATATCATTATCGTGGTTCATGTTTGAGTAATTAAAGTCAGTGACCAAGCAGTAGAAGTACTTTTTGTAATCCAATACTATATAGGATTGTGCAAAAGCTCTTTAACAGTTGACCTAATCACGTGACAAGGGGATAGTAGCTAGAAGCAATTATTGGAGGAATTTGGAAGCAGCCATAATGTGGATGTGAGATGGATCCCCGCCCCTGTCTCAGGATATGGTTGACTCGCCAAATTACGTAACAAATAGGGATGTGAGTGGATGTGATAGAGTTACAGAGGAGCAGTAATCAGGGCAATGCCCACTTGCGGCTTCAATTCATTTTATTTATTTCTGTACATTGCTGGTATACAATAGATTTACACGGAAAAGACCATCACATGATCTAGGTAGCCTTTAACAGGTCTCATTCTTAAAAATCTGTCACACTGCGCTGAATGCCTATAAACAGACTATATCAGAAAGCCCTTAGTACAAATAAGTCATATAAACACATTTATTAGCATCTGTTCACATTGACATCCAAGCTTTTATCTTGCAAAACAGATTGTCCCGTTATTGTTAAGGCCTGTCTGTACAACGCTCTAAAGTACATCCTACTTGTCATTATTTATATAAAAAAATATTTACGCAACTAAAAATAATTATAAAACTATACAAAGAACAGAGGAAATACAGATTATGAAAAGGGGAAAGGAGATGAAGTAAACAAAAATATTTAAAGACTTGTGTGACAGTAACAGTAAGTTTGTTTTATTGCTTTGGTGTGTGCGTGGCAGCAGCCTGTGCAGATTCTGAATGTCCGTAGGTAAAGAGTGCAACAAGAATGGAGGAGGTCAGGCTACATGGTAACGCTCCCTTACGGGTTTATACTGTGGCCTTTTCCAAACACACAGCGATGATTGCTGATCGTCCCCCCCCCCCCCCCCTTGCAGGACTCTTTTCTGGGATCGGTGCAGCGGGCGGTCAGAAGGCAAATATGTCGTCTCCGAACGGACTGGAGCAGTTCTTGTGGTGGTTGGCGTTAGTGCTGTGCTCCCAGTCGGGTTCCGTAAGCCAGTCCTGAGGCATCACCCCAATGTCCAGGACCTGGGGGTTACTACGGGACACTGCCAGGCTGTGAAGGGAAGACAAGGCAGCTTTAGCATGGGCTCATGTACGTTTCAACAGCACGAGCGACGATAGTGCCAAATTTTATTCAACGTGCAATGTGCGAGATGCCAAGGAGAAACGGATGTAAGTCGTGGCTGACATCAACGAGATGGCCTGATTTAGTCACTTATCCATACACAGAAAATATTTGAAATCAAAGTATGTCTGTTAACAATGCAGTCAAGTTTGAGTATTGGGGCTAAAAAGGTTTACATTTTTGTTCACAATTATAATGATTTGTTTTAGAACATTTTCAGGCATTCATATAGATACTGATTCAAACGTGATTGAAAATGTACTCATTTAACTTGCAACACTATACAAATTACATTTGACAGGAAAGGTGTAGAAATTATAAAGTCAAAATGAATGTGATTAAAAACACATAAGCAATTGGTAGTATTAATTACACCATCTAATAATGGTGACTCAACACCTGCTTTTGTTCCAGAAGCAAATAAAATATCAAGAGTTTAAAAGAATAATGGAAGCTACTAATTTATTATCATTATAAGCCTTTTTGTGATCCAAAATATAATAGCGTGGCAGGCGCCTTTAGCATGACGCTTTTAGGGACTTTCGAACATGGTGGCTTATGCAACACTCCAGGATTATGGCACCCCTGCAAACAGCTGATCCAGGAGCGTCATAGAGGCCACTGATGGAAAGTAACGGCACCATGCTAACCACTCACTAATAAGTATTTTCTTTTTCCACATAAAAAAAAAGTTCCATAATGTACCTTTAAGCAAAAGGATCAAAACTAATCGCAGTACAAATCCATTGCAGTGCATCTTTGCATGAAGGGCTTGAACTACTTCTGACTTCCTTCTCATCCCTCTCAATCCTCACTGGCATGTCCGTTGAGGCCATATCTCAGCCATGGATCCACAGTGACCTTTGTCGTGTTTAGCCACAAACGGCTTCCCCTCTTATGTGTTAAATGTGTTCAAAGTCAGGCTGGAGGTCGGCCGGATTACCGGGACGTCTCGGCCGCCGGAAATGGGCGAACGAATAAGGCAGTGTGTGATGAAGTTAGCCAGTTGCTTGACACACTGCCCTACTTAAATGTTGGGACAAAGGCCTCACTGAGAAATAAAAGCAATGCCATTTCCAACACTGCCTCAGTGTTCACAAAAGACAAATAGACACAGGGATGGTTATCAGGGAAGAAGATAAAAGCAATTCTCGGTGATGATTAAATGGGGTAGGACATAACATTTTTCACTCTGACTGAAATTCAATACGCTGAATAAGCTTTCTTTTTCAGATCCCAGTTGGCAATAATTGTATTGGGCAAAAACCAATAAAGAATACAGAAAGCTATTTCGCACTATTGAATCCAGCCACGAGGAACACTGGTGACCTGCGCAGTGGTATTATTGGGTTTGTCGGCGATGGAATGAGCTGGGATTAAGGTTAGTAATTAGGACTACCAATCTAGAGCTAGGCACAGTAGCACTCAGATTTACCTGCACATGAACCATAGCCATCCAGAGCACGGCTAGGAACAAAACACATATTTTGTGCGGTTTAAAGCTCACACAGCAGCCATTTTAGTGATTTCAGCAGTATTGATTCCATCTGTCGCTCAAGTTTGCATGTTTACAGTTAGGACAAATTTCGTTGTACAGTTCATGTATAATGACAAATAAAGCAACAAACAAACAAACAAACACTTGCAGAATCAAAAGAACTAAAGCACAAAGTTTTACTTGAGCCAGAAAATTAAAAAAATCAAGGCGAATCATCAAAGACTTTTACACTTGAAGTTAGCTAAATGTCTTACCTGGAGAAGGCTTCATCCAAACCATCCTCAATCTCCTGGGGGGAAGAAAACCAGGTATAAAAATGCATTTTTGGGTAAATCATGTGTATTTGTTCTGACCAGTGATTTATATTTGGAAAACGTGCCCATCTGACCTACTTAAGTGTACAGAACAATGTTTACTCATTCACTGACAAACAATATGGTATTTTTAATGCAATGTCAAAGACAAACCCCAAAATACTAACTTAAGGGCTTTCGTGCTCTGTGGAATTAGCATTTCCCCTTTTGATCTGACAAACCACTTCTATGATTACTATACTTAAAGTGCTATCCAGTATGTGGGAGAAAACATAAATCTGATATATGACTTGACCCACTAACTATTTAAGAATGGAAGAGCTGAATGCATCTCTCCCCCCTCTCCCCCCCCCCTCTCTCCACAGTCAAAGACCAGACCGCATGTCCACGTACCCACTCCGGGTTGTTATTGCTCTCCTGGGGCTGGTGGTTATCCAGTTGCTCCACCTCAACATTCCCGTTGGTCTCCAGCACATTCCCACTGTCGTCAAAGTCCAGCAGGTTGTCTGTGGCCACGTCTGGGAGAGCAAAACAAGGAAAGGGTTAAGCATCGAGTAATATGTTTGAAAATGAATAATTCTATTTATAACACATTTGTTGGAATTGCTAAAATAAGCTTAACTAAACTATAAGTTTCATTGATTAGGTAAACCTAATTTGAAAGTATTTGCATGGGACTCATTATCAAACAAAGTTGGCAATTATTTATGGACATTCACACGGGATGCAAAATGTCAGTTATTGTCTTATTTTTATAAATCTTTTCCCGCAACTGACAGATAAAGACACCGACCATAAAGTTTTTGCAGTGGTTTATCATAATAAAGCATTTGCATGAGGACCTGTATTTAGCCTCACGTTTAGCAACCTGTAGTCAAAGTAAAGCAGCAACATAATAATTGAGCTTTACAAGCCTGTATTACCAAGTTTCTCAAAGCACTACACAGTAGTCATTATTCTCATATTCTCATCATTCATTTACTCCATACTCGGTGACGGTAAGCTACTGTTGTAGCCAGAGCTTTCCTGGGGTAGACTGAAAGAAACAAGGCACCCAGTCTGTGCCATCGGCCCCTCCGACCACTCACTCACTCACTCACTCCATTCACCCAGGCTTCCTGGTGTTCCCGAACGGTCTCCTATCAAAGTACCAGTCAGGCCCTTTCCCGTTTAGCTTTCGAGATCTGACAGGATCTTGTCTCCATGCAGACAAGATGGTGATATCCCACTCCATGAAAGTTACGATTCAAGTCTGCAGAGGCCGATGCGCTCACATAAGGTATATTGTTTGGGGGAATTCTTTCCACCAATGAAAACATCCATAATGAAATACTTATATTTTACTCTATTTACAAGGTGAATCATTACGCTGTGTAGCTTTAAATGTGTTGTTAAAATTTGTTTGAGTTGTTGGCTGGCAAAAACCCAAAGCTTCTTCTCACACAAACATGAGTGGACTCACCTGTTCCCTTCAGGCTGCCCAGGCTGTTGGATCTCTCCGAATGGGAACTATTACTGGACTCCCCAGCTGAACCGGACTTGGCGCGTTTCCCTTTCTCTATAGACGGAGAAAAACACACACAGCGAGATGATGCATAGGGCAGACATAAGGTATGGATTTAAAATTAGAAGCACAAACAAAACCATCTGCCTCCACATGAGAAAATCTGTATGACCCATTCCAAGACAACACCGTGGGGGGCTGGTATTAAAATATTTAAAAAGGCGTCATTTCATTAGGCGAAGAATAAACCAAATAATCGTCTTGTGTGTAATCTATTAGCCAAAAAGGAATGGTCTGATTATTGCACTACCTTTATTTTCATTTTATCACAGATTCCTCCCATCAGCCATAAGGGGTCAGTAAAGAACAAGGCCGGGAGTGATCGTGTAAGGCACAGACTTGAGATTTGTGTCCCTAAAGGAAACATTTGTTTCCCTGATGATCATTCAACGCTGGGAAACAAGTCAACAGCAGAGGAAAACCCGAGTCAACATTTCCTGCAGATTAGGAGGATTAGCCATGTTTTAAAAGTAAACCCTCCAGAGGTGAGGGGGGCATGAAGTTTACACCGATATGGATATTGGGAGGGTGGGATTGTGAGAATGTTTTTTAAATGTAAAGCACTTTGTGCTGAACACGTGTGTGCAAAAGCATTTTGTAAATAAAGTGTGATATGATTTGAATTACAGGCAAAATTGAACAAATGAACAGAATGCGAGTACTCATCATTATGCCTATGCTTCCTACGAATTACCAGTTTTAATTGTTTCGGGTGATATTAAAACAATTATTAGCAAGTATTCACATCCTATAACCACTGAAAACTTGCTCTCAATGCTGTTTTTGAACTGTCATAAAGGTCAAGGTTTGTGTGTTTATTGTCCATGGTCGACAAAGGCACAGTCTCTATATAAGAATAAAGGGCTTTTTCAAGAAAAGTCACTTCAAGATGTCAGTAAAAAAAATAAAAAATAAAAAAAGGTTGAGTTTTCCATGTTTACTTCCATGCAGTCTCTATCCATGCCTGAGGGTAGAATGAAGAAAAACAAAAACAAAGACAACATAATAATCAATAGATTATGAATACTTACTCAACCTATAGCAAATGTACACATGATACAGCAGACACTGAGATTAAGGGTTAATGCACTAGTTAAAGTTTACAATTGCGATTAGCCTTATTAAACCCACATCTACTCCCCATTTGCTCACTTTTAAAAGATAATTTGCAATAAAATCACTTCTTCCCTATTGCATCTTTTCAGCTTGACCAAAATGTGAGGGCTTACCTTCTTTAGCCACTTGCCAGAGTTCAAAGGCTACTGTGAAGGCTTGTGCTACCGTCAGAGCGACCGCCTGGGCCTGGAGGACACGACACAAAAGCACAAAAGAGCGGCTCAAAACGCTTGTCAACTGTCCACTGACGCAGCTTCAGAGGACCATCCACGCGGCGCTAAAGGAGAGAATGTCAGGGCATCGCTCGAGACAACTGTCTGAAGTTTGACATTTCATTTGAAACGCTTTTAGGTTCAGAGAAAAGTGCGGGAAAGTAGTCAAAAACAGTCAGAAAAAACACAGAAGAACAAGGATTGCTTTTGATCTTGTTTTTTTTCAACTTGTCACAATATATTATGTGAGATTATGAATGCATGTCGTGTATTAAAAAGAACATTTAACAGCATTTTTCCTTTTTCAGCAACACAAATGCCTCAAATGTTTTTTTTTCTGCATATATGCTACATCAAGCCTCACAACCCACAAGTCTATAGTTGTTTATGTGTCTGGAGTCGTGTTTTGCTTTCATTCATGAAGGCTTGTATAATCCTCAAATTTGATTGTTTCTTCTTCTACTACTACTACTACAGAAAGCGCTCTGATCTGTGTATCCTGGATTTTGTTGCGAAATAGATCATAGACCCAATCGGAAGAGCCTATGATCCATCCACAAACCTGTTCTGAGAAGCTCTGCGTATGAACATATAAAATTCCTGGTATGTTATTGATTAAAAATGGTGGTTTGTATCTAGTTTAATTATAGTACTTCCCTCAGCTGCCACCACGGGGGGCATCGCGCAACATACAGTACTAGATGCCTATAAGAGCTGCTCTTCCTCATCAAGTGTCTTTCCAGACACATAAATTAATTAAATCATATTACATGACAAATCGTAGTATGGATGACATTACCTTCTTCAAAAAATTGCCAATATTTATGTGCAAAATTTTCACTTGATATCAGCACACCTTGGGCTGCATATTAGTACATGTGGTCAATTTACATATTTAAAGCAGTAACTAATGCCCCTAGAGGCCATAAGTGCCACTGCAGGTGTCGTAGCATGTTACGGTTTTTTACTCATTATTTGTCTTTTGTCAGCATACTCTCACGGACAAAGGGAGAGAGGGATATCCATCCAATTACACAATGGAGATATTTTTTTTCCCTCAAACTTGGTTGTAATTACTGTTTTAGTGGCGCTAGCCCACAGTTAGCTTTACCCGTTAGCCCGTTAGCTAGTGTGTATTGGTGGCTCCGACCCCTAGGCAGGACAGCCACAAGTGTGTTTTTCTGGCCAGAGACGCCAGGGGGAGATGAAAGACCCCCCAATCATCCCATCAACACTTGTATTACCCCTAGAGGGACTACGGAAGGGATTTATTAAGGTAAACTTAGTCTGTTTCACAAACTGTGGTATGAGGACTGATATGCTAGCCCCACAACACTTCATAACTCATCTTGATTCAGACCTTGTTATTCCTTACTATAGTCTCCGGGTTGGTGCAAGGTTAATGCAGTTTGATGTTCAGCTCCATATCAATATTTAGTTTCATAAGAACATAAGAATACATATACAATACATACGAATTGTGACGCGCTCCCCAAAATGTATGTGTCCTCTAGTACCCTAAACCTTCCTTGACCCAAAGTGTATACAGAAGGTAATGTATGGTCAACATATCCCAGAGGAGGAAGAGGGGGAGGAGGAGGGATGAGCGGGTAAGATGAGAAGAAAAATGTCCTTCTGGATGTCAACGCTAAGCAATACAACAAACAGGAAAAAAAAAGAGTTGGCTTCTAATGTTTCCTAGAGGAAGGAAGGATCAGAAGGTTAGATCAGGCCAGAGCTGTCGGACTTAGAGATTAATGAGGAAACTAGAGGGATTCATGCTCACAAATAACTGCCTCGGATACGATACACACTTAGCGCATGCTGAACTTACCACTTTCCTCTTGGAGCAGAGGTAGGCGTGACACTCCAGCGTCCCGTTCAGGGTGTTTTGGGCTATGTAGGCAAACACTTTATCGTGCAGCTTGTCCACAGTGCAGTAGGATATCCTGCGGGTCAAAGTTCGAAAGGTCAGACACACAAAAGCACCAAGTATAGGCCAGCTGCAGGAAGAGAGGCATGTGCTTATACAGGGGCCGTGACCTCAGCAAAACAAGTGAGCCTAGTAAAGTCTACAGGAGGAGTTAGTCCACGCACCTGTATATAGAGACATTCTCCAGAGGCTTGTTGGTGCCGCTGTCGTACAAAGCGATTCCATTCGGGGAGATTTTCAGAGAAATCTTTTGAGGCTTCTTTCCACTGGCTTTGGCCTGTCCAAACAACAACAAAATGATTAGTTTCCTCGATTCACGTCTACTATGTTGGTTTACTTAATCGCTCAGGTGCACTTCCCCTTTGGCTTAATTGTTAACTTCGATTCATTTGCCTGGATGAGCAACAGGGAAATTGTGATTAATGCTGGGCAAACACCACATTTAGTCAAAACCCACCAACGTCCAAAATGTCCCAGGAAAGAGGGGCAGGTTTTAAATGTAACCAGGATGAGTCAGCGGCGAGTGTAAAAGCGGTGGACAAACATTATAAACACTAGTGCCGCTTGTCATGTGAGGGGGCGTTTTACTGCTGAAACACACAGTGACATCACTGAGCAGCTTATTTGTACAGAGCTTCGTGATGGGAAAAGCATACACATGCAAAACAGGGCAAAGGGCAGAACTTTGTGTTGGTCACGGTCAGTGGTCACACACCTGTTCAACGTGTCATGACTGTAGACGTATTGAGGTAAACGGACATAAAAAAAAAAAATACTGCTGCAACACGTTTTGTAGTGTGTGGGCAGAAGATGTTGTAGAAAAGTCTGTGAATTAAACTAAAAATCATGTGTTTTAAGAACATAAGGTAAACAAAATAATGACAATAACAACCTCAAAAGCTGGGGATTCTTTAATGTTTTAACCTCTTAACCCCCTCCTGAACCGAGCACATTGTCTCCAGTTTGGTTTCTTTTCAAAGCTTCTTGAAAATAAGCGCCAAAATAGCGATGAAAACGAGACACAAACAGGGATGAAAACACAACAAAAAAGTTACAAAAACGCATTAGGACAGCTACACAACAAAAACGAGGCAAAATAGAACAAACAACAGTTACAAAAAACGTGAGAAAATACGTCAAGTACACAAAAACTCACGACGTGGTAACAAAGCGGTCTTAGCTTTCAAATGAGGCATATAGGCTGTCAACTCTCCAGTCCGGAAGCTTTTAGATTTGGGTAAAGCTGAACATGGGGGAAAATGTGCTTGGTGAAGGCACACAGGTAAGAGGTTAAAATTTAAATGTTTGGCCGCTCTTGTATTTTTACTGCGTGTTTCTGCTTTGTCTGAATCCAATTGTGTTCATCAAAATATTCCGAATAATTCTAACGAGATGGAAGGCAGGTCAGAATTCTTTGTAATTACTGGGCCTGTTCATATGAAACAACAAAAAAAAACTCCCACAAAGTTCAAAATCATCTGAACTGTGGCCAAATTAAAGTGTCAAAGTGGTGAAATTATTCAAATCTGTCTAATAGATTTCAAATGAAAAAAAAAAACAAGGTTCAACATCTGGATATTTCTGTCGGGACATTTTTGTCAATACCTGCATTCCACCAACAGTGTTCATTGGCCTCCCCTTTCATTCGAGATTTTGACATCTAGACGTCACCAGTTTCTGTCTGACACATTACAATACCAGTTAAGTCAGTCACACAGCGCTCTCACCGTGGCAATGATCCTCTTAACTGCGGCGGCCGAGAGCTCCTGACCCTTGGGCTGGTCAACCAGGGTCATACCCAGGTGTCGAAGGTTAAAGGTCATACCCTCCAAGATGGTCTCTCGCGTGTCCGTCCAGTTCTCTGGCAGCTCTGCAAACAGCGGCAAAGTGGGTCACTATAACAGGAAGCTGCCAGGATAAACACTTGACTTGTTGTTGCTTATGTCATCTATGGGCCCCCCCCCAAAAAAATGAAAACAGTAAATATTTGTAGCACATATTCCGGTAAATCTAAAAACATTGCTTTGGTCGTGAGAACTTTTTTAACATTCCAAGAAGAGGAAATGTAAACAGCCTCCGTTGAACTTGAAATTGCGCCATTTCGAGTCTGCTCTCCCTGAAAAACAAATCAGGACGGTCTATCTGGGTCAAAGGTTTGCCGACGTAAAGTCAATATTGTATAAAAAAAATTCAGAACTCACTTTGCAGTAACCTTGGCAGAAAGTAGCCAGCATGTACTTTAAGGGGCAAGCGTTTTTTCCTCAAACTAACACCGGCCTGAATTACTTTTTTAGTGAAATATGCAAAGAAAACAGAGGTTTCAGCTGTGTAGGTCAACACACATATTATTGCACTTTATATGTGTGATGATTACCAAAACCTCAACCAGTGTATTACGCTTGCATGTTGTATTTATTTCATTGTAAAAAGGAAAATGGCGTGTTCATATTTGCATGTATAAAATGCTTAACCTTTTAACCCCCACCTGAGCCAAGCACATTTTCTCCAGTACCCAAATCTAAAAGCTTTGTCAAAATAACAAGGATGAAAAAATGAAGTGGGACAAAAATGTGTGATGAAAATGCAACAAAAAAGCCCCAAAGGAGTAACAGAAAAGTAATGAAAAAAAAAAAAAAAAAAAATAAGGTAAAAAAGGTTAAAAAAAAAAATGACAACAACATGAGGAGAGAGAACTGTTCAGATGAGTTTTGAGGCGTTTTAGATTTGGGTAAAGCAGGACTGCACTTGGTTCAGGTAGGTGTTAAGCATCATTTAAATTAAATGTGTATGGACATCCATCCACTCCACAAAAAATAATTCAACAATCTTGAAAGAGAAGAGAAAGACAGATAAACCCAGCACACTTTTTATTTACTTGTTGTAGTGTCAAGTCCTTTTGCGCTATAGCATAGAGATAGGTTTGTGTCATTTATGGTCAAAGTTGGAAAAACACAAAAAGTGTATAAAAAGAGCCTTTAATTCTACAATTATCATCAAGAATCACATAGTCTTAACACACCATTAATTGACACAAGTACTACTTCTGCTACGGCCACCACTTTGCCCCTAAACTTAATGCATTCTCGTTCTCACATGTAACTGTCCACCTCTGTGAGCCCTAAAGTAACAGTCTGGATACACAACAATTGTGAAAACGCACTCCCAGCTCTCAACACCGCTCTGCTAAACCGAACCAGATGCCGAATTCCTGTGATTCATGTCAAAGTAAATGCAGCATTCCAGGGAGTGTGTTAAAGAATGAACTCTGCAACTATCGCTCTGTAGGGCACAGAGGCTACTTGAGGTTTTATCAAGTCCGACCCTGACCTATAGCGTGTGTTTACAGTGAGGAAAAGTGTGCGAAGGGAGGGGTCTTTGTGAGGGAGGCGCAGCAGGAATACTTGGAAAATGGACCCTGGAAGCGTTCAGTCCTCTGGGAGAGACTGCATACCTCGCACTCAAGCAGACACATGTTTGCTCACACGTGCGTACGCTACGAATGTGGACCTGCCATTTGTCATGTCAGGAGATCTGAGAAAATAAACCTTTTAAGCCAGTATGTAGAACAACATCAAAAATCTATAGTATCTAAACATGTCACAGTTATATTATCGGCTAGGCCCCAAACGGCGACCTTAGACCTTTGCACTATGCTTGACTCAACATTAAAACTACCAGGTTAAAGGCACTGTACCTGATGTTTTTTTGTCAAGCAGTGGAATTAAATTTGCACTAAACTAACAATATTTCAAAATAACAGCCAAACTTTCTTATAAGCTTGGAATTTTACATACATATCTGTAGTCAAGAGGGTCCTTACATTTCCAGAAATTGAGATATAGGCCATACAGAATCTAAGATCTTTTGTCGCTCTAATTACTGGCAACTCATTTGAGGAGCTAAATGCATCAAAGTTCAGTATCAAGTGGCCTTGGCCCAGCCGCAGTGTAAAACGTGAGGGGCGGGCGCAGGTCATAGGTCGTAACTCGTGACACGTGAAAAGGAAACGGCAGCGCGGCTGTGCTAATCGAAGCTGTACGCTAACTGATACCAGGTGAGACCCACTGTACAATACCGCAGAGCCCAGCATCGGGAGTACCATTACTGGGGATCAAAAGGGAGGGCACTCAAGGTGAGGGGTCTCGGATGACACAGACAGACTGCAGCCGGAAATCTGGCCTGCAAAGCCCAAAAGACACAGGATCAGACACACACACACAAAAAAAAAAATCCATCTCTGAGATTCGTTTTGCTTAATATTATATTTTTTCCCCCCCTCCCCGAGCAATACACAAGCATTTTCCGGCAGCAGATCAAATCTCACAGTGATGGCAAAAAGAGACCATTTATTACTTGTCAACACAGAAGTTGAAAGAATGATATGAGATATATTTTAAGGTTTTCCAGAAATGTAAAATATTGTTACTGGCACAGCAGTTACAGTAAGCGAGTTGCTTTTGGGCACTTTTGCAACATTGTTTTGGCTATTGGAACCAACTTGATACAACGCTACTTGCTTGCAACAAACAGTGGATATGAGTCTTTGCTTTTAGACACTCCATTCTCTCTCTATCACAAAAGGATAGTGTATCTTTAATATGACTTTAATAATAATAATTTGGCGACAAACAATCTTATCGGACATACATTGAAGGAGGACATGTCTACCACAAGAGTGTCAGTTAAAAAAAAAAGCACAACTCTGCCCACATCCGCCCTCACATCAGCCTGATTTACACCCCTAGACCAAACAGCGCATCGCCGTGGCAACCTACAAACTGTGCCACTGCGATTTTACCTAATGACTGTAGCCAAACAACCATTTACACCCAGCTATTGCCACTAGTTTGACCCTTTTCCAACTCCACTGAACTGATCAGGAAGGGAACGACATTTCAGGGAAATTTATGGCGGCTTCTGCCCGATGCACAGAAGCATAAACAACACGGGGAGATAATGGGGGTTTAGGAGAGGAGATATGCAAAGTCAAATAAACATTACAGGCGAGGAGGATTTAGCACAATGCTCTTGTATAGTACACACGGAGTAATAAGAGCAAAGGCTAATCCCACCACATGTTTGAACAAAAATACGTACTAACCCAAATTGACGCGGCAAGAGACTTTCAATGTTCTTAAAGCTTACAGAAGGTTTTCCACTGGGGGGCTGCTGGTCGGATTGACCGTTGCGACACAAGGCAAGCATGGGGTAAAAAGTTATTCCATTGCGGGTTTCAGCATGCTGCATCTACAGTATATGAACTTCCTAATCCTGCAACAGGGCGCCAGGAGATAGTCCTGTAACACTGAAACACATGGGCTCCAGTTGGTGAGGACTTTGCCTGGAGCTCCCTCTACAGGCAGCAGTGGGAATGACAGCGGAAAAGAGGCTTTCAGTTTCATCTAACCGCGTGGTTTACAACTCCACATCACTGCGTCAGAAAAGATCTGACGTTAGGAGCTTAATAAATGTGGAGGATGATTTCTGTTTCATTTATGGTGCAAACGAGTCAGTGAGGTACAGATCGGTTGTTTCTTGTACTGCTAAAACACTCCAAAGCAGAGAAAGTTACTCCACACTGTATGGAGAAGTGAAGAAACAACGTCAATTTTGATAGATCTCCTTTAATGCTTCACTATTGCCTTTTTCCAGTTTACACGGAAACGAACATCCAACATTTTCCAGCCAAATGCAAGCAGCTGGTATTTAGTCAGACGGTGCTGGAACGATTATTGCCATTGTGCACTGTAGTCCTACCTACTCCACACTCTTGGCTTGTACAACATCTCCATTTGGAAAAAGGGCATTGCTATGGACGAGCCCTCCTGGCGGCTCCCTCTGGCTGGTCCTTGACACTGGCACAGTTCCACTGCAGGTTGTCTGGGGCGACCAGCACAAGGCTACTGCCGGACAGAAAGGGGAAAGAGAAGGACCTTGCTGTTTGCCGTTTGAAAACAGAGCAGTCTCTATTGGGATGGATAAATGGATGCTGTCAACTGGCTATGGCCCTCAGCGGACCCATCCATTCTGGTTAGTATAGGGAAGAAATTGTATATTTTTATACAGTGCAATGCTGATGAGGCGGATCACCAGGGGATTCTCGGTGGAAAGTTAAATCCTGTTCCAAATATGTAAGAAAACTGCAAACTATAAAACCATAAACCCAAAAAAACCCAAGTTGGTGTGGGATCATTTCACATTTTAAGACAAAAACACTCAAGTTAATGGAAATTTGTCAGTGTTGAAGGGGGCGCTGTACATACATGTTTAGTAGGTACTTCAGTAGATAAAGGGGCGCCATGTAACGGCCGCCCTGGTGCGTTTGGCGCAGTAAAATTCCTAGTTGTGAATCTGTTCATGCCAATGGCAATAAGAAAATTAAAAAGCATTTGAATTCTGGTTGTAACGGCCTTTATTTTACATCAAAGTCTGAGATTTAGTCATTCAGTCTCAGTTTAAGATCTCGTTTAGAACTGGTTTGTCTTGGATTAGACCTGGTTCAGACCTAGACCTAGTTTGTTCACAGCAGCATAATTCTTTCATCAAAATGCAACACATTCAACTCTTTCAATTGCTTCAAAAGTTGTTGTTTTTTACTGTAAAATTTTAATCTGATTTTTTTTTTTTTTTTTTAATTTGTTGCTCCTGTATTTGTACACTTAGAGGAAAATACTTTTGAGTTGTATAAAGCAGGCGTCAGATCAAAATGGTGGCTTTTGCAATATGTCAGGGCATTGTTGTCAAGCCCCTCTTAAGGTTAAAACCTGACACATTTTTACAGCTAATATTTCTCAAACAATACCAACTCCACATGTCACACGCACAATCTATTGAGCATATCAACAACGACCCTAAACCTATTCTGATTCCAAAACAAGAAACGGTTTCTTATTGTTCTGAAATGATTAGCAAAAGTCTACAATATAAATAAATGTACAAACTTCTGACCAATTTTTCACCGCGATGCTTCTCCGCCCCCCTGAGGCTGAGGAAGTTATGGGGGGGGCTCATTTTAAAGCTCTGACTAAGCTCTTTCTGTTGCAAAAAACGCACAGTCTCTATCATTTCTGTCTCAACCCGGAGATATCTGCCTTTTTATCGGTTTTGGATTTAAATGATCGAAAACGCCATAATATACTGTATCGGTTGGGCCCTAGTACTAATGAGGAAAATGTAGTGTAAGATCAGTGATGTTGTAAGCAAGTGAGTGCTTTATTTGTCATTGTACAACAAAATTGCGTCCAGGTGTCGGTTAGTCCTGAGCCCGTCACTGTTGTGGGCCAATCTGAACGGCATTGTGCAATAAGTCACCCCAGTACATTTCTTCAGAATTACAGTTTTGTTTTAGTTGCTTTTGCTCCTTGTGTTAATAATTTGACAATTCACTATTACATTTGCTATTGTCGTTGATGAAATGGATCTATGTTATGATTTCTTTCATAAAGGTTAAGAGTAAAGTTCATAGTTTGGTTGGTAGATCATAATGCCCTGTGTTATTTGGCAGAGTGTTTGATCTTTATCATAGATTACATTTAGATGTTTACTTCTATTTGTCATTCAAAAAATGTGACTTCAAAATATAGCTTTAACTTGGAACAGCAGCATGAGAAGTTATTGGACAGCATAGGATGTTAATGCTATGGTACAGTTTTGTTGACAATATATCACTTTTACTGTGGAGATAGCAACTTCATCGATATAGAAACATTTCCTTTTGTACTTAAAGCGGCTATTTTGCCTTTTTGAGTTAATATGATTTAAAAGGTGCTTAAAGTACAAGAGACACCGTTTCAATTTTCCCCTAAAATGTCCATCTTTAGCATGGATGTTCTCAAAAACTGCAAGGTTGTGCGCGGATAACTTTTTTTCCTGGCCTTAAACAGTAAAAATGTAGGTAGTGTCTCATTTGCTGGAACAAAACACAATTTCTAGGCCTCTTTTTGACCAGCGACAGCAGCCTCAATGTGCACCTGCCTGTGTTGTCACATGTCATTGCTCGCTCACAGCAATACCCTGTGTCAAAATTAAAGTGGGTCAGTACAAGGAACATTAACTTGGCTAATCGTCCAAGTAAATATCCCATTACAGTATAGCAGCATTTAGCCGAGTTTGCCCTTTGATTTCACAGGCTTGTAGGAAATGTCAAATCACTCCTATGCACTACACAGCGAACTCCCTTTGACATACTTTTGGCACTAGTGGAATTTTTCACCTAATCTCAGTTACAAGATGTGGGGAAAGCTAGACTGTAATTTCTAATGACCCTTTGGAATTCAAACCAGAGCTGCTTGAACTTGAGTGGACGAGGCTGTGCACTGGGTGACCCGCAGCATTCCTCCATTGTCTTCTGCTGGGTTACAGCTTTTGGGCTTTAAGCCCCTCGTCATTCCTCCCAGAACTTTATGTGACGGATCAAGTGATTTACTTTACAAAGTGGCCCTTGAGTCCCACAATGAGCGTCGAAGTGGCCCGAGCAGTTAGAGAGCATGAGCTCCAGCCTGCTCAAAACAAGTGGAATAAAATCTTCTGTTGGACATTTTTTGGGTTACCTGAGGTGGCCAAGTCATGTTTTTAATAAAGTAATTTAAACTGAAGTCACACGAAGGCATCTCTACTTACCCTTGGAAACTGTAAAAAGTAAAATAAATAAAATGAGCGCTTAACCTTGAAACTTCACTAACCTCTAACCAAATGTGCGGTCTGTGTGATTGGTGGTGGTCAGAGGTACCATAGGTGATGAATGCCAGTAATGCTTGAAACTGAAACTTTTCCTGGTCCTGTTGAATAATGCTTTTCTATTTCTTTATGTACAACCACTTTGATTCTAGTCTTTTATCATTTATTTGAGCTGAAGATTCAAGACATAATGCTCCAATTGGTGCGGTCACTAACCCAATTGAAAATCATTTATGAATGACTTAGAAACGCAACTTCATGTTTTGAAAAAGTTTAAAATGCATAGTATAAATTGTCAACTTTTTCAAAACATAAGGTTGTCAGCCTTCTGAAAACAGTGGGGGCTCTACTAACCTTATCCATCTGAGGATGTTAATATTTGTTATTTATTTTCACAGACAACTACAGAGGTTTTGAACATACTTCTTACTTTTAAAGCCTGACAGAAACCCCAAAGGGCAGAAACCCCAAAGGGCAAAATGACAAGTCAAGAAGATGCCTAGAAAGTTCATGCACCCTGAGCCTTCAACTGAAACTGGCATTAACCTCACTCATTCACCATGCGATTTCAGTCTTTAACATCAAACATCCTTTAAATAGCTCTGAGTAAGTTTCCTGCAAAGATTTCCACCGGAAAAATCTCAGAATAGTAGGAAACCACATTTCATGGAGAGAAGCGAAAAATAACCCTCCAAGTCCCCAAATCCTGAATGGGGGTGGGTCTAAAATGTAAAGTCAAAACAAAAGATCAGCATTAAAAAATGTTTAAAAAAAAAACACAAGTCTAAGAAAACATTTCATCCGTGAATGTTTTCCACGATCTTTAGCAACGTGAGCTCACTAGCACAGCGGTAACAACAGCGGCGCCTGGCCACAAGTTAACCAAAACAAAACCAAAAAAAACAAAAACTTTTCGTATAGTGAATCTTACTTCTGTGTCTGCCCGACGTCCACGACTGCTTCGCCATGCTGGGACTGCGGATGATCGCTCTCCCTGCCGACCTGAGCGCATCCATGTCGGTGTAGAAAAGTGCTGTGAGTCGGTGCAAGTGGAGGATTGTTGTGGAGCTTTGGGGTGGGCTGCTGTGGCTGCTGTGGCTGCCGCTGCTGCTGCTGTGCACTCCTGATGGACAGGACTGCTGTGTGGTGTGGTGGTGCCTTCCCGGGCGCTCAGAAACGCCGCTATTTACGAGGTCGTGCGCACGTGAGCGAGCCCCAGCTGAGAGACCACACTTACAAGCGACGTTTGGGGCACCTCGGAAAGTTGAGTCTTCATTGTCTGATTATCATTTGACATTTATTCATATTATTTCTTATTTCTCATATGAAGTCGCTGTACCCTCAAACACGTTGCCATTATATCTACCCCAAAACGTGCAATCTCAGAAGTAGCAATAAAAGCAAATGGAGAATTAATTTAAAGCTGCATCATGCAACTTTTTTGTGGGGGAAAAAAAGTTGATAGGCGTATTTTACCTTGTAGTGACCCAGCAGCTGTATGAGTGGTCAGCATGGCGCTTTTACTTTCTTTTAGACTTTTACTCTACAGGACGCCCCAGGGCCTATTATTTGGAAGGTTTTCACTGCTGACGGACCCTCTCACCAGAAAACCTACAAAACAATTGATGCTGGATACCACCGTGATGGAAATTAAAGCCGCCATGCTGACCACTCTTGCAGCCACTGAGTCACAAAAAGGTCAAACACACAAATATCAACTTTTTGGTTTTCACATAAAAAGTTGCAAAACGCAGCTTTAAGTGGGAGGGGTATTTTTTTGCATTAAAAGCAGTAGAAGTGGGCTTGATAGTAGCCTAACGCAAGTAGTCGCAAGGTGAGTGTATTGCTTCTGATTCACTTAGTTATTATTACTAGTATAATCTGATCATTTTCAGAAAAATAAAGTACAAAGTTACAGTTACTAGTTATTGTTCCCCTGTACAAATCAAACAAAAAGCAATACTATACTTTGTTCTAGCAGTGAGTCATACAACAACCGATACGGACTGGGAGGTTTGTCTTGCCACCAGCAAAACTTTCTTTAATATGTGGTGAAAGTGAATAGAGACCCAGTCACCATCACTTTGAATAAACAGAATAAACAAAGTGGAACAATGATAAACAATGCACAGTTTTTTTCTTTTTTTTAAACTTTCTTTTCCTTCTAATAAAAACGGGTAGAAACAACTCAAATACTGAATACACAACGTCAGAGCGATCCACAAACTACTTTTCCAGGAAGGCAAAAAATGACAGCACAACATGTTTGAACGGTTCAGGGGTGACCGTTCCCGCCACAACATTCACAGATTCCTTAAGAAAAAACAAAAAACAAAACAAAAACATGAGGAGATCAACCGAATCCAATGCCCGAAGATACCAAAGAGGTGCCACGCAAGAAGTAAATGTCTAGAACAAATAAATAAAAGTGCGAACACAAACAACCTAACACCTGCTGCCTAACCATGATCAGCCCAGAACCTTAACACAACACCATCCAAAGTAGTTCAAAATGACGAAAGTAACAGCACTCCATTGCAAACATTATGCTAGCTACATTGATAAAAGGTATAGGTGGAAAAAGAAAAAAAAAAGTTAAACATCAACACTTGGCACTTTAGAACTAAAAAAGAAATAAAGAAAACAAAGAAAACATTCGTCAGTAATGTACATTGTAAACTACTATCCCAGCTTTTGGGAAAAGGAGAAATAGACAATCAGTTTTGTTGGCGTTTGTCGTACCGAGACTGTCTCTCTGTAAAAATCACACAAACCTTATCCAGCGATGTGTCTGAAGCTAGAATAAAGTCACACCTTCTCACTGTGAAACAATCTTATATGTCTGATACATGAGTCAACATTTAATTATTTTTGCCTTTGTACTGAATTGTTTTCGGATATCTGTTTATAGTGTGTCGTACAAAACGGGGTTAAATATTGAGAGGATTGACGCTTTTGAATTCCCAGGATGTGGCTTCACTGTCTTAAAAAGAGAAATCAGAAGGCACTATTCATCTGCAAGGAGCCGTAGCGGAGTGACATCATCAAATCCAATGGTCACTACGGCCTAACAGCTTCTAATTTGGTCCAGGAGAGGAGAGAGAGGAGAGATGTCTGCAGCGACGAGATGAACTGTAACGTGGCAGTTTTGGCAGTGCCAGGTCCAATCGAGCGATTTTTAGGACAAAAATGTCAATCGATTTGCCAGTTTCAGCAAGCTTGGGATACCAAATGTATGATATGCACGTACAGACCACTATTATTGGATATGTCCTTAAGAGGATATTCTGGAAATGCCCATTAAAACGACCAAATCAAGGTGTTACAAAAGCAACAAAAAAAAAACAATCACTGGTTTTGTCAATGGTGATATCGAACATGAACAGGTACAGTACATTCATGTAACTCCCAAGGGGCATTACTGTACAGCTAACTGATATGAAATCAAAACATTCACAATTGAAACAAAAATATATATTAAACTGTAGATATCACCACACGGTTTGCAATGGGAGCAGTTTGCGTTAAAATACAGCCGTCTATCATTGACAGATGCCATCTAGTCATTGGCATCTGTCAACAAAAGGTAAGTCCTGTTATCTTGTTTTAACTTTACACAATTTAATCATCTGTTATCTGTGTACTCTTATGTGATGTTCTGTTCACAACTCACTACCATGTCTCTGCTTTATTGTACCGGTACATGGATACAGTTAAAGGAGGGCCAGGGTTTGTGTTTTGCCTCTTTTTACCGATTACCTTTGATTTCTCCTGATTAGAATGATATCCTTTTTTACATTATTTTTCTATATATGAATAACTGATTTCACAAGCTTTATATTATGTATTTCTATTGCAAACTGTGCAGTGACAGTAAATCTAAAAGACAAACAAAAGGCAGAAAAGGCTCTTTCGCAAACCTTTAAACAAGAGATAGTCCCTTCTCTGACTTCCACACAACACTGTAATGGCACAGTCCCAAAACTCAAAAATGACTTTCCAGTCCTTAAACCAACACTGAGGAAGGGTCATGTCATGTGTGCCACTTATGTATGCATGTAATATAGAAACTTGTAAACACAAAAGTACCCAATTCAGACGTTGTACCAAAATAAAGTTAACAGCCAGCTTGTGTGACTGACTGTGTGTCTCAGAGTCACTTTTTGAGCGGCTGGTAGACTGAGGCGTTGGGGTCCAGCGAGGAGGGAGTATTGTCCATGAACTTGGAGGAGTAGTGAGGGGTGACCGGGCTGAGGCTGCTGCCATCTGCCGAGTACGACAGGCTGGGCATCACGGCCATCACCTCGGCGATCTTCTGCTTCAGCTCGGCGATCTCCTGCTCCCTCTGGTGGATCTGGCCTAAAAATAGAGAGGGGGAAACGTGTATGCATTTTTATGTGAATGCTGTTGTTGTATCAATGCCTGAATTTTAATAAAACAAACAGAGATGGCTTTCACTAATCTGGTTTATGAGAAGAACAACAGATAAATGCCATTTAAACGAGTGTATGGTTTATTGACAAAAATATGATTAATGCACAGAATATTTCCCTCCACGGATTTCCCACCTATTCACATGTGGTACATTTAAAATCCAAATGAATTGAACTGATGGTTTGTTTTTTCTGGCAACTTCCTTCTGTACAATTTTTTTTTTACCAAAGTTGAGCCATCATTCCTTTTTCTTGCAATAGTTTACCTTGTGCTATCTCGAGCTGCCGTTTAGCGTCCCCCAGTGCAGAGAAGAGATCCAGCTTGATCCTGGTTTCTGCACTCAGGCTGTTCTCCAGGTGCTGGGTCTTCTCTTGCATGGCTGACAGAGCAGACATCAACACCTCTGTGTCCTTCTCATTCTCCTTATACTTCCGCAGCTCCTGTGCAGCAACAGATGAGTTAATGAGTAGACACAGGGCACAATCCATGAAGCAACTTTTGTAGGCTCTTCATAACAAAACAACATCCAGATCTTACAACAAGGTGTTAACAGAATTAACCGTTGCAAATCATTTGACATATTATCATAGGGACTCCTCAACTTTTAGAAACTACAATCGCAATCAGTTTTTTATCACATGAGAAACACTGTCATGGACCAAGTGGATGCAACTTGGCGTACCTGACATTTGCCCTCCAGATCACGAATCTGCTCCTCTTTTACTTTAGTGTCTATGCTGAGCTTCTTGCACTCCGTCTCCAAATCTCTGATACGTCCACGGAGACTATCATTAGACTCCACCCTGTTAGACACAGAAACACAGTTTAATTTAAAAATAAAGTTTACAGATTGTAGAAACAAAATACAAGAGAAGACCTCAAATATAGCTGTTGTATAATCAGTTTTTGAAAAATGACATATAAAATATTGAGTGTAAGAACATTTTTTACACTAGTTTGAGGATCTTCAATAATGAATGAACTTTTAAATGTTAAAACCATTTTTCAATTATAACAATACAGAAATAGAATACTTATAAAACAAAGTAGAAATAGCGTGCTAGGTGCTATAATATTTGATAGCAGTGTATATATTTGAGCTAAAATGTTTCAGGAAAGTGCACATTTCAGGTAGCTACATGAAAAATGCCAGACAAAGCAAATCTAGGAAAAAATGCTGTTAACGTTTTACACATTGAACAATAATTTGATTGTAATCAATGTTAATTATTGGCAGGCCAAAGTAAGTTCTTGTGAAATACCTTGTAGCAGCAGCCAAAGCCACAGCCCGCGCTGCAGTGGCCTCCTCCATCTTCTTTCTCTTCCTCTCCTCAGCCAGCTGTTTCTCTGCCAGGGCGCGGGCCTCTTGCTCTGTCTTCAGCCTTTTCTCCAACTGGGACATGGTCTGCTTGTCCTTCTGCTTGGCCTGGACAGCACTGTGGAGCCTGACACGAGAGAAGTCAATATTAATGTGCAGCCTCATCCAAAGCCTGCTGTCTTTCCAAATACAAAAACCGTACTGGATGATATTTAGAGTTTAAACACAGACAGTGTTTCAAATCCTACATTCAAAGTGTGTTGTTATCCAATTATATAATTCCATGTAAAAGTCTTGTGTTGTAAAAAAAAACTTTTCACCTTTAGGAAAAAAGTCCGACAGGAAGGCTACACCTGTCTCAGGAATCAAACCCAGGGACTTCTTGCTCTGAGGTGAGAGTTTCCTTTCTACTATGTGCATGTGTATGTAACACACTGACAAGTGACTACCCACATCGAGACCCACTGGGACTTGAAGTAAATTATCTATCTATTAAAGACTTTTGGAAAGAAGAAAAAATATTTTATCTGAAATTTCAAGTTTAACCTCTTACCACTCGCCTTAACCGAGCGCATTTTCTCTAGTTCAGCTTTACCCAAATCTAGAAGTTTTTTTGACTGGAGCTCACAGCCTCTAGGCTCGTGCCTCATTTGAAAGCAAAGACCTACAAAACTGATCTAAAATCATCTTTTTCCTCATGTTGTTGTCACTTTTTTCATGTTTGTTTTCATCTCATTTTACCATTTTCGTACTGCTCCTTTTGTTGCTTCTTTAGGTGTTTTCGTCACAATTTTGCCACTTTTTTGTTGAGTCAGACTAGAGAAAATGTGCTCGATTCAGGTGGGGGTTAAAAGGTTAATTATGTTTTAAAGCATTTTGCCATATTTTCAAGTTCATTTAGAAAATTTCAGGAGACTATTTGAGTCGCCTCAAAGAGTCGTGCACAACACTTATTATTTGAATGTTTCAAAAAGACTTTTACCTCCTGACCCAGAGCTAGTATTGAAGTGAGTGGGAAGAGAAACGGATGTGTTGTCAGGTTCAATCAACTTGATCATAAATCGTGATATTTTAGGCATCTTGTGGGCTCATGATGAGAACTTTACATGCAAAAACACTGGCTTTACATGTTTGTCAATGTTCCACTAAACACGTGTGTGCTTATAATGTATCAAACCCTTTTTTTTTGCACGCACTTGTTCTGCAGGAGCTCATTGTCCTGGCGTAACTGGCTCAGTTCCGAGCGGAGGCTGCGGTCCTGGCTGCTCAGCGTGGACAGTTGACTTCGCAACTCCGACTCCAGCTGTCTGTTGGCCTGCAGATCTGCTTTCAGCCGCTTCACATCCTGCTCCAGCCTAAAAGAATGAGGACAAAACAGAAATGCAATGTCTTCTTTTTGCAAGATACTTTTTTTTGAACATTGAAGTCAGCATAAAGAAAAGAACAATATTTATGCCATATCACCCGGTATTAAAGCTAACCTCACGGTCTATAATTTATATGATATTGACGCATCTCTCTCACCGTACTAAGGCGTCCGGCTTGCCCAGTTGGTTGTTGGGGATACAATTCTCCACTGGATCCTTTTGGCTTTTCCCCGCCCCCTTCTGCTTCTTCTCGTTTTTATTGGCCACGGGTCCTCCTTGTGGCACGCTCCCGTTCGAAGAAGTGTGATTTCGAGGAGGGGAGTTGGAAATTGCACCCCCGCCGCCTCCACTGGCATTTTTGTAGTTCTTGCCCGTGCCCCCCATGTCCTCTTTAGAGTGTGTGGTTGCGTTATCGGCAAGTGTGTTTTCTCCAGCTAGGTCGTTGTTCAGTCTTTTCGACCCAACATAATTTTCAATGTACTCTGCCTCCTGTAGTTTGGAGTCCAATGTGTGGATAATACTGTTGTTATTGATACCCACTGTGTTCTGTTTCTTGCTCTCTTTTGCACTGTCCTTCCTTTCTTTTTCTTTATATTCCAGTTCGGGTAATGGGGCTGAAGTGCTTTTCTTTCCAGGAGGCCCTCCGTTTTGCGATATGACGGCGGGCTCTACTTCTGAAATTCCTTTGCTTATAGCCGCTGAAAAACACCAGGCAAATTGGTTAGAGCTTTATTGCATATATCTAGTATAGCCACATGACAGAGTAACCATATGTTATACCCAAGTAAGAGTACTTTAAAATAATATCACTTGGGCATATGTATGAAGCATAGTGTGTTAAAACTAGTCCAGGAAGTACAGTTACTTATGTTCTGTACCATAGTTTTTTTGTTGTTGTATTTTTTGGCTGGTGCGACTTACAGATGAAACTCGGAAGATTAGAATATCGTTCAAAAGTTAATTTAACTTAAAATGTGAAACCAATATATGATATAAACTCATGACATGCACAGTGACATATGTCAAGCCTTTGTTTGCTAGAATGTTGATGATTATGGCTTACAGTCCATTTTCAAAAATGTAAAAAAATTAATTTGGGTTTTTTACAAGCTGAGCCATAATAATCAAAATTATAACAAATAAAGGCTATACATGTCCCACTTTGCATGTAGTGAGTCTATCATATATTAGTTTCACAGTTTGAGTTGAATAACAGAAAAGAATGCACTTTTAATGATATTGTAATTTTCCAAGTTTCACCTGTAGACACTTCTGATTCTATGGAGCAACTTATAGTCCGGAAAATACGGTATTTCTATGCTATATACCACCTATACAAAGTGCATTACCCCATTTGCACTTGTTAATACATAGTATCAGGCATTTTTGGGGGGGATGGAGCAGTAAATCTACAGTCAGACAGCCACATACCACATTCAAGGTAGGGGTGAAGTAAGACACAACAACTTCACATATAAATCAGATGTACGTGCTGATCAGAACCTCTTGGTCATAAATACAACAGGCGTGAGTGATATACAGTACCTTCCTCTGCCTCTCTCTCCTGTCTCTGTAGCATCTGCTGCTCTGGCGGTAAGGCCTGCTGTAGGAGCTGCATATAGAACTCATTCTCCTTCTGCACTTCCTTCTGTTTCCTCAATCGCATCTTGTAGCTTACATAGCTCTTGAAACCAAAGCCAAGAGTCACGACTGGATAGCCAATGCTGCGAAAATCCAAACAAAGCGTCAGTTTCACCCGCATCTCACTTACAATCATACTAATGCTTTAAAAAGAAACACAGTTATTAACATGCATTTCAAAATATTAGCAATATGAACCTACCAGTGAGCTGCAAAAGGCCGACATAGGTCTACATGAAAGTTCTTTAGATCTTTAAAACGAATAGCAGCCTCAATGTACACAAACAAGATCCAAAGGGACACAGTAGGTAAACAGACTCCCCTCTCTTTGAAAGACAAAAAAAAAAGAAAAGAAACAATATTATTAAATCAAAAGAAGTATCAAATTAATAAGGTGAACCTAATGTAGATGGACAAACCTGTGTGCCAGACATACTGGACCCATACGTAGGTGCTGGCAGCAAAAAACAACCATTGGACGGGGATGAAGAGGAGGCAGATTATGTCTGACGTAAACGCCACGCATACAAAGAAGACAGAGAATGCCTGCAAACATGAATCAAGAAAGAGGACAAGTTATTCACAGCTTCTCATGTGTAGATCTGTATCTCAATAGTTGGTACTAAATTTAGTGTTAGAAACAGCATCTTTTCTTTCTTACCAGCCCCTGGTATCTGAAGGAGTCGTAGACACTTCTGATAAATAGCCAGAAAGGCCACAGGTATTCAAATCTGAACTCCAGCACAAAGTCGGCCAGCAGAACAAGCACCCAGACTACCAGGAACTTCAAATACAGGAAGGTACTGAAAAAGACATAAAATAAATTAGTATATATCGGCACGGAGAGTCTTGAGACACAATTAATACTTGAGACACAATTAATACAATACAAATAGAGACACAAAGAGCATGCATAATGAAATAACGATTAAAACACTGACAGCACAGCACCTTTAAGTACCACTAAGTGCACTATAGGTAGGGAGCGGGAGGCATGCACACAAAGAGGGTATAGGGGTGTAGGGAACATGTCTGGACATGCATGCACACACGAAGCACATCTGGTTTTGCATGTTTATCAACTCACTCAATCCGTAATATTGCCTTAGTTTTTTTTCACTAAGTGCATTAATCCCACGCGTTTACTTAATTTTCTGCATCGATGGTAAATCTTTGACCAATGCCATTCCAAACAAAGCAGCACTGAGACCTTAGAGCCCCGTTGTCAGTGTCATGCCAGACAACAAAACGAGCTCCGCTGTCACTGATGCTGTCATTTAAACACATATTTCTCCCACAAGCTGCACGTACAACGTTCGGGTATCGAGAGAAAAGCATTGTTGCAAATTAAAATACTTGCAATTACATTTGCAATGATATGATTTACTAAACCTGCATATGTCAAATTAATTGGCTAGCAAAAGGGGGGAAATCGCGCATAAGCTGCCACTTACACTAGGCCTTTCTTTTAAACAATATTATTACATGCTTTAGCTCTATCAAAGCCATAAAATACAGCAGGCAGAAATATGAATGTACCAGAGAGAGCGAAGCCTGGCTTGTCAGATTCAGAGAGGCGCCATTGTTATACAATAACGCCTCTCCAGCCCCTTTTGTACCTGCTATATATACCCTCGGTGATTCGGTTCCGTTTTATCGGCCGTCGGAGTTTGCTGCAGTCCGCATTGCGCCGCTTCATCCTCCCCTTGCTGATTCAGTGGTGATATAGGTCCGGCTACTGTGACAGAGAGCGTCATTCGTTCATTCTGCTATACACACTTGTTCAATTATCCACCATTGTTGATGTTTTATGCACATGAAACAAAGAAATAAATAAAAACAGTCCGCTGGAGGCCCTCCCCCATTCACGACACACGTCCAGGCGTGCGTCTGACGTCAGCACGCCGAGCACGCTGAAGATGTAAGCATCATGGCCGCCCCGTGTAAAACAAGGCGATTGTAATTTTTGCTCCTAAAACCACGTTGACTGCTCCGATTAAGAACATTTGTTTCGGCTAGAGGTTAGTTGATAATAATGTTATACAAGATTCACATCTGTAAAGTCTGTGTGCTCGCATGGAGGTTCAACACACACTATATTTACTCAACCACGTTTGCTGGGGCTGTCTCTGTAGCCAACTACTTTAGCCTGAGAGAACTTTTGCTTTGTTTTTAGTGATATACGTGTGCATACATTTAGATATATTTTATTATTTATATGTAACATGGATGAAGTCATTTTGTAATTACGTTGCTGACATTAAGTTTGTATGTCTTCACCAGGTGATAATTATGGAGCTCCCTCCTGAGGAAAATACACAGTTGGCAAAAGAAGAGGAAGGTGCAGTTGATGAAATTGCTGAAAATACTGAAGTTATAACGGACAGTGCAGTAGCTGACGAGGTTAAAGAACAAGACGCCATCAGTGAACTTCAAGAAGCTCCACACACTGTAGAAGAACCATGTGAATCTTCACAGACTGTACAGCAGAAACAGGACAATGTTCTTAACCTTAACAATGAGGTGGTGAAGATGAGAAAGGAGGTCAAGAGGGTCCGAGCTCTGATCATTAGAAAGCTGACACGGCATATTAGTGCCCTGAAGAAAAAGAAAGGGAAAGATGCTGATATTGAGAGGAATCAGCGGAGGGTTGCTAGACTGCTGGAAGAGATTCATGCGATCAAGGCCCTTGTGCCAGACAAGGTAGGCAGCCTTGATGACCAAAATGTCAAGTTTTTGCAAACAATTTCAGAAGAAATGCAACAACAAATGAGAAAAAATGTCAAAATATCAACTTTGTGATAAGTTGTTTCTCATGGCCCAACCTTTTTTTTTCCTTTTCTTTTAGGTCACCAAGACGGCATTGCAGAAAAATCTTAACTTTGAACAAGTGTGTAAAGACCCCGAATCGTCGATTTCTGATCGGGCAATTGCACGCATTGCCACTCACCCGCAGTTCAGCAAGAAGATTGACGGCATCAAAGCTGCTGTGAAAGCGTTCAAAGAAGACCGTTCAAATGACGAAAAGTCTAGTGGAAAGAAAAAAGTTGAGAAGACCAAAAAGCAGCGACCACAGACTGATACAGCAAAAGAGTCAAATGAAGCAGAGGACAAAACTGCGAGATCAAACATAATGAAAGACTGTGAAACAGACTTTGTGGAGGCATCCCTTGATAGCTCTTTAAGTATTGTTAAAGTAAAAGTAGTGCAGAAAGGTCAAGAGCAAGAAACACCCAAAACTGGTAATAGAAATAAGAAAATAAGTCCAGTAAAACATGTTGAGAAATCGAAACCGCAAAACAAACCTGAGGAAAAGAAAATTGCTCCCAAATTGTCAGAAGTACCTCTCAAGTCAGACATGGAGGCAGAGAGCGATCTAGATTTATCAGATGCTGAGGAAAAACAATATTTTGATGACAGTACAGAAGAGCGTTTCCATAAGCAGTCTTCAGGAGAGTCAGAAGAGAGTGACGATGACTTCTTTGTGGGAAAAGTGAGCAAATTCAAGAAAAATAAAACAAAAAACGCAGTGGAAGAGAAGGTTAAGAAGACTCTTGAAGAGAGCTCAAACAATCCTGTACAAACTGACAAAGTTCAGAGAGAACTTGAAGAGCTTGAGTCCAGGTTGAAATCCAAAGTCACTTCTCTAAATTCAGTTTTTTGTACCTCCCTTGCCAGAGCAAAGACTGGAAAAGGTGCTGGCAAAGGTGACCGGAAATTTGGGGGCCAATACAGAAATAAAGATGATGCTAGTGATAGGAATATAGACTTAAGTAAGCGGTCCAAGTTCCAAAAACAGTCAAAAGGAATGCAAAAAGATTCAGATTCAAAGTACAACAAGCCTCTTCCTGGCAATAAAACCTATGGAAAAGAACAGAAAAATGTAAGAGGACGGGAACGTGTTAAAGAATATGAAGCAAGAGGAAGAAGTATGTTTTCTCATCAAGCACCCGCACAACAACTGCATCCATCTTGGGAAGCTAGTAAGAAAAGAAAGGAGCAGCAGGGACAAATACTTGCATTCCAAGGGAAAAAGATCAAATTTGATGATTAATGAAATATTTTATAATTTATCGTGAAAATGTAACCTTTTATTTGTGTCTTCTTTGTAATAGTGGTTTTCTCTGAAAGAAGAAAGTATAATAAAAAATGTGAATGAATGATGTTTACAAGCTTGGTGTGGGGGCGTGGTGTAACACGTGATTAGTGATGTCACATGAGTTTGTAGCATTAGCATTGCTAACAGTTTACGCGTGGATAATGCTAACTGCAATGGAGAATAACGCGCCTCTAAATGATACACAGGAGCCTGCTAAGTTACTCGTTTGCGTTGCCCCTGGATGTAGAAACAATAGTGTTAATAATAAGGACGTGCAATTTCATAGGTTTCCAACAACAGCGGTCGGCCAGCTTTGGCAAGCGACTTTAGAAACTGGGGCACCATCTAGTTCTGCAGCAGCGGTGTGTAGCAAACACTCCGACAAGGTAATGTTCTCGAAGTTTCTCGTTCACTGTAAAGAAATGCCTTATCATATTCTGATGAGGACAGGAGATCCAAACATTTCATCCTTTTGGGAATCTTTTAACGCCTCGAACATTGGCTACGTCGCGTATTAATCTTTTAACTTCGGCTCCTTTCTTAACCTAAAACACCAAATGCATCTATGTGGTTTATTATGCCATCACAATGTAGAGAGAAAATGCCTTGATCTTGTTTCATTACAGAAGATGCTCAACTCTTTGTTTTATGTGAATTGCCACAGAGCAAGGAAAACCACATGTAATATAGGGGAGTGGGAGTTGGGTCACATGAGACATTTCTTTACTCTTTACTGACAAGGCTTAAAAAGAAAAAAAAAGAAGCCAAGATTCCAAGTATGCACACTCTCCAGAACAACGAGTACCCCCAAATCATGATCGAGGCTTTAATATTCAATTGAAACGGAATATTGCAATGATTTTACCCAACCCTCTCCCTTACTGGGGTAGACATTAACATGTATCTATGACTTAAAGAATTTGTATAGTTTATTTAGTGAAAGTTACAATATTGAAACATAAAATCGGTATCCTTCATGTAGAAACATCTATTAAATAAAAGACAGTAGTGTTTGTCATTACTGAACTTGAATTTCTGAACTTTATATAACCTAAGATCTACAGGACCTGGAGCAGACCTGTCAGTACCTCCTACAGATAAAGGGATGCCTAACATGAGAACAACTGTCTCTGGATGAATAAGTTCTAAGGTCTTTCTTTTTTGGGTATGCAAACAAAACAGAAGATGTACAACAACAGACCATCCAGCACTTCTTCAGTCACTCTTCAGATTTGGGTCCTTCATCAAAACATGTTAACCAGGTGTCAAGGATGAAAGGCTTGGGACGCCTGTGAGACCCAACTCTCCCCACAAAATCTGTCCCAATGCCCCAGTCAGCCATTTTTGATTTTTCACCTCCAGCCAAAAAAACACATGGCATAATAATTCTATTAATAATACATTAGTTTTATGTTTTATTTAGCTCTTTTCTGGACACTAAGACACTTCACATTGCAGTATTCATTCACTCCATGCTTGGTGGTAAGCTACTATGGTAGCCACAGCTGCCCTGGGATAGACTAAGAGAAGCGAGGCACCAACAGCCCCTCCGACCACCACCAATCACTCACTCACTCACTCACTCACTACATTAACACAGGCATCCTGGGGTTCCCAAACGGTCTCCCATTCAAGTACCAACGAGGCCCTACCTGATTAGTTTCCGAGGTCTGACTGGATCGGGCAGAGCAAATCATTTATCAATGATTAAGTTGAAATGCAAAACGTCATCAAGTCGTCCTTATCATCATCTTTAGAATAAAGTGGCATTGATATGGTTTTGTCTTTTTTTACAGACAAACAGCCCGCAACAAGGTGAAAATAAACCCTTAAAAGAAGAAGACGATGGCGCAGAAATTGTGTTGCCAGAATCTGAGAAACGTAAGCATTAATATTTGCACATGATATACAGCATAAATATTTACGTTATACTTTTTTAGCAGAAGTTCCAACTGACATTCATTTTATGATTATTATGTTTTTGCTCATAGCATGTAAGCCACGTATGGACAGCGCACTATGGCTTTTGGCTCAAAAGTTTACAGAGATGTTGAAATCTTCCCCTGATGGACTTTTAGACCTTAATCTGGCGGCTGAAGAACTAAAGATCTCAAAAAGGCGAATCTATGACATCACCAATGTCTTAGAGGGAGTGCTCCTTATCAAAAAGAAATCCAAAAATTTGGTGCAGTGGATGTAAGTATTGGGACCTTTTTAATGCCATGTCTTCTACATTTTCCTGTTTATTCAAATTCATTCAATCACATTGTTTTTTGTTTTACAGAGGCACCCAAGATGAACCCAAGGATGAGCGATTAAGAAGTTTAGTTGCTGAGGAGAAAAAGCTGGATGATGTCATCAGCTACACTAAACAGCAAATTTTCGACATGTATGACAATTTTGTGAATAAAAAATATCCTTTTGTGTTTTGGGAGGGGAAAGAAGGTTAGTATTGTCACAGTGCTATGGATTTGATGTTTTCCTTGACTTTTGGAATTACATATGCCTACTTGACCTATGAGGACATACAAAACATACCCATTTTCGAGGACCAGGCCGTGTTTGTGATAAAGGCTCCCCCGGACACGACGCTCGAGGTGGCTCATCCTAATGAGGTACAAAATGTAACAAATAATGTACACAACTTTGAATGCAAAACAGATCTCTCATTTTGTTGGTGGTCCTTCTTTTTGAAGGCTTTTCAGATGCATATTCTCAGTAAAAAGGGGCCAGTGAAAGTCTTGGGCTGCAGTGAAACTGTGAACGTCACACAAAGCAAGAGCCAAAAATCTAAGTTTGATGGAGACTACTCGAATCTCCCTTTACGAGGCTTGTCTACTGCAGCGACATCCTGCAAAGGTGAGTTGTTGTCTTTTTTTCTTCTATCCAAGACCTACATTTTAAACAGTAGTTAATCAGAGTGGTTATATTGTTATTACTGGAAAAAAAATAGAATGAAGACTGCCAAATGTTGGACTGGTTGAAATTGTCAAAGAGCCAATCTTCGTCATGAGTTATTTAATGACAAACTCTGTCCAGAGGAACACGGTACAGACGAAGACAAAGTTGTATCTGGCTTTGACATCGAATATTTCTTTGCAATAGTTTTTATACCCTGTCTTTTGAAGCTCCAGTAGTTGAGCCTTCGATATGTCCTCAATGATTTCATGATTTCAAGCTGTTCTGCTCCTTCACCTTATCCATCAAGCTCAAACCATTTTTCTCAGAGTTACAGAAAAGGCTGATGGTTAATGTTATGCTCAAGACGTGAAAAAAACTAATCTCTGAGCAGTCTTTTCCAAGCTCAAGGCTGTGGCAAAGTTGCAACATGAACATTATTATGAACATATACAGTTATGATAAGATGTTGCTGTTAGCACTCTTGAGTGCTGCTGCATGTATAGTTCATGCTCTGACTACAGCTTGGAGAGGCTTTTAACTGCAGGGGTTATAACTATTTCCAGTGTGGAAGAGTTAAGTAATCAGAGTCAGACTACAATGGAACAACCAAAAGAGCTGTGTGTGAAAATGCAGACTCTGCACTGAGTTTGATCTTTAAGTACGAATGTGCCATGGACAACCTGCTTCATGCTTTTATTGAAACTAGAATGTACCTACTTTGCGTAGCTCGCTGTGTGAGTTTAGCAACTCATTGCGTTGTTGTTGCAATATTAGGTGACACAACATAGTGCAGAATCATTGAGCTCTGAGATGTACACGTTTTTCTGTTATCACAGCCTACAACATAAATGCATAGAAAAACAAAAAGGCTGAACTTAAAGGCCCTATACCTGTTGTTTTTTTTCTTTTTCTTTTTTTTGTTTACAACAATGAAAGAGATACATTTAAACTGTTAGTTGTGGGAAAACTCATTCCCTACATTCCTGACACATTTCACCCCAAATCTTGGGATCAACGTCTCACAACTTTCAGGATCACTTTTAAGGGTCACTGTCACATTTATGCTAACAACTAGCCTTCAAGCTCAAAATCGATAACAATGCGTAACAATTTATTTTTTATTATATATATATATATTTTTTTAAACAACAAATAATTGTACTTAGATTTGATGTTATTTAGTGAAATGTTTTAATATTACAGAATTCAAGAAAAAATATCAGAATTTTGTCCCGTATTGTTCAGCCGTAGAGTGCACTGTTTATGACTCATACATTTGCAGCCTGTATACAAACATTTTTGATAGGCTTTCATTTTCCCCTTACCTTGTGTTTTCTCTAGACAATGCTAATCTGAACACCAAAAGCAGTAACCTCTCCAACTGCCCATCAGAGCCAACACAGTGCCTAACGCACGTTCCCGGCAGCCACACGTCCCCCGAGCCTACTTCCGTTCTTGAAGTCCAGAACTCTTCTACCCCCATCCTTTTCTTACCCACCAGTATAAAAGAAGAAATGACGACTGTGAATATTACTCCCGATGAACCCTTGTATGAACACTTTGCTCCCCCTGGACATGACTCCGACCAGTTGAGCACAGACGTCCACATGACTGACTTATCATAGTGCTACAGGATAGTCTCTGAAGTTTATAGAAGGTCGGACCGCTGTTAATCGTTTGTGCACAAAGGTTCAGTTGGACATATAGTGCAATATTGTGAAGGCTTGTTTTTATGTTCTGGCATTGCATAGAATAAGTAATCATGAGAAAAGGCAGAACAATAGTGCTGTTTTCGTTCGCTCTTTTGCTGGTTTCTGCTTTATGCTTATTGCTACTAATGCTTCCCAAGTTATTTTAATGAAAAATTGGAAACAAAGACATTTCAGAGATAACGTAACACATGATAATTAAATGTCTGAGGTTTGGAAAAAGATAAGTTTTTGGTATGCTTAAGTTTCCTTGTCTAGACTAAACTCTGTTTCATTAAACTACCTCTGTATCATACCTTCTATGAAGTGTTGTGCATTTTTCAGTTTTAGGGTTATTTGCATGCAGGCCATTAAATTTGACCATACCCAAAGCAGAAGGCATAATGTTCCAACAGTCATTTCTGAAATATTTTTCCACACAATTTGATGACCAAACTAAATTGCTGGTTTAAATTTTAATCATGTTGTGCTGCCCTATTTTAGTGCTAATTCCTATTCTGTTGTGCTGAAATTTCATAATTTCAGATGGAGGACAGGTGCCATGATAAAGCTATAGTAGAGAAACTGATGCTGAAACAAATCTTAAAACACATAAAGGTGTTGATCATTATTTGATAGTGACTGGATCCACAAGCCATCAACATTTTTGAAAACGGTCTCTGGTCTTTGGAACCTTTTTAACCTCTTAACCCCCACCTTAACCGAGTGCAATTTCTCCGCTTCAGCCAGCCTTACCCAAATTGAAAAGTTTCTTGACTTTAGAGCTTGGTCAGTGTCTCATTTGAAAGCTAAGACCTTGCGTTGTCGTCACTGTTTTGCCTTTTTTGCTTTTTTGTGTGTGTTTTTTTGTGTTGCTCTGTTGTATTTTTTTGTGTGGAGTTTTTGTCACATTTTGCCACTTTTTCCATCGCTTTTTTAATCGCATTTTGTTGCATTTATGTCCCTTTTTTCCCCCACATTTTTCTTTCGTTTTTTGACGCTTTTTTTTTTTTTTTTTATCAATCAGCTTATACATTTGGGTAATGCCAAACTGGAGAAAACATGCTTGTTTCAGGTGAGGGATAAGAGGTTAAGCATTTTGACAGTCACCATTGTTACCTTACCACCATAGAATTCTGCACTGCCCACCTCCTTAATATTAAACTGTTATTGCTGTTTGCCTTCTTGTAGTATAACCTCGGTCACTAGGAGGCAGTGTGAATCCACAAAATGTCCAATCTTTTTTTTTTCATTTTATTTTTTTTTTAGAAATAATGGGTACCTAAAAGGAAATGAAATCACCACTTTGCGTTTTGACCTAAAGAAAAAAGAAAAATGTCCAGGGTTTAGAGACCTCTTTTTGTTGATTTGTCACCTTTTGACCTAAATGACCCCTTGGCCGCTGCTGCCTTGGACACCAATCACCCAAATGTCAATAGGTGAGTCATCAGGCAATTACCTTAATATGCTTTTATTTTTGAACACTATACATTTCAAACAAAACACAGCATTTCTTATAGATAGATGACTTATTTCATAAACTGTGTAACCACTAACCCATTATACACACTATGCAGTAACAAGTGCACAGGCTATCTATGTGACAGATTTGCAACATATGTAAATGTACGCTTGAGTGATTGGCTAATAAGTGCTTATGGAATTCTGCACCCATATGGCCTTTATTGTCAGATTATATTTGATCCAAATGAGATCCGCTAACTTGTGAGGAAACACGCCAGATGTTAGCTGTATATGAACATTTCCACATTGTAAGATTTATTTGCCCATAAAAGCAGAGTGCAGTAAAACTTGTAAGCGCTCATCTAACTCTCTTCTCTTCTTTCCCTTTGTGCAAGCGTCTTCAAAAAAGAAAAAAGGAAAAAAAAAAAGGAAAAAACACACCACAGCCTTCAAATATGATGATGTAATCCGCTGCCAGCCTGCCGCGCCCTGACCCGACCGTAGATGGCAGTGTTGCACCTCGGGAAGCCTTTTAAACCCAGTCAACCCGCTTTCCCCACAAACAGTAAGTGCGCTCTGTGAGTTCACCGACACTCACTGGATCACTGCTGCTATTGATTCATTTGTCTGTGCTTTTGTTTTTGTCCCCTCTTGAGCAAGTAAAGATTTGATGGAAGAAGGAAAAAAAAAAAGACAAAACAACAACTGAATATCGAATTGGGACATATTGAATGAGAGGGGCGTGTGACGTCGGTTTTTTTACCGGTGTCTCGCGAGGGCCCAAGTTAAACATCAGTCAATATCGCCGTCAATCGGGCGATCAATCAGTCGATGTCGTTTCATTTTTAGAGTGCTTTTCCGTGTCACCTGCAAAACAAGTGACGGAGGTGGGGTGTACTGTAGAGTGTAGGCCCGACAGACTCGCGGCGATAGGTTTGATGGGGCCCGACGGAGAGCCCGCTTAAGGATGGCCCAGGAGATGTTTAGGAGCCACTTGAAGAGCACTTAAGAGTGGAGCTTGATTGCCAGATGTCCCTACACCATTCACACTTGGTAGTACGCTCGCCCTTTCTTGTTGTTTTGACTGCCGTAGTGCACCGAGAAGGCAGGGGAGCGATCACAAAAAAAAATACGAGCCACTTTTTAAAGCGAGGGAGAGGAGAGAGACGGAGAGAGAGAGAGAGTGGAGAGGAGAGGGCGCGTCTACTACTCCGATCTGACTGGCTACTGCCTGGCACACCGCCTTTTCGCGTCGGCCACTTTTCAGCCAATCGGGCGCCCTCGTCATATTTTGGGGTTTATGAATGGAGCGAGAGAGAGGAGAGGAGAGTAACATAGTTTGAAATTCATCACAGGGTGCGCAGCGAACGGGAAAGGTGCATGTGTTTGGTCTGCTGCTGTGGGAGGCCTTGAGATGTTTGCGCAGCGATCAACAGATGACAGTACAAGTGCAAATTATAGAAACACGGCGGCAAACATTTACCTGTCGCTTGTATCCAGGAGACGTGGCTAAACACCGTTTATGCTTGCACTGAGCCGTGCAGACAGATTGCCTCCAGAAAACTGTATTTATTGAAGGAAAAAGCGATTTCCAAATACTTTACGGGCCAGGGCTGTAATCAGTTCCTCGCAGAGTTTGTGTGCTGTTAGCGGAGTTCCTTTCAGGTCAGAAAGCAGACATGGCTGGGAAGATGAAGTCACTCTGTAAATGCTTGTTTGAACTATCTCCCGGGATGCTTGAAACAAAAAGGCAAAACAGGAAGTATGTAAGAATTAGTCACCATTCTATGGACTGCATTATGGGGCCAGCCGTTTTGCTTTCAGTCAGCTTTCATGTTGATGCACAACCTCCTGACCCCTATTGACCTTTGCGGTACTTTGTCAAATAGTACAGTAATAGGTTTGTTGTCAATAGGTGCATCTAAGAAATGACCGAAGTCTAAAATAAACTCAGAAGGGGTGAATCTGATGACTACCCCGGCTGCCAACCCATTCAGAGGAGTTGAGGCAGTGTATTGCTAATCAATACCAGTTCACATCATTTGTATTGCTTTATAGACAAACTATGGCAAATAACAGACGTAAATGGCCATAAATAAGCACAAACACACCCGTGTGAGTTCACCTGACTGCAGAAATGTTAGTGTTTGATTCTCAAAGCAACTTCTGTTTGAAGCCCTAAAGATATAGGCCAATCCCCATGCCACCTTAGAATATGTGCCATCCTGGTGAAAGAAAGTCTGACACGTGCCTGTTCCTTATGCAACCATTCCTTTACAGGCAAAAGCAGGATATGCTGGTTTGTGGCCTTTTGTGGCCGCTATTTGTTTTGCAAAACTACATGGAAAAATGCAAATACTTGATGCCATAGTCTCAGGGTCAAAATTGCCTTCCATATCCATTCATTTTATCCAATTAAAGTAGCTCATGAGTATAGTAAAGCCTGCAAATACTGTGTATCCCATCTTAGTGGAGTGCACTTAAGGTCAGAAGCGGGCATGACTAGGTTTATGACGTCACCCTCTTATGTACAGAACTCTGTCTGAACTTTCTGTTGCGCAAGGCCACAGAACACATAAATGCAAACTTCTTTTCTTAACTGCAAAAGGCTTTATTGATTAAAATTTAAGTGCAACCTTCAGACGCGCTTTGAAATGGAGCCTCTGGTGCATTCGCTGTAGGGTGAAAACATACATAGAATGCAGACTGCCGTTACCTAAATGTCCCGGGATAAACTCCTGTAAGTGGCGGAAAAAGCAGTTTGAAGTGTTCTGTGAAATAGACGCCAGGCTGTCCTCGGACACCACTGGATTAGTCACCACTGACACAGTTTTCTCAGGTATGGGTCATGAGAGTTGATTGCGTGTGGAAGGCACATGTCTGTTGGTACACACGTCAACAAGGTCAGGCCTAGTCATTTAAGGTAACGTCCACATGACTGCTCCCATTCAAAGAGGGAGAACTGCAGGCTTAGAGTGCACCACCTCTCCGGTCACACACAATTCCTCACTCGGCACACACTTTCCGACTCGTGACCTCGCAAAAAGCCACTGACCACTAGGGGAGTTGAGGTGAAAGGAAGAAGGTGGTGGAGACTGGAACAGAAGGAAAGCTATTTATGTATCTGACGTGCTGTTGGGAAGAAGTGGTTTGAGGGAAATCTATCCTGTAATGTAGGGCTGCATGAGATGAGGAAAAATAACAATGTTGCTGTCTTAAGACTTCATGGACCATGTTTTCTTACTAACTATTTAATAATAATTAAATGGTTAGTAATATCAATGTGATATTTTACTGAACTATTTCAACTGGCTGGGGACACTACATTTTTGGCATGACTATACACTATGTATCACTCAGACAATTCATTTTGCAATAGAATCAACAGTATTTTGTTTTGATAAGCAATTTCAATGTTAAAGCCTGAATGAACAGCGACAAAAGCACAAGTAGAGTTTCCACAGTAACTAATGAAGTCTGACATTGAGTGAGCATTGTCATTGAGCCACCGGGATTTAACTAACATGGCAAAAAAAAAAAGCCACATTAGTGCCTCACAGCTAGAAGGTCCCAGTTTGGTTCCCACCAGGATCTGAGAGTGCGAGTCCATGCATGCATCAATGTATGTTTGTTACCATGTACTGTCCCAACCAAATAAACAAATAAAGTTTCAATATTTAGCTTTTAATGTAAAATGGGAGGTATGTAAACAAATGAGCTTCACCTCCTCCACCAGTGTCTGTAGCTCAAACATATTCAGAACATCCAAATGACACTGGAAAAGTGAAGGGCCAAGCCAACTGCAGGAAAAACATACAAGCACAGATCACACTGGGAAGACTATGACAGAAAAAAAGTAATTCAAAACCGATGCTTTAATTCCTGACTTTAACTAAAGATACACATCCTGATCCCCAAATAAGTCGCCACCTGGATTTAACTATTAAGATCTGGGGTTGCTGCAATTGGTCAAGTCTAGGTTCAGCAACACTATGGGCTTAATTTACAAGAGCACACGAGCAAACACTGTAGTGTGTACTGAAGTGGGGCAAAAAGCAAGTGCAGTTTATTTGAGGTGAAGAAAATGCAAATGATATTGTTTAGCGAGGGTCGTATTTATCAAAACTTCGAGGGGTAAAACTGCACAAAAATTGTTAAGTTGGAGAGAAGGTATAAACTTTTGCGCAAGAAAGTATAATGCAAAAACTGTTTCAAATGTTTGTATCGGTTTCATTTACATAGATGAAATAATAATTGTGTTGTTTTGATGGTGTGCGGGGTTACAAAGAAAATACACTTTACCTGACATTTTTTTCCCTTGGCTCTTCTACATTGAACTGCAGTTCACAGCAGCATCCATTAAACCCATACGGCTCCAGGAGTCTGTCACCCTTTTAAAGTTTCCTTCTGAAATCCGCGGGGTCTGTGCATGACGGCAATGGCGTATTGATGATATATGAGGAGGCACGAGCCGTATGTTCCGTTTTTCACCTGATCCTTTCATCCTCGGGCGAGCCCGTACGCCTGTATTCCTGCTGGCTTGATATTCTCTGCTTTTGAGGAGTCTATGATCAAAACCTCCTAATCTTCGGACAAACTTTCAGCAGCACTGCTCACCGTTTCCTGTTCGTTTCCATCCTTTCACTCTATTTTACGGACTATAAGTTTCTCCGGAGTGTAAGTCGCACCAGCCTTGGCAAATACCTGGGCATGGAGGCGTAACTGCACCGTTTACAAAATTGGTAATTGGTAAAACTATGACCAAAACTAACTGAACTAAACCTGAAAGACCTTGCTATATATTTAGCTTGTCTTCTTGCAATAATGGATTGCTTTTGCGTCATAAAATGTGTCACAAAACAATCACTTGGCGATATTTTGCGCAGCCCTTCTATAATGAAAGTATCGGGTCAATTACAGCGCATTTTGGAAAGGGGGAGTTATAAAGGAAGATGATTGACGCCAATCACACGACTGTCACTAGCGTCTTATAGCCTGCGGTGCCTTCACTTGTCAGCTGAATTTCTTCTGGCAGGTTTTTGTTGGCTCATCTTTAATTGCCTGTTTTGGAGGCTTTATAGACACATTTTAGACTGTTTTTTTTTTTTTTTTTTAACACAACAGAATGCAACGTTATTTAGTTTATTTTTTGGGGTGTTTGGGTGTTTTTATTAGTGGCATTTACCAGAGGAGTTCAGCAAAATACAGTGGGAGGAAAAAGTATGTGAACCCTTTGGAATTTCTCCTGTGAATGGCCAATAAAAATAGGACATGTTTGGTTGGTATTAGTTTAAGCAGACACTGTTTACTCATTCTTGTGGTTTTAATAAAGACCAGACCACATTTTATGACCAATTTAGGCAGGAAATGTACTGTAAGAAATTCCAAAAGGGTCACATACTTTTTGCCCCCACCATATATCACCTCCAGTGTGGCTTAAGATGGGCGCTACTTTACACAATTGGATCAAAAATCGCTTGCAAAGAGAATAGCTGCTGTGCATACATTGAAAGAATGGTACATTCACTCCTCCTAATAATGAGAAAATTGGAAGGCTTGCTGTTTAAATGTTAGCTTTTAATTATTATCACGGCGGCTATTAATCAGTGGATCACGCTGTTGCAGACAATTAAAGAATATCTGAGTAAAAATGTCATCCAATAAAAATATGTACAAACCTATTAGGTCGAACTTGACAGATTACCACATGCTTCTTGTCAGAGTTGAATGCTTGGAGTTATTTTGCATCACTGTTTTTCCTCTTTTTCTTCATCTTTATGATATTATATTAGAGTCATCCTACTCTTCACACAAACCATTTTTTATTGGTTTCTTTGACTGTGTTTCAATAGAGTGGATGGATAGAGTCACTTATAACCATAAGTCTCAAATGCAAACATAACAGCCCTTTTCAATCGCATAGTTGCATGTTTTCCGAGTGGTCAAAAAGGATGGCCATTGGTCATTTTTATCTTTCTGAGTGGAGCATTTTGCTGTTGTGCGCTGTGCATCACTTCTCCTGCCTGACGGGCTGAAGCCTATCTGTTTTGCTTATGGTATGGCGCAGGATTGTCATATTGATTTTGGACAAATGAACTTTTTGTCCCAACTGTTAAATGCAATTTGCAGATCCACATCAATACAAGGTGAACCTCCTTTTTATTATTAAAAATCCACATCGATACAAGGCGAAGCCGCTTTTTGATATTAAAACCCCTATCTAATGATCTTATCCGTGACTATACGGCAACCTCGACGCCCATTTTACCTCTGCAACAAAAACATCTGCATGACTAATTTTGATTAATCACTCGTGTTCGGAATTCATTGCCTCATTCATTCTCATATGGACTTGTTCTTTAGACCTTGGATTTGCCTGATAACGCTTGCCTCTTCACCTCTCCTTCTCTCGCTCTCCCTCTCTGGACGACACAGATGAGGATATAGAGGATAGGATCAATCGAACTGCCCGTGTCTGCCGCGATCCATACTCCGCCGGTCAGTGAATGGACTAGAGGCGCGTAAGAGAAAGTGATTTTCCTCTGTCACTTCAGGTCTTTAGGGGCTTGTCTATACAAAGGTCTGACCTCATCACGGGAGACTTGGGGGTTTTATGCGTGTGTGTGTGCGCCCTCTGTCAAGTGTGAGTATGACTTCTGCCACATACTTTTTCTTTTTTTTTTCTTCCTCCCATGTGATCTCTGGAGTGCATATTGTACAAGGCACAGGGCCAGATAATATATGTCGTAAGCAGCACACATTCAGACTGAACAGCTGTGGCCTGCCTTTGGTGCAGTGGTCAGGAGGAATTGTCTACTCTGCCGTTTGTACTCTTGGGTTGAGGTTTTGCCCTCTGGTCATCCTTCAGTGGAGGTGGAAGTAGTTGATTTCTGTACTTAAGTCAGAGAGCAGGGGAAAAAAAGAGGCGTAGAGAAGGGACACGCGGTGTGACATAAGAAGAGGTCAGCGTTCCACAACGGTAACTGCAGCGATACTGTACCAATGGGCCGAACGCGAATCCCACCTTAGCACCTTTTTAATCATGCATCACACAAAGTTCCTGAGCTCGAGCTTCTGCTGGCACAAAGTGGACTGGAGCCATCTAAAGAAAAAGCTAAACGCAATTGATCCCAGCTTCTACTGGTAAGGAATTTATAGTGGAGGCAACTTGAACCCTGGATTGATCAGAGCCAGTTAGTTGTTGTTAGTCTGGAGTGTAAGAACAGAGGGGCTTTCCCTCACATGTGTTTTGAGTGTGATTTGGAGAACGAGACAGACTGAATATGCAGGATCACGCAAACATGCATCAGTGAAGCAAAGCAATGTTTGCGCGATCAATTTAGCATAATGTTGGCCCTCTAAAGAAGTATCGAAGCGTCATACTTAAATTCGTTAAGTATTGCTGATTATACAATAGGGTTTTGTCCACCAGAGCGTCAGCAGATATTAGTCTTGCTCAAGAATGTTCCTCATTGGTCCTGTCACAGCTACAAACTGGTTGCGACAGGAAGGGCGGGTCGTATCTTGATCGGAAGGTTGTGGGTTTGAATCCCAGCTCCCATAAATGCACACTGTGGGTGTGTCCTTGGGCAAGACACTTGACCCTACTTGCCTCCAGTGTCTGCGTACACTGGTGTATGAATGAGAGAGTGAATGGGTGACTTACTGTTCCTTACTGTAAAGTGCTTTGGGCCGGATGAAGGTAGAAAAGCACTATATACATTAAGTCCACCATTAAGTTTACCATTTTAGTCCATCTTTGGAGTCCACATGTTACTGTTTTTTTTAGTTAACCTGTTAGTTATCCATTGTGTCCTTGGGCAAGACACTTCACCCACCTTGCCTCCAGTTGCCTACATTGGTGTATGAATGAAAGCATGAATGGGTGGGTGGATCCTTACTGTAAAGCGCTTTGGGCCTGATGAAGGTAGAAACGCGCTTTATAAGTCGAGTCCATTTACCATTTACCCCCTGCCTGAACCGAATTTTCTCCAATTCGGCTTTGCCCAAATCTGAAAGCTTCTCGACTGGAGAGCAACAGTGCAACGCCTTCATTTGAAAGCTAAGGCCTACAAAATTGATCCTAACTTTTTTGTTGCACTGTCTTTGTTGTGTTTTCGTAGTTTTGCTTGCCACATTTTTGCCACTTTTATGTGTTGCTCTTTCGTCACTCTTTTGTTGTATTATTGTTGCTTTTCTGATTTGTTTTTGTCACTCTCGTTGCTCCTTTCTTACCTTTCTTGTGTCTTTTTGTCGTCACATTTTTTTTAAGCTCTTTGTCGCTTTTTTTGGTCGCAATTTCCTTGCGTTTGCATCCCTCACCCTTGTTTTCGTTGCCATATTGCATATGCTCGGTTCAGGTGGGGGTTTAGAGGTACAAGATGCTTTGTCGCCCAAATCAACCCTAAAATACGCTGCGCGGTGAGAAGTTTATTTAAAACCAAACAAAACTTCTGTGCTTCCATCTGTTGCATTTATTAACAACCGCAGTACTTTCCCCTCTCCGCATTCCATCACCGTGAACCAGCTCAGTGCTGCTAGAACGCCTCAGCTGTTGCAAAGCCTCCTGACCTGTCTTGAACTCTTCGCGCACCACTCCACCCTGCTCTCCCTCCAGTGGCTGTTTACTTACTTTAGTTCCACTCGGCTACATCAATATTTGCGAGAGCCGACCATCCACCCGACCCCCCCCTCCCCATGGTTCCCCCCCTAACCCTTTGGCCGACGGAGACAAAGCCCGTCAGCTGTCATTTGCATGTCATTTGCATCCAGCCCCCCCCTCCTCCCTTCCTCCCATGTGACTGTTTGCAATGTCAGGAGGCCAAATTAACCAGTGTTCCGTTTTAGCCAGATTTGCATCTCATTTGCATTGTAGTCGCTTAACGAGGGTTACTTAGCCGAGTGACCCCTCGCGCGAGCTCCCTCTTCGCCTGTATTAGATGATGCACATAGCGCGATCGGCTAATTTCATTAACGCCGCCGAGGAAGGGGGGGGGGGGGGGGGGTGTACAGCCGTTTGACTGAGAGAGCCTTTTGCCGTTGGATGTAATCATTAAAACGGACGAGGTTTCTGGCAAGCTGTTTGTAATCAGTGTTTTTTTCCCGCATGCATATGGACATTGTGTCATATTTACTGTAAGGATGAAAGATTGGGCGTGGAGGGGATAGTGGGCGGCATCAATCTCACTCAGCATCTCCGAGCGGGTACATTAATCATCCCATCTAGGCAAAAATGGGCCCTCATCAGGAGCCACGGGCCGCACTGCGCACACATGGTCGCGAGGGTAGGACAGAAGGGGAGTTAGTGGCTGAGTGAGCAGAAGTGCCATAGCCAATAGTCCTTCATTGATCCCGCAGACTGGAGCCGGTGTTTGACAGTGCTGTTGTCCCTGTTAATGCGTTCATATGGCGATGCTTGGCTGAGTAAAATGTCTCAGCGGTGACAGAGTATTCGGGTGGGCAAAACCGGGTCCTCCTCGCGCCGTTTTCCCTCCCAGGTTGATTAGCAAGGCAATTTCCAAAGTGGCAACGGTCCAGATATGAAGATGTAGCGTTTGTTCTCAGTGGACTTTAGACCAGCTAGACCAGTAGTTTCTTGATCTTTTTGCACCAAGTACTACTGAGCTACCTCCAAATATAAACCAGGCCAACTACACCAATTACTGGGGTACAGCAGGTTTCACTTGTATGACTAAGTCATGACCATATAGTTGTCCCCAAGTGAGGACAAAGACATGAATATAATGGTCTCTTCTGACTATGTTGTGGTCAATGAGGATCCAAAAAGATAAACATAAACCACTTGTAGCAGCTCACATACCACAGTATGACAAAGGTTAACTTGAGATGGATGGTTTCACTGTAAAAACATTACATCAACTGGGGGAAGTCAGCATTTTCTGCTGCATGGAAAAGCAATTCCTACCAAGCTTGAATGTAAAACTAAAGGTTAAAGCTGAAAAACAAAACTTTAGTGCTTTTCCAAGAGGGTTTAATATTACGCAGCAATGACATCTGTTTGTTATAAAACACTTATAATGCAAATCTTTGGTCAATTGGATTGGGGATTTTCATAATCATACTTCTAGTGCCTGTCGGTGGTAATGCCCCGCCACATCAGGCCGGATTTGGAGCTGGTGCTGTTGACCTTTGCTTTTTCCCATCCACTCCCATCCTCTATCCTGTCTCCTGATCCTTTTATTTATGGAGGGCCAGGGAGCTTTACGGCCTGATGGATTCCCTCAGTTATTATGTGGTGGATTTCAATAAAGGGAATCAATTCGGGGTTTGTTTGTGGTATCGGCCCACACTAGACAAAAATACACAGGCATCATCCCCTGCAATATATCATCCACGGAAATTTCATTTCATGTTTGTTTGGCCAGAAAAGATAAAGCTCGGAGTGGAAGAAATCAGGCCCATATTCCACCAGGAATTGTTGCTTAGTGCTGATTCTCTATGAGCTTTCTCTACTACCTCTGCTCCGGTTTTATTTGAAATGAATTCTTCATACTAGGAATACACCTAGAGTTTTCCCAAGGATTTTTTAATATTAGCGTCATAGCACTGTGTAAGTGAATATCATATTTTACATACACAACTAAAATTATTTCGAAAATGCTGTTGCATCAATACTGTTTGGAATACTTTCCGAAATTCTTTGTAGCCATACTGTATTTTCTCTGTAAACAGAATGAAATTAAAGCACATATTTCATGGGTTGTTTTGGAGATACCTCAGAAAACAAGCTTTGTTGCAGAGAGCAGGCTCTCCTCAGACCTCGTAAATTTACTGCTCAGCGTCTTAGATGTTGTTGCTTTATTTTGACTACAGATCACTGACAACATGCAACCTGGAATGTTCTGGAGTGTGGCATGGTGGTGCAGCAGTCAGCACTCATGCCTATCAGCAAGAAGGTCCCAGGTTCGATTCCCACCTGGACAAGGCCTTTCTTTGTGGAATGTGCATGTTTTCACCCGCAGGTACTGAAGGTACAGCCTGCCCCAGGGGAAACTGAAATTACATATGTAGCTTACCACCACTGAGAATGAAGTGAATGCAAATTTGTCCCATGTAAAGCGTCCCTTTAAAAAGTCATTTCGGAGGACCATGTGTGTATTTTGAAACTTCACTCACCTCAGTCAATTTGTGATAATTTCAGCGCTGAATTCTACTACCAAGTCTGTTACAGCATACTGTTTCAAATAGACCCCTTGCTTTTAGCGTTTTCAACATGCTTCATCCGTCACTGTTGCCAGAGATAACCCTTATGTTAAATACTTGCAGATTGATTCTTTCGATGACTCATCACCAAACTTACAAAACATGCTGTGCATTGCAAGTTCTCCTACATTAAGGTACAGGTTGTTTAGCATGCTTTGTTTACTCCTATTCTTTTTCCTATTGAGTGGTTTGATTGGGAAAAGGGACTGGTACTTTCTTTCCCCTAATCCCATCTACAGAACGGGAATAAAAATGCCCTTGTTGGCTAAATCTGCAGTTATTCCCTATGTAAGCGGACTAGCCGGGCACTCACACTGTCATTACCAGTGTTTAAGTGTTTAGTGCAGGGTGAGGTGCTTAGCCTGCATGCATGAGCCCCGTGTTAGGTCTAATGAGGGAGAAGGCCTTGAATGAGTCCGATGCCGCCATGCATTAAAGCTTAATAACCTGTCCTTTCAGCCAGCTCTTAAGAACATGCGCGGCGGCCGATAATTGGAAAGATATTTGCCTCTTTCTCGTGCTCTCTTTTGTCGTAATGGCGGCTTTTCAGTTCAGTGGGGTCTATCATTCGTCCTTGGGTGATTATTCGTGCCTTTTATTTATTTTTTTACCCTCAATTTGTGTTTTGGCTCTTACTTTTACGCGGCTGTAGAGGTGAAAGCAGAGTGTTCGGTTCAGTAGTTGGATACCTCTCCAACATGGGCCGCTTTTGGCCTTGTTGTTTAAGGCTAATGAATCGAGCCCGTTGAGGAGTCAAAGTGGCAGGGAATATTGCTTTAATCGCTTTGCTTTTAAAGCAGACATTTTAAGAGAGGGCAGTCAACATCTTGTGAGGCTTCAGTGTCATAGCATGTTCATGTTCCTTTTACATTCATTTTGATAGTAGTTTTGCAAATGTTGCACTGATATCATAAATAGAATTTGATAATTAGCAACTCGCATGCTCTTGAAACGTGCTTGAAAAACTGGAAACTTGAAAACAACTCATGTCAAAAGCTTATAATGAACTGCAATGATTCACTGCCACAAGGATTAAAACACACAAGATGGCGGAATGACCACACTGTGATGTCAGTCGAGAGGAATTTTAATCATCCAAGATTTTCATAAATGGTGCGGTAATGGGGCTGAGCTGTGGCTTCAACAAGCATTATTGCGGCCTCACATTTTTACAATATCAATTCTTCCATGCCGCCAAACAAATTCCCAACAAATCTGTTCTTTTCAATCATTAAAAAAAAAAATAGTCCCAACTCCCCTGTGCTAATTAGCCAAACTCAAGGAATACCTTCTCACTATTAGTCATGTGGGATTATCGCATCCATCGTGGCAGAATGACCACTCCGTGATGTCAGATGAGAGGAATTGGAGTCATGCGACGCGTTCACAAATGTTGAGGAGAGGCCGTGTTGCCAGGGAAGTGCGCTGATGTGTAAAGCCGTTTAAAGGGTGACACATAGTGAGCGCGTTACTCATGGAGGAACTCGTCATCGCTGATTGGAAGTCGGGTTTCACAAGCGAGGAAGGTTGGTGGGCAGGGGTTTTCACAAGTAGTTGCATATAATGTGCACGGTGTTCACGGTTCAATGCTTTAGGAAAGGTTTTTGAGGAAATAGCCATGGTATCAATGAGCAACAACTACAACACATTTTATTCCTCTTTTGAAGAATTTTGAGTGACAAAAAACCCACTCTAAATTGAAACAGACATAATATGCTCTCTACTTGTAAAAGATTATTATTTTTATTGCCTGCGCATTTCGACTCTTTTATAACCTCAACCATTCTACTTTTTCCCCAAGTGCCATTGAATTCTAGTTATGATCAAAACAGTCTTTGAGAATGGATGCAGCTATCAGATGCACTAAATACTTCCATTATAAATTACTCTTGATGACTATAGGGACTATAGGGAGTTTAAAAATGTTAAAATTAAGTATTTTCCTCACCCTACATGTTCCAGCCATGTCCTAATGTGTAGAATGAGCCCAGACCTGCTCACCACAACTGCCTCTAAAATCCTGCACTGTCACTCAAAAAGTTTTACTTCGGGTCCGAATTGCCGAGCTTAATATAGAAGGCGCAGTGACACATTTGGCCTGAGGTGGCAGTAGTGAGTATAAAATGGCTAACTTGCATCTAGCCCCTTTAATAATATCTTGTTATATTTAGCTATGAAAATAAACGACTGAATTAATTAAATGTTTATATCATTTCTTACAAATAGAAATAGATAGACTTTGTTCACTGGACCAGTAAGAAACAATACCATATCATTACTGACAAGTGGAAAATAACTGCCATGAGAAAACTGATTTTTTTTTTTTTGCATAGTCCGTGCTTAACTAAGGCCTGAGCTCATAGCCCTGATTAGTCCTCAGGTATTCACTTGGGCTGTCCTCTGATCCTGATGCTCAGAACGGCTTTACACTGGCTTATATGAAAAGAATAGGTTTTCCCCTCTATAGCGGGCCAAATAGTAAAACCTGACTAGTGTTATGTAAGCCATCAATCAGCCGAACTGTCCCCTGGGGCCGGACAGAAGCTTTGTCAAGTCTAATGAAATGAAGTCACTCTCAATCTGTTTGCGACCACTGTCAGTGACAAATAGTACACTTAGGGATCAGCAGCTTAGAGGATCTCCTCGGTATCTAATTGAATAATATGTTTTGTCAAATGTATTATTTATATTTATGTTTAGTATGCATGGTTTGACACTGACGACCTCACTAGCCCGTAATTGCCTTTTAGAGGTTGGGGGTCTTTGGAGTATTTTGTTTGCATGTTGCTTCATTCAAACAGTTTTAAGTATTCCTGTTCACTTTGGTAATTTCAACTACTCAAGCACGAGGATCTGTAATTCACTTTTTTTTTTTCCCCTTCATGGAGAGGAACCAAAACACTGTCCTTCAGATTTTTAAAGCCCATTTGCAGTATCTGGACCTGTTTAGTGCTGTAAATGTGTTCATCATGGCTCTATGGATTCACTAGCATGCCGGTAATTGAAAGTAAAAGTATGTTGAGACAGTTTTATATTGTGTCATTCCTACTTGTGCCTGCAGAGGGTGCTCCCGGCCAATTTGGAATGCTGACCAGCCCAGTCTCATTGTAAATAATCAGTAGAGCCGATTTGTTATGTCTGAATTGGTTCTTTATGGCTTTTACACATAGATACAGTATATTTGCCATTATATTTCACTTTTGATTTCTATTATTTATTCGATATCGTTTTATTTACGCATTCTACCCGAGTTCTAGTGACAAATAGTTCCTTTAAAAAAAACGCCCGGACCACAATGGACTCACCACTATGAATTGTACATTGCACATAATTTCATGGTCAATGGCCTCGGTCACCAGTTAGCTATACTGGGCCACCACATACCTGTCACCACCACTTTACCTCACCTCCAATACAAATGATTTCCAAAGATGCATCTCGGCCATTCTGGTGCATGACTGTCATGCCACCATGCGCTCACTTACAGAGAGCGGGCAAATTTCCATCAGCCTAAATGGCCATGTTCCGATTTTCCTGAGCAGTTTTGCGCCAACGGTAAAAATGAAGCGCGCTCTCTGGTGACAACTCAATGACTTTCTTTTTCTCCTCTCTCATATATATTCCATACCATGCCCTGTCCGAGTTACCTACCGATGTTTACGCCCTGAGCGGTGTTCCTAAGACCATTAGTGATGAGAGTTAAGGTTAGCGTTTGTGCCAGTCAGCGCGCACTCTCCGCGCTCCCTCGCACCGCTGGCTTCTTTGGATGTAGGTCTTGGCTGGTCCATATATATGCTGAGGATTACAATAAAGGGCAAGTTTATGTGTTGACGCCCTGAGCGCTGTCTGTAAGGCGCGCAGTATGTGCCTAATGTGTGGTCACAGTTGGCTGAAGCCTGTCCACGTTGCCGCGTCGCCATGGGGGTTCGGAGGGTTGGGGGACGACGTCTCTGCCGACGCTTGCCTGTTCAATGCGCCCTGACCCAGAAACGGGCAACTCTGACCTCTTTAGCTTCTGCTTATAGGAAGTGTCTCTCTCCCTCGCTCTCTCCCACCCCTCCTCACCTCGTCCAGCAGTCACCTCGGCTTTAGCCCGCTGTCCTCCTGTGACGTGACATTACACCCTCCGCACTGTGGCCGCAGTCCGCTGAAAAAACCTGTCTCCCTGCATTACTCCGGGCCTTTGCACAGATCTTTTTTCTTAACACCTTTGCTGCAAGTCTGATCTGGTTGTATTGAAGTTTCAAATTGCTCCCATAACCTGTTTACAACCCTGAACTGCTGATATTGCTTTAGGAACTTCTGAATGCTGCAGCTCCTGTTGCGTTTTACTAAAGCAATACTTGATTGACCTGAGCATTGTATACTGTACCTCCCTGCCCCACGGTACATGATTGTGACGGAAGGATGATATTCTTTGCTGTACACCTGCTTTCTTCCTTGCAAGTACACTGCCCAAACTCCATAGAAAGGTCACCATAAACAAAGGTCACACACTTATATTTTGTTGGACTGCTTCTTTAGTACGCTTTACTAAGATCTTGTGATGGTGAAAGTGTAACTACTGCGTAAAACCGTATTCAGCACAACCCAAGGATTCCCAAAGAGGTTAAGACTCTGTGGTGGACAATCCATGTGTGGAAATGATGCCTCATGCTCCCTGAACCACTCTTTCACAATGTGAACCCAAAGAATCCTGGCATTCATATCTGATGGCACGCCCGTGCCATCAGGGAAGAAGAAATCCATTGATGGAATAACCTGGCCGTTCAGGATGTTCAGGTCGTCAGCGGAGCTCATTCTTTGGGCACATAGAGATGCTGAACCGAGACCTGACCAACTGCAGCAGCCCCAGATCAGAACAGTTAGTTAAATCATGGCAACCTTTTATGTTTTTTTCAGGCAGTGTATTATCTAAAGCAGTGCTCCCCAACTTATCAGATTCCTTTTTCTTCTTGACCTCACAAGATGTGTCTATCTTTCATTGAATCATTCATTTAGTCATTCTTACAATTTGAATTATTATAATTTTACAACCAAATGAGATCTCATTTGACCCACTTTTAAGTCCGTACACAACTTTTTCCATCCACACTGTACACTGTTGCCATATGGATCGCCTATTGACTTTAAACAAGTTTATCAGCAGCGGTAGGGAGTTACTGACAGTTTCAGCTGTCAGTAACTCCCTACTGCTGCTGAGAAACTGCATTATGTAAGATTTCTCTGCACCAGAAGAGTAAATTAGCTACAAGTGATTGCAAGCACTTTTTTGGAAGATGTATGGAGATGTATTATTGGTACTCCTGTCAATTCATATAGTCTTGTGTTTATACGACTATAGATGCAAGTCGTATATCTATAGTCATATAGTCTTACATAGGCATCTATCCCTTTTTAAATCAAATGCATTTTGGACACACAAGGAAACAAACTCACTGACCTCTTACACAATGTGAATTCTACAGTACAGAATTGAAACTGAGAATGAGATACTTACTCCTTTTTCATTGTACATTGCACATTCTATATAAAAGCTCAATAAACATCTCTATCCACTGTCAAAAACCTGACAAAAAGTCCATCTGCTAACTCTCCCTGCGTGTCCTCAGCTTTGCACGTCTGCCCTCCCTCACCCCGGCCTCTGTTATTTTGACTTATATAAGCTGTGTTACTGTTTCTGTTTGACCTCTCGCTGTGGTGACAGTTAGTGCTGTGAGAGCACCGCCCAGTCCTGTTTAATCAGTTTCAAAAAAAGAGGGGAAAAAAAGTCTGTTTGCGTATATGAGCGGAGGATTGAAGTGAAAAGGCTGCTAGACTGCTCAACCAGAGCTAACATGACTTAAAAAGTCTTAGGTTGAAAGAACTGTAGCTGCAGGGGAAGAAACAACGTTTAAGAGAAACACAAAAGCCATGTCAATTAAAATATAAAAAGCAGTTGGGAGCAGCATGCAACTTTCAAAATTGCCCCAAGTGTGTAAAGTTGTGTTATACAAACTTGCACTGAAATGCTCCTTGGATGTTATAGGGCTGACATACTGTATAGGAATTGGAAATGTTCTCAAACCCACTCAGACGGCTTTTCATTAGACTGTGGAGCTCTTAAAGTTTGCGAATTGATAAATGGTAGAAAAATCTTAAGGGACTAAGAAGTTCGAAGGACCTCTTTATTTCCACACTTAGGGCAAAAGGTCTTGTTGAATAGTTTGATTAATATGCAAATGAGCCAGTCTGCTACATAGGTTTTCAATTCTCACACCTGACGGCCTGTGGAGATTTTTACTGCGGCGGTAAATCTCTCTGCATAATACTTTTCAGGAGATGTCTTTGGATGAAGTCTGCACTGCTGTATTGACTTTCCTGTGCATTTTGGTGAGTCCATGTGAATAGAATTACCTGCAACTATGAGCCGACCAACAAATAATACAACAGTTTAGATGAATGAACAATGGGTTTTGTTTAATTCATTAATTGTTGAGTCATTATACTTATCCACCCTCTTAAGAGCTCTTAACGCTTTTGCTGCTGATGTCATGTGGCGGTGCTGCGCCTGCGTCACTCGGTTCCAAAGCCTTCTGTGGCAAAAGACGCATCTTGTATTGCCAACTCTTTCACTGCAACAATTAGAACAAAAACTAAAAATCAAATGCCAGAGTAAAAGTAATGTGTTCCTGGACTTTTGTCTCAACTCTGCAACGATCAAAACATATTTCTTTTTCAGTTACGTATCTAATGAAGTAAACATATTACCATCTTGCTGTTCCAATTGGACTCCTACGGTGACAGTTTGAAGCATTAACTGTCAAAAGAAACTTGCCCTGAATTCTAAACTTTTCTTCAAACTGTTTATCTTATGTAAATCACTTTTGTGGGGTGTTTAATGCACATGACAGCGGATGTGCGATCATGTCAACATGTGTTTTGTCTTCATGTCGGACCCCCTGTCTGGACAATCTTAAATGTCACCACCCCCCCCGCGCGCTGTGCTGGAAATGTTATGCAACTTTATCGCGGCGTCCACTCCTCTCTCTCTGGTGTCAACAAAGCCTGCTGGCGGTGGCTCTGTCCATGGCAGCCTGTTGTTTTTGTTATTTGCTCTTCTGTCCCTCTTCTCCCTGTGATCACCGACTACATTAGCAAGTTAATTATATGACCTGACAAGTACTGCACCGTGAGAGAATGGCATAGCATAGCGCTGAGACGACCATCTTGCATTGGTCTGACAAGCAGATATTAGGGATTCAGTCTAACAGTAACAAATTATTGGAATGTATAAATGTGTAGAGTTCGTTGCCAATATGATATTTCAACACAATTGAAAAGAAAATGGCTTAAAGTGGTAATCGGTAAGTTTAAATGTTTTACAAATTAAATAGATTGTGTATAATTCAATGGCCGGTCCTGTAATTTGTCGTAACGCAAGTAATATTAAATAAGTATATTATATTTGCTGATCTTAGCAACTAATCAGAATCTTTTTTTTTTTTTTTTTTTTTTTTTTTTTTTACATTGTTTTTTTTTTTTACATTTTTTTTTACATTTTTTTTTTTTTTATTGAAAAGTATACGAGTATACAAAGTATGCCAGGGGGTAACAGAATTGTACAATACAATTATTCAGTTACAAATATATTATATTTTGAGCAAATACTGATAGTTTTTAGAGCCTTTTTGTTATCAGAACCTTCCAAGATCTTGATATATGAGAGAGTATCACTAAAAAAATGTGCAAAGTTGGGTTTCTGCTTAGAGTATTTACATTTGTGAATATAAAATTTCGATAAAAGGATAAGTAAATTAATAATAAAGTAGATATCTTCATTCTTTTGCTTTCTGAAGAAACAAAAAATAACGTTTTCCCATTTCAGTGTAAAGTCCTTGTATAGATGTCCAATTATAAAACTACATAAGTCTTTCCAGAATTTCTTGGGATAAGAACATGTCCAAAAAAAATGTTGTATTGTCTCTGGATGATCTCCACAAAAAGAGCAGTTCACATCAATGTCCCTTTTGAATTTAGTCATAAAAGAATTAACTGGATAATATTTATGGATGATTTTGTACGAAACCTCTTTTACTTTGTTTGTTATCAGAAATTTGTTGGGAAGTGTCCATATATTTTTCCATGAAATATTACCTACAAATTGGGTCCAATATGATACAACATGGGGAGTAGATACAAGCTCTTTCTGGAATAAAGCACGAATATTCTTATTACAATTTTTGTGATGTGTAAAACATATTTTTCCTATCTGAGAATTTAGTGCCTTGGGGAGAGAAACAGGTGCTTGTAAATGCAAATATGTACTTCTATACAGCGTGATAACTCCAGCAGGGATTGCATCAAAAAGTATAGCATATTGTTTCGGTGTGACTGGAAATTGATAAGTGGTTAAAAATTCAGAGTAAGACATCAATTGCCCACTGCTGTTAAAGAGTTGAGTTACCAAGACAATCTGTTTCTCTATCCAATCATTAAAATATAACGACTTATTTTTATACAGAATGTTTTCATTGTTCCAAATGATATATTTATGTGGAGAGAAATTATGTTTATATATTAAGGTCCATGCTAATAACACTTGTTTGTGGAATAACGATAGTTTTTCTGGGAGTTTATCTACATTATAATTACAACCTAAAACAAAGTTGAGGCCACCAAACCTAGAAAAAATGTGATGTGGAATGAAATTCCATATTGAGACAGGATTTTTAAGAAAATGTTTGGCCCAATTAATTTTAAAAGTATTGTTTAAGGTAGTGAAGTCTAAAACATTAAGCCCTCCATTTTCATAGCTGTTCATTACAACATTTTTCCTGATATAGTGTGTTCGGTTCTTCCATAGAAATTTAAAAAGCAATTGGTCAATATCCTTACAAGTTTTATTGTCTACATGGAGGGAGAGAGCAGCGTAAGTCAACCGGGAAAGACCTTCTGCTTTAGAAAGTAAAACTCTCCCTCTTAGAGTTAAATCTCTTTGCAACCACTGATTTAGTTTAGTTTGTGTTTTCTTGATCAGCAACTAATCAGAATCACCGATGCCATATCTGTGCCCAATGACACGGGCTTCCCTGTGAACAGGCCTGCCAGGTCCAATCAGGAGGGGAGGGGGAGGGAGTTTAATCGTTTACTTTGGAAAGTTCTTTCTCTCTCTCTCATTTTGCAAACCGGGAGTGGCTTTCAGGTGTAGTCAGGAGGGGAGGAGGAGGCTTGACTGTTTACTAGGGCAGGGTTATATGGCCTAAAATCTATATCACAACATAAAAAGGAAATATCACAATGACGATATATTTCACGATAGAATTGACAATGGACAAATTACTTCAAAATCCCAGCCTTGCGCCTATTGGGAAGATTAATTCAGTGGCAGACTAAATTTCCTTGCAAATATGATTAAGCAGTTTACATCCTTCATTTAATTTTACTTTTTAAGCACCTGTCCCGTGTTCTACAGTCAGCATTTATGCGATATAAAAAAATATAAAAAAATAATTAAAAAAATTATATTGCGATAGCGATATGCGATACGATATAGCTCACCCCTACTGCTTACTGTTGAAATTTCTCCCTCTTTCTTCTCATTTTGTAATCTTACAGACTATCAATTTAAGTGTCATACTTACATAATGGCTTTATGTGCAGCAGGATATATCTGCGTTTTAGTTCTTCACCACAATGAATAGAGGTCGAACGGCTGATATACCGGGCAGATGGTTGTATATTTTACAATATCGGCCGATCTCGGCTATCAGCCGATATTGTAAAATACACAAAAATGGCCCATGCATTGGAAAGAGCACGGCAGAGCTTTAAAACGAGCCCTCCCACAACTTCCTAGACCTCAGAGGAGCTGAGAAACATTGTGGTGATCACAGGTTTGTATTCCTCAGATTGTGTTTTATATATTTTGGGCCAGATCTTGTGGCGGCACACGGGGCAGCGCAGGCTCTTGGCAAATTATTTTCCGAGTGGCGGCGCTATATGTGCCATTCGCCTCCGCTACCTGTGAGGGGGCGTCACAAGAGGAGGTGACTGCACTGATGGAAACACGGCTGACATTCACTTCCTCGTTTACATTGCGCTGTCTTGCGTTCTTTCTTAAGCCTTAGGCTCTCACAGGTCAAACTAAAAACTTTATTTACCCCATCGTGAGCTAAACGATGTTCACGTTTCGAGAGAAAAAGAGCTACAGCGTCTGCTGTGGCGCGGATCGGCCCGTGCTTGGTGTGAACGCGAAGCAAAACAAAAGCACATGTTCAGCCCACACAACCACTCTCCTGGACGCGGAGTCGATCTGGTTGGAGGAAAATGTGTGTCTCCACCCACTTAAATGCGCTAAATCTGGAGTGGCAAGATTACAAAGTGCGCTCCTACTGAGCGCAAAATGTCGCGCTATCGTCTCCGTATTGATGCACAAGATCGGGCCCTTTATGTTGCAGACTTTTGCTTTTCGGAACCAGAAGAGATAGAGGCTGTTTTTTTTATGCTGCTGATTATTGCCTTTCAAACAAGCTTCCTCTAAAGTGCTAAACATAAATAATTCAGCCCTATGCCCCAATGAAGTGCCCTCTGCTGTCACAGTTCAACACTGACACATTTTACAGTTTATGAACATCATACACAGGATTATAGACAAGACATTTGGAAAAAACGGCTGAAAATATTGGCCGCACATATCAGCATCAGCCAATAAAAAATCCCCCAGCATCGCCATTGGCCTTAGAAAAACCCATATCGGTGGATCTCTAATAATAAATGCAGAGTGTGACATCCACAAGAATACACTGTTATGAATGCTACTTTCACATTATTTACTATTCTGTTTGCTGATGTATGACCGTCACTGTCCTCATTACGCTCTCACATGTCCATGCAGGTCGGGGATCGCGCTGCTGCTCGCGCTTCACTTTTTTCCCTCAAAGGCCCAGTTCTCTTAACTCAGTGTTCTGTTTATAGACATGTAACGGATGGCCTGGTTGTTGGGTTCTTGTGCACTGAGTTCACCTCTCTCTCTCCCCCTCTCCCTCGCTCTGCCTGGATGAGTCACTGCAGGATAATCAGGCCCAGAGCTTTACGAGGATAACTCAAGCTCGACATACAGACACGCTCTAACCACCATCAACACCCTTTCACACAACTGGAGGGAACGAGGGAGGGGAGACGGACGGACGGATTGATATGAAGTCGCCATGGGTCATAAAAATCTTGACTGAAATACGCATCTATTTGCAAAGGCTTGAATTGTCTTTAAAAGGGGGTTGGCGCTTCTTAAAATGGATTGGATTATGAAGTGGAGAAGCAATAAAATTACGCTCCCCCTTCAAAGTATTTCTAAAGCCGTAGCACTGAACTGTAAAGCACTAATCCCTATCATATGCCGTAATGATATGAGTTTAATTATTATCAGAATATTAGTCATATGTGGATTATGAAGTACTTTTTTTATGGGGAATTTTAATAAGTGTATCGCAGAAATTATAGCTCTATTGTTTAAAGTTTTACTGGGAAAGATGTGTAATTATGTTTCGGTGCGTAGCGAATGTGCTATAACAAGCATGGATTGAGTTCAGAAAACAACTTAATCCTCGTCCTAATTAGCTATATTGGCTCCATTTTGAAATTGAAGGGTGCACTCAAACAATCCAAAAATCTTTATTCGCTGGAAATTATTTGGTAATTATACGTTTTTTATTGTTCCAACTTGGAGGTATACGACTTCATAATTGTCCCAGAGAAAGCCAGCAGGGGCTAAACAAGTTGCGTTTATCAGTTCAGTTTATCAGTTCAGTTCGTGCATCAGTTCAGTTTGTTTATCAGTTCAGTTCATTTATCAGTTTAGTTTGTTTATCAGTTCAGTTAATTTATCAGTTCAGTTTGTTTATCAGTTCAATTCAGTTCATTTATCAGTTCAGTTCGTGTATCAGTTCAGTTTTTTATTAGTTCAGTTCGTGTATCAGTTCAGTTTGTTTATCAGTTCAGTTCGTGTATCAGTTCAGTTTATTAGTTCAGTTTATGCATCAGTTCAGTTCGTGCATCAGTTCAGTTTATTAGTTCAGTTTATGCATCAGTTCAGTTCATTTATCAGTTCTGTTCAGTTCGTTTATCAGTTCAGTTCGTTTATCAGTTCAGTTCGTTTATTAGTTCAGTTTGTGTATCAGTTCAGTTCAGTTGGTTTATCAGTTCAGTTGGTTTATCAGTTCAGTTCAGTTCAGTTTGTTTATCAGTTCAGTTCAGTTTGTTTATTAGATCAGTTCAGTTCAGTTGCTTCCCTTTCAATTATCACGTATAGAGCACCTATAGAGAAAAAAATTGCGTTAATCTCGTACAATTAGCGCAAGAAACAAACTGCAATAAAAAAACATACGTATCATTTTTAAACTAATGTCTTCTACCACCGCTGTTTACTCTCTTCTATTTATGTCAGGCCTACGGTAAGTGTGCGGGATACAACCCTAATGAAAAATAGCAGGAAGTGACTGCATTCTAACTTGACATGCATGTAAATTAATGCAATTATTATGAAGTCACTGAAAAGACGTATACTGGAGCCAATCGCTTGAGGTCATTTGTATTACAGGTGTCTACATTTATTGTTGTATGCAGTGCCCTCTATATGAGCAAAAGCTCTCTGCCCTATTATTTAAGGGCAGTGAGTTTGACCAATATGATGTCACTGCTAATAAAAGTCAGGGAAGGAAGTATCAAGCTTCCCTTATTATCTATGAGGTTTTGCAAATGTAACAAGAGCTGAATGATCCTTTAATTAAACCGCTCTTAAAACTTTGCCTGAACCTTTTCGAAAAGGTGAGCAAAATAATCAGGAACCAGATTAAGCCAACTTTTAAACACTCATACTCCTCCTCTGACTTTCTGTAAGCGAGCGTGCCTGTGCATAATGTTGCTTGTACGTGTATACATTTATGTATGTATGACAGGCCCTCTCCCATGCTGTTGCTAGCGCAGGTCAGCGGGTGCAGAAAAGTTGGCACATCAGGGTTTTCCCCAGGTTCGCGCCAAGGCCAGTGCCCGGGATAATTACGGTATTATTGCGTGTGTCTGCACCATGTGTGTGTGTGTGTGTTTATATTACCAGAACATTTCCTCCCCATTCCCCTCACATTGCCCGCTCAGTGCTGCTCTGCTAAAGCCAGTTGTGCCATCTGTCATTGGTTTCATAGGGGAAGAGTTTATTATGCAAATGAATAGGAGGGAATGGAGAAAGGAAGGGCACAGCGGCGCAATGGAAATGGGCTTGGTGGTGGTGGTGGTGATGATGTGTGTGTGTGCACGTGTTTGTTTTGAGCAGTGCACAGTCAGCTATGAATTTGACCTCTTCCTGGCAGAGTTGGTGTGTTGTGGGTTTTTTGACGCTGTGACTCGGCTTGTGTGAACTGGAAAGCAGCGTGTACCATCACTAGTTAGAGTTCTTACTGGAATACACAGAGAAGCAGGCAGAAGGGTAATGCCAAACCAAAGTGAAGCCAAAGTGCCATTTGGTGTTCAGGGGTGGGAAGAGCAAAGCATCCAATCTGACCCGCAGAGATGCAAGTTTAGTTATTAAATGGCATAAACTGAAAGGGACTGTGCTGGTTATTTTGTGTTGGGTAGTTGAGTTAGCTAGAACTAAATCTAGGAGTAAAAAATGTTGTTGGCAACTGAATTCAATTCAATTTAAAGCTACCTCCAGCTATTAGTACTGTCACTATAGGTGCCAGTAGTGAACCCTGCTCTGGTTCACTCGGGGCAAAGCAGGAGGGGGGGGGGGGTAAACAGAGGGGGGATTAACGGCTGTCAGAGTTAGCCGGCTAATGGCTAACTCTGACAGCGTTAGCCGTTAACCGTTGCTGCTTCAAACATTTGCAATCTCTGCACATGTTTGTGTTTACATGGTGCGGGGGCAGGTGAGGGTGAGGTATGTTGGGGTTACGCTGTGAGGTGAGGGAGGTATGCAGGGTTTCCATTTTAACAGGAAAGCACTGCGGGAAACAATGGTGTGGCGCTCGTCTGCTTCTGTGCGACAAAGTTAGCTAGTGGTTTTGAAGGTGGCATCTAGCAATGCAAGGTTGGAATGCAACCATTCCGGTCCAGCAAAATGGAGTAGCTGAGGGCAGCTGAAGGTTTATATGAGGTCACATGGAACATGTATCTCTAATCCCAATTTGGTCAACAACTTTTGGAAATCACAGCAGTTGTTTATATTATGTTAACTTAAACTGACTATTTATTTTCTTTTAAAATTTATACTATTGTTTTTTGAAGAGAAATATATAGTGTTGCATTCATGCATATTTGTAAATTCTAACATCTTTTGACCTTCTGCCTCTCCTGGGCTAAAAATACTTAATTCCTCCGGTTTCTGTATTATTGTGGTAATCCAGGAAGTGCTCCTCATTGTTATTTAGTCCATATACCTTCATAAGGCTCGTTCTGACTCTCTCACTTACTCTCTTCACTACAAAGCATCTCTTGCTAACAAACATCTTCAAAGCTATCAACTTTTCTTAGTCTCATTCTCGTCTAAATCACATGAGTCCCAACGCAGAGATATTGAAACATTTGAAAAATGTCTGAAAAATAAGAAAAGCAATGCATAGAACCGTCAACCTGGGAAATTTAAACCTAAAACTTAATTTTTAACCTCTGCTCTGTACATTTGGGCAAACATTTTGAGGCGCTAATAGTGCACCAACATTGTTCTAGTTTGCTCTTGCGAATGCACCAGGGAAGTAATGGCCATGCCAGGAAAGACTTCTTGAGTCAGTCAAACCTTATTCACTTGAGCATTCTGACTCCCTACAGCTGTTACTATCTGGTCCAGCCTTACTGTCGCTCAGAGCTGTTTTTCCTTATGCCCACCTTCCCGTCATGCTGTCCTTTCTGTCAACTTTCCTCAGAGGGGAAAAAAAAGCACCGTACATCTTAATAAAAAATGACTTTATTCACAGTAAAAGCTTAAATTTTTTAAGAAGAAAAAAGTCTTCAATAATGTTCAAGTATGTTCCCGTGTGAAGAGGCTAAAGTATTAGCAGCGGTCTTTTAAATATTTCTATTCAATATCTTTTGAATTGATTGTAACCTTGCTGCATGTTTTCTCTTGCCACTTTTATAATTCTTACGTTGTTTTTTTTCTTCTTTTGAGTGACTCTTCTTGTGTTCGGAGCTGCCACGTTCTTTGGGATTAATCCGCCGATGCTGAAGGCCAGGACAAACAATTCTTTCATGCTCATCAACCTTTTCAGTCAGTGCTTGTCACCTGAGAGCCAACGTTCTGTTTTTTTTTTTTTTTTACCAATGCTACTCGTGTATTCAAGTTTTCTTTTTTAATTAGCAAATGCCAAGGATGCTCAGTTGTCAACTCCGCGCTGTATGAATGTCGAGATTCATTACCTGTGAAAAGTTGTTTGTCATGTTGTCGCTCCTCATGTAAGCGCCCCCTTTTAAAAGCCAACAAGTTCATTCGACTCGACTAATTACTCAATTGTTTCAGTCAAATTGCTGATGGACTTTTCTTCTGCAGCCTACAACAATTATGTAAATGATAATTCTGTAAATAAATTGCTGTAAATGTGTATACAAGCATGCATATTTTAAAGCTTCAGCAGTACTAAGCAACTCATGCACCTAGAGGCCATAAGTGCCACTGCAGGTGTCGTAGCATGTTGCAGTTTTTTGCTCATTAATTGTCTGTCAGATTAAATACTACGCTGACAGAAAAGACAAAGGGATAGAGGGATATTGTACATCCAATTACACATTGAAGATCATTTTTTTTCACTCAAACTTGGCTGTAAATACTGTTTAAGTGGCGCTAGCCCGCAGTTAGCTTTGCCCATTAGTCTGTTAGCGTCTTCTTTGTGATTCCATTAGTGTGTGTTGCGCCTCCGGGTCGGAGCAGGGAAAGCTGCAAGTGTGGTTTTCTGGCCAGAGACACCAGGGGGAGATGAGAGACCCCACAATCATCCCATCAACACTTCTATTACCCCCAGAGGGACTACTTATTAAGGTAAACAAGTTACTTTGTACTGCTTTAAGTGAGTGGTTCCAACCTTTTTTGTCTCGCATTACACCTTGAGTCCATTTATTCTTAGAGTACCCCCTACCTCCAGCATCTTGCCAATATTATTACAAAATGGCTAACTGAGCAAAGATTATTCGGTGTTTAACAGCTAAATGACGCAATAATGCTCTCAAAATTAAACCTTTTACTGATGAAAAACATAACTGGAAATAGCTTTCCTTTAAAATTAATATTGAAATTCTACTCGGTTTCACTTTCTTTTTTTCATCTCTACAGGGACAAAAACTTCTTTAAAAAGTGATCCAAAAAAGCTTCAAAATGCAGCAAAAGAGCAACAGAAAAGTGACTAAAAGATTAATTTAGATGAGTTTTGTAGCTCAAATGAGGCATTACTCTGGCTGTGACCTTTTAGATTTGGAAAATGCACTCAGTTAAGACTGGTGTTAAGAGTTTTAACTATACAGATCCCTATTTGCACCCTTTCTAACTCTGACTAACGCTGAGTCAATTTAGTCTGGAGCCGGCGCTGATCTGAAATAATTCCAAGCACCCCCTGCTAAGTGCTCAAGTGCCCCCAGGATTCCCCCTGGCTGGGAAACACTGACTTAGTTTAAGTGACTATGCATTTCACCTCCCATCCAGGTGGCTTCTTCAGGCCCAGCCTCCCAAATCTCCCAAATGTAGGTGTTTTTATGTTAATTACTTCCACATCTAGTTTTAACACCCATAACGGTGCTAATGGCCTGAGCGGCGGATGCGGCTAACCTTTTGTGGAGTTTTTTCCTGTAAGAACTTGTGTGAGGTCGCCATGACGATCTCCGACCACAAACGGGCCTTTGGGTGCAACAAACAGGGCCTGGGCCGCCGTAAATCTCAATGACTCCTATTTTGTCTCTACTTGAACTTTGTAATTTAACTAATGCTACTATTTACGACGCAAGTATGTTTTGTTTTTTTTCCTCTCCTCTGTTTCTGATTGCTAGCAGATGCCGCCGGCGCACTTGTCATTAACTGACCAGCTGCGACGCAATGGAATCATGCAAGTCGTGCTGAATGTGACTTTTGTTGTTAATGCAATATGCGTTTTTTTTTGCAGAAGACCTCTCATTGTCGAGCGAAACAACGTAACGAGCATGAGCGTATGTACCAGATGTTTGCAAATGTAATCAGCGAGCCTTTCTGTTCAGTTGATCCTTGTACAATTTCAGCTTGTAAAAAAGAAAAAGAAAAAAGAAGGGGGGTATAGTAAATGATCATGTTTCGACGGTCCAAATGGGGACACCCTAAAATATCTGCTTTTAAAAAGGCTCGCTGTCATTTGGGCCTTTGAGAAATTAGCTCCAGACTTCAGCGAAAGGGCAAGTAAAAGGCATTGGGATTAAAGCGCCTCATAAAGTTAGGTTTTTGGTTCAGCTGAGGCATCCGAAATCGAGTGTGGGAAAAGTTGCCTTAAATGGATTCGATTTCCAACTGCAAGCAATGATTATGCAAAACAGTAGGTACGCCATACATTTTGCCGACCCCATATGCAAAAGCGATAATGTATTTGACGGTAATGAACCAGACAAGGGTTTTCAAATGTCAGTGGACCAGTCCAAACCCAAGAAAGGGAAAATTTAACCGATTTGGCAAGTAGCAATATGGTAGTATGGAATTTGTTGAATTATCCATATAGTGTTGTCTGTATGAAGCATTTTAAGTCCCTTTAATTTGAATCCCTTATAGATTGCCAAGTGGTAAATTCAAATAATAATTTCGAAGTATTCTGAATTCTATTTATTTTCTGAGTGTTACGATGCATTCCTTAATATAAAGGAAGAGGCCACCATTTGTCCATACTGAGATATTTTCTTACCTGAGCTTAGACGAGTTGATACCAATGGCCGCTGGCTGCCCTGCTTTTTGACCACAAACGTGGGGGCCGCCATTGCTCCGCCGTTGCTGCAGTACCTCCATATCGCCGCTAGGCCCCCATTGAAAAGCATTGGACTTTAGACACGTTAAAAACTACTTTAAAGCCTGGTTTCAATTGTTTCAACACTAGACTAGGCTAGATATTCCTCCTGAGATAACGCTGGGTTAATAACAATATATGAAACCAGGCTGGTTTACGTAATATGATTTTTTGAAATCTCGTACTTAATGAGGCTCGGACTGTTAGCATTGGAGCAGCGCGAGCTACACGTCACGCAAGGGCCGAGTCTATGGTGAAAATCCCGCCCGTAATGTCCTTTTTAGGAACATGCTTCGTCAGAGCTGGGGAGGGGGAGCCTGTAAATCCGCCATGAATTGCCCCACGGCCGTGGTCAATCTGATAAACGGGGAGGAGTGAGCATAAGACGTCCATTATTTTTTACAGTCTATGGTTGATACGTACCTGTCTGGTCTTTGTGCGTGGTCGCTTCTAACTTCACCCCCCCCAAACAAATACGTGACAAAAAGCAACAAAAGAGTGGCCAAAATGCGACAATGAAAAAATGGCAAAGTGTGACAAAAAAGTGATTAAAATGTGACATGAAAGCAACCAAACAGTGCAAAAATGCGACAAAAACAGCAACACAGCAACAACACAAGGAAACCGATTTGTTTGTCGCTTTCAAATGAGGCATTACACTGGCTCATAAGACAGTAAGCTCCAGTCAAGAAGGTCTTAGATTTGGGTAAAGCTGAACTGGAGAAAATGCACGTGGTTAAGGCGGTGGTTCAGAGGTTCCTTTGGCCAAATTCACACATGCGCTCTCCTCAGGACACTGTGAATGTGGCTTTATTTGATTGAACTGCAAATGTTTTCATTCCTTTCGTAACACGTCCTTCAGACTGTTTTACGAAACAACAATACACTGCTTCAACAAGAACATTGCAGTGGCATTATTTCTTATCTTTATCTACAGAAAGGCACTTCAGTCAAGGAAGAAAAGTCTATTTACTTGAACTACTTTTTAATTAAGCTTTTCAGTTGAGCAATGAAATAGAAATGTGTTTCAATGCATTAACCTCTGCTTAAATGTGGACATTTATATTTTAAAAGTTGCTGTTGTCAATGGAGAGAACCTGTCTCCACTCGCGGGGTTCATGTAGGGGGAATGTTGACTGTCAGGTCGGTGCGGTGTCTGGACTAATGCAGTCGCTTCATTGGACTTCTGGTCGATCTACATTCCTCCATGACACGACATTCATTACAGGTGGCAATAATCTTCACATTTACAGCTGACCTTGAAGATCCAAGTGAGCAAGACCCCTTGTGCCACTTCGTACATATAGTGCTCGGTTTTACCCAACTGGATTGAGCCATTGTATTAAAAATGGAGACGTTGTCAGCCGTAATGTTTTAGCATCTGAATTTTGACATTTCCACCGGCGACTGTAACGAATCCTCTGCCCCATGAGCTGGGAGTGTTTTGTCAGTGGCGTCAGTTCCAGTCTGACACACGGAGAGGCACAGCGCACATAAATTAAACAGCGGCATCAAACCGGGACATGAACCGCTACACTTTTGATATACAGCGTTTCTTCACTGTGTGCCAGGATCAGACGAGGCAGCGAGATGTGACTGTGTGGTTTAAGCCAGGGGTGGGATCTGTGGCTCTTAAAGGGGAGCGGAGAACTGTAAAAACCCTGCAACATACTGTATGTGTCTAGATCTGTTCGAAATGTTCATGCGAAAGAGCTGCTCGAAAGGATCCAATTTGGTCATAAATGTCACATAATGTTGCTGGAGAACCTGGGTGGGCAATTTTCTTTTTTCTTTTTTTTACCCATCATCCCACAAGGGCACTCTCTCTCTCCTCCAGTTTTAGCCTCTGCGGGAGGTGGGCCTCTCAACAGGCCTGTAATTGTGGTAAACATGGAAATGCAATATTCACACCAGGACTTGTGCGGCTTCGCTTAATGGACAACTTCTGTCATCCGTCTCGTACGCCGCCGTTTTGGTCTGATCTTTCAGGACTGGTCACCGTGGGGTGCCAAAATGCACCACTCATCACCAGTTCCTATTCCTTGACAAGGGAAGGGGAAAAAAAAACAGGCTAATTCGAGATAAGAGAAGGGAATAGAGGGAAGACTTAGAGGATTATAATGGGGAATAATTACGGGAATCAAAAGGAGGATTGACAATATGACAATAAGATAATCATGTCATTGAAAAGCATTAGTGCCGGCACAATGGGGCATTTTTACATACAAATTAACTGAACAAGAAATAGAGATGTGGTCGAGGCAATTGGCCAAACACATTGACAAAAGCTCTCACTGTCTGCCATGTTAGATTGTATGGCAGGCTCACATATATTACTGTATATAGGTGTCATAAAGCAGCAATACAAAAAAAATGCAAATACCTCTATGCATTTCGCCCCCAAAAGTTGCAGAATCAATATAAAAAGTGAAAAAGTCATCCCTAACAAGCACAAGAATTGTTCCTCAAAGCCATGTTCAGTGCACAGGAATAGAAGCATTGAAGCTTAAGTGTTTCAAGTGCTGGAGCAACCCACTATAAAAGCACTTAAACAGTGAGCATTGCATTGACTGAAACCTCTAACTCTCAATACAAAGACCTGATTAAGTTAGTCTTAGTAACACTCCATTAACTATTCAAGCCCCAATTATTTATTTTTCATGTTGTGTTGTTTGTTTGTTTGATTTTTTGCCTTGCATCCATTTCAAAATTGCTTGTTTACATAATCCTAACGTGCCACATGTTTCGCATACATGCTACAATCAGATTAAATTTGGATTTTGTGCACTCATCATTTAATCCTGTGTAATAAAAAAAAAGCATCAACAATATACTTATATACATGAAAATATGCCAAATTGTTACTTTTACACAGATTGGTTGAGATTAGGAATATTTAATCATTGTAGTAACATGATTTTATTAAAATTATACTCTGTAAGATGACAAACGTGAATGTCTAATCTGCTTGTGAGTTCTTTGGGTAAACCATTTGAATAACCATGTTTTTATTGTATTTTTTACTATGAACCCATCACTCTAACTCTTATTCATCCTCCCGTTTGATTCTTGTTTCCAACATGAAAGTGGGAAACAGTTCTGCCTCCTCCTTTGTTGACACGCCGCATGTCTTTGTATCTCGCTGTTCCTTTTAGGAACGCAAATCCAACAACTCTGTCTTTCTTGCTCATTTTGTAGTTAATAGGCTGTTTGGAGTTATAAGTTGATTTAATTAGCGTGCTTATTTAGGCATAAGTCTTTTGTGAAACACATTAGTTTCACAAGAACAAGTTTCCCATTTTACCTGAATGGAGTATGAATGTCATTGCTAATGTGATGCCTGTTTTTGCACAGACTGTTGTCATTAACACGTTTTGTGTTCCATACTGGTGACACTAAAGTTACATGTTTCATAAAAAGCACAATTTTCATGTCGGTGTTTAATCAGAAACAGGGCTTTATTATTCACCATTATATGTTTTCTTCATGTTTTACATTTATGCTGATTGTTGATGGATAATAGCATTTTGTTGTTGGTTTGCTTTGTGAGAAATTTTAGCCTTGACGCTGTGTTTTGGTGACGTCTATCATAGGAGCTAACTGGGCAAGATCCAGATTGATATTACAGTGCCAATAACATTTGCACTGACATCAATCTGGGAGTGCGCCGGCTTGAATCGTTCAAGTAGAGGTCACACTTTTGGAGCAGCATTTGCTGCTGATTGGATCAAGAACACCACAAATCCATTCAATGTTTAGTTTTTAAAAGGTTATGTGTGATTGTGTCATGTGTTGCAGCAAACCTCATGATTTTTTCTCATCACCACATTGTTATTAGTATCTTTGTCGGCAGGAGCGGCTCAAGATAGATTCTCGTGTGTTTGTAAACTCACAAATACCGCGAAAATGCAACTTGCTGACAAGGTAGCGTATCGTTAGCCACTAGCAATTGCTAAACTACTACTTTTAGTAGTAGTTTTTGGAAAACATGGAAAAAAGAGTTTTTTTAGGCAACCCAAAAGAATACAAAAATGACAATAGGCAATTATGCTATGTGGCTAACGGTGTGTAAGAGCAGGTCTGAATCAATTCCTGCGGGATTTGGACCGGAAAACAAATTCATAGTTTTTCTATCTCTAAGACATTTTAGATGCGTCTTGTATTAAATAATGATGCGTATCTAATAGAAGGTCACAAAATGCATAATATGTCTCCTCTAAATGCATTTAGTTAGCTTGTCAATTTTTATCAAATATATGTCAAATGCCAACAGTGGATTGAAACTTCCTCATCTAATATTGCTGCAGAGACTTTGAGGCCCGGCGGATTCATACACATGTGAGTGACAAACTTTTAAGTTCCATCTCCAGGATCCTTAGCTTCACTCAATTATGTATTTATTTTTTTGCACAATGAGTCCCAATGCATTAGCACGCCGCCATAGACAATAGCCATTTCCAGTTCCTTTGACTGCATTGAGACAATGGGGCCCAGACAAAGTTAGCCTCGACACAGAAAGCCCGTCATAGCGCTATCTGATGCAGACGCTCGCATTCATAGGCCAAAGATTTCAACGTTAAGGTACGTGTGTGTTGGGCTGATTTCTGATTCTGATCACCGCTTCGGCATTGTCTTGTAGTTACCTCTTGAGAAATAAAGCAGGAAAAAAAAAAAAAAAAAAGATGGCGGGGAGTGAGGGAGACAGAGGGAGGAATTCTAATTAATTGTGATGAATATGCAGATTGGGTGGAATTCTCTGGATAGCCGACTCTTTTCACCGTGCTCTCCTTCAATATTTAGACAGAGCTTAGGGACGGAGGGAAGTGTGCGGCGAGAATACAATCAGATCCAATTTAACTTCGCTTGGAAGACATTTTGTTTTTACTCGTCCCTGTTTTGCACCGCGCAGAAATTAACATCAATTCACACTCCACTCTCCGGCTTACAAACTACAAAAAAAACAAGACTTTCAGTTGACATTTCCTGCTAATTTTTTGTCAGTGGTGGATTTAAGGCTTTAATCGCAATTTTTTTTTTTTTTCCCGAGCGCTTCTTATTCAAATGTTCTGTCTTTGCCAGGGTGTGATCTGACATTGAAGATGCCTAATCAAGTGAAAGCACACAGCGGGGACAGGACATTTCAAGCTCAAAGTGGAAAGGAGGGATAATTTCACGAATGTCCGAGCACATCAGCTCCCAGACGTCTTAAGAATTTAATGTCATTTCGGTGGAACGACGAATTTAGAGCGTTTTGCGAATCGAATGAACCTAATTCGTTCTTCGCGAGATTTTTCCACAACCCGACGAGTGTGTTGTTTTCTCGCCGCTGTCGGTCAAGGACAGAGCAAACTTTTTGTGTGCCTTGTCTTTTGAACGGACAAGGGCTTAACAAAGAAAGCCGACACAATTAGAAATAGCTTTTTGCATAGCTAAATAATTCGATTCAGAGAGCTGGTGGCGGAATTTGCTTTTGATGTGTTCATGTTGTCACTGCAGGGCCCTTATCTCTGGCATTCTCAACGTAGACAAACAAATTGATTTGGACAAAACCATGGAAGTATTCAAAGAAGCATATGGATCCTTTATTTTCCATTTTGTAATTCCAATCATTTGGCCTAGTGTGACACTGCGGGGACACAATCTATCTTCTGCCTTTTACCTGTTGATAAAAGTTGTCCGTTTCTGTCTACAAACATTCATAATCTATTCTGGAGTAATGTGAGTTCATCTCTTCTCAATTGCAAGGCTATGCTGTTGACATCTGATGAGTTGGTCTGCCTGCAGATTTAGTAGACCAGTGATTTTTTCATCTATACTTAAAGGGGCCTTTACTTTCGATCACTGTGGCCTCTACAACGCTCCAGGATCACTTGTTTTGTAGGTTTTCTGGTGAGAGGGTCCGTGAGCAGTGAAAACCTTCCAAACAATTGATCCTGGAGCGTCATGGAGACCACTGTGATTGAAAGTAAAGGCGTCATGCTGACCACTCATACAGCCGCTGGGTCAAAAATTAACTTTTTTTTTTCCACACATAACAAGTTGCATAATGCACCTTTAAGTAATGCAATTCATTTAGGTGTTTCTCTGGTTTTGACATTTGTTTTTTTGTTTTCACCTGCTCAGCCGTTTGGTAGAGCACACTTTATTGGATCTTGACTGAATGTTTCTTTATTAAACCATTCACTTTATTACATGTGCTGTTTCCTATTCTTCCTGTCTCTACCATTCGGTACAAGTATGTAGTAGTTTGGACTAGTTTACATTGGGGTTGGGCTGGTTTGGACTGGTTTCAACTGGTTTAGACCAGGTTTGGACTGGTTTAGACATGATATGGACTGGTTCAGACTGGTTAGGACTGGTTTAGATCAGATTTGGACTGGTTTTGTCCTGTTTTGGACTGGTTTAGACCTGATTTGGACTGGTTTAGACCTGGTTTGGACTGGTTTAGATCAGGTTTGAACTGGTTTAGACCTTGTTTGGATTGGTTCAGACCGGTTTAGACCTGGTTTAGACTGGTTTCGATCCGGTTTGCACTGGTTTTGACCTGGTTTGGACAGGTTTAGATCAGGTTTGGACTGGTTTAGTAACTTTAGTAATTGATTTCTCTTCTCTTTAGACTGGTTTAGATCAGGTTTGGACTGGTTTAGACCTTGTTTGGACTGGTTTAGACATGATTTGGATTGGTTCAGACTGGTTTAGACCTGGTTTAGACTGGTTTAGATCAGGTTTGGACTGGTTTAGATCAGGTTTGAACTGGTTTAGACCTTGTTTGGACTGGTTTAGACCTGGTTTGGACTGGTTTAGATCAGGTTTGAACTGGTTTAGACCTTGTTTGGACTGGTTTAGACATGATTTGGATTGGTTCAGACCGGTTTAGACCTGGTTTAGACTGGTTTAGATCCGGTTTGGACTGGTTTAGACCTGGTTTGGACTGGTTTAGATCAGGTTTGAACTGGTTTAGACCTTGTTTGGACTGGTTTAAACCTGATTTGGACTTGTTCAAACTGGTTTTGACCTGGTTTGGACAGGTTTAGATCAGGTTTGGACTGGTTTAGTAACTTTAGTAATTAATTCCTCTTCCTTGTAAGAGGTCGGTAAAACGGTAAGAAAATACAACAAAAAAAAAAGCTAGTAAAATTAAAGGGTAAAGTCCATCTTATAGCCTGTTTATACCTGGTTTAGTCCTGATTTGATGACTAAACCAGTATCCACTGTACACTGGCATACATGAGCAGGAGCAGTGTCTAACCCTAAGAATTTTGTTCAGACCTGGGAGAGCATGCAAAATTCACACAGAAAGCCCTTATACAGGTTGTAAGAGAACCCAACCTGGGACCTCCTTACCACCTGCTAAGAGCCCCACCCCCCCTCCCCCCAACTTTCAACCTAACCTTTAAGTTCACTTTCATATGGCAAACCTGACGAGTTTGTATTGATTTGTTACATTCAGATCAAGTATTTATGTGTTTGCGAGACACTGATATCTTCTATTGAGCGTGCTCTGAACGGTATTCGCCACCCTCCGAACCTTATCAAATATTCTTTCAGATCCGACCTGTCTCCTTCTCTTTGAGCCTCTTATTAGCGGAATATATGCTCAGTGTAAACATTGCTTCTGTGTTTAGATCTGTCTGGCGTTTTCGCTGCACTATTTATTTTTGATAGAAGTTTTCAAGTCCGGAGATGAGACGCGCATCTGTTTTCGCAGCTGAACTTCACGGTTCACTGCAGGTTCTTGATCAACTTTTCCTTCTCCCCGTTGTAAACCTCTCGGTGCCAATATTACACATTTCTTTTTGCTGCATCTGCCAACCAAAAGTAACACGGAGAAAACTGTAAACTTTAACGGCATCTGGGATCTATAAATGAGAAAGTAACACTTCATTTATAAAAAAAAAAAACAAATAGAAAAAAATTACAATTCATACACTTGTGTGAGTGTTTATTTATTATTTAGCAGGTGCCAAAATAAATAAGAATGCATTAAGATAACAATAGGCAAAACAGCATATCAGTTTTGTCGGTGGCCAAGTCAAATTTCTGCAAATGAATGTTGTTATAGATGCAAACGACCTCACTTGTGTATGCAATAAGTAAATTGCTCAAGAAACAAATTTTGATACTTTTTCATGGGGCAGGCATGCATACGCTTTATCACTTTACTCAGTTCTCATTACTATATGTAATGATGAGATTTAATAAGAATGTAAATATAAATTGCTCAAAAAAACAAACTACGACTATTATAGAGGTCGACTAATGTAGGTTTTCTGCCGATGCCTTTTTTGGGGGATTTTTATTGGCTCGATATTTTTGCGATATTTTTAGCCGATTTTTCCAAATGTCTGTTTTATAATCCTCTTAAAAGATACTATTTTATTTGATTATTTGAGGTGATTCCGTCATAGTTTCTGCCCCAGCTTTGATTAGTTGCCGTTAGCATTACCATACGGTTGCTAGCCGAGGCATTTTGCGCAGCAATCAAAAATACAATTGCGGATTTAATTTTCCAGGTTCTGTGCTTCAAAATGGCATGCAGCATGTCCATATTCACTAAGGTTTAGTGAAAGTAACCAACTTTAGTCAAACTAGTACAATTTTCATTGCGATGTTTCTCTCTTTCCTGAGGTCTAGGAAGTAATGGAAGGACTCATTTTAACGCCCTGACTTCACACTTTTGGGATTCTAATATGTTGGCAGTTCATTTTCAATGTCAAATATCCATGTATATTAAAATGTGCGCTGTGCACTGATTATTGAGTTCAAAGCATATACTGTTTATTTTATTATAAAATGTAATTTGTTACGTTTTTTGCCATTCCCACCCACATAAACAAAAATAGAATTGCAATGTGGGAAGTTCAATAGGTTTATACTATGCAAATAACAACATGTCGATGTTATTCAGACTCTTTTGCTAATGGAAACCTTTTCTTTATAGCAAGCTCACAAATATACTCAGGACTTTAATCTTCTTTCCTAGACCCAAGCCCTATTATACCTGACAAAGAATATAGAATCTCTACCCTCACTTGTACAATGAATATAGTCTGGCACATATTTTTTTACCCATTGGTTTAAAATAGAAAAGCCATTAGTGTGTTGTAGCTTTAGATATGCAAATGAAGCCCGGTCTTTGAGGTCATAGGGACCCCGACGCAACCTTTCCTCCTTTCATCATCGCCTTCAAACGTTATCTGCTCTATGCTCTGCTTTATCTACCACTTGAGCTATACATGACTTCATCCCTGCGCAATGATAAAGTATGTGTGTTGTTGTACATTGACACACACGCACTCACAGGCGCGACGGAGAGGGGTGAGTCATTTTAATGTCTGAGAGCCTTGTTGTGATCCCTGAACCGCATTCTGGCCAGACAAGAGCCAGCGGAACAGTTGGTCATCTGCTGTGGGCTGAGATATAGCGCAGACTGGCTGTAAAAGTGGTGTGCGCCATGGAGAGTGAGAGACGGGCACATCTCTGAAACAGGCTACTTTTTGATTGGCCACCTGTGTACGGCGAGGCAAAAAGATGTAAGGAGCCAGGATGAGCAGAATTGAATAGGGAGCTGATTTTGTTGGCTGGATGTGAATTGGCAACAACATAGTGATTTTTTGTATATCATGATACCAAACTCTGCCGCTAATCACGTCTCGTCTTTCAATAGCCTGGCATCCAGACTAATCTCCGATATTTATTAATTAATAAACAGGAGACTAGTCTGGAGACTAGTCTGGAGACCCTGTCGTAGAAAAGCTACTGCTTGAGGCGGGACTAATGTGGGACAACCGAAGCGCATAGCAGCCAATGAGAACATAGCGGATGTGACGACAGAAACAGCGACAAGAAAGTTGTATCATTCGGACATTAACAATGGCGCTCCTGCCACACGGAGTTCAGTAAATGACTTCTGTCATTACAAGCATACCGGAGCATTACGTGAAGTGGTTTCTTGTGTTGAAAAACTACAAAACAAAGGCGCAACAACGTGACGCCCGTTCAGGGAGCTGCTCTGATTGGTCGGTAGGCTCCATATCGCTGCGTCACTTCCTTTGAAAGCGCGCAATGGAGTGTTGCCAGATCCTCTTCTGTAAAGAAGCGGAGTCTGGTTGGCGAGACTAGTCTTTCAATGCAAATAGCGTGATACTGTAACAAGGAAATGATAAGTGTCTTTTCATTTCAGCCAAGGCGTTCCAATGATGAGTTACTCACACAAATGTGGCTGCTCATTCACTCTTTCAGATTCACAAACAAAATGTGGGTGAAGTGTCTTGCCCAAGGGGAAAATAAAAGTCTGATATAAATATATGTTCTCTATCACCTCAGCACAGTCGTCCAAATCCATATTTGTGATTATAGAAAACGTCTCATCTGGCAGAGTGGTTTACATGTAGCTGTTGTGATGTGACAGTATGTGACATGTCATCCAAAGTATTCGCCCAACTCATGTTGTATAAATAAACACTGTAGTCTTCGCTTTTGAAGAAACTAAATAAATGCACACATACCCTTTCTTTAATAAATATTCTTTCTTGAATAAAATTACACATTCGTACACATATAGTCCATTAAAAAGTATTGCTGAATTGTATTTAATACATACATCTAACATGCAATAATCAAACATATCTTAGATATAAATAGTATTACTTCCTTGAGAATATGTACTTAAATTTACATATACATGCCTTATGTAAATGAATTTCTGCACATTATTTTCAACGGCGTGCATACATATAATACATACATTATGCACATCATGAATATGTTACGTCTGTGAACACATGGATAGGGGAATGCACAGTAGGGTTACAAAGTGCGATACAAATGCGATAAGTTACAGTAACTATTTTGAAACAGAAATCATGAGTTGTGTTTACAATGTAATTGAGAAAAGAAATTCAGCTGAACAACATACATACTGTATTGAATTGCCAGTTGTGAGCCACATTGGCCTCCAGATCAGAAATTGCAGCCGTCAAAAAACTTTGTTATTTGGAAATCTGTGGAATCTATCATTTTAGGTGAATTGTCCATTCTGCCTGTGTCAAAACACAAACAACCTCCACCACAACTCACAGGGAATGTCAAGATCCCACTGTTTGTTTTTTTCTGCCCTATAAATGGCCATTAGCTTCCAGGTGCATTTACATGTATATATTTTTAATGGACTTGTCTCTGCAGTGCATGGCTCTAATGCAAAGTTTGATGAATCGGAATGAACTATCACTGTCAGACTCTGACTGTGAACAAAAGCACCCACTTCATATTCAATCTATTTATTTTTTGTGTGTTTTTTTTGTTTTTTTTCATTCACAGGTTTGAGTCGTCTTTTGGATCTGAAAGTATAATACAATTACATGCTCTCTGTGCTTCTGTGTTTATGAAGTCCGATGTATCCTCAGTCTGCAGATGGATGAAGATGTATTTTCCTACACTACAGTATACCCCCAGCTATACTGTATATCTGGTCTCCCTATACTGCTTTAGTTGAGTTGACATGAGAGTTACCAGGATTGTGTATGGGCTGCACTGGACATCCTGAGGCCAGAAGACAACTGAGAGCCACAAAGAGAATGACACGGGCCCTTAGCAGCAGAGGTCTCGGTGAGGTGGAGGGCATTCCCCCCGCAGAATCCCCTCAAGCCAACTGCAGCCGAGCGTTCCAGAGCCGCGGTGGTCCCAAGCAGATCAATTAGGCCTCTCTGCCACAGTATAAAAGCCCAAGTCAAGCCTGCATCTGGTCAAATGGCTGGCAAAACATCTAACACGTGCACTTGTGTGGCTTCAGGCATTGAGCCTCCAGGGTTAGAAGAAAAAAACATGGAAGTTCCACACAGCTGTCAAGAGTATGATCCACGGCACGGGATTCCCACAGGTGCTGGAAGTCCTTGAAAGTGCTGAATTTTAATGGTGCTGTGTACTTTTCAAAGTTAATGTATGCAGATTCTTTTGTTGGAGGTAAATGGGTTAATTACATAAGAGTTTACAGCGATAGAAATCCACAAGCCCCTAATACATCTTCTATCCTTTTCTGTCAACCGTTGGCTTATCAACACGGACTTAATGACACGCCGTTAACGTGTAAAGAGGCTAATTCATTTCCCCCTCTGTCTAGATACATAGAGAAATTTCACTTCATATGTCTCAAATCAAACCAACTCCAACTGGAAGCATTTAGTGTGTTTGCTCACAGAATGTGTCATGCAAATCAATGGTTTGCTTTATTGTGACAAATGTTCACGTTCAGGGCATTTTAATTTAAAATGCTGCTCTCTGTACTTAATAATCACAGCAATTTTCAACAAAAACAGAATCCTGGCGTTTTAATAAATCTGTGAGAAGCGCTATCTTGTGTACACAAATATTAACTCAAAATACTGAGTGCTGCGATAACCTAGCATTCAAAGTAATTGGTGATTCTTTCCGAGGTATTAGAAAGATGCATGTTTTGGACGTGACTGCTCAATATTTACCGTTACGGAAATACGGGCCGGCGCCTTTGCGAAGATCTTTGCTCCCCGAGTGCTTCTAATTTTATATGCAACAACTTGAAAACTCCAAACAGGATGAAAGCACCAGTGTAATTAGACGAGCATTCTGTTAGAGCAATTGCACATTACGGATGATTGAACTGGCGGCAATTTACTCCAGGCTTAAGCAAAGTGTAAATAATGTATAGTACACATGCATAAACCACGTAGCGTGAAAAGGCATTTTTCTCATCGCAATATATATTAAAATTACTTCTACTTGATGTGCGCGCATAAAGATAGAAAGGCAGAACAACTTTCAACGCATATGCATGGCCCTGTATATTAATGCACACCACCTCTGGATCACATAATGGCTTTTCATTGCTAACAACACTTTACACCTGTGACACAGAGAAGGTCGGCCATTTTGAACTCCCAGCGTCGTTATACACCAAACAGGGACTTTCAAAGCAACTTTGCAATTATCGTGTTTTGGCAGGCTCTGTGTTGCCTTCACAAGTTCTCGTCAATACATCTGCTGTTCCGAATGAGAGTGACGGGTAAATGCAACACGCGACATTGGAGTAATTCCTCGCCCGTGCTCAAAAGGCTGTTGTCCTGAAGTGTGTTTCCGAAGGACTAATGTTGATTGTTTGTGTTTTTCATGGTGCTCGATCCTTTCTGTTTCCTGTCCTTTTGATGTAATTATGTCTTTTCCCTTATGCCTCCCAATCTGTTTTTCATCATCATTATGCTTTTCAGTAATGAGCACTCTTCTTTCTCTTGAATAAAGGGAAACATGCTATTTGGCACAATGGAATATTTAGTAGCGTTATATGTCCTTGGATGGGCCCGCTCTCTTTCCTCAGCTTGAAAGCCTGAATACAATTTATTGTGTGTTTGTGCCAGAGAGAGAGAGAGAAAGGGATGGATGGTGGAAGAAATGAAGCGCAGCAGGGGTGAGGACCTGAGATGGGGTGAGTCTTGTTGTCCTCCCTGAATTATTTAGTGCACGAGGGGGGGGGGGCTTAGTGAGCGATGCTAACCCCAAATACCAGGGGAGGAGACAGTTTTTTATAAGTGGCTTCGTGTATAGGAGCATGTGCACTCGAGCAAGTTCACCTCAAGCCCAAATCACTTTTCTGATGTAAGACATTTAACAAGACATATATTCCTCATTTCCTATTGTTACTACGAATACTACCTTAAATCTACATTGACTAGTTTGTAGTGTATTCAAACAATTTGTATCAAACGTGATGTTTCATAGAATGCGTTTAGGTCATACCGCCTTTGCTATGCCCAATCCCGTCAGATCTTGGAAGCTAAGCAGGGAAGGGCCTGGTCGGTACTTGGATGGGAGACCGTTTGGTAACACCAGGAAGCCTGGGGTGAATGTGGTGTGTGAGTGAGTGGTTGGTGGTGGTCGGAGGGGCCGATGGCGCAGACTGGTTGCCTCGCTTCCGTCAGTTTACCCCAGGGCAGCTGTGGCTACAACAGTAGCTTATCACCACCGAGTATGGAGTGAATGAATAATGACGACAATGTAGCGCTTTGAGAAACTTGTTAATACAGGCTTGTAAAGCGCATTACAAGTGTAAGGCATTATTATTATTATTATTAATACAGGTATGGTAGTGCAGGGGTTAGCGCTTGGTTTGATTCCCACCTGGACTTTCTGTGTGGAGTTTGCATGTTCTCCCCATGTCTGTGTAGGTCTCCCCTACGAGTAAAAACATGTACAATAGGTGATTCCTCCAGCCAGATGATTCTGACCAACTGACAGCTGATTTTTTTGTGCCCTTTTCTGCCAAATGCACTAGTGGTTTCCGTGTTCCACATTGTTTTACTGGATACTTTTGAAAGTCTTTGCCGTGTTTTTGTGGGGATTGGTGGATTTTTTTGCTGCAAAGAGTCCATAATGGTCCTGAAGAAAGCAGCCTTTTAAAAGTAAACACCTAGCTTATCAGCTAAAGACATTTGAGACCTACAAAATTCTTCTTCTGAGATGCTGAAGAGCCAAGAGCCACCACAGCTGCAGCACAGTAGAGCTGTCACAAGAGGAGCTACAGGAAACAAAAAAGGGACAAACAAGGAGGTATCTGGACAAGCCTCGCTAGCAAAGCCACACATGCCTTCTATTATTCTGGCTAATGGACGTTTACTAGAGAATGAAATGGATTAACTAGTAAGCCCCTCCCAGAAAATGGTGAAAGACTGCTGTGGGGCGGAGGGAGCTGCCCAGGAGGAAGAGGAGGTGGAGGAGCTGACCAGTGCAGGACACCATGCTCTGAAACAGGGACAAACCAAGGAGGCACTGCATCGTTTCAGATGATCAGAGAGGACTGAAGCCAGCCAGGTTTTCTCCGGGTGCTACAGTTTGTACAATGACAAATAAAGCACTTACTTACTCACTAATCAGCCTGTAAATTAGTCAAATGCAGGGGACAAATTTCCCTACGGGGACTATAAGTAGGGGTGGGCCATATCTTATGGCATATCATTATACAGGTATATTTTTTTTGATATTGTTCTTTATATCGTTGTGGACGCGATATAATTTGCATGCATACTCCAGCTGATTTTGACTGAAGTCCAGGCACAGACGGAGACTGCAGCTAATGTTACACTCAGCTCCACTCACAGGAACATAAAGGAAGAAGACTGAGGAGCATCAAAGCGAACACTTCTCACCTATGGTCCAGTTTCTTACCCGAGGCAGTGAGAATGTGAACGAGCCACACTAAATGCCTCTAAACGCCTCTCATGCTGCGTTACCTGTTGCTCTTATTTCTATGCATTGTTTGTCTGTATTTATTATACAATATATTTATATTCTTCACATCACTGGGTCTTGAGGACCAAATCTCGTTCTGTCGTGTTTTTTGGCATGTTGGAATGATAAATAAAGTACCTTTAACCTTGAACCTTGAACTTATATATTTGTGTGGAAATTAGCATGGCGCTAAAAAAGAATAGAATATCTTTGAATGAATTTTCCCAATAAGGCTGGGATTTTGAAATAATTTGTGCAATGTCAATTATATCGTCAAATATGTCGTTATCGCACTATTTCTTTTAAATAACCCAATCTCCCTGCCCTACTATAATGTGTACCTTACCTTACCTTACATATTTGGTTGCACACATGATCGGGACTACTGTAGGCTGACTACATGCCAAATTACTTGTCTTGGTGTCATTTTGTTTTTAACTTAAAAAAGACACCAATTCTATTTCATGCACGTTGTTTCTTGAGGTGATCTGTTCTGGCACTCCAGTAATCCACAAAGGACATCAAATCTCGCCTGCATTTTAAGTCCCACTTTAAACGGCATAAATCTGAATTGATCATCTTGGCTTGAAGTCTGAACTTATTCACCGAGGATATGTGCTCAGATCATCAAAAGACCCAGTGGCTGACCAAAAGCCTATTTGGCCCCACTTTGCACTCTCTAATCCTGTCATCAGTTTCTGTGAATTTGACAGAAGGAACAAACAAGCCGAGAGCTGAACATCAGTGTGTGATCTTTTTCCCGGTAAAGCCGCTTACACCGTCGTCAAGTGATTTGGGTTTGTTGTGTTTGCTTTGGAATGCCCTCAAAAAAGGATAAACAGTTACAGGAAATCCTTTAATATGTCGAGTCTAAAGCAAATGTCTTCGGGGTTGCGGTGTGGATTTGGTGTGGCGTGGATTATGTGTGCGAGTGTGAGGGGAGTGGGATGTCCTCACAGGTGAACACTCTTTAGAGAAGTTTGCTAAGTTTAGCAGGTCCATGATATATTGTTATATAATTTTTCAAACTGTGGCATAGGTCACATTCCCTAACTGAACACAAGTTTCTGACTTCTGCAGTGGAGCAAAAAATATTTCTAGTATGACAAAACACAATAATTTGGCAACCATATCACAAAAATTTGTGCTTTTATTGGTCGGGTATTTTGACAGATTTTTTTCTTTGACGGATTTTGCAACTATAATAACTTTATTGTGGAATCTATATCACATCTTTTTTTGTTTAGTTTTAAAGCAGTACTAAGTAACTCATGCCCCTAGAGGCCATAGGCACCACTGCAGGTGTCATAGCATGTTATCTTTTTTTTACTCATTAATGAGTAGCTGTAAATACACTAGCCGGCAGTTAGCTTTGCCCGTTAGCCTGTTAGCTTCTTCTTCGTGATTCTATTAGTGTGTATTAAGTTGCAATTGTGGTTTTCTGGCCAGAGACACCAGGGGGAGATGAAAGACCCCCCAATCATCCCACTACACTTGTATTACCCCAAGAGAGACTTTGAAAAGGATTTATTAAGGTAAACAAGTTACTTTGTTCTTTAATCATTTGATGTTATATCCGTATCAAAATCCTCTTACACTCTCAAAACACCAGCCCACACGCCGATATACACCACACAGTGTAATCCATGACACCCCTCTGTGTTTGAAAAGGTCCATGCATGTCTGTCAAACTTGTTCTGAGCCTACTCGTGGCTAAACTCTCGTCACTCTCTCTTTACAACAATGGAGAAACTTCTTTGTATAGAAGCGAAACTTCCTTAACTCGACCAAACCCAGTCAGGTCGACAATTTAAGCATACTACGATTATTTTGTGAAATCTTTTTGAGGATTTTATTAGTATTATAATTTTTTTGGTAACATCTTTAAACCTAAATATAATGTAAAATATAATGTAAAAAATAATATGGAATTTATGAAAATATGTCAAGGACTTGTATGTACTACGTCTTGTATGTCCTGTCTTTGTGTTTGTTTGTCTTGTCTTTGTCTTGTCTTAGTCTGGAAGCATCTGTCTGTGAAATGTATTGTGATTTTGGTATTGTTGTGTTATTTATGTTTTTGTTTTATTCAATGTATACTGTGACTGTGTCTATGTCTGAGGTGAATGAATGAATAAAAAAAAAAAAAAAAAAAAAAAAAAAAATCTTTAAACCTATGGATATTTTCCATGTTTCTTCTGTTATGCTGTAATAGAAAATAACAACAATAGCCATTAACTCAACATAATTAACATGACCTAATTTCAACTATCATTAAAATGTGATTAAACACAACATGACTAAAAACTGGATGCTAAGAATTTCTATTTCTACTCTGTGCACTTAAAATGAGTTTGAAAGGCCATTCCTTCTGTCTGCATGTATGCACCTTATATGTCATTCACGTGCGGTGCAGTGCATAAGGCTTGTTTTCACATTTCTTCCAGCATGTTGGAAGTCCCTGAACTTGTGAACTCCTCTCCAACCTGAGAGCCCCCCGGAGGTTCATGAGGCACACATGAACACACAGGCTGGCCCCCTCAGTCCCCCACTGCCCCACAGGCGTGCTGCAGGTGAGCTCCGCACTGTACACTGGCTGCATTCACTCAGCCCTACACTCATTATACACACTGACATGACCTCCGGTATGAACACTTTCTCACCTTCAACCAACTCATGCTGCTTTTAGCACTTTGCTCACATTTTTTTACCCAACTCCCTTATGACATTCAGTGTGATGCTTGGCTGTCGACCTTTTATTAGAGGAAAATGGTCCGTTTAGCATGTTTTTGTCTGATTTTATGCACAGATTTTAAGTGGCCATTTTGACTCTGCACCGGATACAGCTGTTGCTCATGAACATTAGCTTTGTTTTCAGACAAAAAGATTTCCTTTTTTCTTTGTTCTTTGAATGCAACTTATTACCAGAACAAAGAGATGAACAAATATGTTTATTCCTTTGCCTCTCATTCTCAAGAAAATGTCAAATTCTCAACAGTGTAATCAACAGACTGCAGAGGAGCACAAGTAAACGGCCCAGTTGAATCCAGGCTTTTGTCTCCCATTGGCCTGTGTTGGGATCACGGCCGCCTGTTTGATCCATGTTTGTTGATGTTTGTTGTCCTCCGTTCCAATTACTGTCTGGCTTTGGAAAGCTGTCCCGAAGAGGTCACGCTCATAGAGGGCACCGCTGTTGCCCCACTAGGCTGATTTGACCAGGGCTGGCAGGGCATAGCAACAGAATGTACTTTGTCTCATAAATGTGCAGGGTATTTCCATCAAATTATAACCATGTGCCAATGCCTGCAAGTCATATGGTTGAGTTAATTATTATCTTTTTTATCTAACCCTCCAATGTAGGGAAGTCACCCAGAGACTATAGGTCTTTACTGAAATGACTTCTTCCTATATATAAGCATGTTGTGTTGCCTTGTGTGGCATTGTACATAGCTCTGTGTGTTGTTATTGTTGCTCAATCAATGAACCAAACAGATTTAATGGCCTAGCTCTGATTTTTTTTTTGTGGGGGGAAATATTGTGTTATGTCTTAACCCTATTGTTAAAGCAGACATTTGTGGGGTGAAAAAAAGTCTACTACAACTAAACTAGTTGTTTACATTACCGTGATAGAATTGATCCACGGAAGTTAACAAACAAAACGTATCCCACTGAAGAACTGGGATGATAAAAATGTGTTTGGAAAGTTAGAATTTCGTAGTGCTGGCGAGCTTCTCCTCCTTTAAGACCTGCCATACAGATCCAGCTACCCCTCTGTTGTAAGACCACACCGACCACACACCTATAGGACATGCCAACTCCACACATAGTATATAAGGCTTGAGATTGTCTAGCCATTGGAAAAAATCTAATTGAAGCAAAACTTCCAACCACTGTGTCTGTGCTCAATCATCCTTTTTAAAGTATGAGTTCATGGATTGTTCAGAAAGTGATGTTTTCTGACTTTGCAAAAACATATGACTTGCACAGTAGTTTTTTTTTTTTTTAAATATATAAATTGCTTTTAATTTCATGTCCAAATACAAGAGGTCAGCGATGTGGTGGAAGCCTTTCACCTTCACCACTACACGACCCAAGACCGTGTTTGACAAGCTCTGTTGGTAGTTACCAAAAAACGCCACTCACTCTCTCTCCACCAGTGCCCCACTTTCATATATCATTATTACTAATCCAAATCCCAGACATTTGCAGGTGTATACCAAAAACCCATTTCCCGTAGATGCTGACGATGTCCTGTCTGCCCAACTCCCCTCCCCGCCCAACCTCGTGGTCCCTGTTGGCATACAGACGGCGTTTTTTAGAAAGCAAAAACATCCTTGGGAATATGACTGGAATAAGCAATGATAATCTCCCTGGGTGGCTGCGCCCCAAATCCCATGGCTAACGGATGGACGAGCAAGACAGGGGGAGCGAGTGCGAGCGACAGAGAGGGAGAGAGTGTGTTCATTTTGCCAAGGCCAGATGGCGAGGGCAGCTTTGGTGGTGCACGAGCTCTCTGCCTGTTAGGCCATGACACACACACATACATTAGCATTACCTCAGCTTGTTTGTACAGCAGAGCAGAGCCGAGCCAGCACACTTATTAGATTAATCTTTTATTTGTTTCAGCGCCGTTATCACTGTTTTTCATCTCAATGTGTTGCTAGGATTAAGAGGCAGTAGCATTGGACTTGTTTGGACAGTTTTTAATCTGCTGATGCTGTGTGCTTTATTTTCTGCACTGTGTGGGCTGCTGGGCACAGTGCAAAGTGCCAGTTCGGTCTAGTGCGACTGCTACAACTTCTTAAAGTTGAGGTTCCTGAAGTTATCACTTTCTTTTTCATATATAACTATCATAGTTTTAGATTTAGGAGTGCAGTCAATAATGTATTGTCCACATTTATATTGTAAACAGACGTAATCCACTCTGGAGTAATGACTCTCTGGTCCATAATGCCAAGTAAACATTGAATCAATGGTCGCTGACAAAACAAACAGCCAATGGAATCATCCCAAACTCAAGGCTGTATTTTCCGTGACTATGTGATTGGCTGCAACAGATTACTTAAAGCAATCCATTCAAGTCTGTTTAACTGTATGATTTAAAAGTATTATGAAAATGCCTATTTTTCTTTATTTGAATGTGGGAATATTAAACCTTTTGTTGATGTTATTGATAGCAGGCTTTTTTTTGTTGTCAATTTCCAGCAATAGTTTTTCCAATTTGAGAACCACAGACATTTCACATTTAACCTTTATGTGACTTTTTCAGGTTGGGTTTACACTGAGTAAGTGTAACACACAGTAACTTTCCTTGCCTTTAGAGGGCAATATACCAGTATTGATGGCAAAGTATACTTTTTTTTTCATAAAATCTTTCATAAATTGGCAGCACAGTATTTTATTATTGGTGTCACATTTAGCGGCAACGAAGCTGCAATACTCTTGTGTTTGCGCAGGTTTCCTCTAGTGCTTCGATGTACAGGAGAGTCTCCTCTCGGGCTTGCACTCCCCTGATAAAGAGACGCTGAATCTCAGTGCAACTTTCCTGAGGGTGTTTCCTGCAAAAGTGTGTTTAAAGTCATTGTTTCCTCTGCTTGTTTCCCGATTTACAGGGAAAACGGTTGGCAGTCCATGCGGTTTTACAGCTAGTTAAGTTTGTAAAGTAACCAAGTCCTTCAATTTGAGTAGTCCCGACCTCAGAAACAGTCCTGTAGTATGTTGTCTTTGAGCAACTCCATGAATTAGTCTCATAGCCCTTTTCAGTAAAATAAATAAAGGCATTAAATTAGTAACAAAATAATTACCCCACACCTCCAAACAATACATCAAGTATGGCAAGATTCTCATAACATGTACTTTACTTTGCTCAAAACTGTTTCATCAATAAGTACTCCTAAATAGTAATAGACAACATCAACAACATTTACTGTTGTTAATAATTTGGGGGACTTGTATTGTACTTATTCACATGTCACCAATTACCCATTTCCTTTACTTTACCAGGAGAGTCCCATTAAGATTGATCTCTTTTACAAAACACAGTGAGAGTGTGAATGGGTGACTTTTTCCTAACTGTAAACTACTAAAGAAGGTAGAAAAGCATCATATAAGTTGAGACCATTTACCATTTACAAATAAGAAGTGGCTAAGATAGGGCGCACCATAATGTCCACTAGGGCTGGGCGATTTTGAAAAAAAAAAAAAAAAAAATCATGATTATTTTCCCCATATTGATTGATCTCGATTTTCTATTCGATTTTTTTGTTTAAAAGAAGAAGAAAGAAAGATAAATGTGGTCTCTACACTTTTAGCATCACAGTACAACATCCCCTCACAACAACACACAAGCATCTGCAAAGGAGACGCAAAAAAAAAAGTAATGTTTGAAGAATGTCAGAAGCAGACAACGCACGCATGTTTGTGTGTGGAGCCTCAGAAGGCCACGACATCATGGAGTGAAGCACTAACTACTTAATATTTACATAAAGAAATGAGTAAATCGCGCATTTATTAGTAAAAAGACGATGAAACTTACAATTCACAGTTAGAAGTCCAGCTAATCCACCACTGCAGCCTCAAAACAAATACACATGGTCCAAATAGCATCGATAGTTTTTTTCCTCTTCATCCCCGTGTGCGCGTCCTGGTCCTCTGTTCCCCGCATGTTTCCGTTTTGCCCTTTAGTTGAGTTAGCACAACTTTGTAGCTGATTTTACGCGTAAAATCACCAGGTCCTCTCCTCTGGCTGTCGCATGTGCCATCCTGTGCTTCCTGTTTGTTTGGACCGAGTGTTTCCCTGGGATTGACCTGACAGGCGCTGAAGCATTGCGCCATCCATATTTTTTTCCAGAATGCGACAGGACTGGCCAATTCTCCTGGATTAAAACACGCACAACGCGATTATCGCGATCGACCTTTATTAAAATCACAATTACATATAAATTCAATTCATTACATAAAAATTCAATTAATTACATAAAAATTCAATTCATTGCCCAGCCTTAGTGTCCACGTTCGAGCCCCACCCTCGACCCGCTGCAGTTTGCCTACAGACCCAACATCGGAGTAGAGGACGCTGTCACCTACCTGTCGGAGCGGGCGCTCACGCACCTGGAGCACGCCGGGAACGCTGTGAGGGTCATGTTCTTGACTTCTCCAGTGCCTTCAACACCATCAGGCCGGCGCTGCTGCGGGGGAAGCTGGAGGACGCGGGAGTGGATGAACATCTCACCGCATGGACCATCGACTACCTCACGGACCGACCACAGTATGTGCGGCTGTGCAGCTGTGAGTCTGAGGTGGTCGTCTGCAGCACCGGGGCCCCTCAGGGCACCGTCCTCTCACCGTTTCTCTTCACCATCTACACATCGGACTTCACATACAACACGGACAGTTGTCATCTCCAGAAGTTCTCCGACTCCGCCATCGTGGACTGTGTGTCTAAGGGGAACGACCTGGAGTACCGGTCAGTCATCATAGACTTTGTGGACTGGTGTGAGCGCAACCACCTGTGCTTGAACATCAGTAAGACGAAGGAGATGGTGATCGACTTCACGAGGAAGCCACTACCGCACACACCGCTGAACATCCAGGGGGAGGACATTGAGGAGGTGGACAGTTTCAAGTACCTGGGTGTTCACCTCAACAATAAACTGGACTGGTCCCACAACACCAACGCCCTGTACAAGAAGGGCCAAAGTCGCCTCCACCTTCTGAGGAGACTGAGGTCCTTCGGAGTGAGCAGGCCTCTGCTCAGGACTTTTTATGACTCTGTGGTAGCCACTACGCTGCCGTGTGCTGGGCCCCGGTCAGCACAGAGCGGGACAAGAACAGACTGAACAAGCTGGTCAGGAGGGCCAGCTCCGTCCTGGGCTGCCCCCTGGACTCTGTGGAGGAGGTGAGTGTCAGGAGGGTGTTAGCCAAGCTCACCTCCATCACCTCCCACCCACTGCACGGGACTGTAGAAGAGCTGTGCAGCTCTCTCAGTGGCAGACTGAGACACCCTCAGTGCAGGACGAAGCGCTACCGCAAAGCCTTCATCCCCACTGCTGTCAGACTGTACAATGAGACTGTAAAGTAACATGTGCTGCACTTTATTAACTCTGAGTGATCTTCTTGAACGCCGACTGTAACAAGTGAATTTCTCCTTTGTGAGATAAATAAAGGATTATTTTATCTTATCTTATCTTATCTTATGACCCTCAACAGCAGTGTTAATTTCGTCGACTAAAATATTTAGTCTTAATTTTAGTCAAAGTGATATTTTTGACGACTAAAATTAGACTAAAACTAAATTAAAAGTTTTTCATGAGACTAAAACTATGACTAAAATGTCCAGATATTTTAGTCGACTAAAATCAGACTAAATAAAATTAAAGGGAGAGACTAAAATCATCCAAACTTCTATTGACCGTCTGAAAGAGCCTCAGATCATGGAAATTCTCTGTCAAAGGATCAGCTCTGAGCTTTGTTCATGTGGAGCAGCTCCATGAAGCAGAGGAACAAGATTAAATATGATTATAATGAATATTATCAATGCAAAGTCGACTAAATTGGTCTTAAATTTAGTCAACTAAATTTACTTGCAATTTTAGTCGACTAAAACTAGACTAAAATTTAAAAGATTTTTTCGACCAAATCTCGACTAAAATTACATAACATTTTAGTCAAAAGACTAAGACTAAAACTAAATTAAAATATGTTGTCAAAATTAACACTGCTCAACAGAATAGGCAATATAATAAAATTCACAAAAACATGTATAGCAATTTTTGCAGTATGTGTGCAGTTGTTGCAAGTACCATTTTTATTCAATGCCACAGAGCACCCTTCCATAACCCTTAATTAAAACTTGCAAATAATTTCACCAGCTTTCTGTTCAAGGTAATGTAGCAAATAAATCACTTTATTCACCCTGTTCACATTTCTTGACTTCTTTTGGAGACCAACTTTTAAAAGTTGCCCTGCACATCCAAGCTAACATAATACAGCAATTGACAGTTCATTTAGGGCTCATCAAAAGCTATTGCTGTGTATTCTATTTATCAGTAACTCAAGGGCAATCTTTTTTTTTAGCAAGCCTATAAACTTGGTCACCTTTGACCATCCATTTGAACCAACATTGCCATGAATACATTTCAAATGCCAACAGCTATGTAGATATCTAACTCTAAATCACCTCTGCTTTGAGTCTTTTCTCTTTATGTTAGCGCTTTGCAACTTATTGGAACTTGTCGCTACACAATGCAGGCATAACAACCAAGACAGTGAATATATTCTTGGAGCAATGTCAGATTTCCTATTGATACAGTGGCAACAAAGATAGAACGGAGCATCTGACCCAGGGTGACTCAACAGGAATGTGCTGTAATGTTGCTGTTGTATGGTTAACATTAGGTTTTTGTATGGACTGACTGTAGAGGGCTTTTTGTAACACTGACGGACTTTGTGTGAATGAGCTGTAATACCAAATGTTACGTACTGTATTTTTTTTTCAGTACTGTGGAATTTAAAAAGCTCACTTCATTCTCAATAGAGAATTGAACCAAAGTTTCTGCTACAATAAGAGTTGTGAATAATGTGGCCTTAAATACCTCAGGCTTTCATATGTGTGGAGACCTTCGCATTAGTATCTTATTTAGCTTGAAATGATGTACATCTGTGGATGACTACACGCATCAAAGCCAGTCATTTGAAGCCAGGGTTCATAACATTTAATAATAAACACAATCATTTATTTCAGCGTTTTTGTTGGCGAAAAATACCTCTAAAAGCACTGACCGACTTACATACATATGCCCTACGATGTTCCACATGGGGTACTGGGAAGCAATCTAAGCTCTGGAAAAGATGAACTGAAATACTTTACAACACTCAAGATGATCAAAGCACTTTTCACATAATAAAACAATTGTCTAATACAAAATACAGTAAAACACAACTACTAGAGTATTTCAGCAGTAGAAGAACAACAACCAAATGAAACAAGATTGTTGAAAATTGAGGGAAATTGTGGTTTAAGGCTCAAAAAAAGTATATTCCTGCATACAGTGTATCAGTTGGATTGTGTTGTTGGAAATTGTTTCATTATGGTGTGTACTAATTGAACAAAGGAGCGTGTATCAATTGGCAAACCACCAGACTCTAAATGAGAATACGCTCGAGTCCTTTCGACAAGCAGTTACATAAAAAATAGCTATGAATAAAGAAATAGATGCATTTTGGTTTCCACATACAGCCATCTTCTCAAGGGAACCATCACTGTCAGCTGAAGGCTCGATGCAATATTCACCAGACAACACTATTTCATGCTTTGAGACAGGACTGGCCGCCAAGACTCCTTGTGATGTATGCTGATCACACTGTCCACTGTCCAACATCTCTCCCGCCCTGGCCCTGCATTCTTCTGCTTTTCCTATACCTATATTTCTATCACATTGTTGCTGTTATCGCCGCAGGTTTTTGCCATTTTCTTATGCAGGCAACGGAAATCAAAGGACTCTTGTGGCTTGACATGCAATACCTGCGTAAAACGTTGACAGTTGTCTGATGTTTCATGGCTTCACGTGGCTGTCATTGGAGTCTTATTAGATATCTTCCTTATTCTTGCCGTATCAACAGGATAAAGCATCAACATGGCGACGAAAACAAGGATAAAAATGTGACAAAAAAGTTACGATCACTTTTGTAGATCTTAGCTTTCAAATGAGGCATTACACTGTTGCTCTCCAGTTGAGAAGCTTTTAGATTTGGGTAAAGCTGAACTGGAGAGAAGGCAAGGGGGGACTGAGTAGGCCTGTCACGATCACACATTTGAAATTCGATATATTGAGGCAGGAAAGTATCGCGATAAACGATAATATTGACTCTAACGATACTGGATACTGTCAACTCTCAGCCATAAAAATGACAGTAAAACTTTGTTCTAAAAGTGCGGGCAACACTTTATAATAACTACACATTATTTAGCCTTTATAAATGATGAGTTAACAGTTAATTAATCATGAACAATGCACTAGTTAAGTGTGACTAACACTTAATAACTACTTAACAAAGGAATAAGTCAAGTATGAAAAACGATTCATTATGAGTTTGGCATTAAATGTAGTAGTTAAGTAGTTATTAAGTGATGAAGTAGTAGTAGTAGTGTTAACTAATGAATTTTTCATGATGAATTAAGTGCTAACGGCTAAATAAAGTGTAGTTATTATAAAGTGTTACCAAAGTGCGCCATCATTTCCTAAAATACCACACAAGCTGCATTTAGCCATGTTGCTTCTTTGGCCATTCCCACTTGCTTCACCCTTGTCAGCAGAGGTCAAAGGTTAGGTTATGGTTACTTTATTTGTACCCATAGGTAAATTTGTAATTTGCAATTCTGAGAAAACTAGTCAAGCATTTAAAAACATTATACAAAGATAAACATCACATACATGTTTAAATATAACGCTTGTAAGTGCTCCAGATACTAACAGGATGTGTCTTTGCTAAAGATGCAACAGAAAGTTAAGCCACTGGACAGTAACAAAGATAAAAAGCCGTGTCAGGGGCGTGTCCCTACTTGTTCATCAAGGAAATGGCAGCGGGAACAAAGTGTTTCTTAAAACGGTTCGTATGGCTTATTGGCATCAAAAACCTACGCCCAGATGGAAGCAAACAGAACTCCAAATGCAAAGGATGCTCAGTGTCTTTTAGGAGGCTTCGTGCCATCCTCTGACTTTCCTCCGATGACTTTACTTGACCACTTGACCAGCTGATTCAGGGCGTTTCTGTTTCTTGCAGTGGAGCTCCCAGAGAGTCAGGGTCGCTGAAGGGTTAAAATGCATGTTTTCCCACAGTGAGATGCGTTTTTTTTACCCCGTTAAAAACAATCGGCTAATTCTCCTGGTAGTTTTCCGAACCATGAACCTATAGACCTAAGAAATAGCCGAGTTACAATAAAGTGTACTATGAAAATATATTCTTCCACATTGAATAGCAAGGCAAAGGAGCCCAAAAGTATTTTACAAAGCCTGAATAATGCATTTGAAAAAGCCTCTGTCTTTTATAGCTTCAGACATTTTTTTTTTTCTTTTTTGCAGGAAGTAAAAAGCCCTTTCTTTTTTAGTGCAGAACAATGTCCCGGCGCTTATGAATCACACCGGGTCTATAGGTCGTGTCTGTAATGCATAACGTGGCGTTTAAAAATAGCCGTGCAGCCTGCAGGACTCATTGCCATTCTAGACAGATAGGAAGAGGGCCCAGGGCATGAGCAGACAGAGACATAGAAGAGCGGACACTGCCAAGGTCGACTGGGGATACACAGTCATCAGGAGAGGGATGGACCTCTGTAAGTGACCCCACGCAGTCACCTCTCGGGCTCAACAGGGAAACTGGGGGACGAAGGGAGGATGGATTATTAAGGGACAATTTAAACGCATTTCAGTCGTATGATGCGGTGTACTTTGCTGTCTCTGTAAATTTTCATCCACACTTCAACATTTTTTAACTATATTGCAGTTATTTGTGAAATTGGAAAAGTGCACCGGCATTAAACTCTATGCAGTTTAAATAATAGAGTGCCGAACCCTGGAGCATACTGTATGATTGAAGCAGCAGTTAGCCGGGCTTGTGCTGCAGAGGCTGTGAGTTCAGACAGTTCACAGAGTCACATGTGGTCATTGAGGCCTAGTTTAACTGTCTAGTCATCCATTTCTTTCTCCCCCTCGCATCACTGCTTCACAAAACCTTAGCTAGAGCTTAAGACGGCAGGTGAAAGGTTAGTTATTTCAAGCTATTTATTTTTAGACACTTGTGCTGTGGCTTCACTCTGAAATGCATGACAATGAAAAAGGCAGTTCACACGCACACAGTCTGATTGGGTTTGTAATCCCGTAATATATTTTGAGGTCTGTAATATTGACTATATGTATGGATGGATGTATGGATGTATTCCATGATGTTATTCCATTTGACAATTTGACTTACTGAGCAATATGTGAAGGACTATATGGCTTGACAGTTACCAAATGGCAATAGTTCAGAAACAAGCTTGTCGTTAAATGACTGCTATTACCGTGGCATATAACTCTCATACTGTAAATGTCATGTCGCTGTCATGTTAGCGTTGATGACTAGACAAATTAGGTACCACTTATGTCCATAGTGTGTCGGTGTCACTTACTGTCAGTCATTTTTACTGAAACTCATCATTTCTGCTTTCATTTGTATGCTAGTTACGGTCAGTCCTTATGGAAACAAACACGAACAAGAAAACATAATAAAGTTCCAGTTTCAACCATGTCAAACAACGTGTAAAGACATACTTTATAACGACTCTAGTTCACCAACAAAGTAACAAATGCCACTAAGTTGCACAAAATGCCACTTTTGTATCGCCCCGTCTTACTTTACACGTCTCAGCGGCAGTTCCTTTTAAACCCATCAATGGTGCAATGAGTTCATTTACACCTGAGATTAGGGGCCTAACCCCTGATGAGTCAAATGCTCACTAACAGAACGTGAGCGTGTTCACATTTACGCTACATTAGACCGTTCCTGAGTGTAGCGAACAGAGAAAAGTGTTGGTGCTGAGAGTCCCGCAGGTTCGAAGATAAGCTGAGACCGATCTTAATTGAACTGTGATAACTCCTGAGGTGACTGTCTAAATGAAGTGTTTTAGAGCACAGGAAGAAGCATTAGATAAATTTAGCATGCTGGAAACGGGGATAGAACGGTTGGGTCCAGTGTCAATATATTTTATGGTGTGGCACACAACATATCTGTGTCAAATAAACTATTTCGTTCATTAAGCCTATATTATCTTAAATGATTTGTGTAAATGTATTGTAATTATAACCATTTGCTTACTGTAATTTTTCCACGTCCTTCGAAAAAAATACACTGAAGAAACACCTCATCAAACGGGGCATGAAAAAGACTGGAATTCTGTGCAATCAAAATGATATTCATGTGTTAATTATTCAGCTGTATGTGAAATTATTGGGGGTTGCAGCCAACCATCCACTCTATTTCATGCCCAATTTCAGAGCCACCAATTAACACACAGGCTTGTCTTCTGATGGTGGTCCTTCCCATTCCTCGAACACGGAATCCGAATAACCTCTCTGCATCCTGTCAGTGCCACATGTGTTTAAATGTATCCTCATTACCATCTTGTTGACACAGTTCGGCCTGTCCTGTGCCCTGGCCTGCTTCTACCTGGCAGCCCTTTGCAGCTGTACAGTAACATCCACAGCCAGACCCTTTGATTTGAATCCCCGCCACATTGATTGAACATAGCCTGGAGGTCTAACTGCTGGCCCATGCAAAAACACCATCCCGGCCTGTGTTATGTTTAATTCAGAGTACTTCTACTGGAATGGAACCAAACTGATCGCGACTTGTTTATCCACTCCCCTGCCCCTGACAAGCTACGCTGGCCTACTTTTAGCAACTTCAGTGCACTTTAAACGCAGTTAAGTGAATGCCTCCATGACTGACTGGATGTGCGCACAACAAATTAGCTTTGCATGTATAATGCACAAGGCCCCGGCTATAGATCTGAGCTGTACATCTCGAGGAGCCGGGGAGGAGGAGAAGGGAAATGCACTTAGAAGTGTGAATGTTCTCAGAAACCTGCATCGGTGGCTCGTGTGTTGAAGGAATAAGGGCAAGTCTAGATATAGATGCGTGGCCATTTCATTGACATTGCATTTGACTTTTATGTTTTTCTTTTTATTGAAAGTGTCTCCAATTAACAATAAGGAAAAAAAATGGTGGTAAGCACTCTTACCTTCGAAAGTCCAGAATTTGACTCCTGGATCAAGTGTACCTTTCTAATTGGAGTCTGCATGCTCTCCCCTTGTCTGAGTGGAGTATTTACCAGGTGCTCTACTTTTCTAAGCAAACCTAGCTCAAGATATTGAGGTGCTCCTGAGTCCTGACATTGCTTGTTAGCGTGCCATGTTGTGTTCTAGAACTAATCAAAATGCTTTAGTGCTCATGGAACATACACTTAAACAGGAACAGGTCACAGTTTTTCCATACTGAAATATGTTCTTGCCTGAGCTTAGACGAGTTAATGCGAACCTGTCTGGTCTTTGAACGTGCCCATGGAAGTGAGTGGTCGCTTCTAACTTCACCCCGTTTGGAGCTATGGTAATATACTGGGAGAGGCCAAATGCGAACAACATCTTTGGTCTTTTTGCGTGACTGAGGGCATATAGTTTTTTCAAACTGAGATATGTTCTTACTTGAGCTTAGACGAGTTGATATGTACTTGTCTGGTCTTTGTGCGTGCCCGTGGGTGAGCATGGTAGCTTCAAACTTCACCCCCGTTTGGAGCTATAGGAATATGTTGGGAGAGGCCAAATGCTAACAACATCTCTGGTCGTTGCACGTGACTGAGGGCACGCACAAAGACCAGACAGGTACGTCTAAGCTCAGGTAAGATCATGTCTCAAAAACGGTGGCTTATTCCTTTAAGCATTTGCGCACAGTCACTGGAGGCAAGGCATGTAAATGTTTTGCCCAAGGACAGCAGTGCTAGATGCAAACAAACTTTGGGTTGGTGGGCTGGTGCACTGCCACTAAGTCACGTGTTCAGAAAGTCATTGGTCAATGGTGTCAACTAATATAGCTCTTTTCCACCTACATTAGGCACTCAAAGTGCTTTACAGCTTGGAACCATTCACATTCTCACTCATACACCAAGGCAAGGAGGGTGAAGTGTCTTACAACGGCAGTGTGCACCTTCAGGAGGCGGGATTTGAACCCCTGACCTTCCTATCATGAGACGACCCACTACCATCTGCGCCACTGTGATTCTCACTGTGATGTGGCAGGTTTTTTTTGTGAACTGGTCAATAGGAGAAGGTTCTACATGAGGGACACCAGCACAATGTACTTGAACAAGGTTTGAACAACCTACTCTGAAACTGGAGGGCAATCATTGAACCCACAGCATTGTACTCACTCGTCTCTTCTTCACACGACAGTGCTTTTACCTTTATACAAATGTCAAACCTCACTTCATGCTCAACAATACTCAGTTACACACAGAAATTTCATTTTAAAAAAAGCAAACACACTGAAAAATAACTTCTTCCATTTGGCTTGACACTCTTCACAGCACAACAGTGTAGAAAATCTGCCGACTTGCTGAGGGCTTTCACATCTTCATCACTTAAAAGTTGAGACAGAGAAAGCCTTCCACTTGATGGCTCATAAAACACTGGTGCGATAACAAGCACATGAACATTTAAAGACGTTTTAGCCTCGCCAGGCTTTATCAGTAGCAGCTTTATTTTTATAATGACGACTACTACTGCTCATACAACTAAACATGGGTACGTCAAGTGCAATCAGAGAGACTAGCATCTGTCACTTTGAGCGTCTTTCTCTATCAGTCAAGCGGCAGATTGATAGACATGCAGTCATTTAAAACCAGATTTTGTGTGTAAGGCTGTTCTGCTTGATTTCTATGGGGGCGATGTGGGTGCGCTGCCTGGCTGACAGTGTGCGCACCAGTGGGGCCTGTAGGGGCCTGTAGCTCTGGAGATACTGGCCAAAGATTAGGATGTAATTACACGCCACTTTCCGCTCCCATCTCTGTGCCTAAGAGAGGGCGAGAAAGAGAAGGGAGAGAGAGATGGGTGGAAGGAGGGGGTTGGACGGTGATAAGGCCCAGGCGGTGCGTTCTGTATGGAGAGAGATGGGGTTGGTGGAATGGGGATGAGGGGGGTGTGGTGGTGGTGGTGGTATCGTAATAAGAACAGCCAGCTTGCCCCATTTCCCTTCACACTGCCAATGAACCCCCCCCCCCCCCCCCCCCCCCCAAAAAAAAAAAAAAAAACTGTCACCAATCATACGTCTAAAATTTGTGCTCCCCGTCGCGCTTTATGCAGCCCGTCGCCATGGAGACGGATTCCAAACACGAAGCCCGTCCCAGCCGACATATGCAACGATGAGAAGATGAGGCTGGTGGGGGTACGCTGATGCCCTAAGCACTGAACATTAGGATAATCCCTCCTCTCATTTAAATGTAAAGTCAGCAAAAGAAAACTCATTCTGGAGAAGTGCTAGAAATGTATGAGCGCGGGGAAAGGGAGAGCGTTCTTCCATACGCACATCAAAAAGTATATTGCGCGGTTAAAAAAGTCATATGAATTTAAATCAAGAAATTTTGGAGGCTGCATTTTTTTTTTTTTTTTGCCTGGAGGTTAAAAAATAATATACTTACGAGCGTTTTGGTGATTGAAAACCTGAATGGAATCTTTAAATAGGTTTACTCCAGACTCCTTGATGTAGCTATAGGGTTTTGCGACTGAGAATTGATTAAAGGTTCTATATTATGCTCTATTCGGGACTTTTAAACTGCCTTGGTATTGGGCATAGGTTTAGGGTAAGAGTTAGTGCTGCGTTGATTTTAAGAGTACAAAATCAAAAACACGAGCTTGCTAAATGATGTGTAGCGCAAACAATATAAGCAAAGGTGTCTGGACTTTAAAGAAGAACTAAGTAACTCCTTTTCGTAGTCCCTCTGGAGGTAATACAAGTGTTGATGGGATGATTGGAGGGTCTTTCATCTCCCCCTGGTGTCTCTGTCCAGAAAACAACCCTTGCAACTTCCCTGCCTCCAACTCGGAGGCGCAATACACACTAATGGAATCACGAAGAAGAAGCTAACAGGCTAACGGGCAAAGCTAACTAACTAGCACCACTTTAGCAGTATTTACAGCCAAGTTTGAGTGAAAAAATTATCTCCATTGTGTAATTGGATGTACAATATCCCTCTCTCCCTTTGTCTTTTAGTGTTTAGTAGTAGTAGTAGTAGTAGTGTTTACTCTCACGGACAATTAATGAGTAAATAACCGTAACATGCTATGACACCTGCAGTGGCGCTTATGGCCTTTAGGGGCATGAGTTACTTAGTTTTGCTGTAAAAAAAAAAAAAAAAACATCCTTTCATGAATGTAACACTGTGACGTAGGGAGAGCCACACAATTCGAGAGCGGAACAGAGAGACTAATTATGCAGGATTACTAAAAAACAAGTGCGAATGAAACAAATACACCGCTCCAGATACATTTTTGATGATGGGAAGCATTAACATACGATACATGTGTTTATTATTTTACTCTGATGTACAGCCCATCGGGCAGTATGAGTCTATATTAAAACGGAATATTCATTTTCATTCATAATGTCACATGTCTCTTACATATTATCATACTGTATATCAGTCTTAGTGAACCGAGTAACCAAATATTTTACTCAAGTAAGAGTACTTTTACTTCAAAGTGACATTAATGAAGGAAGAAGTAAAAAGCAGCGTGTGAAGAAGTACAGCTACTTTAACCTCTTACCACCCACCATTTTCTTCAGCTCGGCTTTACCCAAATCGAAAAAAAGCTAGGGGCTAGTGTAACGCCTCATTTGAAAGCTACAAAGTGGATCGAACTGTTAACCTTGTGTCACTTTTTTAACATTCTTTTCATCACATTTTTTTTCACTTTTTATGGTGAATTTTTGCCACTTTTTTGTTGAGATTGTCACTTTGTTGTTGCACTTTCATCGCTTTTTTGTCACCTTTTTGTTGCTTTTTCTCCTCTTGGATAAAGCGAGAAAATAGAAACAACTCTAGCTTGTTTCTCTTTTCTCGCTTTATCGAAGAAGCTTTTAGGGTAATACCAAACTGGAGAAAATGTGCTCGATTCAGGTGGGGGTTAAGAGGTTAAAAAGTCCTTCGAATACATTACATACATTATGTAAAGCAACTGAGTAAGGACCCCTCCTTCTGCATACGCGTTTGGTTTTCATTTTCAAACTGAATTCTTGAGATTCGTCATAAACTTTTGGGATGGACTGTCAAAAGTAACATATTCTTTCTTTCTTTAATTATATTTGGAATACAATCATATGGTCTGTCAATAACGACGAGCAACCGGTTCAAAAAATATGAAAATAATGAGCAGGCACTTTCCGAGTCAATATTTGGATCTGTCGCGCTTATTGTATGGAAATGCCAAGCCAATATCCTGACACTAACTTATTTGGGAAAAGCACCTCATTATTTCTGCGTGTCAGTATATCACATAGATCCCATCATCACTCTGATTGTCTGTTTCCCCAAGATACAGGCTTGTCATTTTACTTCATGCCTCCCCAGTTCTGGAGTGTGGAAATTCGGTTTCTGTGCACACCTGGGGGATAATTTGCCGAAAAGGAAACACTTGTAATGCCATCAATATTTCCCCCCACCTTCTCTCTACCACTTCAATATTCTGCTTCTTTTCTCGCTTTCTGTCGTGCTTGCATACTGTGTTTTCCTCTGGTTCCTGCGGTGACATTTTTAGGTCACCCCTCTCATTCACTTTCATCATCTTCACCCTGGCATGTTGCACGGCACAGCTGCGGCACACATCGCGGCGCGCGGGAGACTTGGAAGCTGGTGGGATGGTGGATGGGGTGTAGGAGATGCCGTGCCGGAGAAAAACCCTCTGGGGAACATCATCTCAGCCCCGATGATCTTGCTGGTATTCCTTTATGCGCCCGCTGGCTCCCTTTTGAAGACAGGGGGGAAAGCTGGTGTTAGTGGGGGGAAGGAGACAGCTGTCACAAACACACCTATAGCACAGTTCAGCACCTATACGGCATGTCATACAGCGTTAGCGTGCAGCACCCCTCTCAAGTTTTTATTCCGCAAAGATATCAAATATGAAAGGGATTCAGTCAATTGGAAGAGTTTGAGTAATGTTGGAGGCGCGGGTAACAGAGGCTAGTGTGTAATAATGAGGTTACATAGGAATGTTCTGGAAATAGGACACATTTCCTTTCTTTCACATCAAACTGGACTTGCCCGATATGGATTTGTCTTTTAGTTTTTTGTGAAAGTTACGGAATATAACTATGAGCAGGTCGCCTATGATTCCATATCTTAAAGTCAGGACAGCCGAAGCTTTCAAGTGAGTTACATGCATGGTGTCTACAAGAGGTCAAATTTCCAATGAAAGAATTATAATGAGAGGATGGAATTTTAATGTGTTTCACGTTGCTTCTTCTAAAAAGAAACAGTGTCTTTATTTATTGTTTAGTTTATTTTTTAAATGAAGGTCAATTTTTTGTTCAGTTTTTTTTTTTTTGCTACCACTACGCCAAAAAAAATTTGACCTTCAAGTGCCAACAGAACTTAATGGATAAATAATTATTAAACATAACACAAACGAGAAGAGAAAGACATTTCAAGTTAGTAATTCAGTCTCCCCTGATTGGACCTTAAAGCCACTCCAAGTTTGCAAAAGAGAGAGAAAGAATCCACTCCTGTTTGGACCTGACAGGCTGGTTCAAAGGAAAGGGATTGACTTTACAAAAAGTAAAAGGACCCTTTTCACAATTGTGTCACTTCCCTGTGGTACTAGCAGCACTATGTCTATGTCTATGATTTAAAGCAATACTACGCTAACTGTGGGCTAGCGCCACTTAAACAGTATTTGCAGCCAAGTGTGTGTGAAAAAAAATATCTACATTGTCTAATTGGATGTACAATGTCCCTCTCTCCCTTTGTCTTTTTGGTCAGCGTAGTATTTACGGACAATTAATACAGTACATACAAAACCAACATGCTACAACACCTGCAGTGGCGCTTATGGCCTCTAGGGGCATGAGTTACTTAGTAGTGCTTTAATCATAATAATGCATCAGTCTTATAACGCGGTGGTACGCTACTATTACCACTATACCATATATACTATATACTATACCACTCACTCACTCACTACATTCGTCAGGCTTCCTGGTGTTCCCAAATGGTCTCCAAAGTACCAACCAGGCCCTTCCCTGCTTTGCTTTCGAGATCTGATGGGATCAGACTGAGCAATGGTCACAAATTTGAAGACAAAACAGAGGAAAAAAAAAGCTTTTTAAAACTCAGACATATCGTTTGGTTTATGTTCTATAGACAGTGTTGACTGTCCTCCAAGTAATTATCCCAATGAAACTTAGGATATTAAAATAAAATATTGATTTATTCCGTAGAGATATGCGGGACAGTCCATTGCCTTAAACCGAAACTAGAAAGACGATAACACTGTCTGTCTCGAGAGAACGTGATGACACATGAAAAGGCCTTATTGCAGGCCCATGCGGTCAATAATACGCCATTTATTAAATTCATGAAACATTAAACTTACAGACTATCACTTTAATTACATTACCAAATAACTTTTGATTAAAACTATTACAAATCTACTATGGCAAACGTCCAAAGAAGCCCATGTACCACCAGAGCTTTAAGAAGAGAACCAATGGTCTAATTAAAGGACCTATACCTGACAATGTTTTCTTTTTGTAGGGAAACATTCTTTTTGCCCCATGTGAACGGTCAACCCAAACAGTCAATATGTGACGAAAAGGGGTTACCTTTTTTTTTGTCACATATTGACTAAAAAAGTAAAAGAAAAAAAAAAAAAAAAAAAAGAGGTATACAGCCTTTTTAAAGGACAAAGACTCACAAAATCCATAGCATGACATAACAGGATAAACGCCTGTCTGGTCAAATGCAGTAAGTACATCTTTGTTTCTGGAGTCAAGTACGCCTTATATCCATATATACTAAAACCGGTCTGTGCCAGGTTTCAGCATTCACACCTGTACCACATTCAACACCTAAACAGGACATCTTAGGCACGCTACATCACTGTCACATTTCTACTGTAAGAAATAAATAAAATACATTTCCTCCAATTGGAAGAGTTTTAATCCCGCTCCGGAATGAAAGGAGGAAGAGGTGGTGGTGGAGGGGAGAAAGGGGAGTTCCACATTTCTCCGGGATCAAAAGCTTTCAGGGGATTTTGGCGCCGGGATGCCGGTATCTGTGTGTTTATATGTGGATGCGTGATGGGGCGGCGTGAGGGGGAGGGGGTCCGGTGGGGGCTTTGACACAGATGTGGGTATAGACAAAAACAAAAACAGCATATGCAAACCTTGGCATTCACACGTGGGCTTTGCATAATCAGACAGTTTTATTGTAAGAGCGCTGCCACCGTTCCAGCCCTGTACACGCTCCCTTTATAGGTATTATTGCCGCAATATTGTTTGTGCTATGACGGGCTGTCAGTTCACATGTATGGTTAAGTTATATGTCACGGAATATAGGCTGTTGTATAATAAATAGAAGAATTACTGGATATGTACACAGCATGTGCTTCTGCATGACATTGGTATGAATATAAATCCTATATTTAAAAAAAATGACATAATAAATAAATAGGCCTAATCAAAGGTAAAACAATGCTGTTCCTGGTGTTTGTTTTTCTGAGCACAAACCACTCCGGGAAAGAGGATTTAAGACAGTTTGAATAAAAATGTAAATCATACTATTCTATTGTATCAGGAAAGAATGCAACAGATAGAGAAACACGTCTTCCCTCTGAAGAGAATCACATCCTTACTTTGGATATAGGCTATTTCCATCCCCACAATTGTTATCAGCGTTTATAATATACTGTGCATTTATTTGAATTGACAGATTGGTAAAGCTTCTCTATATATTACACACATAACAGGATTTATGCTCAACCGTGGACTGCTTAGTCTGCACCTTCACAGATATCAACACATGGGCTCTATGCATGCTGCAACATACAGTAATTGCATCATGATGTCCTTGGAAATATACAGTCAACTACAAAACATGGTTCTGTGACCCACTTCAGACTAAGACATGACTGTAACTTTACCGAGAGTGGGTACATCTTCAGCCCGGTCTCCATGGCGATGTGGACTAAAGTCAGCAGAATTTGCGATTTAACCTCTTGATCCCCACCTGAACCGAGCACATTTTCATCAGTTTGGCTCTACCCAAATCTAAAAGCTTCTTGAAAAAAAATGTCAAAACAGCGGCAATAATTAGACGAAAACAAGGATGAAAATGCTAAAGAGTGACGAAAACATGAGGAAAAAAAGATTAAAAAGCCACAAAAGACAACAGAAAAGTGACAAAAGTGTGTGACTAATGCAACAAAAAAACAATTAGTAATGTGTTTTGTAGGTCTTAGCTTTCAAATGAGCCATTACTCTGGCCTATAGGCTGTAAGCTTGGAGATTTGGGTAAAGCTGAACTGGAGAAAATGCACTCGGCAAAGGCGGGGATTAAGAGGTTAAATAGGTCCTCATCCAAATCCATTCTTTGATTACTCACTGCATTTTCTGTGTTGAGCTGGTCATTAGAAGAATGTTTTGTGTTGATGGCACAGTGTGTTACATGTTACACAGTGTGCCTTTAAAAAAATAGCTCATCTTGTTTTTTGGAATAGCTTTGAAAGTAATCGATTCAACACCTGTGCCGTCATAGATAATACATAATAAATTACAATCGCTCAGTCACCACTGCATTGCACACAACTATAGCAACCTTCATTTATCCAAGGCCCTCTAGTGGTTTCAATTGCATAACGTGTTTAATTTCATAGAAACCAGATAAAACAAATCTGGATTATCTCTGTGTAAATCTCCATCAAAACATCACACATTTGCTCCTATTAGCAGCGAGCGGGCATTTGAAGTTTGCCTTTCCGCACATGTGACCAGGGCAAGCTTGTATAGAATTTGGACATCATGTTAAAATCATGTCAGTGGATTATTTCTAAATCATATGAAATCATGGCGGGATTAGTTCCATGTGACATCAGTTTGCCCGGAGCTCCTAAGCCATATTTAGTTGACGATCAAATAGCTTAACCTGGCCAGTTAATCCCATCCTAATAGTCCGCTAATCTGTCCCCAATCCAAACTATGACGGAATCAATGCTTTGTTGTTGTTTTCTTTGGGCCTCTTGTTTTCTGCCTTCACAGCAACACTTTACTGTCTCTAATAAAGTCTAAACAAAGGACGAACTCTACGATCTCTTGTCTCTTTACCATTTAATCAATCGCTATGTCATTCTTGGGTGAAGACTGACTGGCAAACAGAAGGCTTGCTCAAATGTGTCAAGTAAGTTGTAATCGTAGAAAGTTCCCCAGCATCACATAAGAATAGCCCTATAGCAGTCATAGTGTTTTCTCTCCGGTGTACACAGGATTAGCGACATCATCAAGACGTTAAGGTTCTTATAGACTTAACAATAAGCGTACAACCCCAATAGTTATTCGTTTTCCGGTGCACAGATGCTTTTGAAGAGCACTTAAGTTGATGAAAAAAGTATGCACAACCTCCTGCTGTTGCACTTGTTTGGCACGGATAATAATAACACAAAAAAAAAGCCATAATCAGATGAACAGTTTCCACTAGACAGATCCCTGTTATAAAGGAGGGTTCTCTCATCCCCGCCCCCCCACCCCCGCCCGTCCACTCTCCCTCTCCCTGTCTCTCTCCACCCCCGGGGGCTGATGACGGGACTGATGAGAAGGGTCGATACTGTAACCGTTAAGCCTTACTGACAAAGGGGATTTGAGCACCGGCTGATGGAAAAGATGGGAAAGAGGCCAGCGGACCAGGAGAATTGGGTGAAGTGATTGGTGGTGCGCGGACGGGGAGTTGGGAGGGTTGGACGGTCTCATGGCCAGAAAAATATCAGTCTGGGTATAGTTCCTCGGGCGTTTTATTAAAAATCATTTATCAACACGTCAGAAGTGATGGATACTGGTCACTACAGATACTACGGAAGATTGATTGCAAAATGATCCGTGTTTGTTGTTTCGAAACTAAGAGGAGTACTGTATTTTTTCCGGACTATAAGTCGCTCTGGAGTATAAGTCGCACCAGCCAAAAAATGCATAATGAAGAAGAAAAAAACATATGTAAGTCGCTTCGGAGTATAAGTCGCTCCAGCCTTGGCAACTACCTGGGCCTGGAGGCGTAACTGCACCGTTTACAAGCCTCTCCCGGCAGCACCCAATTGTGAACTCGTTCCTCCAGCTAGCCATCTAGCTTTCAGCTCACGATTAGCTTTTTAGTTTTCTTCATTGCATTTTTTTCCCCCACTCAATCCAAACTTTCTGCTACTCGATTACTTATTAGGCCCAAGCCGGACGAAGTCCCCGGCAAGGTACTATTGTTTTTGGGTGGTTTCTTTTCGCATTTTTGACCCGCTAAACATCGTCGAAAACTCACCGGATTTGGCGGAGACATTCGGGTGGTGTGAAAATTGATGGAAATGGATGAATTGCCACGCCCAAAACGTAATGGCTCAATAGCGCCCCCTCAAAGTTGACCCCATTCAAATCGGGATGCGCGTTTGTTGGCGTAGGCCAAACTGTTCAGTACAGTGAAAGTGGATATCAAGACAAACCAAAAACTGCATTGGAGTGCCACGTCCCGATGCACAGGAAGTCGGCCATTTTGGATTGAAAACCAGAATCCATTTTGACTAATCTTATGTTTTAATGGACTAGTCCCTCAGCTAGAACTTAAGATCCCACTTGGCACAATGCATCTAGACATACTGAATTTCAAGATTCAACAACGGTTTATAAAACTGTTCAACGATCTCTTCATAACGCCGTGGCGAAGAACACGTGGATTTTGTCTATTATCATGGACAGCTCACGCTCACAGGCATTGGCCGACAGAGCTCATATTCAAGTCCCTCATGCACTACCCTTTACCCACTACCTTTATTTTATTTATGTTCTGTTCTTTAATTGGTTGTGTTTTGTATTATTTGTTTTCACGGTTTGTTATATGTTGCGTCAGGAGTAGCAGATACTGGTGCACAAAACTAGAGCGCCCTCTAGTGGCTAACAGTGTGAAAATAAAAATGTTGATAATTAGGGATGCACCGATACCACTTTTTCTAAAACCGATACGAGTACGAGTACTTGGATTTAAGTACTCGCCGATACCGAATACCGATACGAGTACAAGGCATTTTCTTCAACATTCTTACTTATTTCACAGCAGATTGGTTTGTAATTACTAAATTTACTAATTTGCTACACTTTTAAGAGCAGTTATATTAGAATTGTGCTGATGCCATTTATTTATTATTATTATTTTCATTCAATATAATTTTTATTGCACTGTCCATCATAGACAGAAAATTCCATATCCAAAAGCTCCCCAATGCCTGAGCTTTATTCATTTATGTATTTTTATTTAACAATAGTATTGAGATGTTACTTAAATGGTCTCTTTTCGTCTTTACTTCAGCTCCGTGTGGATTTTCTCGTGTGTTTTGTAGCAACTTAGCGAGTAGCTACAGCGTTTTCATTGTTCTGCTGCAGCTCATTTTCGCTCAATATGGACATGCTGTATGTCTTTACGTTGGATTTTCTGAGGACTTTTTAGTCGCTGGGTTAGTTTTTCAGAAGAATAAACCCCTGGGCATAAAACAGCGTCAGAATGGCCAAAACTGCGCTAGCCGCGAGTTAGCAACGTTAGCCTGTGTGTTGTAAACACTGCAGACGCTGCAGCACCAACAACATTAAGCTCTGGTTAAATCCAGCACAGACTCTGATTTAGAGGGCGCAGTCTGTAATGAAGTGAAATATTGTATTTACACTAAACAATTCTCCAGTTTGTTGCTATTTTCTCTCCTCAGCTGAGAGGTGCGCCTCGTAGGTGCGCTGGCCGCACGTCAAATGGTATCGGTTTCTGGTATCGGGACCTCATGAATGAGTACGAGTATGAGTACAAGCATGTGGTATCGGCCCGATACCCGATACTGGTATCGGTATCGGTGCATCCCTATTGATAATAAGTCACACCTGAGTATAAGTCTCACCCCCAGCCAAACTATGAAAAATAGTGTGACTTATATTTCGGAAAATACGGTACTTGGAATCCAGATCATTTCAAAGGGGATGTTGTGTTTGTTGTTATGCAATTTCTCCATCTGTGAGATCAATAAAGTATCATCTTATCTTATCTAATCTTATCTTATCTTAACGATATTGTCTTTGCCGTGAACCCAAGTCACCGACACAAGTCAAAGTAGAGCGTTTGAATAAAGATCCGTCACAAAGTTCACTGAGTCCAATAAAATGAGCGTCAAAGTCAATACCACATTTATGGTTCTTGAAAGAAATATATAAACTTGGAAAACAGCTACATTCTGCGGGGAGTTGGCACAGGAGGTGTTTTGGTGTCGTTTTGAAGACTAAAGGTGAGATGTGGAATTTACATATTTTACCACATTTCCCTCTCCTACATTTTGTGTGAACAGACTGAAACTTAAATCACACTTCATTATCAAATGCTGTCATTTCTATTTTGACAAGTGCAGTTAAATTCTAGAATAACAAAAGAAGACTTGACAAACTTTTATGTTACTGATGATCAGCCTTTCCCCAACAACACACTTGAGGAAGTCAAATAAGTTCAATTCAATCTTGTTCCGAAATGACATACATATAAACACCAATATGGAAATAGTGTTTGATGAGGAGTGACTTATACTTATACTTTTCAATGCATTTATTGTGCTGGAAATGGTTATTATTATGCTGGTTGCTTCTTGTTTTGGCTGTCTATTTTCGTAGTTAGAAATAAATGAATAATTAATCACACTAACAAAAGCTTTTGTATTAACGCGGTTTCTTTTTTAAGTCTTTGTTTAATGTTGTTGTTACTGAAAGCATCAAAGCGTCTAATATCAGCCCTCTCGCCTGTTGTACTTGCTTTAATGGTATTATTTCATTATGATTTTACAAGGATGTTTTCAAACTCCTTTTTTTCTATCAAACATTGCACCTGGATGCGTGGCAGTGCAATGTGTCAACTCCAATGTCTTTCTTTATAGTTATTCCTTCTTCCCCATGACACATTTGAAAGTGGTAATTACCCCTGTCAATGATGATGAATGATTTTATGTCCTGTGTTTCTTTGTTGGCCCAAATGACCCAAGATATTACTTCGACCGATTTCTACCGCCACGGGCACTCGTAACCCAGGGGCTACATTAAAGATTGCGTCGGGACCGGTTCGGTAAGTCTCCAAGGAGGAGATCCAGTTTAGTTTCCGTTTATTAAACCCCGTACTTATCGAAACGTGAAGCTGCAGTTTGTGACATACATTTTCACTTTACATGAAGTTGTTTACAGTAAACTCTTGATAGGCATGCCTAGCATGGTACTCATTTATGATCATACACATTTTAAAGGGGAAAGAAATGGCAAACATTTAGAAAGTATTTTCCCTCGTATTTTCTCTTATCGTTTGTTATCATTCAAATGATAAAAAAGGAGAAAAGATTATTTTCACCAAGCATTTTCTCGGTCCTCTCGGTCCTTTGTTTTATAATTGTAACAAATCTGACAGAGGGCAGGGGTCTGTATGGGATTGGTCCTGCTTTATAATTACAGTAGATAGAAAACAGGACCATCTGACTACATCTTAGGAGCTCCAGCAAAGGGAGACTATTCCTTTATAGCTCCACAGTCCCACCCACTCCCAGTCACGTGTCGGGGTCCGACACAAAAAATCCCATGTATTCTTAGCGTTGACTTTTCAAAAAAGTCAATTATTAAGAGTTTAATTGCACGATGCCGGATAATCAGCTATGTGCTAGCTACTGACACTTGCGCGGGTATTTTACAAGAAAGAAACAAACAATACTTGAAAATACGACAAAATTACTTTTATAATTTTGCAGTGTATAACGTTTTAGACAAATCTTCAATATTACCTTGTATGTTTCATGTCCGTGAGTTAGCACATAGCGGATTAGCCGGCGTCGTGATGTTAAACTCTTAATAGTTGACTATTATCCTAGTTTAGTTTATTTACTTTATTTGACAGGGACCATGTACAGGAGCATTAATCAGCATATGAAAAGATGCTTTGTACCCAGTGTTCGGCAAGTTACTTTAAAATAGTTATATATTCTATCTTAGTAGTTACAGATTTAAAAATGTAATATGTTGGTATTTCGTAACTGTTTAAAACATGTAGCTGAGTTACACTACTTTGAGTTACTTCTGAATTACTTTTGGCAAAATATGAACTGAAAATAGTAATAATGCCTCTGAGGAAAAGTGTAGTCAAAGATGTCCTTTTCCTTCACATTCTCCATTGTCTTATGTTTTGTTTTGACGACATTACCTACACACAACTGCAGATCAACCTCCAACTTGATTTGGTGCTACATTTTGTTTGGCATTTTTTTATTCATACATTTAAATGCACTTGTAACTTGAGTTACATGAATTGTAATTAATAATATATTCCTGTACTTTGTGTAAGTAATTTGTTATATTCCGTAGTTAATGATAAAAGTAATACAATTTTGTAACTTGTTACTTTTGTAGTACATTACCCCAACACTGTACCAGACTTTAGCTCTTGGAGCTAGTTTCCATCTGCAGTCTCCGAGACAATTACAAAACACTGTACAAAAAGCATAAAACAATACAGTTCATAATATTGACAGTGCTATTGTACATTATATATAGACTAGCTGAGACCCGGCCTTCGGCCGGGCCTCGCTAGTCTCCACATTTGATATTCTGTTATTATGAGTGATTACAAAGAAAGGTCCAACCCGTCACACAGTTCAGCTGTAGACCAGTGGTTCCTAACCCATTCCAAAAACTATGGCCACTACAAATGTGTAAAATAATGAATGCTAAAAATAATTTCAAACCAACTGCAATTGGAGTGTTTGATGCACCCGTACTCCTGTCTTATATACTACAACGACAATATGTTCGCTAAACTCAGGGAATAGAATTCAAGAGGCAGTGGAATAATTATGGATAAATATTAGGGGTTCAGCTCTAACGGTTCGGTTCACGGTGCAGGACCCGCGGTTTGGTGCATCACGGTAGTGTGCAATCAAAAAAATAATAAGTAGGTTTTGAAATGAAATAGCCTAATGATCGTTATTAGACAGTATTTATATCCTTAGAATACAATTGGCAATGCTTTCAAAGCTGCTTTAGAATAAAATGTACCTCTGGGCTCACAATACGTGAAAGCAAAATAGAAAACAAATGGTTCAGCAGCAAAGGAAAAAAAAGAAAAAAAAAACTACGCAGTGCAGGCCATGCACTCGTTAAGTGGTAGTTTCATTTTCGCTTTTACTCACACGGAGGATTAATCAGTCGGAGCAGCGCGTGTGATTAGAGGCTCGTGTTTGAGCAGGTTTTGGGCAAAGTTTTGCGTGTACTTTTATTCAAAGCTTTGGAGACGGAATACGGCCAGGATTGGATCTTACGCATTTGTCTGCGCCTCTGACATTACGCAGCACTGGATCTATAATGAACCACAGCCTCGGTCACTGCAGGAGAGACTTAAACAAAGACACGCAGATGTCATGTGTTTTGGAGGATGTAACTGTACCTGTGCGGAGCGTCTGCAGGTTAGCGGTGAGTGAAGGTGACACACATCGCCCTGTTTGGATGCGCGCACGCACACATACACGCGCGTACACACACACACACACACATACACGCGCCCACGCACACACACACGCGCACACACGCGCGCGCGCACGCACACACGCACACACCGCCCTGTTTGGATGCACGCACACGCACGGCAGTCAGATCTCGTGCATTCGCGTTGTTGTGACGGCGGGTTGTCCTCGGACAGCAGCACCGCGGTCCATATGGACCCGTGGTCAATGCCCGCGGCCGGTGGGCCGGTCACGTGGGGGCCGGCCGCGGATGTAATAATACTAATAATAATGCATTAGTCTTATATAGCGCTTTTCCAGACGCGCAAAGTCGCTTAACAATTTGATGCATTATTCATTCACCCCATACTCGGTGATGATAAGCGAGGAAACCAGTCTGCGCACATCAGCCCCCACCACCAACCACGCACACACTCAGTACTGTCGCCAGGCTTCCTGGTGTTCCCAAACGGTCTCCCATCCCAGTCCTAACCAGGCCCGTCACTGCTTAGCTTCAAAGTCGGTATGGGAAATAAACATGGCGGCGCCCAGGCGGCGGCCATTGAGATTGCAGTTTCTATTATAGATTATAGATTTCTTCAACCAACGGGAAAACTTGTTCCTCAATAGTCTATATCCATCCCCTACCCTTCTCAGATGTAAAGTTTAGTTTTTGTGTTTGTTTTCTTTATTGCTGACATGTCTGAGTTCCTAGAAAATGCTGTTTTGTTCCTTTCTGAAATAGTTTTCAAAGAAAATGCAGATTGTCCTAATGCTGTTTTTTTCGTTTTGGTTTGGTGCATTGGCCATCGACTGTTGACCTTGTTGTTCTGACCATCTGATCAGAGGTTAATTGGACAAACCTTTTCAGTGGTGCCACATTGTAAATAGTATTGAATAGTAACTTTACTATAGGTGAAGGCAGTTGTGACCTTTTGGTAGTTTTCTTTCATTTGCCCAAAGTTAGCCTGTCTGTACCAAACTGCAGCATTTACTGTATCTATCTCCTGTCACTCCTTAAGAACTTGGTAAAGCGCATGCTTACTGTTTCCCATAAAAAGAAAAAAAAAGCAGATTGTATTTCCTCTTAAGTTGTCATTAGACTTGCATAACAGGAGCTATGTAATGTTTGACTTGGTGCTATCATTTACATGCTGCCGGGGCTCCTGTTTTGTTTGCCCAGTTTAAATGAAAGCTAATTTAGATGCAGCGCCCTCGATTGGTGTAACATCAGAAGAGACATGGAAAGCCCGGTGTGGCCATGGCCTAAACAGCAGATGGCCCGGTGCACATTGGGCGAGCTGCATGAATTAAGAAGATGAGAGCGAGGGACGTTGGGGCGGGGGGGAGGCATGAATACTGACCTATGTGGGGGGGCTTTTTAACAGTTCAAGTACGGTGAATTTATAAACGGACCCCCCTCTCCGCCTACGAGCAGAGATGCAGATTTCTCCAGCTTGATTAAAAACCTGCCAAGCGAATGCGTGTGCAATTTGTTACCCCCCCTAAAAAGAAAAAAAGTTGGACTCATAGCTTGTTTCAAATAACACTTCACCGGAGGGGGGTCACAGTATGATTTTTTCGCGAGCTGGCAGAAGATGATTTATCGAACGCGGAAAAGTATATCCCCACTGTGCAAAATTGTTCTGTTTTTAATCTTGGGTAATAACAGACTTTTAGCTGTCAAGTAATGAGCATTTGCCGCCTCTAGGCTTTCTTTGCTATAATTAAAAAAGGTAAAATTGCCCGTCCAGGGAATATACAACTTGTCATTTGGTGGTGAAGTAAAGGGAAAAAAACAAGAACTTTACTGTTTGTATCTAAACACCTGCGTGGCCCGTAAGAAGTAGGCGTTGTTGTTTAGGATGCTTTGAGCTAAGAGCCTCAATGCCTTGTTATGATTCCGTGGCATTTACAGTTTGGAAAAAAAGAAAAAAAGAAAAAGAGGGAGAAAGAGAATAGTCGAACGCGTGCTACCTGCTGTGTGCCCAAACGCTGTTAGCAAAATGGATTGTTGACAAAAGACGGCAAATAAATGCGGCTTTTTGAATCTTCCAAGAATGGAAAAAAGACACACGCACACACACAAGTATTGAATAAATTGTCCCTTGTGCAGCCGCCTGCGATGTTTACTTAACAATTCTTTTCTCAGTTCCCCCCCCCATCTGATGAAATGGTCAACCCAGGCCGATCGATACTCCATGATGCCTCCCATTAAGCCTGTGTATAGTGTGATTGCGGCCCACATGGGGGTGTATTCAGGAGTGTGTGTGTGTGTGGGTGTGTGTGTGTGTGTGTGTGAGGCTGTGGGGTACAAGGCTTGGTCAGGGGGTGGTGGGGAGGGATTTTTTTTTTTTTTTTTTTGGGGAAGGGGGTTGAGGTACACCCCATCTGCACCATCTGTGACGGATCCCATGACCCCATTCACCGTGAGCGGCCAATGAGAACGTAGGGGGCTCATCTCGACCCACTGGGCTGTGTCCCACATGTCATGATGATAAGTCGCCGCAGGATGGTCGGGATGCTCATTTGAGGTGTAAGAAACATGCGGCCGCAAAATACTCATTGGGCGAAATGTACTTTTTTCCCCCCAGTGTGTCATTTGTTTGTGAGCCCATGCACTCTCACCAGACGTATTGTACTTACATTGTGGTGACAGACAGATAATCCAAGTGCTATGAGTATAACAATGAAAATTTGCAACTGCCCCCACGTTTTATGAAACTATTAACCTCCCGCCTTAACAGAGTGCAATTTCAGTATACCCAAATCTAAAGGCTTCTCGACTGGAGCCTATAGGCCTTGTTTGAAAGCTAAGACCTACAAAGCCGATTGGAACTTCTTCTTCTCTTTGCGTTGCGTCGCGTTTTCCTGGGCTATGTTCTTACCTGAGCTTAGACGAGTTGATGCGCACCTGTCTGTTTTTTGTGCGTGTGCTCAGTAACGCAAAAAGAACATACATGTTGCTAGCATTTAGCCTCTCCTCCTCTCCTCTATGAGGCCAAACGGGGATGAAGTTAGAAGCAACCAAGTTCTTCCATGTTTCCCCTATTTAAAAACGCTTACGTGAGTAGTCACACGATCCAAGTATAGTCACACAACATTTTTCTAAGCGGATTAAAAGGGTACTATATTGTAAGGCGCAGTGACACCTAGTAGCACTTCGACGTCTTGGATCGTGTGACTACACTCACGTGACCGTATCTAAATAGGGAAGACGTGGAGGAACTTGGACGCTTCTAACTTCACGCCCGTTTGGCCCCATAGAGGAAAGGAGGAGAGGCTAAATGCTAACAACATCTTTGGTCTTTTTGCGTGACTGAGTGCATGCGTAAAGACCAGACAGGTACGCATCAACTCGTCTAAGCTCAGGTAAGAACATATCTCAATATGGAAAAACGGTGGCCTGTTCCTTTAAGGTAGAGGTTAAGAGATTAAACATTACATTGCAATGGCTTCAAAAGTTTAATTAAAGGGACTATACACAGTTTAAAAATGTTAAAACTAAGTAGTTTCCTCCCCCTACATGTTTCAACAATGCCCTAAGGTGTAGAAAGAGCCCAGACATATTCACCACAACTGCCTCTAAAATCCTGCACTGTCACTTAAAAAGGTGTTCATTCGGGTCCGAAGTGCCGTCATGCACGAGCTTAATATAGAAGGTGCAGTTAGACGTATGACCTGATGTGGCAGTAGTGAGTATAAAATGGCTAGCTTGCATCTAGCCCCTTTAAAGTAATTAGAGTGAAACCCACATGAATGGTTTAAATGGTAAATGTGTGAAGAAAATACAATGAGGTTCATTGTCGTTATCTGAAATAACGACATACAATTCCAAAGAGTCATTAAAGAAACCTATTGGTGATTCAGAGCAAAATGCAAACATGCGTCTCCCCTAAAATATGTTTTTCCAAATTCTATGGGACTCCACGTCCATCAGACCTGAAACTCGGCTGTGACCGACTGAGAAAGCTCTTATCGTAAAAGCGACATATACCCCAGGTTTCTCCTGTCAGTGTCCCACCCCCACACGTGAGCCCCGGACACACAGGCACAGTGACCTCTGTGGCTTTTATTTAATTAAGAAAGTCGAGCCGAACCAGGACACCCCCTGAAAAATACAAAGACCCACATCGAGCCGAATTTCAGAGCTGGCTCAGGATGCAGCATTGTAGCAAATTTATCTCTTTCACACGACTTTCCTAAAAAAGTTTTGTCCACATTCGATTCTGCAGCATTCTATTCGAGATTTTGTCATATCAACACCTCGACCCGTAACAGTCCCCCGATGCCTTGCAAACGAGTTGATGAAAACCTTTCTCAAACATTAGGTGCGAATTCTACAACGTTGCATGCCTAGTAAAAGTGTGTCAGTCTTGAAAGTGGAGCGAATGCCTTTTCTAAAGAGGTCATTTTGTAATTAAACTTGATCTGTCCACATGTAGCTCATTATTTTTTGTCCTTTCAACATTCTAAATGCTCTTTTCTACTTTTCAAACTGCGGCTTTTCAAAATCTGTACATTCCCCCAAATCCCTCCTCTCCTATATGAGGACTCTCTAATACATGTACTAAATCGAGCGTGTTTTGGAGCAGAATGTATAGGATTGAGTTGTATAAGACTTTGGGATTTTCTCAAATCCTTGTTTTTATGCTGAATCCTATATTGCCGAAATATAGGCTAACTCTTGGGAGAACGCAGCAGATAATACGATGCAGATAGTTATAGATTGAGCTCCATCCCAGGGGTTAAAGGATGTACCGTGCACGGTTCTCATCAGCCCGTAATGTAATGACCAGGCCTGGATTAGTATAAAAGGTTTGATTGCATCATACGGTCAGCGCCAATTGACTTTAAATCTGCTGTGTAGATTCTGTGTGTTTTGGCTAATGCCTGGCCTTTAGCGAATGGAAAGCACATGTTTGAGAGATCGATCAATGCCATTTTTCATTGACCGTGGTCTTTTCCCTCGCGCCAGTCAATATTACTATATGTATGACTCAGAGAAATGGTGTGGGAGTGATTCATTTAGGTGTGACAGATGTGTCTACAATACAGCGATGAGCCCGACGTGATAAGATTACTCACCTCATTCTGATTTGAGCCATGGGAGGACGGGAGCTTTGGGGCGCATGTGTCAGTCAAGAAGTGTGCATGCGTGTGTGCGTGAGTGCGCGGCGCTGAGCTAATCCCGCGTCGGGCAGCTGTTAGCGTTTGCCTATGGAGAGCATCTGCTACGGCCAGCCCTGTGCGCTTACAGGCCATAATGCTGACCTCAAATTAATAGTAGTCAATAATGATGATTAGGCCGGGATTTATGCCGCTTATTCAACGGATCGGAGAGCTTTGTGGACAATGCTGCTGGTATCATTTAGCAATTCCACCATATCTGATGCACGGCTGTAGCAACAACCTCCCTTCAAAATGTATCCAATCAATGTGACCTCGCCTCGGCCATTATCCCTTTAAAATCAATGCACTTAGCTGAAGTTTGTCTGGCAATGGAGCACAGTGTAGGATTAAAGAACTCTGTACACACAAGTGGACTGCAGAGTTTGTTAAATCTATATATATTTTTTAAAAATATAACTCAACCGTAGAATGTGCCAGTTTGCTTTTGAGATTTAGTTTTAACGATCAGTATTGCATTTTACAGTGTGAATGGTAAGTTGCGGTTTACTTCAGGGCCACTTAAAAAGGAAAGAAAAGTGGCATCTGCCTCATTCAACGTCCAAACATTCTGAAGAGTAATTGAAGCACAAAAAGTGTTCGAGGACACGCAAAAGTTTCTACAGCGCGCGTGTGTGTGTGTGTGTGTCTAAGTGCCCTAGTAAGTACTGCAATGTGAAGATTTTATTTATATGTTCAGTATTTTTCTAAAAGTAATATGTGTCGATGTTCAGAGGTGTGTCTTGCCACTGATTTAAAGCAGAACTAAGTAACTTAGCATCTTCTTCGTGATTCCATTAGTGTGTATTGGGGCCTCTGACCCGGAGGCAGGAAAGTTTCAATTGTAATTGTGGTTTTCTGGCCAGAGACACCAGGGGGAGATGAAAGACCCCCTAATCATCCCATTAGCACTTCTATTACCCAAAGAGGGACTACGGAAATGATTTATTAAGGTAAACAAGTTACTTAGTTCTTCTTAGTTCTTTACCCAGTCCGAAAAAGTTAATGCATGCTGGTTTAACCGACACTGTATCCCTTTGCTGCAAATATATCTGCCTGCTATTCATATACTATAAGTCAATACCCATGGATAAATTTAGCAGAGGTGTTGAAAGTATCGTTCCACATCAAAAAATGTCTCTAGATTTAGACACATGGATTTATTGGTCAGACTGGAATAAATTCATCTGTAAATTATTTTTGTCAGTGCCCATGCAAACATCCCCTTGATATCCTGAACTTTGTGTGCACTTAACTCCTAATCTAAGCTAATTTTAGTCTGTACCGGACTCAAAGCAGCAAAACACACACGCATTAGATTCCATAACGTCATCAGTTCTTTATCATTTAGCGGTTTCAAAGTTACCTCAGAGCACCAGCGCCTCCTCCAAGTCCCAGTACTCTTACTTACTGAATAATATTTGTGATCCAAACAATGAAACATCTCCCATCTCCAAGCATTGTGCGGTTATCATGTGCATTTCAAACAGCATAGGGAGCAAGTGCACCATTATCTAGCTTTGGGAACTTGGCGTCTTTGAAGTGTTGTGTTTTAGCATATGTGCGTGTTCCGTATATGTGTGCGCAAACATCTGTGGAAGCCCTAAAGTAGTATATGTTCTTTTCTGCGTAATTGGATTAGTGAATTTCTCAAACGCGCTCAGCAGTGGACCCCGGAGTACTATTTTATGCCTCCTCAGCAACCTCCACTGCTCCCTGCTCCATCCTCATGCTCTCATTTTTAACTTTCCCCAAGACATTTCACCAAAGACACCCTGTCGATCCCCCCTTCCCCCCCAACCGGTACTGCTGACAAGGACTGGTAACACCATATGACTATATTTCCTACTCCTCTGACCCAATTCTAACTATAAAACCTCCTGCTTCCATGTTAACATCCCTCTTGGTCTTATTGCATCAGCGTGTTGGCCCATGCTGAAATCTTTCCTTGCAATTCCGATATCTTTCGGCTCCCGTGTCAAGGTCAACACTTGTTTTATACAACCTTTTGTGCATTCCTATTTCCATCTAATTGATCTCAAGGAAAAAAAAAAAAAGCCTAAATCGGAGGCCTACGTCTTTTGGAAGCACTTGCATCTGGGGGCGAGGTAATACCGTCGGATAAGTCCGAGCGAAATGGGAGCGGGAATGATTTAATAAGCAGGCGGTATTAGAGGAAGGGGGGAGAGATAGAATGGATGAATGTTTTGATCAGAGCAATAAAGAAAGACCCAAGATATCTTCGCCCCAGGGCTGTTCCCCTAACTATATATTTGTGTGTGTACGCGTTGGCCCGGGCACTTGTGTTCTAACAATGCAGGCGCGATGAGAATGAAGGGAGACAGCCAGGGGAATAGCGTCGGAGAGAAAACACCGAGAGAGACAGCTCCGGCGGTGGACTTCCCATTCAATCAGCCGCCGAGCCGGACCTATAGCTCGTCTGCTCTCCCCACTCCCTAACAATGGAGCAGGTCACTGTGAATTAGAGCCGTGCACGCATTGGGGAGATGCGACCGTTCCTGACAACACACAATGGACCATTCCACAAGTGACGTATTTCTTGTTTGGAGACAAGAGCGGCGTTCTATCCGATTCATTTTTTTCCAAAGAAGCAAAATATTAGTGTTGACATTTTGGGACTGCAGGAATAAACAGTTGTCGTATACTGGTTTCGGTGTGTGCGAATTCATAATGTCCGGATCTGGGCACGCGTGGGTTTGCGAAGTTAGCTTATCAGAGTGAGATTTGTGGGGGAATGATGGTTTCTGTAACACGTATTACTCTGCCATGTTTCCATTCAGTCACCTCTCTCAGCTTTTCAGTGTTCGCCTGACTTTCAATCAATGTAACTATGGGCCTTACAGGAGATCTGATAAGTGGACTGTCTCATACGGATACATACAGAAACCCCTAAGTTGCACTAACATAAGCTTTTATCCTGATTATATTTGTTTTACATGTTCTGCTAGTTGCTTGACAGGGAAGTCCGGGCATCTTTGCTCAGACTGCTGCCTCCGCGACCCGACCAAACAAAATGAATGGATGCTGGTTGCTATGTGCGTTTCAGTCACCATTTGTCCATCATAAAAATGGGATATTAATCTTCATAATGGAAGACGTTCTCAAAGGTCTGGGTTGTTTGTAGAGGTCAACCGATATATGGACAGGCCCATATATCGGGCCAATATTTGGGGATCTTACAATATCAACAATCGGACGATCTAGCGCCAATATCCCCAAATTATAGAGACTTCATGTTTGTGGAAAGAGCGAAGTCAGGTCTTTAAAACGAGTCACAGAGAAACATCGCAATGAAAACTGGTTAGCTACAAGTATGTTAAATACAAGTTTTGCTAAACCTATGGACATGCTGCATATCATTTTGAAGCATCGAACCCGGAGAATTTGATCGCAGAGTTAGTTTTAACCTTCACAATTGTGCTTTGATCGCCACGCAAAATGTCGCGGCAAGCAACAGTATGCTAATGCTAACGGCAGGATGCTAATGCTAACGGCAACCAATCAAAGCTGGGACAGAAACTTTGATTGAATCACCCAAAGTAATAAAAGAAAATCGGCCACTTCTGGAGTGGCCAAGTATTTCTTTTTTTTTCCTTTTTTTTTTTTTTTACAGGATTATAGACCAGACATTTGGAAAAATCGGCAAAAAATATTGGTTGAAAATATTGGCCGAGCATATCGCATCAGCCACACAAAAATCACCAAAAATCGGTTCCTGCCTTAGAAAAACCCATATCGGTCGACCATAGTTGTTTGAGTTGAGGATTTCTCGCCTCTCATCCAAAAAGCTTCCTGGCACTCACCGGAAATTTCCTGGACGAAGGAGAGCTTAAACAAACATGCGATCTTCATTAACAATGTATTTTTAAGTATATAAACAGAAAACAACGATGTATAGAGATATACGTTGGCAGGAAATTGGCAAGAACAGGCACACTTGTTTTCAAACGGGTCACGCCATCTTGATTGTTCATAATTCGCGATATTTCCTTGCTCGCCCCAATCCCTCCACAAACAATGCATTCTTTTCGCTCCCCATTCTACGAACACAAAAAGGCTGTACACTATGGACGCGCACATCGGCAGGGGCTCGCTCCTCTCTCATTTCCACCTTATTTCCTAGTTTCCTTCACAGTGTGGGTCCTCTTTTATAAACAGGTCCGATACCAAACAGGCTAAAGCATTGTGCAACGCCCCAGAGACGCGCCGTGACATTTAGTGCGCTTGCCTCCATTTCCACCCGTCATTATTGGCTGTCTATTCGCCGGTGCCTCCGCGACAATAGGCGCTGTCTCGCTTCCAAACAGGCGGCTGCCGTTGAGGTCCGTAGAGAATAGGAACGCCGCTCTTTGTAAGGCCACAAATAGCCCCTGGTTTCCTGATGAGATGTATCGACTGGGCATTTGATTTAGAGCAGCCCGGTAGTTACTGAGGCATGGCGGGAAGTTTGTCACCGCAGTATTGGGCATGTTCGCTCTTAAAGTCATTTTGAGGCTGGACCTTTTGGTGATTTGGGCTTTGTTTTTGGAATGAAAGTGGAAACGTTTGTAGTGAGCAAGTCCACCTTCTCCTTAAATGGATCCAATCTGTGGAACTCTATGCCCACTGACCACAAACTACAGACCGACATGAACACCTTTAACAGAGGTCTGAAGCAGTCCAATCAGAGCTGCACACATGGTAATATATCAATGCGTTTTGTTGTAGCTTTGGTCAATGTGATAGATGTCAGGTAAATTTACAAGGAATATACAAAGACAAAATCCCCTATATCAACTGAAAACATGAAATAAAAAACAGCTTTTAGATCCATCCATCCATCCATTGAATGTACACAAATTCCTCCAGGGTGGCTACTGTGATTTGGAAGCTTGATGCCCTTTCTGTTGCAACCAGACACATAAATTGCAACCAATTAGTTAAGAGGGTCAGAATGAAAGGATGCAGTCAGGTGATATTGAACCAGCCCTTAATAATATATATATATATTTTTTATTCACAGTCCAGCCTAAACATTGAATCCATATCTGGTTGGATTTGGGAATATAATAACAATTCAGAAAAATACGAAATACTCTTGTCGACAGGAAGCCAGTTTCCTGGATCGTAGCCTTGTATAACCTTTCTGGCGGTTGAATGATTGATAAATCGTATGATGTCTGTAGAACTGTGTGGAGCTGAAACGGGCCGGGCTGTTGACATGCTGTTTGTACTATTTATATAGTGTGAAAGTGTCAGAGTGCACTTTGCAAGGCTAGCAACAGCTTGTTCCAGCATGTTAAAGCTCTTTATATTGACGTCCATGATGTTAGCTTTCAATTGTTCAGCCTTTGTTTAACCACCATTTTTTACATGTAGGGTATGTAAATATTTGTAATCATTGCCACTGCGCCACTGGGCGGTACAAGTGAAACTCGGAAAATTAGAATATTGTGAAAAAGTTTCTGTAATACAACTTAAACCTAACTTGTTAGTTTAAATTTTGATCATTTTGGCTCACACCTTGTAAAAACCCAAATTTAAAATTCCAGAAAATTAGAATATTACATGAAATCGATAAAAAAAATGGTATAACAGAGAAATGTCGTCCCTCTGAAAACTATAATCATGCATTTGTACTTAGTGCTTGGTTTGGGCCCCTTTTACTTGAATGACTGCCTTAATGCGGTTGTGTGGCATGGATGATCTGCCTGTGGCACTGCTGAGGTGTTCTGGAATTGTTTTTATTCTATTGCACTTATGGAAAGCACTTTGGTTCAGCGGGTGCTGTTGTAAAGCGCTATATAAATAAAGGTTGATTGATTGATTGATTGATTCTGGAAGACCAGGATGCTTCAACCAGACGAATATGACATTTAAAGCCCATGTCGAGGATCCGTCTGTGTGTGGTGGCTCTTGATGCACTGACTCCAGCTTCAGTCCACTCCACTTGTGAAGGTCCCCCACACTTTTGAATGGCCTTTTCCTGACAATCCTCTCCAGACTGCGGTCATCCCTGTGGCATGTGTACCTTTTTCTTCCACACTTTTCTTCCCTTACACTTAACTTTCTATTATTATGTCAGGTCTTCCTCATGATGGTGAATTCTACTGAACCAGACTTTAAAGTCTCAGGGACCCTTTGCAGATGTGTTGGATTAATTAGCTGATGAAACTTTGAGCCTACAATATAGTAGATAAAGGCTCGCACCTTATATCAGTGCTGTACAGGCCCAATCAATGTTTTTGTAATCTCTACCTTCACTCATTAGTTGTTCCCACAGCGATATAGTGGCTTGTACGTGGTACAGATTTCCCTGTCAGATGTCCTCTCTGACACTGTTACAATCACTAATAAAAACTTACAGTAAGAGGAGAGGAAAGTGGGGTTTTGGTTCAGAATTGCTGGGTCTCAGCGGCCAAACCTGCCCAAAAGTATATGAAATACGTTGTGGGTAGAATTTCCGATGTACATTATTTTACTTGTTTACAGAGCCATAAGCACTTTGTGGTTTTGTCATTCAAAAATTGATTTTGATAAAGCTTGATACAGCCTATGGAGCACATTACCTCAGTTTTTTTTTTTTTCCATCTGCAGAAAAGCTAAAAAAGCAGCCATATTTGACCTGACAAGCCTGTTTAAGTATCGTAACCCATAACGACAGTATGTGTTCAGGCTAAGCCAGAAACAGCAACCTTCCGACCCTGGGCAGATGCTTAGCTTTAGACCACTTTGGCTGCCCCCCACTGCAAGTCAAAACTAGAAAATCAATACAAATTACACTCCATACTGTAGCAGAGCCCAGTAAACACACCAGGGGGGGGGAAAAAGTTGGATCACAGACTTAATTTACTATTCATTTATTAAGTATCAACGTCTGCACTTTATGTCTATCCAAGTTACAACGTTACAACAGATAAAGCTGAGCTGATTACCACGTCCTTTTCTTGCCATGCCATTATCAAACTACTTTCCACACAACATTGCTTTCATCCCCATAGGAACAAGTTACCCAGTCGTGCGCTTTGACTCTTTGCCGAAACATGTCCATCTGGTGAGATTGGAAGAGTGTTATAGGCTGAATCTTTGTGTTAGCACTTTTGCAAGTCCGTGGGGGGAATCTTACCACTGATAGAAGGTTATGTCTGTGGGGGGTCTTAGCCGGCGCCGCTACACGAGCCAGAGTGAGGTTTAACAGTGACGATGGGAGCTATAGGGACATGCAGGCCCGACATAAAGCCACATGCATGACGAACTGCTTAGAGATGACATCTTAATACTGCTGAATGTGCTTTAAGGGCCCATTTGCTGTTTTTTTATATTTGAAGAGCTGGCACAGTGTTAAGAGGCTATATGTTATAGTAGGTGATAATAGGCAATAGGCTAATCCTCCAGCAAAGGTAGCCCTGATCATACCTTTCTCACAATCTAGACATAGCAACGAAGGATCGGTGAAACACAATAAAAAACAAACAAACAAACAATCACCCTCAGACATAGACAAACATTATTGATCCACATGGGATATTTTGTTTTTTTTTTCACACCGGGACCCCATGTAACTACTGCTTAGCCCTGACACCCCAATATTTCTGTACATGCTTAACCAAATGCCCTAAGAGTTGTACGAGTGGGGGCATCCCTCAACAACACTGCGTCGCTATGGTTTTTACTTGATTTATTGGCTGTTATGTTACTAATTGGGGTCGGGCCACTGGCAGTAAAATAGAGGACGAACAGTGAGGAGAGAGAGTGAGAGGAGGGGGCAGCGCTTTGATGGAGGTCAGTATGTTCCCCCAGCCTTGTTTACTGTCTCTCCCTGTTTCCCGCCCGCACCGCTAAATGTACACAACCGCCAGCGTGTGCGTGTGGCTGTGTGGCTGTGTGTGTGCCTATGTGCAGCTTGCAAAGGCCCTGTTAAGCCGTTAAACACATTGTATATATTTATCCTAGGGGGATGAATCCGGGGCATTCGACTGATGAGTCTAGGATTTAGCCCCGACCGGTCTGGCTTCGGGGCGAGCGAGGTGGAGGGAAAGGAGAGGGAGCGGGAGACAGAAGGGAGGGAGAGAGGATGAGTCACTGTTCTTCAGCCACCGGCGAGTAGTTAAATGGATATACTATAAGCATGAAGTCCGACCCTGTTGACCCAGCGCAGGTTTAATCTGCCTATGCACTGGTGTGCGAGCGTGTGAGAACCACGCAGAGAGAGAGTTAATCAAGGAAAATGCAGCCTCATCAGCATCCAAGGGAATGATTGTGTCACAACCAGTTTACCCTGAAGCTGGGGCGATCACTTTATGTGAGTTGTTTATATAAATGCAATCTAAAAGCCCTATGTGACTACTCGTATGTAATGTAGAAAAGTCCAATGATCCTTGTTTAATGTGTTTACATTAGTTTATTAAGAGGTATTAACATTTACAACATGGGGCGAGAGTGGCACAGATAGAGAGGGTCGTCTCATGATCGGAAGGTCGGGGGTTCGAATCCCACCTCCTGAAAGTGCACATTGTCGTTGTGTCCTTGGGCAAGACACTTCACCCACATTGCCCCCAGTGTCTGCGTACATTGGTGTATGAATGAGAGTATGAATGGGTGAGTAGATCCTTGCTGTAAAGCGCTTTGAGTGCCTAATGTAGGTGGAAAAGCGCTATATAAGTTGAGACCATTTACCATTAACCATTTCTTTAGTTCGGCTTTACTCAAATCTAAAAACTTCTCGACTGGAGCCGACAGCCTATAGGCCAGAGTAACGCCTCATTTGAAAGCTAAGGCCTATAAAACTGATTGTAGCTCTTTTGTTGCATTGTTGCCGCTTTTTTGTTGCCGCTTTTTTGTTGCAATTTTTTTGCGTTTTTGTCGTGCTTTGGTCACTTTGGTCATCACTCTTTAGTCGTGTGTTTTTGTCGCTTTTTTGTTGTTTTTTGTCGCTTATTTGCCACTTTATTGTCACATTTTGGAAGTGTTTTTGCCACGTTCTTGTGTTTTTTAATTGCGTTTTTTCTCTTCTTTTTGTGTTGTGTTTTCATCTCTTTTTTGTTTGTTTTTTGTAGGTTTTTTTGTCCATTTTTGTCATTTTTTGTCACTTTTTTAATGTTGTTATTATTGCTTGTCCAGCTAATTTTTGTCGTGTCTTTGTTGTGTTTTTCATCACTTTTTCATCATGCTTTTGTCACTTGTTTATTGTGTTTTTGTGTTTTCATCCTTGTTTTCGTTGCTATTTTGACGCTTGAGCTTTAAGATTTGGGGAATGCCGAACTGGAGAAAATGCGCTGGGCTAAGGTGTTTAGTAAGGGGTTAAAACAAAAATGTGATAATTGATATGTAACATCCTGGTTGCAAGAATAGATAACACTTTATTGATCTCACACTGGAGAATAGAGGACCATTCACTTCTTCACTTTAAGGAAGTGTCTTGGTACCGGTTAATATGTTGTCTTGACAGATACTCTAGTTATCATGACATCCCTACTTTTTAAATGGTGTCCATAACAGGAACACATCATATGACATAAATCCATGATAGGACCCCATATAGCTGCTTATAGCTCTAATGTGAATGTGTGAATGGGGCCAATGTTCTAGTCACCCGAAGCAGATATAATCTCCCTGCATGCTGGTGTGTTGCGTGTGAAAACCATATAGCGAGTAGGAGTTAATAAAAGAAAACACGGCCTCATCAGCATCTATGGGAATAACACAATGATAACAAGGATTGAGCCACAAATAAACTTCCCCGACGGCACCGTACTGGGATTTACACTGCAGGTAAACAGAAGCATGTATTTAGAAAGGCCGTAACACAAGGGTAAGCACAGGGGTCAGCAAATGAGATTTTTCCTAATTGAATCTGCCTGTGTTTGACATACAACACCGCCTCAGCCCAGGAAGAACTCCCTGACCTCGGCAACCCGGCTCCCCAGCCCCAGTCCCCCTGTCAGGCGTCATCCGTCAACTCCTCTCGCTTCCTCTTTGCCCACAGCGTGCACTTAGGTGACATATTCCCAAATTTTGTGACATTTTATGACTTAACAGATGTGTCGCGGCGGATCTCGTCCCGAGCTTTTGAGAATGTCATGGCGGGATCGTGTCATGTTCAGGACCGGGTGTCAAATCCACACACTGTAAGATGTAAGGGGGAGGGCGATGGCGTTGACTGTTGGGTATAGAATGTATGTGATTTTGTTCAATTTCCGCAAGTTCTGTTACCATACCCAACCACAACAAACATAGCGGCTTATATAAGTACGAAGCCCTGAAAAAGAACTAATAAAAACCACTAAACTCTGTTAAGAAGCCCTTTTCCGGTGATGTCAAACTAGTGTTTAAAAAAAGTAGCTTTCCACAGCTTAATGTCTTCCAACTACAGACAAAAGGGCTGGTTCACATGCTCATATAGAAGTGCTCCAGGGGAAGTGACAGAACTGTGAAAGGGCCTATTGCTGGTGAGAGATCCGTATCTGTGCCTGAATGATAAAGGATCCGAGAGAGGCTTCCGCATTTCAGTGATGGGTTATACATTTGCATATGTCATTGGGTCGATACAAAACTTATTGGAGAAGAGATTGGCTGCCAGCAGGGTCCTATAGTAGACGTCCCCGCATTTGAACAGAAAGTAGGAGTGGCTGACGGGCCAAGCTAAATGGCTATGTTAACACTTCTCATATTTCATCAGTTTTATGGCATGGATAAGTTAATGTCTACGTTTGTCTATATCTAGTTTTTGTTAACTTTATTTATTGTCTTCAAAATATACACATAGCTAAACAATGTAAATCCTTCTATATGCGTATTCGTATGTGTGTATGCCAGTCATTTGCAAGACATGCAAATTGAATTTATTCAGTAAACACATCAAAAGAACAACATTGTGGGGCCGTTATGTAAAGGGTTTGACAAAAGATAAAGACAAAAGCACATCTATCAGTTGCAGCAAAGTTTCACAGAAAAATAATCTGTCTTTGTTTTAAAGATAATGCTGTCTGAATTTGAATCCCTTCTATATTAAATTACTTACATGTTATTATACGTACTATACTATACGTACACGATACTTGGTGTATTTTCACCCAAGTTTCACATTTGCTCATGTGACAATTTGATCGCGTCATTGAAACTCGGCATCTTACCCGATTTGTATTCTATCTTAAAATATTAACTTCACATCATCAATGCAGTAGCATGCAATGGCAGATATGCAAAGACACTATGACAAAAGCATACATGCCCATTAGCATGTTTATTTGTGTTAGCGCTAATTAACATGCAAGCAGTTACACCCAGCAAAATGGAAGCAGTGCAAACAGCAGCTCAAACCGTCTTGTGCAATCAGTATAGATAATACAATTAAGTCATTCAAATTATGGTGGCAATGGCCTTGTACAACAAAGCTGTTTTGTTCAAATGTATTTCTGCTCTGTGGAAAAGGAGCTTTGAGTTCTTTGCAAAGTGGCTGCTGGAAATTGTATTGACTGACAATATCAATACTAATGCATGCATTATTCACACAATATCTATCAAGCCGCACTCCCTGTATTAATAAAGATTTTCTATAGGAACTGGTATTATTCCTGGCACTTCGCTCTTCAGTTTAAAAGCCGCAGTTGGCAACTCATTAATCAGTCAAGGTCTCATTAAATGCCTGTAAAGAGCATTTGATTGCACACTCCATTTAAAAGCCTCCTATAAAATGCCCTAAAAGAAAACAGCCTTTTATATGCAAGTATATATAGACAGTCTTTTCTTTTGCTGTTTGTTTCTTTTTGCTTGACCAGTCAAATCCACCTTCTGCGTTCTTGGAATGGGCAGCCTACGTACGCATTTGGCCGTGTAAATACATAGGAAAGAGCAGGGTTACGGGCCCGCTTCGAATCGTTTTGCAGAAAGGTTTTGGCTGGCCGAGGCTTCGCTCAGGCCTGTTATAGAGTTGGTATTTATTGCAGTCAACAGGATGCAAGTGAGTATCCGCAGTTTGTTTCTCAAAGTTGACTCTCATGGGCCTTTTTTTTTTTTTTTTAAGATGTTTGGCCTCAACCCAATAAAAGTTTGCGTTATGTAAGAGCCATTAAGACCAGCCATAACCAATTAGACTGCATGACATGGAACATAAAACTCTTGTCTGGACACAGTTTTTCTTTCCCAACAAACTCTCTCTCTCTCTCTCTCTCGCTCTTTCTAACTCCCCCTGAGCTGTCCAAATGTGTTTGTTTGTGTTTTCCTCTCCAGGAAGTTTCAACAAAATGCTGCCATGCTTGCCCCCCCCCCCCCCACACACACACACCACCACCCCCTTCTTCCCCTCTTCCCTCGTCCCAGCTGTTTCCTCCGTCCTGGCTCGCTCTGCGCCGCAGCGGGGCCTCCGTGCGCCCCATTCCATCCTCATCCATCAGTCCCTAATCCCTAACCTGCGCTTCTCAACAGGAGGTCTGGGTCGGTGCACCCGCCCCCCACACCCCCTTCCTCCCCGTCGTGCCCCCCCATCCAAACACTCCGCCACAACATCCATCCCCACAATGCCCCCTCATTTCCCGCGCAGCATGCCCCCCGCGCTCCCCTGCCCTGGCACCCTGGCGCTGTTGTCTGTTGCCTTCTGATTGGTGGACGAGCACTGCATTGCAAAGTAGCACCGAGGGGGGGTAAAAAACATTGACTTCCAGACTGGGGATTTTAACTACCAACCCCGCCGGCTGTTGACACTATACTCATGCGCAAGAGCAGTGCATTTTTTTTTTTTTTTGCTCTTTTGAAGTTTTTATAGCTTGCCAAGTCACTCTGGGTTATGCGGCCAGCTGCCGGGTGCATGCAAAGCTGTTTACATCTGTCACTGCGGCTGTGTGAATTCCAGGATGTCGGTGAGCAACTGTCACCCAGTCGAAACAGGAAGTCTGACTTCTTCCCGAAAAAAAAAAAAAAAAAGTCCAACTCACTGCCTCGGACAAGTCTGTGAGCGGTAAGTATTGTCATTCCCAAGATTCCCAAGGCCAAATCCGCGGACATTTTGGGCCCATCTCATCCTGCAGAGATGCTTGAAGGATCGTGTTTGTCATGCCGTTCACTGCCAAACCACTTTTTTATTATCTCTGTATGCATTGTATAAGACCCTTCAGCATTGTCTTTGCCAAGGCCCAAAGCGCTGACATTTGGTTCAAACCACTTCACTTCACTTCCCTGCCATGCAAGTGTGTACGTGATGTTCCGGCGGGAAATCACTTTATGTTTATTTTTGTATATACGTCGGATTATGCTGCAATGAGCTGTAAGTGGCTCACCCATCTGATTACACATCTTTGTAATGCAGGAAGATACGGGCTTGTGCTTAGGGCTGTGCTTGCTAAGGTTTTTATTGTAAACCACTGAAATAAAGTTTATGCACCTTGGCATCCGTGTTGTGGTTGAAAAGTTTGTTGAATAGAAAATATAAAATGAAAAGTTGCATTTTCTTTTTAAAGGTTCGTCCCCTTTTTTGCCAACTGTTGCCATTGCGCCGACACTCCCAAACTGCCCGCCGACTGAAGAAGAGCCTCATCCACCGGAACTCTCTCCCGCACCTGCCCTCCCTATACTTCCACTTGCAACTGTGGTTCACTCCAATTTTGTACACATTTAGCCTGATTTACTGAGTGCTTCCAAACTAGATGATGTGTACTAAAGTGGTGCAATTGAGATTTCGGTCTCTCATAAATGCTTAAAGGTCACATTGCAATCTCATTTACTGTATATCATATTCGCACCACTTAACAGTTTTCAATGATTAACCAGGTGCAACACACTATATTGCAGGTGCTAATATTAAGTAGTGCTTGCAATTGACTCTGTGCATAACTTCAAATCATAACAACGCCGCCTAAGAAGTGACTTCCTGTTTCGATCCAGCACGCCAAAATAAAAGCACACAGCTCGTCTCATTGATTAGTTCAGCAGGTACTTGCAATATTACAAGAATATAATTAAATACACACATTTTAAGTGTATTGTCTGTTAATAGTTTGGCTGAGAGAAAGTTGAGCTAATGAACTGCTGAACTAATGAATAAGATGGTGCTTTTATTTTGGTGTGCTGGATTGAAACAGGAACTTTAGCCCTTGGTAAATCAGGCCCTTTTTGTACACATTCAATATATTCTTTGCACTGATCTAAATTTGGTTCTCTGGAAGTTTTCTTGTAAACTTACACAGAAAAAGTTATTCTTTTCAACACCACCATCAACAAGGAACAGGCCACTGTTTTTGCATACTGAGATATGTTCTTACCTGAGCTTAGACGAGTTGATGCGTACCTGTCTGGTCTTTATGCGTCACGCAAAAAGACCAAAGATGCTGTTAGCATTTAGCCTCTCCTCCTCTCCTCATGGACCCAAACGGGGGTGAAGTTAGAAGCGACCAAGCTCTTCCACGTTTCCCTATTTAGATACGGTTACGTGCGTGTTTACACAGTCCAAGTATAGTTACACAAAATGAAACAAGTCGCTTCTAACTTCACCCCCAATTGGGTCCATGAGGAGAGGAGGAGAGACTAAATGCTAACATGTCGGTGTTTTTGCATGACTGAGCGCACATGTAAAGTCCACACAGGTACGTATAAACTAATCTAAGCTAAGGTAAGAACATAATATATGCAAAAACGGTGGCCTATTCCTTTAAAGGGGGGGTATTATGCAAAATCGACTTTTTCAAGCTTTACATCATGTTATTATGTCATTCCCTCATTAAAAACATGCTTGAAGTGTTGCCTTGGCACATTCACGTATTTTTGAGTAATCTGTAAAAACTCTGATGGTGGCCATTTTAGGGATAGGTTTGCCTGAGTCCTCCTAGGAACGCCCCCGCCATCACCAGCTGAGTAACCAACTACTGCTCCTCAGCAGAACCCCCTCCCCACTGATGCCACAGACAGAGTGTGGAGGGGGCGTGTCGGAAAGGGTCAGAGGTTCTTAAAGAGACAGAGGCCTATTTCAAGACATTCACTACAGCCATTTTGAGAGAGCAATTTTATACAAGGCAGTTATTCTAATTTACTGCATTTACTGACCAACAGAAGGTTGCGTCATCATTGTAGTGTGCTATAAACTGGTGCTATGTGATTGAAAAAAGCATAATACCCCCTCTTTAAGCTATTAGTCCTACTGTGTACTGCAAACGTCTTGCACATTGCCCCCTACTGTTTTGGCAGATGCACTACATTCTTTTGAGCAGCTGAGTACCTTTGTACGATCGTGGTTCGTTGCCCAAATGGCCCCTAGGCTACTGCCAAAAACACGCAGTTTTCCTGGTGCACCATGGTCTCATTTCATTCTGTATTCACTCAGTATTGTGCTGTGAGCCTACATAGCACAATAGCACGGCTTTCTGAGATAGGATTGTGATAGAAAAAAAAAAAAGTTTCCTCCAATATCATTGCACAAAGTACACGGAGAGGGCATAAACAATTTTGTGTCTGTCGGTGTGTGATAGTTCAGCAATGAATGGGTGATTATCAGGTCTATACCACAAACCATGCCCTAAGCAACTGGAGAATACCGTAGCCTCCTATGACCTTAGCGGAATGAGGAGAAGAGAAATAAATGAATAAATAAGCAAAGCATGCGGTTCATAGTACTGTAACAGAATGCTCTGCACACACGCTTGGTCTCTACTCCCAAAGGTCAGCGTTTCCATAGGCCAGATGCCTTGGAAGATTCCCATTCGTCAGCTTGTTTTAAACCTTTTGGGGTAAACGCGGGACACCTCGAAGTATTACTCAAGGATGTTTTGCGATTGTTGCTGGAAAATTGCCCATCATTACAAACAAGTAAACACCATGAAAGCCTCGCTGCGTTAACAAGCCTGTAACTGTGCTAACAAGTGTTCCGCTATATTGATATTCGTACCTTGTCTAATTTGGATAATCATCAAAAGCCAGGTTGCTTTCATAAACAAACTGTGTCCGTCATTTGCGGGACTCTACAGGCAGCTCCTGGCTACAAAGGATGACTACACGGAAAAAGGGGGTAGGACGGCTTTAATGTATTCAGGGAAGTAATTATGTAAACAGAGCTGCTGCCTGGACATGAGCGCAAGAGATTACAGGGGGAAAAGCCTAAGGATGATTTACACTGCGGAGACTAGCAGACAGCTCCTCGATTGGCTACCTTAGCTGACCTGCTGGGAACATGCATACATTCTACCGCACAACGTAAGCAAACAAGAACCCGGGACACACGCAGAGCAAACACATGCAAGACAGGGCCATTAATATCCACCTCCACCATTGGAAAGCAATATAACACTTTCTCAGATATAGCAAGTAATACTGTTCCATATACAAGGGCAAATAATGCTCCCTGAGGCTTGCACAGGTAAAATAGTGTCATCCAAGTGGGACCGACGAACAGGCGCACACACACATACACACGCACACACTGTTGCCTCCAGGCACCGAGATCACTGAAGCACAATAACAACAAATAGGTGACGAAATTGAGTTTCTTAAGTCTTATTGTTTGCACAGTCAGAAGCACTTACACCAATATATGTGACAGACCAAACCGTGGGATAGAGAAAGTTAGTGGAATTGGGGTTTATATGGAAGATATTGGAATATTAGATACAGGATTATGTATGCAGTACAGGCCAGCAGTCCAAAACTCACGAGGTCAGCACTTCTCTAAACGTCAGAAAGTGAAACTCAAGTGATAATATAGCTCTTCAAAAAAGATTTCTTCCCAAGCTAAGTTAGTAAATGATGCTGAGCCAATACTGTACGTGTTTATAGTTGCAGGGGGAAACCAGAACACCCAGAGGAAATCTACGAAGACATGGGGAGACCATGGAAATAGAGCACACAGACATACAGGCCTGACCTGACGTTGAAACTGAACCTGGGACCTTCTTGCTTTGAGTTGAGAGCGTTAACTTGTATTACTTCCTCAAGACAACATCTATTCATATGCTCGGCATGTAATGATTTGCGTATTGGCCAGGCCCTTCCCAGCTTAGCTTCTGAGGTCTGAAGAGATCGGGCATATTAAAGGCATCCATCCCATCCATCCATTTTCTTCCGCTTTATCCGGGTCGCGGAGGCAGCAGTTTCAGCAGAGATGCCCAGACTTCCCGATCCACGCACACCTCCTCCAGCTGTTCTGGGGGGACCCCGAGGCGACACCAGGCCAGCTCGGAGACATAGTCCCTCCAGCGTGTCCTGGGTCTTCCACGAGGCCTTGGCAGTGTGGCCTAATTGTGTTATTTTGACGGTGTACGGGCTACAAAGAAAGGACACGTTCCCTGCAAGTCTTTTGTTTGGACTCTCTTCTGTATTCCATTTAACCGGTTCACAGAAGCTGTCAAAACAAGCAGTGAACTATTTCTCTTAATGAATAATAAGTAACAACAATGGCTATTTTTAATTTTGACATTATGACTTTTTTATGTGGTGGAAGGATTGTGTTTGTGTATTGCGACATTAATAATATGCACAGTTTCTAATAGTGAGTCAGATGCAACACACCCACAAAATAGCACTTGCTTATTTTAGGTACAACTCGCAGTTTAGCACCTGGCATGGCAAGTCACGCCCCAAGATCTCAAAAATTTCAATTCGACCAAAGAAACAACGTGTTCAGGCTGATGTTGATATAGCATAGAGTAAAATTACAACTTATTCTGAACTAGGCATTCACATTATATTGAGATTTTGTGAGGCATGTTTGTGCGTCTGAATACATAAGAAGGACTAAATGGATTTTGCTCAGGATGCTCTTTCCTGGTCAAATCAGGGGTTGTAATAAAGTCAGCATCCTTCATTTCGACTGAAAACAAGGTTACTGCGTTTGCACAGAGGGTTAGTGGGAGTAGGGAAGGAGAGAGTCTGTCAAACGGGAGCCTAATTTTAGGCCCGAGGGCGCACTCACAGCTTAATCTAGTCATAGCTATCACCAAACAGGCCAGAATGTGCTCGGGGTGCTAATCAACACGCAACACAAGACAACTAACACGTGTGATGGACGCACGTCTGTCATACGACTTCTACACACTGGCCTTTTTCTTAGCACGCTTTCATTGTGGTTATTTGGCAGGTCTGATGTTGTTCTTTCCATTACTTTCTTCCTCTGTCTACTTCTCAGGCTGTTGTTTCCTGGAAAACAACTATTATGGTTGGACAAAAATATTAAATTCTAGGAGACTAGGAAAAAAAAGAAAGAAAAAAACACTGAAAAAGAGTATTTACACTTCATTGGCTAGTCATAAATTCAATGTGATTTCAAAAGTCTCCCTCTGGTTTTCGAGTTTCATGGTCTATTTGTCGACTGTCTAAACCCGTATAAACACATGTCGGTAACTATAGCATATTATATCAAAATGCACTGGAATACTTTACCGACTTAATAAAAGTTTAATACAAAAAAATTAAGTATAAAAGCTCATGGCCAAACATTCAGGGAAAACGAAGGCTTTCATGCTGTTAGTGAAAAATACAGCACTTTTTGAGAATCAAGGTTGGGGTCAAAAGTGCTCTTGTAAAAGTAATACTATTTTCATGTTGAGGCTTGTGAGGCTGTTTAAAACGGGAGTTGAAGTGAAGAAATGTTTTGCTTTGCCGGTCACGTTCCAGCAGTAGTTTGAGTGTATTCAAGTCTATGCAGCTGTGAGCCTTAGGTGGGATATTACAATGAGTGGTTTCACTGTTTAAGTGGACATAAGGAAGCAAACTAAGGCTTGGGTGGGACGCCTTATTTGAAAGCTAAGACCTATACAACTGACCGTAACTTTTTTTGTTGCCCCTTTGTTTCATTTTTGAAGCATTTTCGTAGGTTTTTTGTGTGTGATTCTTTTTTGTGGATGCTATTTTTTGTGTGTTTTTGGTCACTTTTTTGTCACTCTTTTCAGCACTTTACAGTTGTGTTTTTGTCACTTTTTAAAATTGCGTTATTGTTGCTTTGCCGGCATGTTTTAGTCGCCCTTCTGTTGCTCTTTTGTTGGGTTTTCCTCTTTGTTTTTGTCGCTATTTTGACACCTTTTTCAAGACGCTTTTAGATTTGGGTAATGCCAAACTCGGTTCAGGTGGGGGTTAAGAAGTTAGACTACATCCACATGAAGACAAAACACTTATATTTTCAGAAACTTTCTTTGTAAGCGCGAAGCCAGCTTAGTAAATGTGTGCGTCCACATGGGTCGACTCAGGTCTGTGAAAACGGTGCAAATCATCTTCCAGGCCAGATAATAGAACAAGATGTAGAGGTAAACTTTTGTGGAATGTAAACAATGAAAATGAAACTGATTCAAGGATTTAAGATCTACAGAAGAGATGAGGAGGCGAGTTTGTTCTTCAGACGTAGCGGGACTAAAGCAGAAAAACCTGTCAGTGACTTTTACTGTCAGTCCAAAAACACAGACTGACTCGGTCATGTTTTTCTTCTTGTCACCTGTGGCTTGTGGACTGCAGTGGAGCAAAGAGGAGCGGAGTAAAACCATCATAGATCCATGAGAAAAGCTCATAATAGGGTCAGTAGATTATGGATAACAGACACAACGCTGGCCACTCTGGCTGTAACAACGGAGCCACGTAAACAGCGTTTCGAGATCTTTCCACTCTGGGACCTAGTTTGTAAAATGTTCGTTTACAGACCCCGAAGACGCCGGGCTCGTATGGATGATACACTGGATTGATAAAATATCTTCGTGTTTAGTCCTCACCTTGACTTCGTATGGACAGGGCCTATATCTGGCCAGCAAATCCTTGATATTTCACGTTTATTGTGGGATATTTTACGATAAAGCACATTTCAAACAAACCAGTCATTTTTAAAGGAATAGGCCACCGTTTTTACATACTGAGATGCTCTTACCTCACTTTAGCCGAGTTAATATATCCCCGTCTGGTCTCCGCTCACTTCCGTCAATAACCTTTAGGAGTTACTGCGCAGACGTTTTGCTCCTCATATCATTATGCCTCACAATATAGTCCCCCTTTTTATCTGCTTATAAAATCGACACGTTACATTTCTGTGTAAATATACTTCGCATGAAAACACTTCACGTAACTTTATTTAAATAGGGAACACGTGGAAGAGCTTGGTAGCTTCTATCGTGAGCTTTTTTGGAGCTATGTGACATGTGGGAGAGGCTGCGTATGTGCTCCGTTTGCGTGACAGAGCGCACGGACAAAGACCAGACGGGGATATATTAACTCGGCTAAAGTGAGGTAAGAGCATATCTCAGTATGTAAAAACTGTGGCCTATTCCTTTAAGCTTTGGAGGTAGTTTCTGTAGCAATCAAAGGTCTTTCGTGTTATTTTTCTGCCTCTATATAGATCGAAAATCATATTTTGTCATAACAAGCCTGATAGTAATGTGTAAAAACCCAGTGTGGTCCTTACCAGCAGTTTAAGTTCAACATTCTTCGGTCTGCTGTAACTGTGTGAACAAAACAAAAACAGGATATCCCAGCTCTGAGCTCGGCTTCTGCTGCTCTGCATGTGAACACTTGGCCTGTGATGTAACCCTAGTCAGTTCTGTTTGTTTGGCCTACTTTCCCTTGTATCTGGTCTGATCATCTGGCAGGCAGGAGGGGTGGGGGGGGGATCGTCCCATGGTTCCCTGGGTGGGTTTGTGTGATGGGTGGGGTACGGGGCTGCACACCTGAGCCTGTAGATTACCAACGATCCCCGCTTCCCTTTTATACACACACACTCGCACAGGCCATCCCCTCCGCTAATGACACCGACATGAAGGATATTTGCTTCCCGCTTCATTCCCTCTGAGATCATTAGGCGCCGACGTGCGACCTGATTCATCTTCCCCTCTGCCGCCGCGCGTGTCCAGCCTTCCGCAGTTCCTACCAGATGCGCGCCCCGCGGCTATAGAGCCTCTCGCCCGCCATCTCTCAAACGCCACCTACCCATACCTCCGTGTCTCCCGCTTCCATGGCACCTCTCCCCGCACCCCCACACACCTCACCTATGGCTGATAAGGAATCGAGGTCACCATTACCGGGGGTTGTGCATGGGATTACCGCCTTTCATATCCTCCTATCCACCCATCTGTCAATCTATCCATCCCACAGCCAACCTCTCACCTCAGCCCGCGATCCATCTCGATCCCCCCCCCCTTCCCTCCTCCGGTGGCTCGCGGCTATTCTCATTACTTTCCAGGGTGCCAGAAAGAAGGGGATCATGTCAGCCGATGGTCCCCTCTTTATCTCCCTTACTGCTTGGTCTCTCCGGGGATTTTTTTCTGTCCTTTTTTTTTTTTTTTTTTTTTTTTTAAGAGAGCAACTACTAGACTGAGTGTGAAAAACTAAGGGGAACAGGAGATGATGGCGCTTGGTGGGGTGTAAATGGGGTGAGATGACAGACTAGGGGGGTGGATTATGAAGGGTGGGGGGGGGGACGGAGGTAAGGGAGACTTAACTCATATGGGGCGGATGGAAGTCGTCATGGTGACAAGTCGCCTTGGAAACAGCCCATTTTTCCAGACAGATAGACAGACATAAAAGGGGGCTGATTGCTGAGTGTGTGACTGCGAGGGAAAGGGGTGTGTGGGCAGGACACACCCACGACACGAAATGTGCTGTCAGCGTGGAGCCAGGCACTGTGCATGGTGGGTAGGACCGAGCATATGTGTGGGGTAGGTGAGATGCAAATTTAAAATTAAACACTGCTTGCCACAGAGGCCAGCACCACCGAGAGGGGTTTAATGGCTTAGATTTGTTCAAAAGCTTTTATTTTGTGTCAAAATGAGTGTGTCTTTGGAGGAATCACAAAGCCATGCTTCTTTATAAGGAGGCCTTGAACAAGCCATTTGAGCTGGAAAGACAGTTCAAGATCTCTGCTACTCAACGTTAGTCAAGTATTATGTTCTCACTTTTCACAATGTGTGACTTCTCCAATGCATGCAAGTCAAACGCAAGACGTGGAACTTTGATCGTTAACTTTTAACCTTAAAGTGCATGCTTTATTCACTGGTCATGAATAGCAGTTGACTAAAACTTTATACAGATGACCCAAAGTGACACTAGCTACAATTGGACTGCAGGTGATAATGACAAGCGTAAACGAAGGTGAAGAGCAGGAGGAGACGTTAATCAAAGTGTGAATTCACAAGTCTCAGGCAACATGTAATGCAGCTTGAACCCTGGGAATTTCGTCTTCGCTCCAGCACAAAGAAAATAAATGCAAAGGGCTGAAACTAATCGATTAATCGACAACTAATCGATTATTGAAATAGCTGACAACTATTTTAGTAATCGATTAATTGTTTTCTAGTAAACACAGACTGAAAAAGAGCACAAATGACTTGGCAAATATGTATTTTTGATGAAAACCTACTTTGTTTTAAAGTTAGCCTGTAGTGCTTTGTACATTGTAAATTTCTTAAATATCTGTCTTTGTCTCATCCAATCAACATGTCCTCAAGCGGCGCCACTGTAGCTATTGGGAAAAAAAATACTATTTCCATGCATCTTTCACAGCCAAGTGATTAATCTAATTAATTGTAAAAATAATGGGTAGATTAATCGATTACCAAAATAATTGTCCTAAAGTAATTGCAGTTTTGCAGTTAAAGGAACAGGCCACCGTTTTTCCATGCTGAGATATGTTCTTACCTGAGCTTAGACGAGTTGATGCGTATCTGTCTGGTCTTTACGCTTGCGCTCAGTCACGCAAAAAGATCCAAGATGTTGTTAGCATTTAGCATTCATTCCTAAAGAATTCTGAAGATATTACTGCGCGGACGTCGAACTGCTCCTAAGGTGTTATTGCGCCTTACAGTATAGTTCCCCTTTTTATCCGCTTAGAAAATCAACATGTTTAATTTTTTATAACTAGACTTGGATTGTGCAACCAAGCTTGGTCGCTTCCAACAGAGGAGGAGATGGCTAAACGCACGCACAAAGACCAGACAGGTACGCATCAACTCGTCTAAGCTCAGGTAAGAACATTATCTCAGTAAGGAAAAAAACAGTGGCCTGTTCCTTTAACCACAACTAATACTTGAAGATACTGAACATATGCATTTCTAATATGGACCTCTGCCTCATCGCAACACATAGGGCACCTCTGCTGCACAGGTGCTGTCCATTAACGCCTAACAGGAAATGGTACATTATACTGTAATAGCATCACAAGCTAGCAAAATTGAGCATTTACATAAGGCACAATGGCAACGCTAACTGCAAATTGGCTGATCCAAAACCGTGCCCATTTTGTAGCTATAACTGGATTACTTTAGCATGATGATGTGGACAAATGAACTAGCTGTAAGTACACTGGGCTGAAAGTATTCAAAACCAAGAACTCAAAAATAACTTCATGAGATTACACTAATTAGCGCTAGGAATTCAGCTCTATAGAACACTTTAGATCTACTGTTACTAAATGTGTATACAAAGATATTGTTGAAAAGGCGATGAGCGTAGATAATTGGAAGCTATAATGACCTGGATGTCAATTGCTTTTGGTTGCATTAGAATCACTGAAAGTTACCTTGTGGTTGAATCTCCATGGAGAAAGTATAGACCGCGATGTACTGTTTTATGTCACACTGATGATAATTAAATTAAAATGAGATATGAAAATGCCCATGTTTATTGCCGAACAGGTTTTATGCCGCTTGTTGGCACAGTCTCTCCGTGCTAACTTTCCTCTGCCAAATATATATGATGGCAGCGTTTTACTCTCCTTGCATGATTGTTTCAAAGACTCTTTGAAATGTCTGTAAAATGTGTGCGCAACAACCTCTCAGAAAATGTCTACATACCATCTGTACCATCTGTTGCAGCATTCATAAAGCCCCCCATTTGTTTTGCGCATGACCATCACTACAAAGTAACCGCTTTGTTTGTGTCTTTGAGCGCCGGGAGATCGGGCCAACGAATTTGCTCTTGATGAGGCCTTAGATGTCTCTCGTGCTGTTTAACAATTTACAAACTTTACTCCGACCAGGTTCGCCGAGCACTTTCAGATTTTTATTTCACTTTTATTTTTTTGTAGTTGCTTTTGTTTTTGTTCTCCGTCCAACCCCTTTTGGATTAATTTATTCTCATTAGCATAACAATAACATTTTGGAACAGGGAGAATGCTGCCCCGCGGATCACTCAGATTGGCATGAAGTGATTTTCTGGCAGCGCCTGAGAATACAAATCAGATCTCTCCCACTCCTCGCTGCTCACTTACCCTCCAAAGAGCGCTGGTTGCATCAACATTTCATAAGGGGCTAAATAAAGAAATACATTCCCATAAAGTCAGAACACTTGCGCACATTGTCAGCTTTTGTCAGTGTCAGAGTGCCTTCAATAGCCGTCCTGGATCCTCACCAAATTGTTTGCTAGAGGTCTTTTAGTATCTTCTAGTGCTTCATGAAAAAGCGCTTTGTTTGTTGTTGAACCATGCATTTTTGAGTAATCCTGTTTACTTTGGCTGTTTCTTCTTCTACCACTGAAGTGCTCAGATCTGGATTTTCTAGATTTTGTCATAATAATAATCAGACCCCGGTAGTATAAAGGTCCATAAGCCATGATCGCACCCATTCTGTGTAATTTGTTGCTATGGCGTGAGCTGAAAAGGGTTGTTTGTTTCTTGTTTTTATCATGTGTAATTCCCTGTAATGCCACTGGAGGACACTCTACTCATCATAAACAATCCCTGAGAAGCAGTTTTTTCTCATTAATTGTATTTTTCATGCGCACACATTCATTTAAATTATAAACGTGAATTATTAATGCTTAAGTATCCAAAGGCAGGTTTAAACCAATACTATCCGTGGTTTGTCCGGGTCATTTCAGGTTTGGTTTAGATCCGATCGTAGCATTTGTAATAAACCTTAAAGGAACAGGCCACCATTTTTACATACTGAGATATCTTCTTACCTGAGCTGAGACAAGTTGATGCGTACCTGTGTGGTCTTTGTGCGTGCGCTCAGTCACGCAAAACGACCACACAGGTACGCATCAACTCCTCTAAGCTCAGGTAAGAACATATCTCAGTATGGAAAAACGGTGGCCTGTCCCTTTAACATTTGGTATAAACTCATTAATATCTATGGCATTACAATATGGCCATCTTGTAAATACAGAGCCCAAATAAATTGTATTGTTTTACCTATATTCATTTGACAGGATCTAGTGTATTAAAGCTAGTATATAAAGTTATGTTTGTCAAATGAACTTCATGGTAATAAGACAATTTATCTGGGCAGAAAATTATGAGTCCTAAATACAAGAATGAAATAATGCCAGCATGATTCAAAGTGGATCCGTGACGACCGCGTGTCGAAAGCGCCTGGTCAAACAGGTTAATTGTGTTCGTTAGAAGTGTCAAACAGCGACGCCGTGCGCTAACATACTACTGATAGGCTTGCGTGGACACTTTTCACCTCCTCCTCCTCCTCTGCTGTATACACTTCACATCCTGTTAGATATGGCAAAACGCACTCGTGACTGGATCTGATGAAGTCTGGGCGGCATTTCTCCGAGCAGGTTTGTGTAAGGACAGTGGAAGCAGGTGGCTTATCAATTGGTGGTTAATCACAATGCTTAACATCTAATCAACATATATTGTGCGAAAGAACAGAGTTAAATCTCATACATGGATTCACTGTATCATTATATAAACTCATTTCATTATGGGCTTGAGCACGAGGAGCTTGACCTTAGCCCTGCAGGCAGCTACTGCAAATACGTAACAACACTGAGTCTATTAGTCTTGTTTCTCAACTTTGTTTTGACCGTGATTCAGTGTGCAGCCCTTGCTTGGTGGATCTCTATTTATTTTGTTTTGGGCAAAAATAACTGTATGTTAGTGGAACTTTTAAATATTTCGTTGACTGGACTGGGTTGATAGAGTGAAGGATTGATGTCCAGTCGAAAATATTTGGAAATCTCTGCTATGACAAAAATACCAATAATGAGAATCCACAATATTGTCTGGTGCCCATGCTTGACAAGTAACACTGCACAATGCAAATCTAACGTCCTTTTTGTATTTTACTTAGGTCGAAATTGCTAATCGCTTACGAAGTGACATCATGGTCTTCACTTTAGCATATTAGACGTAAACAACACCGGCAACAAAGTCAAATGCAAATGAAAAAGGTAGCATAAATATTCAAAATGTGTCTTATCACCATGTTATTGTTGTGTTCTCTGATCTTGACCCTCAATGACCCCCCAGAGTGACTCCATCTCCTTACTTTGTCTGGTGAAGCTGTTTACCTTCTTCACCATGGTGTGTGTATTAACCTAAACATAGACGGACACCGAATGTTCTTTCAGGCATCTCCTATTGTGACATTGGGAGGTTTAAATACAATTAAATTTCAATTATTTGCATAATGGCTGCATGCAAACCTAATAATCATTGATTTCTGATGAGACTGATCTGCCCCATTCATGCTACCCAGAGCCATCTTGAATTTAAAAACCTCTATTAGTACCTTCCATTTCAAGAACACTTCACACCCCTCAGCAGCTATTGAACACGGACGCCTAAGAACGAGCCAAGTAGCATGCATAGTGAGCGTATGCTACCAGGGTTTTCTTGACAAGTGGAAGATAAAACTGTCTCTCTAAAATATACTAAATAGAAATCCAAGCTTCAAGCGACTGGTGATACTTTTGCGTCATCGTGGGGTTGAGTGGTTTGCTTTTCCCAGGTTAAGGAGCATGGAAATCTGACCTTCACATCTCATATGATTTGACCCATCATTCAATGTCAGTGCAGTGGGACCCTTCTTAGACCTTGAGCCACGATCTCGGTCAAAACTACCGAGCTGGAGAATGAGTTGCCTGGTCAGTCAGACATGCTTTTCCTTTTCCCTACCAAGATGTATCGCCTGGGACCCGTTGTTGTCTTCCATTGGGGTTGATTGACAGGCAGAGAGACAATCATGGTCCATCCGTAAAAAACAAACAAATGTGAATGCACATAGAACACAGGGCTGGACTGGCCATCGTACTTTTGGGCTGGTCAGATCATATGAGAGATCAGGCCCGTATTACACCCAGTGATGTGTTGAGGCTTTGAAGCGTGTGCCGAGCAATCTAGAAGGGTGTTTATTGAAGGGCGTATCGATGCGTGTGTTGATGCCGTTTGTGGTGACGTTCGAAGCCTCGGGCAGTGGCCGTACCATGTGACTGATTCAGGAAATGATCTGCGGGTTTGGAGCGCGATTAAAAATAAAAGCGAGAGTGAAATACAATGGATTCCCCCTCACATTTTGGACATTTGGGTTATTTTGCTTCAGACATACAGCAACACATGCACATTTTACATCACAACTCTCTAAATTCCCCTCCTGAAACCGCCACCTTAACGTGGTGGAGGGGTTTGAGCGCCCAAATGATCCTGGGGGCTCTGTTGTCGGGGGCTTTGGTAGGGTCTCCCATGGAAAACAGGTCCTAGGTGACGGGTCAGACAAAGAGCAGTTCAGAAGCCCCTTATAAGAGACCAACAGGCCCGGTTAGAACCATAAGGCCGTCCTTCTGTGGACCCACCACCTGCAGGAGTAGTCATAGGGGCTGGTGCAATGTGATTTGGGAGCTCCAATGGCTGCCCCCACGACCCGGCAACGGAAAAGTGGAAGAAAATGGTTGGATGGAACTCTCAAATGATGTCTTTCAGCACCCATAATTTATTGTAAGCACTCAGCATGTTATACATTTTGTGTCCGTATGAGGGCAGTGGAGCAAATAAAGCACCTTGCATGCTTCAATGCTTCATGGGGCTTCATCGGCCCACAATAAATTGTGATCACTTTTAACGTCCTTATCATTATTTGGATGCATTTACACAACCCACCCACTAGAGGTATCTGATGCCCCTCTTGAGTTATGGTTCCCAGATAAACTTGTATATAATGAGCAATGGGCCGCTCCGATCATATTTGCCAATGTAAGTGAAAAGACTTTATTGTAACACCCTCCAGGACCCACAGAACCTCAAGCCTCTATTTGTACATTTCAGATACATGTATGAATGAAGTGCGTGTTGGGAGTTGTCAGGTGACTCGCCCTCCTGCCCCTCGTCGTCAGTGCGCACAGTTTGGAAATAGCTTCTGGTTTCCATTGAAAGGATTTGCAATGTTTTTTGCCTTTTTGGCCTTTCACTCTGCACCTCCCTAACTCTGTGGTGAGTTTTACAATTTCATGACTTATATCTACAGTGGGGTCATTTGGTTGGTTTTGTTGTTTATTTTTGTGTCGCAAGAGGAACCTCCTTAACGGAACGTCCATTTTAAGATTGTTAAGTAATTTTACAAATGTTCCAGAAAGTTATAAAAGGTGTGAGTGCTATGAGGTGATATCTTGAATTCAGCAGAAACAACTTGCAGCTATTGTCATTGATTTGTAGCTTATACTGTTTAGTTCAAAAGTTTATTGTAATGCTAATGCCCTCGACCAGTACATTGACTGATCTTTTTTAGAGGACTGGTCTTGACCCAAAAGTCCCGGGCCGTTTTTTTTCCACCAGTCCAGCCCTGATAGAACAGCAGAACGCTCAAGCTCTTCAAATAGGCCCCACCCGGTCTTGGTATCGAATCTGAGACCTTGTCGTGAGTTGAGAGTACTCACCCCTCAGCTAGAGCCGATGAAGCCACGCCACTTCAAGACATAAAAATATAATTTTCCACGTTTCTTCTTTTCGTGCAAACTTGCCAACCGTGCTACGACTACTAAAACTTTACAGTCAGCAAAGGATCCTTAAGCGTTACCTCGTGCGTGACCCGCTGCCTCGTTTCACCTTTTGCATCTATCAACTTCGTTTTTCAGCTCGACAGTGTTGCGCGGCTAAGGTGTGCAAATGAATTCCAAAAACTTTTGCTTCCAGTCAATTGATAAGGCTGACTTGCAACGGCGGCAACTGATATCTGAATTGATTCCGACAGCCCGTACCGCACCTCCCTCATCTCCAAAGCATCACGCTAATGAGGTCAAACTTTTTAGCTTCTCTGCTTGTTGTGCATCGTAAATGTCTTCTCATCTACACTCCAAGAAAACCCGAGGCCTTCAGCTCCTCCTCTCGGTAATACGTAATGATCTCGCTGCGCAGAGCTCACGCCGGATACTGTACCCCATCACCCGGTTAGAGCCTTGTATAATTCACCGTACAGTAGGCCATTGAAGTTGTACGCCCATGACTCATGCAGATAAGATGGTTAATAATAAACTCTTCCCACACAGGTCCCTCCTTTCGCCGGCTTCACTTTCGAGCACTTCTGAATAATGTACATCTCTCATATTGCTAATGAACAGTGGCAGCCATTAAAGCGTATGACCCGCTCTTCAGGTTAACAGGCTGTGAAGTCAAGTGAATCGCACCAATCCGGCAGCCCCGCCTCCCGCTCATCTCCACTGCGGTGCATATAGAACCAGCCCCGCCGCAGCATACGGATGAAGAAGGGAAGAAAAAAAAAGATCCTAGCATGTGACTGTGTGGATGGATGCTGTCCTTGGGTCACCTCACCATAAGTTGCAGGAGAGCGAGAGAGAGAGAGAGGAAGACAGCCGGTCCCTACAGCCATACGTCACCTCTCTCCCATCTTATTCTACACATTGTTGCTGTGAAGGCAGGAACTGACACAAAAAAAATAATAATTGAAAAATGTCACCGCATGCCAGTGTGCAGGACATTTGATGACTTGTTTGGCCACAGTCGGGTAAATACAGCTTTTATCGAAGCCCGCATCTTTCTGCATTATATATATTTTTTCATTGTTTTCCCATTTTTGTGTTGTTTTTGCAGCACTGGACTGAGCTGAACTCAAGTGTCCCGGATTCCCTTCCCTCTCCCTCTCTCTCTCCCTCTCCCTTGCCCCTCCCAGCACATACAGCTAGTCTACCCACGTCACCCCCCCGTCTGCCTCTCTTGCCTCCCTCTCTCTCTTCCCCTTCTCCCCCCCCCCCATCCCCTACATATGCGTGTTCATTTTTCAACTCGCAATGCCCTTCTCGCTTCCTGCCTCATCTCCTCCTCCTTTCTTTCACCCTGCTTTGGTCGATATCTACTCAAAGATCCCTCAAACCGAGGCTGTGTGAGGTAATTCTCCATAGTCAAGGGTGATTTAACTGCTCGGTGGTCTGGGTTTTTTCTGCAAGATGCGCTGATAATGCCGATTATTGCAGGAAAACATAAATTATCTCGACAACGTGTTTTTTGTTGTTGTTGCTATAAACATGACTATGCAAATTGAACTCTTGTTGCTATTGTTGGTGAAAGTGAAGCCCCTGTTACACTGTGCAGTTGTTTTTGTGCAGCTGGATAAGGTTACTGCATGTGCCAGTGGACAATTTAAGCTAGCCCCAGCCTATGTCATGCATGCTTGTCACACAGCGCTATTAGTGAAGCCAAGTGCATCCTAGCCTACAATTGAATTTTGGTCAAAAACAAGTAAAGGGTTAGTCAATGTTGGGGGCACTCGGAGGAGAAATATCTTGTACAAACAGGATGCAGCTGGGTTCCATCCTTGCAAGTGGAAAGGGGTTTGTTGTTATAGCAGAGCAATTATTTATAGCAATCAACAGAATGTGATTTGGCGCTGAATATAGATATGTATATTTTATACTCAAAGATGAGAAGCTATAAATGTTGTGACATTGCGGGTACATCCGATGGTGCAGATGAAGAATGAGATAGGCCGAGATGTTGCACTTTAATAAATAAACCAACTGACCCCAACCAAAGAAAACTCAACAGCAACATATCACATATTCACAAGTATGCATGTGAGCGAGATGCCGTTTTTTTTCAAAAAGCATTTGTTGTGGAGTGACAAGCATTTACTGTGCTAGCCAACAGCTATCACAATCCCATCAGACCCTGGAAGCTAAGCAGGGAAGGGCCTGGTCGGTACTTTGATGGGAGACTGTTTGGGAACACCAGGAAGCCTAGCGAATGTAGTGAGTGAGTGGTTGGTGGTGGTCGGAGGGGCCGATGGCACTTCCGTCAGTCTACCCCAGGGCAGCTGTGGCTACAATAGTAGCTTGCCACCTCCAAGTATGTAGTGAATGAATAATGCAATGTAAAGCGTTGTTGAGTGTCCAGAAAAGCGCAATATAAAACCAATGCATTATCATCATTATTATTATTATTATCACTATACGTACATTGCATTGGTGTATTGCCTTTCATAAGAGTTTTGTCTTTCCTTTAGCACTGTTTAGCACTTTCTGCTTAGTGCTCAATTGAAATAGCTTGGGAGACTATAGGCTTGCTGAATGTCAGACATGGCTTCCCGAAGCTAATGCCAATGAGCTGATAAAATCATAATCATATTTATTAGCTTCTGTTTAGCTGCTGGCACCATTCACAGCAGTGCATTATTTAACTCACACATAAGCCGCTCCTGTTTAGCTCTCTCCGTGCTGGGGACACGTCGGCTTTTATATCAAGTCTACACTGTAAACAAGCTCACTGTATATGCGCAATGTTGTTTTTTTTCTCTCTCTTTTGCATCTCGTCCCTCCTTTATCTGTGCGTGTCTCTCTCTCTCTCTCTCTCTCTCTGTATTTCTCCCTCCCCCCTCCTCTGTCACTCCCTCGCTTTTCTAGCTTAGTCATAAGAGTTGACGCGAGGTAAGGAGGGCAGAGGAGGTAAAGCCAGACCGAGCAGCGAGAAAAGGCCTCGGAAAAAAAGGGGAGGGAGAAAAAGGCAAGCGGGGTGAGAGATATGAAATGAACTGAGAAAGCAAGAGAAATGGAGGGAGTGGGGATTGAAATAGTTTCCAGTGAGCACTTTGCAGAAGCCGTCTGGAATCGCCTGACTCCCCCGAGGATGACCAAGCTTTCCTCCCCCTTGAATGTTTAGCCCTGATAAACTGTGTCCGAAACAAAAGTGCAGAGATAAGCCTGCTGCAAAAAAAAAAAAAAAAAAAAAAAGAATCATCTTCTTTTTTTTCCCCTCTCCTTCCTTTGGCTTTGTTTTCCCTGACTCATTCTGCTCAAAAAAGCTGTTTGGGATTAAGTGGCTAATGCAAAGAGAAAGTGTCACCGAGCGGGTGCAGGCTAAGAGCAGCCCAAGTTGAATAACTTTATGGGTAAGCAAAGCGAAAAACGGTTGTGTTTCATGACTGTTTTGTGTAGAGGTTTTGTATAAACCTTTTTTTTTTTTTTTTTGCTGATTTGCACCTGCTACGACTTCTTTACCACTGGACTCTTTACACGGCCAGACCACAGCCTTCTGCGAAATCCATCATTGCTTTCTGATTTCTTTCCCCTCTGCTCTTTTTTTCCCTTTTGCTTTGTTTTCCCAGAGTCATCCTGGCTCAGGGGGGGTCGATAGGGATTAAGTGGCTTGGCGCAAAGACCCAACACACACACACACACACACAAACACACATGCACACACACACACACACACCTTATCTCTTAGCTCCACAAATGCTTTGCGCTTTCTAACCGTTCGTGCGTATGCAGCCGGTTTCGTCTCATCTTACAGGAGGGTGCGCTCGGACCCGGCGTTGGAAGTCGCAGACAGTGGGTCAAGGTCCCGCCGCCCCCCCCTCACCACCCTCCTGCTCTTGCACACTCAGCAGAACGGGCGTGTCTGTCTGCATATGTATGGTCGGCTTCATTATGCATTCTATTTTCAATTATGGGTGCGAGTATCTCGGCCCCGGCGTTTGGCAGCATTAACATACCGGCGCGCTTTGCCGTATATCTCCGGGGCTTTGGAACAGTCTGGGCGCTATAGTGACAATAACAACATGCAGGTATAATGAGGCAAAGAATGAAGAGACTTGGGGTCGTGCGGCTGGGAACAACAATGGGGAGGGGAGAGGAAAGCAATGCAAATGTATAAATCAAAATATCTACCTGGATCTCCAAATACATATGAATAGAGCACGCTGGGGGGAAAAACAGCTACGCTCTGTTCTTTATACAGCAACATCACAAAACACAGCGCTGTGTTTTGAATGTAAAAGCAGATGCTAAACCAAGACTGTTTGTAGTAAAAACAAAATATTGCACAGGCTTTGAAGTTGAAGACTTATTATATTGGGTTTTTGTATTGTGTAGAGCAAACATAGACTGACGGGGCAACAGTGGGCTATAGAGATGTTGAAGTTTAAGGTTTCTTCTAAACATTAACATAAAAACTACATTCATATAACCACATATGCACTTGATATTGCAAAGTTTCCCACCGACCTTCACCATCTGTCCAGTTTCTTTCAAAGTTTTCTTTTTTTTTTTGTGTAACATTTGGCCAGAGCGGAGTAACAATCAGATCAATACAGACCACTTCTGTCTGTCACCAGCTCTTATCACTGACCACTTACTGCACGCTGATAAGAAATCCCCTGCGGCCGACGCTTTCCCAATAAAAAAATATGGAGTAAACATAACCGTTAAACTCAATACAGTTGTTTTTCCCTCAAATAAAATCCCAAATAATTGTGGAACTTTGGCCTGGCCGTACCGTATGTGGCAAGAGAATAGCCACGTGTTTAAAGGTTGTACGTTTTGCTCATATCTTTTACAATTCTTTTTCGATGACAAAGTGATTATTATAGTTGTGTGGAATTTACAAATCTCCCCAGTGACTGTATGACTTGTTTGTTTATCTCCTTCGATGTGGGTCTTCTCAAGATCTGTTCTTTCTCCCACTGACTTTTTGACTTATTTTCCCCTCCTCACCTTGCAGGAGGGTCTAAGGACTGTTAATCTGCTTCTTTACTGTTCTTTTAGGATGTAATACAACCAGCAAATGTGGCACAGGCATTGCAGCGCAGTCTGTTGAGGTACAGCAGGATTTACTAAAGATCTGACTAAATGAACACAACAGAGTTTCAGTCTGAGTCAGCGTTAAAGCTGCTGAAGACGTTAGCATGCTACCGGTTAGCATTTAGCTTCAACCATTGGCAAAACTGTCAGTAGCTTCAACAAGATAAACACATGTGTGGCTCACATCTATGAACACTGAGGAAATACTTCAGTATCAGCTCTGTCACATGTTGTATCCAAATGTTTGGAGTGTGGTTCAGGGCTTTCTCTTGGAGAAGTCAGAGCAAAGCTTGACGCTAAATGCTAACCGGTAGCATGCAGAGCTGGTGATATTAAAGCAGTACTAAGTAACTTGTTTACTTTAATAAATCCTTTCCATAGTCCCTCTGGGGGTAACACAAGTGTTGAGGGGATGGGTCATCTCCCCCCACAATTGCAGCTTTCCCTGCTCCAAACTGGAGACCCCAATACACACTAATGGAATCCCGAAGAAGAAGCTAACAGGCTAGCATACAAAGCTAACTGCGGGCTAGTGCCACTTAAACAGTATTTACAGCCAAGTTTGAGTGAAAAATTATCTCTATGTACAATGTCCCTGTCTCCACTTTTTTTTTCTGTCAGCTTAGTATTTACTCTATTTACTAAAAAAACGTAACATGCTATGACACCTGCAGTGGCGCTTATGGCCTCTAGGGGCATGAGTTACTTAGTTCTGCTTTAATGATGTCTAATCTTATTTTATCTTAAGCCCATTCTAAAGCCTATCTTTAATCTTATTCGTACACCAGATTACACTGACGCTGGAGACAGGGCAGGTGACGTGTCTTGCCCAAGGACACAAAAAGAGTACGCACATGGCCAGAGCTGCAATCAAACAACCAGGCCCACGAAAGATCATTTTCCGGGAGAATACTCCTGACCATGGTCCTGGCTCATGATCTGGAGAAGTGTCCCCTGGTACTGCATGGTGGTAATCTCAGCCTTCAAGTGGCAGTGAAGGATGGCTTAAATGCAAAGGACAACTTGATAACTTACCTTTTCTTTTCTTTCATGTCTACAATATCGTTTTAATTTTAGATGTGTTATATTTTCAGCGCTGGTCTAGTTAAACAAGACAACAACAAAAAAACAGCTCTGATGCACGTCAGATGCTGGATGAAAAGCAGAGTGCCTTTTCTATTTCAATTTGAATGCATAAATTTACATGATTCTTTCCCCTCCACAAAATGGGAAGTAAAATTGTTAAGCAAAACTTTCAAAACTGGTGATGTTGCAGTAAATAATTTAGCAGGATCACTTTTAATGTCGTTCCAAAAGTAACATGGTTGCGTGGTGCTCTCCGGGACAGCAGACATGGGAATACACCCGGAATATGAAACCTTCTTTTTGTTTAGTCTGAGCAACAATGAGCATCTTTCCATTGAAAACAAACACACCAGGCATCCTTGACTCTGGGGACTTCATTAGAACGCTCTGACATCATTTCTTATACTCCAGTGTATGGATTGTTTTGGTTCTACAATGCTCTTTTTAAATGAAAATTCAGACGTAGCCCGAAATAACCCTGGTGCTACAGCTCGACTTCTAGCTACCTTCTCTTGGGGCAATTCAAAACCAATCCCCCGCCAAGATTTGGTTCAGCAAATGGGTCACTTGTTTATTTCTGTGAGAGTCTTTTGATGATAAAGTTCTGATATATGTGACTCCGATGTACAGGACTAAAGTTTTAGTATTAGAAAATGTGGATATTATTTGATAGCTTTATGGTAAATCATATGTTTTTAAGTGAAGTACAATATATTATCTTGGAAGAAGAAAGTTATTAGATTTATGGAATCATTTAGATATTTTGATACTGGGTTTAACCCTATAATGGTGGCAATAGCTTAGCCAGGGCCGTCACTAGCCAATTTGGTGCCCTACGCAAGATTGAACATTTGTTATTATAAAAAATAACATAATAAGCCATTCATATTTTTTTATTTATATTTCTGTGTGTTACTTGACCCGAATAGCATGCTATAGTTGTTGTGTTTTTGTTGTTGTTGTTTTTTTGGGGGGGATATGGAATAGGCTAGTTTAATTTTATTTTATTTTATTATGAATATCATTGTTATATTATATAATGCTTATTTATTCATACAAAAAAAGTCAGAGCACGTGCATCATAAAACGTGCATAACAGTTTTATTGGAGAAGTAACCTCTGCTCAAGTAAAATCCTGAATTTTCATTGCGACTCCCCGGAGTTGTAGAAGGACCAAAGGGATCGTTTGAAAGCTTGAAATCTCTAGTTTCCAACACAGACGACTGCAAATCTCTATCACTTTCTTTTCCAAAGTTATGTCCGAAAATGAGCAATGTTGTAATTGGCCTATGCCTAGGGCCGGCCCTGAGCTTAGCATATCTTGTACACGCAAGCAGGGGTGTGTCTAGGGGGTGGCCAGCACATGTGCCCCCCCCAGGGCCACTTCACTACTCAGAAGAGTTGAATCAGCATAGTGGGGCTCAGTGATTGTTTTAAATCAGTTTTCTCTATTATTGTATAGGGACAAACACGAGCAAATATGGGAACCGTGAATGAGAACATGATATTTTAAAACATATTCAATTCTTTATTCAAATTTTGTTAAAAACGAGACTTGGGCAGATCATTATGCCACTGGAATGATCAAAGCACCGCCATTGGGCCTTGGTAGAGGTCCACACTCTCCTTGTCCCTGCTAGTTTTGAGGCCAATCGATGAACTTTCCATTCATATTTCATTGTTCATTGAAAGACTTTTACCCAAAAGTGCCTATTTAATACCAAGTCACTCATAAGTTTTAGTACTTTACATTCAGAGCATTGTTGTACAACTTTTCAATCGCTCGAGCCGTTCTTGACTGTGATATTTTCTCGATGTTAATGGCTACAGGCTGCTGCTGTTATTGATTCGAGGCTTTACATGACGGGAGATTAATCCTGCATTCACAAATAACAGCGCTGGATGTCTGTGAAAACACATCTGCGCAAATGGATGGGAACTGTTTACAAATGAATAACATAAAATGATTACCAAGAATCTGGCTCTCTTAAGTCCACATTTATTAGAGCTACCTCTGGCAGCAATTACAGCCTTGTGAATAAATCTGCGCTGGCTTACAGCTGGACACTTAAACTCCTATTATTTCTTCTCGCTTGTAAAGTTTGCTTTGCAACAATTTAATGAACTAGATGTGAGTCCGTGCTTTAAATAAGAGGAAAGACTTACCTAAAAAGTATGTATGAGGTTGTCATACTGATTCAGTTTAAGGCCCATTATTCAAAACTCTGGTTCGAAATTTTCCTTGCAGTTACATTTACTCAAGTATCTTTTTTTCTGAAGAAACTGCACTTATTAAAGTAGTTGGCAACAGTTTATTTTACAGTACCCTTGACACATTGTACTAAATTTAGCACAATGTAATGTGCTCTGTAACAATGTGTAATAACTTGTACCTATTAGATACACAATGGAAAAATGTGTATTAGTTTGTAGTTTGTAGGTACGTAATGTAATAAGACATAACTCTAACCCTAACCTTAAGCCATAACCCAAGGGTCTCGTGCCCTTGTACATTATGTCCCTACAAAGTACTAATACAAGTGATTCCATTGTGTATGTAACCCATAGGTACAAGTTATTACAGATTGTTAAAGATTACATTGTTCTAAATTTAGTTAGGCACAATGTATCAAGGTATTGTAAAATAAAGTGATACCAAGTAGGTATATAATTTTACAATTTAACTTTACAACAACACCCGCTGAACCAAAGTGCTTTCCATAAGACGTTTGACTTCTACTTGAGAAATATTGCAATTATCTGTACTCTGTGCCACTGTGAGTAAATTTCAAAGTTAAAAAAAAGCTTCTGTTCGACCGAAAATCAATTTGTGTTTCGTCTTGGTATTTTCTTTGGAAATATTAGGATTATCACATTATTACAACTTTAATTTCTCTCCGAGCACTTTTTAACATTTACTTGAGTATGTATTTGGTTCATTACTTTTTGCTTGTACTTGATTAATATTATTGCAAAGTAACGTTACTCTTAGTTATATAATACATATTTGGCTACTCTACCCGCCTCTGCTCTATACCAGACAACCTTATATCATCATTGACACCCATGTTCCACTGTCATATTGCACTGCTTTATCTTTGCCACCTCTTGCACATATTTACTTTTTTTTTTTTAACAGACACTATTTGTTTCACTATCTTGTACATGGATACAGTAAGAAAAATATCTTCATTTCTAACCATTGAGCATTGAAACATATTGACGTCACTGACTCTGTCCCAACTTGTGATCCAAACCACTGTCCCCAACCCATTTTCAATGCCTCAACCACATTCTGTCACAGGTCATGCTGGTAAAAACCCATTCATTTTCCAGCATATCCACATTCTTGCTTGTTCTTTAAATATCGCAAAATAAGTCTACATTTGCAAAACACTATCTTCCTCATTCTGACAGTACAAAAAGACCTGAGGGGAGCAGCTATGATTAGATTACTTCTTTTTTTGGGGGGGGGTTGAAGACTAGGTGAGTGAAGCAGGCCTCTCTGATCTCCCATGGCTTATTGGATTAGGCACTGGGTGCGTGTGACTTGGAGATATTCACGAACATGCTGTGCAACTTATTGTGTGTGTGCCGAGTGTGCACACCGGGACATGCGTACTATTTTTTACAGCGAGTGCAAAAGTGTGAAGCGCCGTTGTCAAACCATAACAAACCAGACACTAATGCACTACGTGTTCTCAGGCTGTTTCAGTAATGCATTTACATCCTACACCATGGGGCTTAGAGAGATTACAGTAAATGACTTAATGATCGCAGGTACTGGGACTATTTATGCCCAGGAAACGCTTTAGATGTTGGAAATAGAACACAGTTTTAAATTACTGGTGGAAAACCCATATAGAGATTGGGATATACTGTCATAGCCCTATCAAAGTCTCCGTTATGTTAAAGCAATGAACATTTCAACGTAAAATACTCAATTTAACATTCACATTAAAGTGTTCTGATGCTTGTGTTGCATGTATCTACCACAAGCGACTGGCGTTTTTTTGTTTGCTTTCATTTAAATATCCTTTTGGCTAATGTTACTCTATGGATGTTACTGCCTTTCACAATAAATTGTTGGATTTTGGCCAGACGCTCAGTCGATAACAGCTCTTAAAATCCACCTCTCAAACTATTCCTAAATACATCAGTGGTAATCTGTACACTTGCCAAATGGTCAGCTTTATTTTGTCTTCCATAGGGCCAGCAGCTCATGTTAAACTAGATAAGATAAGAATGAAAATACATATAACACTTCATATATCTAATGCACTATTTTCATATAAGTTTAATTATGATAGTAATAGTCCCAACATTTTTGTTCAACATTTATCTAGCATGTAAGGCTTTTTTTTTAACAGTATGAAATTGTTTTTCAATTGGAGACATGCTTGGGTCTGACTGGGGGCCAGAGAGTCGTTCTGCAGATCGCCTATAAATGATCACTGATATGTATTTACTACTACTGCTTTTTCAGCCATAGGAGCGTTTTATGGTTTTCCCATTGGGAGATGAAGGTTTGTTTCAATCATATGAACTTTTTTTTTTTTATTTATTTGGTGTATTTGGTAGGGACAGTGCAAGTTAATGAAGTGCACCCTCAGTACCCTCAATGGGAGCTTGGGGGCGCTGTTTTAGTAGACGTCTTATATGGTCGTAATTCAGGGATAAGACAAACGACCACTTGTGTCGTTTTCTATTGGAGGACAGTCTCGATACCTTCCTTTACGATAGTGGACACTGCTCTTGTATTTACAGTTCCATTTATAGTAGTCGTGTCACAACTTGGGGTTAAAATGGGGTCAGGTTGTTTGTTTGGCTTAAATCAGGCCTCTTTGAACCATAAATATGCATGCATCTGTTAAAAAGTGTTGCTCTCCGTGCATCAATACTCCAGACTATTAATACGTAACTAGAAGAAATCACTCTACGGCTGATGCTGTCTTGTTGCTCTTGGGAACTGCCCCCGCCCCTTTTCTTCTGCATGTATGTAAATCATTAATAAGTCCCAGCGAATGTATTTTCTCCCTGACCTGCTTCTGTCTGCAAAGCGCAACATCTGAGTGCCATGACCCCGCCTGACCTCTCCGAAGGTTTAGCTGCCCCCCGCCGCACATCGCCCTCCTCGCCGCGCATGTAGGTGTATTCTTGTGCTAAAACAACCCCTTCTTAGTCGCAATTAGCAGCTGCCAACGTAGCTAACAATCCCTTCAAGCAGCGCGTAATGAAAGCCCTCGCACCTCCTAAGTGTCTCTCCAAGCGTGTAACAAGCTCGCTTCATTATCAGACGGGCGCCGGCCACATAGCATCGCGGCTAATTACGGGATGCTACTGAGGGTTCAAGGGGCCACGCGTCACTGTATTGGGTCAATATTGGTCAGCTATAACAGATACACTGTTAGAGGGATATACAAAGATTTGCATTTGGCTTTTCTTAAATGAGGAGAAAAATTACAATCTCATCCTCTGGGGGGAGGTATTATCGCTGTACTACAAGTAATTCCATATCTCTTGATTGTCTTCTTCTTTTAGGACTTTTTCTTTTTCAGTGATACCAATGGATTTATGCATGGGTTAAGTACCAACCTGTTAAGAGTTAAAGTTAGTATTGTATGTCAGCTTCAACAACTTCAAATCGTTGTGGATATGGTTAATTCAACTTAGACTCCAACAGACAAAAGCAACAATTAGAAAGGTTTATTGACATATGTTTGCAGTAGACATCAGATATGTGCATTCAATCTAGTATGGATGGGCAGGTTAGAGTTGGAGTTGTCTTCCCCGGAGCGTGAACACTGGTGGTGGTATGGGAGGCCTGAGACAAGGTGGAGGCGGGTCGCAGCACAGCTGGGAAGCGAACAAACCACGAATGGCAGAGGCTTAAAAGCAGAACCGAAGGCGATGATTGGCTGCTACGAAGGTGTGGCTCTGTGTTGATAGGCTGAGGTCACGGACACGATCATTGGTTGGAGGTACGTGATGCTCAAAATGGTCTCCCAGGTTGCGTTTATGCCTAGGCTTCATGACCCTAATATTGAGGTGGAGAACAGAACTCAATTTGATAATACTTTTTAACTGGCAAAAGCCACATAGCATAAAACACAGCAGTGTGATACAGCGTCAATGTGGAATGGCTCCCATTGCACTTGTTGCTGGAAACATACTTTTCCGCTGATTGGTCAAAATGATGTAGGATTAAGTCATTTACAGGCAAAATCAAGACTTTATGGCTGAAAAAACTCACAATAAAACAAAAACTGAGAATACTTCTCTGTAAGCACAAATTACTATTATTTTTCCTCTCTAATCTTACTGTGGTGATGTTATTCTACCTGGTTAGTCTGGGGACCACCTATTGATTTTCTCGTAGGAGAGGTGTGGTTTACGATTGTCCATAGCCGTTTATTGGGCGCTACGAATGTCTATCATGTGTCTGCACTCTGCACGTAGCCATTGCCAATCTATTATCTATCTATCTAAACTATTTAGAACTACAAGTGGAAATTAGCACTTTTGCTACAACCTGGTACAATGCATCTTTCCTTTTGGTCAATGTTAAAGTGTGCACTGTGCACTTCGGCCATGGTCCCCAGACTGCTGTGAAGTTCGAAATGATTGGAGCTCACACAGCAGCATTTGTATTCCCAGGCTAGTGTTATTCAATCATACTGGTGTGAATGTTGTCAGTTGAAGATTCAGTAACTCTAAGTCTTGATTCACCTTCACCTTTGGCCCATACCTTCTGTTTTGTCATAAATAGGATAAACACAACCACTGACATTTAGAAACGCAGTGTATCCACTTTATCTTGGCAGATAGAAGTTAGAAGGGATACTGTACTCAGCCAGCAAGCACACAATTTATCCTCAAAGTTAGTGTCAGCCTAATGACTGAAATCTCCCGGTTCAGGGGGCACCTGCCAACACACTGGCCCAATATTGGTCAGTTACAAGAAGCTCCAAATCTTTATCAGGTTATAAAAAGATTTAATTTAGACTTTTCTTTTTCGGCTGAGCACATAAATCAAAATGTCACCCTTTAATCTAAAATATCTGGCTCGGCTTATCAGTCAGCCACACAAGGTCTTCTCCTCGCGCTAGTGTGTGTGTGTGCGCGCGCCAAGACTTTACAAAAGCGGTGCGTTGTTGATCCGCGTCGAAGCTTGGCATTTGATATAAGGCTGGGAAAAAAGGAGAGGAGCGCTCGATGCGTTATCAGCTCTGTGCCATAGGTGAAGTTAAGACATTCCATGGGTTTGGGGAATCAGACTGTAAGGCAGATTACATTATCATATTCCATCAGAACAAACTGCATCGGGCCAGATTATCAAGTACTTCATGTGTGAGTGGTCCGCCATTGTTCCGACTCCGGTGCCGCATTCTCTCGCTCTTTTCTCCCGCACTCTCCTGTTCCTGTCCCGTAATGATTTAGAGCGGCCCGGGGGTCTCTTGGGGTCGCTGCGGAGCCTCTGCCTGGAATCTAAATAAGGCCCGGTGAGGTAAGGCGCGCGGCGTTGTGACAGGACATCAGCGGGACATAGCTCAACCAATGCGATCCATCACTCTCACCTATCCAGATATCATATTGTCCTCAGTCTTCCACGCTGACTACACACGCTGATCGCATTCCTCCACAAGATGTAGTCAGTTGTTCCAGCCCGGGCAGTTTCAAGGTCCGAAATGAGATTAGGCCATTACTCAAAAGAAGGTGTTGTACATGTGCTGCATTGACTTGTTAGCTTTCGGTGTGGTTCGCTCGTGCTTCACAGCTCGAAGGTCCCAGGCTCGATTCCCCACCTGGATGGGTCGGGGCCTTTCTGTGTGGAGTTTACATGTTCTCCCTGTGTCTGCGTAGCTTTCCTCCGGTTTCCCCTACCACTAAAAACATGTACAATAGGTCAGGATGAATGAGCGTGTGTTTGAGAGAGCGAGTGCGGGACAACGGATGCAAATTAGCCCAAGGCTACAATCCGGCGTGGTGAGTCCCATGTATATGTCCCTTAACCTGCACTGCCCCAACAAATAAATAAATAAATTCCTAACATTCCCAACATATTTGTGTCACCAATTCTTTACAGGTTTGGCACGTTTCACAACTTGCAGGGTCACCGAGTTTACAATATACTCATAGTCACTTGTAGTAATTTCAGACTGTAATTGAGTCATTGAGACGGTTTATATCTTGCGTGTTGCAGATATGTTATAATATAAATTAGTGTCCATTACTTGTATTATTATATAATATTTGTTGTGTTTGATGTTTGTTCTTTGTAATGTGGAAATCTTTAATTTAGTTTCAATAAAGCTATCATATCTATCTATCTAGAGGTGAAAACCTGGGGTTGCACACTTGCTACATTCTTGCGGTAGACTTGCCCCGCACATGAGTTGACTTGATGACATCATTATGTTATACGCGTCACTTATATATGCTCCACTTAAAGGCAACATAATAACATAACAACAGTAATGTATGATATATTAATATTATATTGCTTATAAGGCAAACCTCAACTGTTAATGACTAGGATGCAGTTGCATAAAGTCGGCATCTCAATCACTAGGGTGAAGAAAAAAAAGAAGCGACTTGACAGTGCCAGTCAAAACACATTTGCGCAATGTTAATCAAGACTCTAATTAATGAGATCAATTAGGAAAGAATCGGGCTAAGGAAGTTATAAGAGGCTTTCAAATGCTCAAAGTTGCACAACAAGGAGTTACGTTCGAGGTCGCGTTGTTTGCTTTGGTTTAAATCGGGACGGCACAAACTGGGCCCGTGTCATCCATCACTTTCGCTGTGCCGATCCCATTGTTTCAGGGTCTTTGACTCTGGCTTCCTCGCTGCTCGCCCTCCGCACATTGTTACCTTCACAATCCGTCGGTCCCGTTTCTTGCCAAAAGATCTCTATCTGACTGATTACGCAAAGGGCCCTGTGTTAAGCACCCGGTCTTACCCGCTGTCATTCACTTTGATACACTTGTACATACCCTGACATAGTAATCTCATAGACGCTAATCAGATTCACACTAATGCTATTAAAGCGCTCTTAAGGGAATATCTCTCATTGCTCTTTGTGTGTCAGGCTGACTCATTGTATTGTTTTGTCGATTTGTCGAGATTAAACGTTCACCTCTAATTTAATTGGAGGTGAAGTTTACCGCAGTATTATCTTATTGAATGCTCCCAGTAAACAAAATCCCCCGGAACAATAAGGGCTTAGGTGGATACAAAAGCTTTAATTTAAACATAGGTACCACTCTTGATCAATACCTGATATTTTATCTCCAGCTCTGAGGAAAAATCATTTTCTCCATGTTTTGTTTAGAACCATACCTCTCCAAGCTACTTTGCGAAATACTCAAACTCACCTCATTCATTTACAATTTAGGATAATGAATTGGATCAAAAGAAGACTATAGGTCAAGCGTATAGGGATTCTAGCCTCTAAAGTGCATAGAGTGGGCAAGACGTAGGACATCCCATGCAACCTCAAGCATTCTCTGTCGTCTGACCCCCTGTGTCCACTCTTTCCTGAGCGTGGAACAATATAGCGGACCTTAACCTTATGGTTTGACTACTAGGGCAAACATGCTAAATTGATTAAGTAATCAATGGTGGCGTGCATGCTTTGGATAATGAGAGAAGGTCATGGTGACTGGAAGTGTTGTTGTTGCGAGGCTTGATTCCAACCACTCTGCTGTACTTGGTTCCAGAACAGCAGTACTGTACTGCATTTAAATATTTCAAGCTATTGATGTCTTGTGTGGTTTCTTGAGACAAAGCAACATCAGGACACTTTTCCCTGTGAGAGACTGGGCTGGTCAGAATGTTTTCTTTAATTGGCCCGGTGCTCTTTGATGAACGCACTTTGAGAACGTGGTGGACAGTCAAGGATCCAGGAAACAGTCAAGGATCCAGGAAATACATATTGGCGAGCTTCAGCAGTACAATGAGAAATAAAGTGAAAAGGATTGCTCACAACTGTGGATAAAATGAAACACTGCTCCATATGTTTGTGATGAGGGGGCATGGTTATCGAAAAGCTCAGATGTGGGTCGGCTGCATCAGGGTTAGAGTTTAAGGTTGAGTACATTATAATTGCTTTGCATGAAAGATATAGATATAGACATTAAAATACTTTCCAAAAACACAACACAAAAGCTGACACCAAGCAGCACTGGAGCAAGGATTCAGTGAATGAGAGTATCAAAAGGAAGAAAATTATTACTTGGGCAAACAAAAAACACATCTGGCCTCCCTGTATAACCTTCAGGTACAATGCCTTTGCAGCACAAAGTATTTTTTGCAAAGGCAAGAGGGAGTCAGTGTGGAGGAATAGTTGTACTGAGACCTGACGGGAGTTCACTTTGGGTAAAGCTATTGTGTAAAGTTAAGTTGACTTCCAGTTGTGATGTTATCTGTACAAACAGCCGGCTAATAACAACTCTGAATTCTGCAAAGTTTTGAGGAAACAAATGTGCGTTGACTTTTCTTTACAATTTATACAGTAGTCACAAAATGTGTACGTGTTTTTTTTTTTATGTTGAAAAAAAGTGTTGCAATGAAGACTGCAAGTCTGTGATAAAAATTGATAAAAAAGTAAAGTGGCACAAAAAGTTAATTTCCTCCAAAAATGTAGCTCTTAGTTCACACATAGACACATTTTTGAAACTCTCAAACAAATAGTATAAACATTGTCAATGAGTAACGCTCTTCCAATCAATAGGCGTTCAAAGCGCTTTTCCATCAAATAACCACCTGTGCACACACATGCGCTCTCATTCTTGCACAGTAGGCGTTGGAGGCAAAGAAGGTTAAGTGTTTTTACCCAAGGACACAGCAATAGTTTACATTTGCTGAAGCTTGTGCTGGGAATATGTGTACAACAATTGAGCTGATGCCCATGCGGTATGTTGCTGTATTCGTAGTGTAAACATAATTGCATTACTGCATATTGATGATGTCTCTCTTTATTTTGCCACCATGCATACTGTGATTACAAAGATTGTAGTTTTTATTATTTTAAACTTTCCTTCAACCAAACACTACGTTATCAGCCTGCACAATAGGGTTTCTTTGTTCTAAGGATGTTGAATGTAAAAATGATGGTGTTGCCCTACTATTCCTACTAGCCCTACTATATGCCCTCTTCCCTACATTGTTAGCACATTGATACTGCTATTTAAAGCTACACCGCGTAGAATTTTAGCCAATAAATACAATTCAAATACAAGCATTTATATTATTTTCATCATTGAAAAATACCCCATAAATGTACAAACAAACATGTGCCTTTGCTGTGAGCGGCTCAGCTCTCCTCATACATGACTGTAACTATAACGGGAGGGGGGACGTCTCTAGCTGGTCTCCATGGAGATGTGGCTAGAGTCAGCAGAACTTGAGATTTAAACAGGTTAGGTCCCCATCCAAATCCATTCTTTGATTATCCACTGTAAAAAAATAATAATAATAATAATTCTGTGTCGGGCTTTGTTTTGTACTGATGGTATTAGTCCAAAATGTTACGCAGTGTGCCTTTAAAGTATACTATCAGTTTGCACACATGTTTGAGAATATGTTTTTGCTTGCTGTTTAGCTGAGAGGATGAAGCCATTATACTTCCCAAGAAATATCAAGCCAATTTGGGAGACCTGCACTTTGCACAACCAATAAAATATACAAGAATCAGGTGAAAATTTGATAGTCATTTCTTATTATCAACTTTTGGACTTTTAGGATGTACTCCTAAATGGATTTTTATGATTTCAAAATGACACCAGTGTGACTATCAGGGATAAACTGTGCTTCTAAAATGTTGTATGAGTTGAAAATGCCACAGGAACTGGCAAATGCACACGTTTGGCAGATCACCCTAAATAGTTGGGAATTCTTTGATCTCAGAATATTCATGAGTGTTCTACCTAAGGCTTTGAAGCCACAAACATGGGACTTAGAAAAGAGAAAGTTTTGTTCCGGCTTTAATGCCAATTAGCCACAGCTTTCGATTACACCGCAAATAAGCTTTCGTTAAAATGAAAGTGTTTCTCTTGTGTAAGAAGATGCCAGATAACATTAGCAAGTCCAGGGTTTTCCGCGATGGATTTCAACTGCTCTCCGGGTTTTCGAGGCTCATTATTTATGAACAGCAACGCAGTTTTGTTTTTCCTAAGTAACAAAATGCCTGTTTTGTTAACCACAGTATGGAGTAAATCTTTATCAATGTGCACACAAGAATGATGACGAGAAAAGTCCAAATTTAGTCTGACGTTTTGGTGTCCGTGTGATGAGCTTCTGCATTTCACATCAAGGCACCGACCACAGAATCACACTCATGGAGAAACAAAAACGGATCAAGTAATCAAAGTGTCTTGCTTATGGATACAATGGCAAAAGGAGGGCGTTTGAATTTGTCTGTGCAGCGCATTCCCAACTCGCACCATGAGAAAATATCTGATCATGTATTTTAATGGGCTTTCTGAAACTGTATACATGGAAATTACTATCGCTAGTGCCAGTGCTAGCATAAGTGTAATTGGAAGATGACTCAGTTAGCAGTCTTGCCTCAAAGCTAGAAGTTCCTTGATTTGTTTTTTTGTTTGTTTGTTTTTTTCCTCTGGAGTTTGCATTTTCTTCTCATGACTGAGCCAGTTTTCCTCCGGTGCTCTGTTTTCCCCAATTAGGCGTGTGCTAATAGCGTGATAATTATCTAGCTACTCGGTGCAAGAATCTGGCTCGGGATCTGGAGAATGGTTCCCCCCCTTGTGTGAAACGCTCTGGTCACCCCACAGTCCTGTCATATCAATCCAGCAGTATTAAAGGGCAAACGGACTTTTTGAGCCAGGAAGCATGTTTGAATGTAATGTCCCCTCAGGAAAAACCTGGACTTGAGTTTTGTTCCTGTCATGCCTGTTTAAGTTGCACCGTGTCTCTTTCTAAAGTACTTTATATCCTGTGCTGTCAAGGGTGCCGCCATGGGTTTGAGTCCTGGCTCCAACCATACAAACGGCAACGTGTCATGCAAAGGGGTGTGGCCTAGCTGATGGGGAAGGAAGCTTGTTAGTCACAATTTGAATCATAATTTTTCAAAACATTTTAGCCATTCTCTACACATATTTTTCATACACACAGTCAAGGCAAAATTTTGACAGCAAATTGTCCAGTAGAAGTGAAAAACCGGCATTCAAACCCAGCATGTAGCCTGATGTTAATTGTGTATTTATGGGCCAAAATTAAAAAATAAATAAATACATATTAATTCTCCTGAAGCAGCCCCTCGCCTGCTGATGGCACAAGGATGTGATTCTTAATTTCAGCATTCAAATCGCCACCAATTCAGATAATTTCTTCCAATAGCTGCAGAGAAGATGCCTGACTGAGGCAGGCTGATATATCGGGTCGATATTTGGGGATTTTACTATATCGGTTATTGGGCAATCTAGTGCCGAAAAAAGCCGATATTTCCGGGACTGAAAATGAGATAGAGAGACTTCCTGTTTTTGCATTGGAAAGAGCCAAGTCAGGTCCTCCCACAACTCCCTAGGCCTCAGTGGAGGTGAGAAGCATCGCAATGAACATTTGTTAGCTTCAAGTTTGTTTAACACAAGTTTCACTAAACCTCCGTCAATATGGACATGCTGCATGTCATTTTGAAGAGCAGAATCTGGAGAATTCAATTGCTGAGCTAGTTTCAACCTCCACAATTGTACTTTTGATTGCCGCGCAAAATGCCGCGGCTAGTAACAATATGCTAATGCGATAGCTAATCAATGCTGGGAAAGAAACGATGATCGGATCACCTAAAGTGATCAAATAAAATCGGCCAGTGCTGGAGCTGCCAAGTTTTTATGTTTTACAGGATTATTATAGACTAGGACGGGGGACACCCACGCCGCTCGTCGCTACCTGCCGCCGACGCTTATTGGACATTATATTTGCCTGGGTTCACCTGAACTTTAAATTGTCATATTTATTGCTCTGTTTTATTGCCTTAATGTTTGGTGCAGCCCTGTGAGGCGACTTCTGTTGTGATATTGGGCTATACAAAACCATTACACTTAAACTTAAACTTAAACTAGACATTTGGAAAAATCGCCCAATAAACATTGGTCAAAAATATTGGCCGAGCATATCGACATCGGCCAATTAACATCCCAAAATATCGGCATCGGCCTTAGAAAAACCAACATTGGTCAGCCTCTATGCCTGACAATTAATTATGTAAGATAAGTAAGTGCTTTATTTGTCATTGTACAACCATACAACGGAATTGCGTTCAGGTGTTTGTCCTACATACATTATTTCAAGCTATAATCCATACTAAGTTGCTAAATCTAACTTCCCAAAGTACTGGAAGGTCAAGAAAGGCCTTAACTGTGTAGGAGTGAATAAAATGTGAGAGGACAATTTGGGTGACTTGTGTCCTTGAAAATCCCTGTTAAAAAAAAGATTTCCTTCCCCTGATTACTGGACCCTTAATGATGAAACAATTGCTCAGGACAAATTTCCTCATCAAGGGACTAGATAAGCACTTGCGACTCTACATTATTCCTCTTAGATTGTGTTCTTGCTCACACATTCTTTCCAAGCATGGCATAAACATGCTGCTGTGTACTTGTTTGAGCCAATTGTCCAGCGGCTGCAGTCATAACAGGAAACCCCCCCCGCCCCCCACCCCCTTCTGCTCTGAACCTGATGCCTTTTCTTTCAATGTCGCGCTAAGCAGGAAGTCTGTCCAGTCTATATAGGAACAACATGTGTGAGTGTGTGCGCACCCATGTTGGAAGTCCAGCTTGTCTCAATACGTCTGCTTGGCTGTGTGTGTGTAATGCAAAGAGACAGCTCAATCTGGCCCCTCTAATCGCGGGGATACTGCTGCCTTTGGGAAAAGACACATCCTATTTCCTGTGACATGGCCGTAACTTCCTGTCGCTCAGTTTTCATGGAAGCCGGCCCATTTGCCCTCTTGATTAGCCGGGGAGCGTGTCTACGGGTGCATGTACGTGCGTGTCTATGGAGGAGATAGAGTTTTGGCACTTGGCTGCTTGCTTTTTCTCCGTCTGAGCTGCCGAGTTGATTACCAAGACAAGGCCGAGATTGTATCAGGGTGCACTCTGATGAGAAATGTGCGCGCCAGTTCACTTTGATCTTAATAAAGCGCAAATGTTCTGACAGTGATGTATGGGGAATATGAAGGGAGACACAGGTATGGGGCCGGCAGAGATGCAAGTATAGGAGTTGAAAGATTTTATATATGAACTATGTTGGGATATTCCCCCTCCATTTGTCCATGTGACAGAAGCATATTTCCTATTTTGAAAGCGGAAGCATCTCACAAGAGCAGCGGTTTTTGATCCAGTTCTCTTCAGTTTCACAAATTGAGCCTTGTCAAACTCACTTAGGTTATTTTTAGTGTTCTTGTTCTGTATCCTCTGCATATGACCCATCCTATAGTGCCCATTTCTAGATCTTGTGCAAGACTCTCACTCTAAGTTACCCAATTTACCTATTTTTGGATTGATGGACGAAACGCGAATCACCGAATTGAACCTGGGGTCTTATTGCTGTGCTTGCCACTAAGGGGCGGACGGTTTCATCCCAGAGCACACAGTCAGTTTGTCCTTGCACAAGACACTTAGAGGGTCATTTATCAACACAGGAGCTAAAGCGTCTTGTACATCTGCTATGTAAATGAGAATGATACGTGTGTAAAAAATCTGCTGCTCCTGCTCATCCACTTTTGCACGTGCTACTCATTTTGCACATGAGCAAAATGAGCCCCCATAGAGTGTGCTTGAGAGAGCAAATGTGGCACAACAGATGCAAATTGGCCAATGGCTTCAATCCATCTGGGCCGTGTTTACATGCATGTGTCGTATTTGTGTTCATTAGAACCCATTTACATTTGCCGTTTTTTCTTTTTTTCTTTCTTCTTTTCTTTCATTTTAGTTTTAAAATGATAACTTACAGCTCAGCAGTGGTGTGGTGGGTGTGGGAGTTTGGAACGTAACTGGAATGCGAGGATCACCTTTCCCAATTGGCGCACTGCTACAAACAAAACCAAAACAAAATTCACACTGTGTCCACATTAGGGCTGCACAATTTTGACCCCCCCCCCCCCCCCCCCCCCCCCCCCCCAAAAAAAAAAAAAAAAAAAAAACGGATAGCGACAAATATTAATAATAAAAATAATAATAATGCATCGGTTTTATAAAGCACTTTTCTGGACACTCAAAGACGCTTTACATCGCACTATTCATGCACTCCATACTCGGTGGTGGTAAGCTACTATTGTAGCCACAGCTGCCCTGGGGTAGACTGACGGAAGCGAGGAAACCGGTCAGGCCATCGGCCCCTCCGACCACCACCAACCACACACTCACTCACTACATTCGCTAGGCTTCCTGGTGTTCCCAAACGGTCTCCCATCCAAGTCCCTTCCCTGCTTAGCTTCCAAGCTCTGACGGGATTGGGCAAAGCAAAGGCAGTATGGCCTCATATTGCGATTTGATTTACAAATTTTATATTAGATACATTTAAATGCATAAACTGTTAAAAGGATGAGTGAAGGAAGTACTTTTAGACAGTCAAACAACATATTGCCCCACATTAGAACAACACACACTAATCTGCTTTCAAAAATATTTGGTTTTATGTGGACAGCGCCCTCTTCTGGAGGAGCTACCCCCTGACATTCAGGGTACCTCCGGGGGACAGCCACGTGACTGAAATAAGTCCGGGATGGAATCACATAGAGTCTATTGAAACACTTAAGAAACTGCTTTATGGAAATGCAGACCTTTTATCTGTTGCAGCTGAACCTGAGATCGCAGAGGCTCGTCGATTCTGATTGGTGAACATCTGCCACGCAAATTACTCTTATTGCAATAGTCAAAACCAGTAATCAATAAACCCTGCAGCCCAAGTCCACACTGTGCAACTCCAACCAGATACGCTATACGAGTGCAGTCCCACTTGACTGCGCGCTAGCTGATCTACGCCTAGAAGAAGGCCTGGTTTGATCATTTATACTTCAGTAAATTACTATATGTCAAAAATGGGTGGTTTTGGGACCATTAGCCCATTAATGACTAATCTGCCCCAACTTTCCATTTGTTTTGCTGTTCTGCGGGACTAATTGCATGAGGGCGGATGTTGGGTGCAGGTTGTGCCAGTGACAGGGCAGCGCGCGGGAGCAGATGGGCCCAGCTCAGGCTTCACTCTGTCAGCTGTTAGGGCCGGGACAGGAACATGTGGTGCCCCAATGTGTTCACTTCTCCTCCTCATTCAGCATTGGTTCCCGGCAGGATTTAAACAGCGGATCATGTGTTGCACCAAAAGTCACAACGGAGAAGTCGAGCCAAATGTTTGCTCTTGCAGGTGTGTCGGAGATTGTGTCGTAAACAAACCACGCCAAGAGACCAAGGATTTTCCCTAATGAAGGGAATAAAAAATACTTAAAACAGCTCGAGCTTGTTACCGGTTACTATGCTCAGCTGTGATAATAGTTTTAACAGCGCTCTTTGAACTTTAAGTAAGAAAATTTAGGACAGATAACATTTAACGGTTTAGCTTCATCCAATTGTTCAGATACTAGATTAGCTAAAGCTACCCAACATGACTTACTGACAGACGGATAGCGCTACTTGAGCTTTAATTTGAGCAGCTGTATCCAGGGATTTGAAATTTAACTTGCTTTGCACACTGCAATAAATTTCCACTAGATCACAGCCACAAAAAGCTTAAGGGAAGATGTGGCAACCCAGGTAATTAAAGACTTGTTGACCACAAAGCGCCTCTTTTAAGTTCTATACCATTTCGGTTTATTTGTGTTTGTTCAGCTTCTCAGCTCACAAGCAGCTCAGTTAGACCTAGAGGTTGGCTTTCAGACCCTGATATCTGCCATTGTGCGCTTGACACTTCACCCAGCTCTGTAAAAATGTAAGTGTGACTGTGATTGGTAGTGGTTGCTGTGGGTGGCAGGCAAAATATAGCAGCTGTGGGTACAGAAGTAGCTATACCACCATGTCTCTGAAGATTGAATGAATAATGCATATGTTTCATAATTTTTGAGAAACTGGTGAAGCTTGTGAAGCTCAATATAAATCTAATCCAATATTAATATTATTCCCATGGCAGATACTGAGTTCTACTGTGGTTTACACCTGCATTTTTGGTTCAACTTGTGACTAGCCCATGACTGCTCTGTCTTACAAACCATCAAAGTTTTATTATTCCAAGATGGCCTCATTGTTTAATTAATTTAAAGCAGTACTAAGTAACTCATGCCCCTAGAGTCATAAGCTTCACTGCAGGTGTCGAAGCATGTTGCGTTTTTTTGCTCATTAATTGTTTGTGAGAGTAAATACTACACTGACAGGAAAGACAAAGGGAGAGAGGGATATTATACATCCAATTACACAATGGAGATTTTTTTTTTTCACTCAAACTTGGCTGTAGATACTGTTTAAGTGGTGCTAGCTCGCAGTTAGCTTTGCCTGTTAGCTTCTTCTTCGTGATTCTATTAGTGTGTATTGGAGCCTCCGACCCGGAGCAGGAAAAGCTGTGGTGGTTTTCTAGCCAGAGACACCAAGTGCAGATAAAAGACCCCCAATCATCCCAAAAACACTTGTATTACCCCCAGAATGACTATGAAAATGATTTATTAAGGTAAACAAGTTACTTATCCATCCATCCATCCATCCATTTTCTTCCGCTTTATCCGGGGCCGGGTCGCGGGGGCAGCAGTCTCAGCAGAGATGCCCAAACTTCCCGATCCACACACACCTCCTCCAGCTGTTCTGGGGGGACCCCGAGGCGACACCAGGCCAGCTCGGAGACATAGTCCCACCACCGTGTCCTGGGCCTTCCACGAGGCCTTGTCCCACTAGGACATGCCTGGAACACCTCCCGCGGGAGGCGACCAGGAGGCATCCGGAACAGATGCCCGAGCCACCTCAGCTGGCTCCTTTCGACGTGGAGGAGCAGCGACTCTACTCCGAGCTCCTCCCGGGTAACTGAGCTCCTCACCCGATCTCGGAGGGTGCGCCCAGCCACCCTGCGGAGGAAACTCATTTCGGCCGCTTGTATTCGCGATCTTGTCCTTTCGGTCATGACCCAAATCTCATGACCATAGGTGAGGGTGGGAACGTAGATCGATCGGTAAATCGAGAGCTTTGCCCCCCGACTCAGCTCCCTCTTCACCACGACAGACCGATACAGCGACCGCATCACTGCTGACGCCGCACCGATCCGTCTGTCGATCTCACGCTCCATCCGTCCCTCACTCGTGAACAAGACCCCGAGATACTTGAACTCCTCCACTTGAGGCAAGGACTCCCCACCGACCCGAAGAGGGGAAGCCACCTTTTTCCGGTGGAGAACCATGGCCTCGGATTTGGAGGTGCTGATCCTCATCCCGGCCGCTACACACTCGGCTGCAAACCGCCCCAGTGCGTGCTGAAGGTCCTGGTTCGTTGAAGCCATCAGAACAACATCGTCCGCAAACAGCAGAGATGAGACTCTGAGGCTCCCAAACCGGACACCCTCCGGCCCCTGGCTGCGCCTAGAAATTCTGTCCATAAAAGTAATGAACAGAACCGGTGACAAAGGGCAGCCCTGGCGGAGACCAACACGCACCGGGAACAGGTCTGACTTACTGCCGGCAATGCGAACCAAGCTCCTGCTGCGGTCATACAGGGAACGGACAGCCCTTAGCAGAGGGCCCCGGACCCCATACTCCCTGAGCACCCCCCACAGGGCACCACGAGGGACGCGGTCGAACGCTTTCTCCAGATCCACAAAACACATGTGGACTGGTTGGGCGAACTCCCACGAACCCTCGAGTACCCGATGAAGGGTATAGAGTTGGTCCAGTGTGCCACGACCAGGACGAAAACCGCATTGTTCCTCCTGGATCCGAGGTTCAACTATCGGCCGGATCCTCCTCTCCAGCACCCCGGAATAGACCTTACCGGGGAGGCTAAGGAGGGTGATTCCTCTGTAATTGGAACACACCCTCCGATCCCCCTTTTTAAAGAGAGGGACCACCACCCCGGTCTGCCAATCCAGGGGCACTGTCCCCGACCGCCACGCGATGTTGCAGAGACGTGTCAGCCAAGACAGTCCTACAACATCCAGAGACTTAAGGTACTCAGGGCGAATCTCATCCACCCCCGGAGCCTTGCCACCAAGGAGCTTTCTCACCACCTTGGTGACTTCAGCCCCGGTGATGGGCGAGCCCACCTCCGAGTCCTCAGCCTCTGCTTCCTCATTGGAAGACGTGACGACGGGATTGAGGAGGTCCTCGAAGTACTCCTTCCACCGCCCGACGACATCCCCAGTCGAGGTCAGCAGCCCCCCACCCGCACTGTACACAGTGTTGGTGAAGCACTGCTTCCCCCTTCTGAGGCGCCGGATGGTTTGCCAGAATCTCTTCGAGGCCGACCGATAGTCTTCCTCCATGGCCTCCCCGAACTCCTCCCAGACCCTAGTTTTAGCCTCCGCGACCGCACGAGCTGCAGCACGCTTGGCCTGCCGGTACCTCTCAGCTGCCTCAGGAGTCCCACAAGCCAACAAGGCCAGGTAGGACTCCTTCTTCAGCTTGACGGCATCCCTTACTTCCGGGCGCCACCACCGGGTTCGGGGATTGCCGCCGCGACAGGCACCAGAGACCTTACGGCCACAACTACGAGCAGCCGCATCGACAATGGAGGAGGAGAACAGAGTCCACTCTGACTCCATGTCCCCCGCCTCCCCCGGAATCTGGGTGAAGCTCTTCCGGAGGTGGGAGTTGAAGACCCCACTGACAGAGGGATCCGCCAGACGTTCCCAGCAGACCCTCACAACACGCTTGGGCCTGCCAGGTCTGACCGGTTTCCTCCCCTGCCAGCGGATCCAGCTCACCACCAGGTGGTGATCGGTTGACAGCTCAGCCCCTCTCTTCACCCGAGTGTCCGAGACACGCGGCCGGAGGTCAGACGACACAACTACAAAGTCGATCATCGACCTCCTGCCTAGGGTGTCCTGGTGCCACGTGCACTTATGGACACCCTTGTGCTCGAACATGGTGTTCGTTATGGACAAACTGTGACTAGCACAGAAGTCCAATAACAGAACACCACTCGGGTTCAGATCGGGGAGGCCGTTCTTCCCAATCACCCCCTCCCAGGTCTCACTGTCGTTACCCACGTGGGCGTTGAAGTCCCCCAGCAGAACAATGGAGTCCCCAGTCGGAGCACCATCTAGTACCCCTCCCAGGGACTCCAAGAAGGCCGGGTACTCTGCACCGATGTTGGGCCCGTAGGCCGAAACAACGGTGAGAGACCTGTCCCCGACCCGAAGGCGTAGGGACGCGACCCTCTCGTCCACCGGGGTGAACTCCAACACGTGGCGGCTGAGCTGGGGGGATATGAGCAAACCCACCCCAGCCCGCCGCCTCTCCCCGCGGGCAACTCCAGAAAAATGGAGAGTCCAGCCTCTCTCCAGGAGTTGGGATCCGGAACCCAAGCTGTGCGTGGAGGTGAGCCCGACTATATCTAGTCGGTATCTCTCAACCTCCCGCACAAGCTCAGGCTCCTTCCCCCCCAGCGAGGTGACGTTCCATGTCCCGAACGCCAGAAGCTGTGCATGCGGACCAGGTCGTCGAGGCACCTGCCTCTGACTGCCACCCAGTCCTCTCTGCACCCGACCCCTACGGATCCCTCTGCGGGTGGTGGGTCCACAGGAGGGCGGGCCCACGTCGTCCCTTCGGGCTGGGCCCGGCCGGGCCCCGTGGGCAGAGACCCGGCCACCAGACGCTCGCGTTCGGGCCCCAACCCCAGGTCTGGCTCCAGGGTGGGGCCCCGGCTGCGCCATGCCGGGCGACGTCACGGTCCTTGAGTAGTGTACGTCCATAGGGGTCTTTTGAACTGCTCTTCGTCTGACCCGTCACCTCGGACCTGTTTGCCATGGGAGACCCTACCAGGGGCATAAAGCCCCAGACAACATAGCTCCTCGGATCATTCGGGCACTCAAACAACCCCACCACGTTAAGGTAGCAGTTCATGGGGTTCAGTTACTTAGTACTGCTTTAAAATTTAGCATCTTGATGCAATGAAAACACTATATTATTTTAATCTCTTGTATGTTGTGTCTTTGTCCACAACTTCAAAACTGCATCATGCAACTACATGAATATACATGCATTCTCATTTAATAAAGGACTTTTAAGAAAGTCAGAGTGCCTCAGATCATTTTTCTCCTCTGCTCATCAAGTTTTATACGTGATCTCTGAAGAGCACCTGCACCACTTTTTTCTGTTTTTATATATATATATATATATATACATTGTTTAACTTCACGCTCTCTCGATTCTGGGATGAGGTTTTTATAATCATTCATATAATTGGAGTGTTTGGGGTGACTTGCTGCTAATGGCTCTTGCTCACTGACTATTTAGCACAACTGCTTGTCTCTCAAACCAGATACTGTTTGACAGATGAAGACCGTGTCAGGTCAAAACGTGTTGACGTCCCTTGTTCAATAAAGGACTTTTAACTTGGAAGGAAACAAAAGGACTTTATTTGTACAGTTACATTTGTACAGTATCCATCCGAGTGACCCGGACCTTCCATTGCACTCGATACATTTTTCATTCACCTTTTCCTGCTGTCTCATGTAGTTTAATAGTTTGTCCTCGAAGAGCACCGGCTTCCTTTTATCAATACCTGGACCCGTTGCACCCATCCTGCTTTGTATATTTTAAGTTGATTGTATTTGTGTATCCAAAAGTGGATTTAGTTGCTGTGTAGTTATACAAAACACCTGCAGAGGGTGCTTACTCTGTAAACACAGAGTAATGGTAAATTAAATAATAATAACATGGGAGCTTCATGGATGTGTTTTGAGGGAGCTAGACTAAATACAGACCTTTAATATCAGAGGGAGTCAACACGATTCTTTGTAAAGCAAACCATGCTGCAGGCCCACAGTATGAAATAAAATGTCTGGGCTTTTATATTATGCATACTTTTTTTTTTCATGGAATGTGGTTGTAGTTAATCTCCTACAAACTTTCCACCAGGCCAATTGATCCGACTTTAATTCCGCAACCAGGTGTCCGCATCTACACTGTTGACTAAACATAATGGGCGACTGAGAATTCACACCGGTTCGAAATGAGTTTTCTGCGGCTTTTTGTTGGCAAACCACACTCCTGCCTAAATTATACAGCTTAGGAGCCAGCTTCTTCTGTTGTGAAAAATTGCAATAACAGGCCTCGCTGCACTCATTTTATACAACCTACAATTTCCCCCCAAGAATGCAATTTAGTCAACAAAATGTATTAGCTACTGTGTTCAGTGCACTAAAATATACCAATTTGAAGTTTCATGCATTGTCTTGTTTTTTTTTTTTAAGCTTAGAGTCTTCAAAGCTTCAACAGCTGCTTTTAAGGCTGTGTTTTTTTTATTTTTTTTATTTTATTATTTCGCACCCGCCCATCCCCACCCGGCCAAGTCCGCCCCTCGCACATCCACACCTTGTTATCGGCACGCTAAGCCCAAAAAGCTGCGTTGCCATGGCGACTTCCTTCCTTGGTTTGAGACTGAAATGTGTGACTTGGAAGTGCCATAGCCATTTTCACGGTTTGAGAGAGAGAGAGAGAGAGAGAGAGAGAGATGGCATCATTTGCAACTTCTTCTACACGATGTGAGTGAGTTCTTGGCTTTACCAGCGTCAATGCCCCCTTTTTTTTTGTGACAGTATATACCGTATTAAATCCCATTCATTACACAGAGGACAGGGAAGTTAATCAGAACAGTAATAAGCACTTAAGCCATAATGAACACTATCAGAGCCCCTTTTTACCTTTGGCACGGCGAGATTTAAAACCCGCATTTGCATTTCTATAGCAACCGCCATAACTTGTGCTCTAAAAACCTTTCAAATTAGTCAGAAGGCGACATGGTAGGAGTAATTGGATACGTCGAGAAATCTGGTTAAGGAGAAAAAGAAAAAAAAGATAATGTAAATATGAGCAGTCAAGTGTGGAAGAGATTAAAAATTCATGGAGTTATCCTTTGGGCAGGCAGAGGACAAGCAGCAAAAAGCATCCATGCAGAAAGCACTAGCGGAGATGTGCACAGTGGCACGGGGCCAACAACAGCCAACAAGCGGCGGACACAGAGGAGAGTAGATGAATTTGTGAAAAGATATTTAAAATTCAAATGGAGGCCCTTTGGTTTTTGTGATGAGGATAGAGGTTACTGCGCACTTAACTGCTTATTAGCATTATGTGTTACATGTGCGACACCTTGACACCCCTGGCAGTGCTTTATCTGAGCTTAACTTACACAACTACATGGAAGGAGTTTCAAGGCCCATACGCTTTAACGGACAGGCCAGGGTGAAAACAGTGTTGTGTGTACGCGTGTGTGCAGCCAATAGGCCACCATTGTCAGGCCACCCATGCCTTAACCAAGGGCACATCCTCCAGTTCGGTTTTACCCAAATCTTTAAAGCTTCTGCACTGGAGCCTTACAGCCGATTAGGCCAGTGCAATGGCTCATTTGAAAGACCTTCAAAACGGATCTAAACTGGTGTTTTTCCTCAGCACATTTTTGACAATGTTGTGTTTTCATCCTTGTTTTTGTGGCTTTTTGGTCACGTTTTTGTAGTTCTTTTGTTGTGTTTTCATCCTTGCTTTTTCTTTTTTTTGGTCACTTTTTTTGTGACATTTTTGTCACGCTGTTGTCACTCTTTTGTTGCGTTTTCATCCTTGTTTTTGGTCACGTTTTTGTGGCTTTTTTGTCATGTTGTTGTCACTCTTTTGTTGCGTTTTCATCCTCGCTTTCGTCTTGTCAGTAGTCAGTTTTTTGTGTATTTTGGGTCATGTTTTTGACACTGTCACATTGTTGTCACTGTCTTGTTGCGTTTTCATCCTTCTTTTTGGTGGCTTTTTTGTCATGTTTTTGTCACTCTTTTGTTGCGTTTTTATCCTCACTTTCTTCTTGCTTTCGTCACTTTTTTGGCTTTTTTGTCACGTTGTTGTCACTCTTTTGTTGCGTTTTCATCCTTGCTATCGTCTTGTTTTTGTCACGTTTTTATGGGGGGGTTTTTGTCACATTTTTGTGGCTCTCTTCTCTTGCGTTTTCATCCTCGTTTTTGCCACTTTTTTTGTCCCGTTTTTGTTGTTCTTTTTTGCATCTTGACCCTCGCTTTGATCTCGTTTTAGTCACTTTTTTGTTGATTTTTTTTGTCCCGTTTTTGTCACTATGTTTTTCCTCTTTTTTGGCTTTTTTGTGATTCATTTTTTTGTCTTGTTTTTGTTGCTATTTTGATGCTTTTTTGAAGAAGCTTTTAAATTTGGGTAAAGCCAAACTGGAGAAAATGTGCTGGGTTAAGACTCTGGAATTGTCAGGTAAAGGTGTCGGGGCGTGTTCTACTTCATATTGTTTTGACAGTGTTAGCATCATTAAAGATATCCTTTCATAATATACCGCTTCCAGACAACAGAAAATCCATCTAGCACTTTCTTTTTTTTTTCTTAATGCATTATAGGTTTATAAGCCTTTCACTTCTTTACGTACACTCTAATAATACATGTCAAATGAAACTGGCCTTGCATTAAATTAATCATGCTGTCCTGGCTGAACTCCAGAATGTGACAGATGCAGACAGGCTGTTGTAAAGAGCCTGCCAATTGACTGCACTATATTTAAACTGTGTGCGCGCTCCCCAACCACCAACTGTGACCCAGGGGTGCAACGCCAAACTGTTTGCACATTTCACATATAACTTTAAGTATGATTATTTGTAAAAGGACTGTTAGCTTTATGCTTCTGCGAGGTGCTTAGCCTCAGATGGAGTACGCTGACGCCGGCCCCAACACTATTGTAAGAACGCTAATTGGATGCTAGAAGTCATTTCCCATTAGATAAAATTACTTTTGTTATATTTCTGTTCCCGCCTATAGCAACACTGTATTCTGTTCAATACTGGCCCTGCATATGACCCATCCAGGCTGAGCAACATCGTAACAGCTCGGCGCTTATTTGTGCGCGCTTTGCATCAAATCCATTTAGCATCTGACTGGCCACATACAAAATGCTGGCGTCTTACTTTCTCGGTGGCAGTCAGAAAAAGAAATCTATACGAATTTAAAAAATAATCCTCCAAAATTCACTTTCTTTCCAGACACCTACAAATTAAAATTTCATGCCTAAGAGTCTTTACAAAACTCTCCCCCAATTCGAACACAACCAATGCCTCCCCTTTTTTTTTCTTATTTTTATTCCGGCTTTTCTTTTTGGAATTTTGCTTCATACTGGGGCTTACAAAACACCATCTGCACCGTCCCCAGTCAAGCCAACACTGAGTATATATGAATAGTCAATGTCAATTAACTTGTTTCTCAAGTGTTCTCACTGGCGGCGAGGCACTGCGAATTCACACCAACTCTCTCCAGGAAGAGTGCACGTGTACGTGCCTGTTCCGCCACCATCCACGTGGGTACGAGGGGTCTTAATTAAAACTGCTTAATGTGTGTACTCTTTATGTATGTGTGTGTGTGTGTGTGTTTCACAGGGTAAAAAAAAATCAATTGGCAGGGAACATATGGTGCCCTAAACATGACACCCTCCCACGTAATGCATGGACGTAAACACTTCCTATGTCTTTAAGTGGTAATGACACACCCTGAATTGGCCATTGTGAAAGGAGGGGAGATAATGTGAGAATATCATTATTGGGTTTTTTTTTTCTTCCATTTGGGGGAGGGCAGATGGAGGGTGCCTTGGCCCCCTCTCCAGGGTCAACAGGGAGAAGTTAACCAGCACAGATTGCGGCAGCCCCTCCCAACCCCTTCCCCTTCGACTCCAAATTAGCTCCAGCATCCTCCACCAACGCCAGCCGTTTTCAGCGTAAATTTTGCCATCGAGATTCAAGTGCGGCACAGAATTTGCAGGAGGCCACATGGACAAGATGCTACTGCGGCGTAACAAGAAAATCCAGCAGTTACTGAGCCCAAGCAAAAATGTCGAGGATACTTTTGGTTCCTCGGTGCCAATAGATGCAAGTATGGTTCATTCATTTGGACAAGGCCAACTAACTGCACCTAAAGCTTCAGGGCAGTGGGTCTTCTGTTGGGATTACAAAACTTCCACCTGTTGTTTTTATTGGCAAAAACGAGAAATAAAATAGCAATTGAATATTTTCATTGTATATGTTTAAAGGAATAGGCCTCCGTTTTTTCATACTGAGATATGTTCTTTCCTGAGCTTAGACGAGTTGATGTGTAACTGTCTGGTCTTTGTGTGTGCGCTCGGTCATGCAAATGTTGTTAGCATTTAGCCTCTCCAAGTATAGTCGCTTTAGCTCCAAACTGGGGTGAAATTAGAACCTACCAAGCTCTTCCATATTTTCCCTATTTAAATACAGTTATGTGAAAAGTTACACGATCCAACACAAAATTAAAATGCCGATTTTCTAAGCGGATAAAAAGGGGCACTATGTTGTAAGCCGTCATAATACCTTCACATTATTACGCCTTACAATACAGTATATATAGGAATATACTGGGAGAGGCCAAATGCTAACCACATCTATTTGCGTGGCTGAGGGCACACAGTTCTTCTATACTGTGATATGCTCTTACCTGAGCTTAGACGAGTTGATACGTATCTGTCAGGTCTTTGTGCGTGCCTGTAGGAGAGTGTGGTAGCTGCCAACTTCATCCCCGTTTGGAGCTATAGGAATACATTGGGAGAGGCCAGATGCTACATCTTTGGTCGCTTTTGTGTGACTGAGTGCACGCACAAAGACCAGACAGTTACACATCAACTTGTCTAAGCTCAGGTAAGAACATATCTCAGTATGTAAAAAACGGTTGTTCCTTTAAGGATTCTTTTGGCCCATAGGCTTTATTGGACTGGACAGGACTGGGTCAGACGGGGTGGGGTAATTTATCCGAGCCAGGACTCGAACCCACGACACTGAGGACCCGTCAGTGCTCTGCCACGCTCGCAATGCCCCAACCAGCTGCACAAATTGGCTTTTATATTCTGAAAAAAATCTTACATTGGGCAAAAATGTGTTTAAGACTCAGCACCGAGAATGAATTTCCATCGTGCTCAAAGAACATGAACAAAATACATATAAGATTTATAAATAAAACTGCATACACAGCATTTGCACAACCAAAATAATTTTATTTTTACTTTGACCGTATCCTTGCAGATGATGTGTTTCATGACTTGAGCATCACGTGTAACTGTCTTTGATTTCTTAATTAAATTCATTAATGACTCTAATGCCACTTTTTGTTGTTTGGTAATTAGCATTCTCTTCTCTTTTTCCCTTCAAATTAACAGCATTTTAGAGTGTTTCTTTGCTGCACTAATGGATGCTAAAATATTCACAAAGAAAGGAACTTGTGTATATATAGAAAAAAAAAAAAACTATTCCCCTTTCTTTTTTCCTTGAGTATGTACTTTAATTAGGCAAGAATTAACCAATCCACTGGAAATAGCATATTTTTCCCTAATACTCATATGGCCACCATGCAGATAAGTTGATCAAAAAGCCTATTTAATGGTATAGACTAAAGGCCACTTCAGCCTCCCCTTCTCTCTTATGCTAAGTGAATTGATGACTTCAACTTGTACGTGAATGAATTTGAAAGTGAGTGATTGTCTGTCACTGAGTGTCTATAAGAATGATTAACTGGGCTATATCCACGCTTATATCCTTCCTAAAGCCCATAGACTTTCAGATTGGTTTCGGGTTCCCAGGCTAAAAAGATTAATGAACGTATAGCATGAACAAATCCAGACCTTAATGCTAATCCCGCAGCGCCTAATACTGCATATAACATGCTCTTATGAGTGTCTCTATTTGGGTGCAGGGTTCAATTCTCCGTCCCCTACCGACAAAATCATGTGCGAGATTCCATCTACAATTAGGACACAAGTTATATAAGAAGCTCGATGAAAGTTGAATGCGTTTTTGAATAGTATATGAAACAGAAAACTTCAAACATCAAATAGGCTGATTGAAGCGGCAAAGACATTCAAAGACATCCAATATATAGTCTATGTTTTCATGCCTATTTCTTACATTTTTCAAACCGAATACTTTTGTGAACATGTGAACAAGTGTGATGCATTCATTACTTAGAATTTCATCTCCTGTGGATTTTGACGGAAGAGTTGCATGAAAGTAAGTCTTAGCTAAAATCCTCCTTGATTCGAAAGGACATGTTGCTGAAGATGTACTTCCTTCACTTCCTCCCGCGATATCGTGAATATTTGCGGAGAGTGGCCAAGCGCCCGGGGGCTAAGTGCTAGAATCCATACAATAATGGACTTAAGACATCCACGGGCCTTATCACAGCAGCCCATATGTCTCAGCGTGTGTGTGTGTGTGTGTTTACTGTGTTCCACCTACAGTGTTCCAACCTGCACGGTCCGGGGACTGTGTGGAAGCCGTGCCGAGGATTAGGACGCGGTATTCCCAAATCCCAGACGCACGGTTCGCTTCCACCAATCGCAGCGGGCGGCGTTTATGCCTCCCGGTGAGCCGTGCTGGGGAATCCTGGAACAATACCGCGTCAGGGCCATGCCTAAGGGGACCGCGTCTTGGAAGGCGCTCTCGTTCTCTGATCCCAAACCCTAAAAATATGGCTCCCGAAACTCTAGAGCAATGAAAGAAAAAAAAAAAAAAAAAGAGCCAAATAAAAGAAGGTATTTACAAAGGATTGCATTGGAGAACGGGATGTTTACAGCTGGGACGTGTGGCTGTCATGATGATTTAACGTCCCTGCCCACACGCAAAACGCCCACAAAGGTGAAAATACCAAATGAACTCAAATGCGCGGCAAACATGCTTCGATTATGAATGCAGTTGCCAAAGAGAACTAGTCTCAACGTAATCCATGTTCTTCTCCCTTGACTTTCAATCTTACCTCCCACATCCAACCGATTCCTGGTTTCTCTTCTTCGGAAATTCCAAAGAAAAAAAGGCCATGCTCCTCGACACATTCGGAAGCCACTCGAATCCCACGTTCAGACGGTGGAGGATTAATTTTGCTACAGTAGACGGACAATCAGCTGTTCATCAGTCAGCCTGTTTGTGCCTATTGATAGAAGTTGGTATGCTATCTACAGTATTTGCCAGATCTTTTATACAGTAGATTGAAAGTGGTTATCCTTGACCCATCTTCTCAATAAACATTTCATGTCAGTGTCCAAACAAAGCATCCTTCATGACTCCACTGGTCTATCTCGGCCTTGTGAGCTGTAAAAGTCTATTTTGTGGACCAGTGTGTCTCACAGAACATGAGGGCTATTGGGGGTAGATTGAAAGCTGCCCTGTCCGGACGGGTTAGAGTTTCTCTGATGGAGCAATCCACTGCGGGCAAACACATCAAGCTAACCCCTTGATATCTGCTGACTTACTTGGGGTTGTTCTGCTGCTTCGGCACTTCACTGTCAGGACCTTTTCTCTTCCCCCGTTTCCGTGACTACAGAGAACCGTCCGTCTTCATCCTCTCAATGAAGCTTGCAACACTGACACCCGCTCTGACACTGCGGGCTCTGTGTAATTTGCCATGGGCCATTGTGCCAGAAAAGTGAGGCAAGAAACATCTATCTGCACGCGTAAAGAAGATTTGACCGACTTTGACAAAGGCCATGTTGTGAAGGCTCAAAGACGGGGTCAGGACATCTGCGAGAAGGAAAAAAAAAAAGCGGCGGATCTCGGGAGGTTGGGATCACGCAGGAGGAAAACACTGTTAAAGTGTGAAGATGGTGAACGTGGGATGTGCTGGACCAAACGAATCTGAGAAAGAGGGTACAGAGGTTTACTGCTGAGTTCACAAATTGCTCAAAACATTCAAGGTCTTGGGCTAAACTGACCTTTTTTCCTAGCCTTTAGTGTGTTGTTCTCATCAAAACTATGACTGGTGTTGTATTTTGTTTCATTAACACACATGTAAGTAATCCAGCGTATTTAAACTCCCTTGAGTGCCCAAAGCACCCACGTTGCACCGTTTTTTTTGTCACACAGTGATAAGCCGATCCCATATAATTCTAAAGTGACCAACCACTTTTAAATTATTTGTGACTGGTGGACTTCTGAGTTGTTTGTGCAATTTGTGGTGCATTAAGGAACCATAGAACACAGGGGGAACTTTTGGAGGTGGTTGACAGTAATGTAAATAAGGTCAATATGTGCCGCTTTCCAAAGCTGAGTCCAGCCCAAACTACAGGGGAGAAGTATAATGTGTGTAATTATAATGTTGTTGTAATGAAGCGGTTACATATAGACTATTGACCTTCACCAGACTTCGCTCAAAATGCCGTTCACTGTTCAGCTTGCCAATTACAATGCAAGCAGCTATACATATTTTTTTGCATGATTCAAATGCCTCACTTACCACAGCTGGACTCCCTGTGCTCCCTGCTCAGCAGGCTTTTGCTAATTTATAATATGAAAACATGATTTGTTAGTGTACACAAAATGCCAAGGCCAAGGTGTTCAAGGTGTGGCCTGAGAAGTGAATAATGCATGATTTATCTTTTAAAACTCAAGGCAATGTTTGTTTATCTGTTTGTGCCAACACAGCCAAAAAATGAGTGAGATACAATTTAAAAATCATGGTTTGATGCTTGGACCCCATTTGGGGAAACAAAAAAGAAAAGTGTCATCAGCTAAAATCTCATTATGCACTGAATAAGTTTGAATACCTTGACGATTATGGCAGGATTTGACCCAATATACCGTATGCTTCAGTCAGCAATCACTTACTATTGACATAGTAGTCAATGAAGACGTTCTGTGGATATTATTCTATTAAATTCCGCAATCTGGCATAAAAAAGCCAATAAGGTTAGGAATTTGTTGGTGACTGATTTTGTTGTACATGCAATATAAAAGAGTGGCATAAGGCCCCAAACCCGAGGCACATGCATTTAGAATGAATATGAATATTGATTATGAAGGGACAGGACAGTCTCAGTGAGGATTGTCCTGAGGGCCCTTGCTTCAGCCATTTGCCTGTCTGATTTGAACTTCCATCTCCTGGGGAAATGCTGTCTTGCCTGAACCACCAGCCAACAGCCATACATTCTTGTAAACGCTCGAGGCGGAGAACTTAGCATGGCTGTACGCTGACAGTGCACCTGTCCAATCTGCCACACCAATCACTACTCTACGCTGTCACATTATAACATGTACAAAAATACCATGTTGTATATTCAAACCCCGCTGGCACGGTGAATGAATAAGTCAAGTAGCTAACCTTTCTCATTCCTGTTGAGACTGCAGTGTACGTGCTATGGCTTGGTATATGTCCTCGTGATAGGCAGGTGTTCAGACGGTGACTAGTGATAGTGGAGTGATGGGCAGCGTAGATGAGCCTCCGAGACTAAAGCCATTACAATAACAACGTACTTCCCTGGCCGGTCGATACGGGCCAATACCTGATGATAAAAAATTGAAAAAATACTGAAAGTGCCAGGACAGTGGGGTTACAGTAATGAGGTCACAACCTCATACATATTGTTAGTCTGGCAGCTGCAGCCAGTGAGAGACATCTCTCATAATTTACTGGTGCAGCAATGACCCTGTGTTTGCCCTGCAGCCTGCCCGGGCTCCTGGGGCTGGGATGAAGTTTGACAGTGGGTTTTGTGTCGGCTGTTGTTGTTTTTTGACCATGAGAAGGTATAAGCTAAAGCCAGGCTGCTGTTTTATGAGAATCATTGATCGACCTGCGCACATTGATGAGCTGCAGCGAGGCAGTGCTGTGAATGAAGGAGGATATAGTGGTGACCCAGGGGGAATCACAACACACTCGGAGCTGATCTCTGCCAAAGCCGCCTGGAAGCCGCTGCTGTCCGAGCTGATAAATGTACTCTCTCTCCTCGTCTGCATCTCTCCCTCGCTCATCCGCTCTGCCTGTGTTTTCTGGGCCTGATGAATGCACAGCCAATCAATAAATCTATTCCCCTGCTGGATACCTGATAAAATTTACAAGGACAAGCTTAATAAATTACTAATGGGGTGGCCAATTAGTTTGTGTGGCTGCCTCTGCAGCCTGTGTGTAGTTGAAATTCCTGCCTGGTCATTTGTATGCGCATGTGTGTGTGTGTGCGTGTGTGTGTGTGCGTGTGTCCTTTGCCCGCTGATATTTCTATGAAACACTGCCAGGTCTGCAGCAATGCAAGCCAGTGATATCCTTCACCGGGCAGTGTCTCCTTCCCAAAGTACAGTATGTCTGCATTGTAACCTTCGTAGCTTCAGCTATTATGTCCGATTTATCGGTCTTTTTCTTTTGAAGGTTATCTTATTTATATATGGCTATGTATGGCTATATTATATATGGCTATATTACTTCAGACACACTTTATTGTGTGGTAAAGTCAAATATAGCTAATAGAATGTGCTACAACCTACAACCACAATCTTTAATCATAATAATTATAATGTATTGGTTTTATATAGCGGTTTTCTGAAGACTCAACGCTGTACTTTAACATACTTGGTATGGAGTATGTGGTAAGCTACTGTTGTAGCCACAGCTGCCGTGGGGTGGAATCAATCAATCAATCAATCAATCAATCAATCAATCAATCAATCAATTGATCAAAGTTTATTTATTTACAACAACACCAGAAAGACCAAAGTGCTTCGCATAAAGATGATTTAATAATTTAATAATAATTTTAGCTTCCAAGGTCTGACTGGATCGAGCAGAGCAAAGGCGGTATCTTTGAAACTGATGTTGCTTCAAATATACAGCATTAAAAGTTAAATGTCATGGATGTGGTGATGAAGGAGATCTTAAATGACCATGATTTCGCACAAAAAAACAATTTAGCTAAAACTTTTCCCACTAAGGTCTCCTGTGAGTTCATACTGCTGTTGTATCCCTGCATCCCTACATCCATATGGGTCATTGATGGAACCATTCTTACCATACCACAAAGCAGCACTGAAGACGATGTTGTTCCGTATAGTGCCCATACATGCCATGACTTATAAACATCTCACGGTGGAGTTTGATCTTTTGCCTTGAGGCCATTCATATATAAACCAGTGCAGATGTCCCGACACTGGCAGCCGAACACTGAAAAGCACTATCAGGCACTGGAGAAGAACGTGCTTTGAACTGTAAATAAACAGTAATAACGCTTTAAATGTAAAATAACCTAATGCGGATCTCATAATCTCATATGAAATATGTGAGGAAATATAAAAGCTTTGGCCTGTGTTCAAATCCTGGAAGATAGGAAATGTTAGTTTTCACATTTCAGCTGATCTGTAATGGCATGGCAGAAATTATGGAGGTGAAACCCAGTGAAGTGTGGATTTTGGCTAATGAAAGTGCCAGTATATTTCATATCAAACTTTACTGATTCTAGGAAACGCCAGGAATAAGGTATAATTAAGGTCACAACCGGTCGTACAGGCTCCTACGGCTGGTCTACGTGCAAAAAAAAACGCAAGAAATTAGAGCATGCGTGTGACATGCTTATTTTTGACGCACGTTCAACTTAAAGGTTGTTCGTTGGGTGCGCGGCAACAACAAGGTTCTCCACAAACAAAAAATAAACGCAGTGACTTGGGAAACACCAAAAAAGTCGTACGTCCGGTTGTGACCTAGGCTTTAGTCAGACACCGGGATTACAGATGTTGAAATATTTCACCTTCACATGTTTCAGCCGTCCTCAGATGTGTGGCCACAGATCACGCCTCTCGTCCCCCTGAGACCACCGGGAGGCAGGGGGCGTCAACATTGTGTCCCCAAAGAATGAGATCAGCAGACTACCTTAACATCCTGAGACAAGGGGAGACAAGGACATCACATGGTCCGTGACTTGTCATATCAACTTACATTTCAGCATCAAGAAAGCAAGCTCCAATTTGCCTGCAAGGGAGTGGGAAGAAGATCTTGACCCTATTGAGAATCTTTAAGATGTGCTGGCGAAGGCCTTGCACAGTGGTCACACTCTCCCATCATCTGTACAAGACCTTGGTGAAAAATTAATGCAACACTCAATCTTTTGACTCTATGGTGTTGTGTCTGTGTCTTGGTGTAGGATGCAAAGGATTACAATTATGTTATTACCTTTAATTAAACAAGGAAAACTGCATAGCCACTCATTTGCATTGACCTTCTCAAAAATCTGTCAAAGAAACTCACATATGGTCCACCCCCACCCCCTAAGTATGCAGTTTTCCTCCACGATTTCTCCTCCATATGAAAATGCTTTTTGAGCCGTTTTTGAATTTGAGTGTTAAATTTCAGCATCCCAGACCACCCCTCCCTCCCTCTTGACATCTCCTCACCGCAGCCGCTCCGTTCACCTGCCTGCGGTCTCCCGATGTGACCGACACTTGTACTACACCCGTTCCCTCTTAACCATGACATGTGGATTCTATACACAGACCATAGCGAGACTGTCTCCCAATCCCCCCCATTACCCCGCTGCAACATCAATGAATCTTCTGAGGATCGCTATCTTCAAAAGGCATCCCGGCTCACGGAGACAAGACAGTAATTATTCCGCATTTGCATGATAAGTGTGTCTGCCTGTGTACGCGTTTATGCATGCATGTATGTGTGAGTACTTAAATGCACATTAGCCGCGGCCGGGCACGAGCCAGCCGTCTTTTATCTCATGGTGCTAAAGACGAGAAGAGGCCTTTTAAATGTGGATCTCTTTGCTTTTCATCCCAGCGTTCGTTAGCCACTGTCAGGCGTTGGGCTTTTGAAGTGCAGTCAGGGGCCTCTCCAACAGTTATGACACTTGGGTTTCAGTGTTTTTTTAGCGTGTTTGTGAGCACGTCTGCTTACATTTGAAGCGTCTCGCCCTCAGCCAAGCCAAGCCCGCACACACCCCCACTTTCCACTTAGTTGTGAAATGTGGCGAAATGTATTGCACTTTTCATACTTTAGCTTGCATATACATTAGCGGTGATGGCGCATGCAATAATAATAAAAGTTGAGTTGTTTTCTCCTTTGAAAAAGGGGGCATGTTTACTTTTTGTGCCCGGGGAATGTTCTGTAAACTTTACACTGAGCTTCACTGACTTGGGCTGTATGTTCTAAGTATGTGCAGCCACATCTTGCCTTTCTTATCTCTGCTTTGACATAAAAAGGCAAACTTGGACCAATACTTGAAAAGTGTGTTTCATTTAGACAACAGTATTTTCAAGCAAATGTACAAAAGGCTTTAAAAAAAAGAATCTGTCTTCTTTATCCTGTCTTTTAAAGCTACATTTAGTGTGTGTTGTTGTGCGTATTGTTGCTTAATAATTTCCCAGCCTTTGACTTGCCGTTGTTCCTCAGTGTAATTCAATTTAGCCATTAATTAAGAACTGCACAACTTGTTCTGCAATCGTCCAAATATGTGATTATTTCCTCAAATACAAAGAAACAAATCTCACTTTCACTCAGCTTGCTAAAAATACACAATTACAGTGCGACTGTGCATGCGCCTGGATATTGATATTTGTTTTCTCTTCATATAAAGCCGCGCCACGCACATATTTCCAAAACTGATTTCTATCACACTCCACCGTCTTCAGCAGCGAGACGACGCAAAGCCAGTAAAAGCAGAAACTTGCCGGGCGAAATGGGCGAACAAGTGTGCTAAATAGGTTCACATCCTATATTCACCACACAACGTAGTCTATAGGTTGAAGCGCAGCAAAATACATAATACGTTTAGATGCCCTCCTCCATCTCCCAAGGCCTCATTAGCTCCGAAAGAAGTGTGTCGGTGCACCCAGGCATGACACTTGTATGTATATGGGAAGAGCAACCCACACTTGGCTGGCCCGGACGTTCGGCTCAGTGGGTAGTCAGGTGAGAGCCCCGTAACACTCTCTCGGCTTTGGCTTATTAATTATGAATCGTATTTAGTTTGTCTTCGTCTCATGCAGGCTTTTCGGTTTCCGTTCCAGCCTCTTTTAATATGAGATGATGTCTGCACCGGTATGTAATTTTAATGCACACACAAGAACTCAACTTTAAGTCTCTGGAGAAAACGGCGTTGATGTGAAACCATGTGGTAGAAGAGCGACTATATGGTACAAGAAGAGTTCTAACCAGCAGATGTTGTTACTGTTAAATCCATTCTTGTACTAGGACTTTAGAAAAAAAGAGTTCTGCTGGCTCTTGGTAAGTTGAAATAAGGTGTGTAAAACCATTTCGTCAACAACACCTATACTTCTGCCTTGGTCACTGTCGTGTGCATAAAACATCACATCCCATAACTTATCTGAGCACCGCCTACTTTAACCCGAGCCGTAAAACCCTTCACGACCAAACTTTGCCTCTGTCTCTTCCTCGTCACGAACTGCAGCCTGTTTTTAATGTCGGCCCCACCGTATAAAAAAGACAGTTAGATGCGAGTGAGATCTTGTTCCTGATGGTTTTATTGCGGCTGGTTCCCGGCCGAAACACCCTTTCACTCCTTCCCAAAAGAGATGATTAATGTGGTACTTAGGAGAAGTGGAGGTAATCAGCTTTTAAATTGCTTGCACGAGAAACCCTGTGTGCTGAAACGGTCCGGAGCATGCTACATAACCACAATATACCCGCACGCACTCGTTGCTTGTCAGTCAAAATCCCCCTCTCACTCACTTTCCCCAACTTTCAGACTACCATTAAGGCTGATGTATATTCTGTTCGCCATGTTTCGAAGTGTTTACATTGGCAGCTTGAGAGTCGGTTCGAATAACGCTACTTGAATGTGACGATATGCGTGACATGTGGTGTATTTTACAACGGAAGACATTTTTATAAACTAGACATTCCACCAGTCTATCTATTTGAATGAACTTCTGAAATTTCACGAGTTGTTCCCTTGCGACTGAGATCTTTCTCTCAATCCCTTGGGAATAAAGAGAAATAAAATGGTAAAAAAAAGTTAAATTCCAATGTCCAAACCCAACCATTCTCATGGAGTCAATATTTATTGACTAGGTTTCGCTACTTTTGTCTTTATCTCATCTGTGCACTACCCTCTGTCCCGAAGCTGGGAAGATAGCAACAAGATTCCGGTTCAGTAAACTTCTCCGCAAGATTCTACGCCCGTCTGGTGTATCCCCTACGCTCTAATTCGTCCCCAAGCTTTGTATCGGTGCTGCTCCTCTGCAGCCAGGACAGGCCTTTTCGACCATATAATCCATAACCTTGATCGTTGGTCCGCCAGGGCTTATCTCTCTCATACTGTATCTGCCATAACGTCAAGATCTTCGTCAAGCACATTCAATTACGTGTTTAACTTCATCCCACTCCATTCTGACGGTGATTTGTCTGTGTTCAACAATCAGTGTTCTTTAGATCATTGTTGCGTGTTGTACATATTGTGCATCCTTTCATTGTGTGCTCGAAACGAAGCTAAAACACTAAACTTAATTACATTTGCACAAAGAGTCAAGGACTCATTTCTTTTCTCGAACTTCTCACTTTAACTTTTCTTAACTGTCTTGATCAATATTCTTCCATTGTACTAGTCCAGTTTCAAAGCGCTTTCCTCTGGCAGCTAAAAAGTTTGGTCTTTATATCTTACTTGCGTATGAGGATATGGATGACATTTTCAGTAATTAAAGCGGCTGGCCTTTTTCCCAGCATGGACACAAAGGAGCAAAGGTGCTGCTACTAGCATTAATGAAAGCTGTGTTCGTGGCGTCCCTGCAAGCCGCGAAGGTGAGGAGCTATTAAGAACACTACGACCCTGAAACTGAAGCGCTTATAGCGAAAATTGCTTTTGAAACACAAGGCTTTTAACACTGGCTATCTGTATAAACGAGAGTAGTGAACATGGAACAGGAAATAAGATGTAAACAGACAGCGAGCCCTTGGTACGCCATAGAATGCACTTTACAGATGGTCATATTAACGAAGACATGAAAACAAAAATGCGCTCGATTTTATGGGAGTCACAAATGGTCTGCAAACACATACTACTACAAATCATTTTAATCAGTACTCTTGAGTTTCAATTGTCACATTGACCATTCAAAAGACAGATTTTTTTTTGTCTAGAATTGTTATTTTTTCATCACTTTACTGAGCCCAGTAGAGTTATCACATTAAACCACAGTCTTTCCTCTGTTTGTTTGCCTTTTGAGTAGGACTGAACGATGTGCAATATCGCAATAACGATAATATTAAGATATTTTACTCAACCCTTTCAACATGATATGTTCCATTCTAATTCAGCACCAATTGTAAGTAACTATTATGGACCAGCATCCTGTGTCCTTTATATGCTTGAATGAATGAATAACTAGTTTTTCAGCAAATTGATTCAAAAGAAGACTTTAAAAAAAGACTGCTAGGACCAAAACAAGACTAAAAATGAACTAAGTTAGTAAATGTTTAACTAAAACTGAACTTTTACACATTCATGAGTTCAGTGCATTGTTTGTTTTGAGTTTGGGTTTGAGTTTGCACAAATATGTGTCGATCTCAGTCAGATAAAGACTTTAGTGATGTTGCGATATAATGTGGCTTCTTGCGATTTGGATATCGCATCACCTAATATCGCGATACAATTTTTTTTTTTTTACGACATATTGTGCAGCCCTACTTTTGTGTCTTGTTTTTGGAGTTATTATCCCAGCAACTTTCCCCCAGCCACTCCGCCGCCAAGAGGTGACGTGATTCTTGCATGCACTCGGGGCCGTATGGGTAATGCACAGTTAAACTTGCTGACAACACATTACGGACACGCGTCAGGGCTGCCTCACCTCGCCTTTGCTCTTCTATCATGTGATGCAATAACTCTATATCTACCCCCCGGATCATCAAACATATATGGAAGAGTGGACGGAGGGGGGGGGGGTCGATGGCTCATCAGACCATTCAAAACCACCGGCGGATCAATGCCAGCACCTCGACTAACGTCTGCTATCAGGTGTACGCTGGAGTGTAGAGCACTAATGGCCTGATGTCACACAAGTCAGCCGTCAGATCCGCTGTCCGGGAGGAGAGTGATGTGCGGGTGAGCTAAGGCGCGCGCATAGTCGGCAATACATTACGTCAGATCAATAGCGAGAATCCATACGGCCCAAATGAGAACACCATCATCACCGGGCCGACTACTACCATCACCACTTATAACCGCGGCCCTGGCCTAATAACTGCCTTCATAACAGCCCAGCGCAATTAATAAAGCATACCGCGAATGATTAGCTCGATCGTTTATCCATCCCATGGCTATTTAAAGCTCCTGGTATTAACTATTTGGACAGAAGGTTCCACGTGTTAATGGTGTAATTGAACACACCGAGCTGTAGGAGTACATTAGTGGAGCATATGATTCGATTAATACCGTTTGCAAGGGAATGGGATGAATTATGTAAGCGCCAATGTCGTTCACGTGTGTTAAGTGGAGGAATCTAATGAGGTTGGGTTACCAGGTTGGAATGTTTGCTAGTACTCTCTTGGACTATATGTAAACATGCCTATAATGCTCAGCTAGACACGTAGAGATGTCCCGATCCCAGTCAAGTTAAGAGTCAGGCCTAAACACATGGCCGACTCATATTTTGTGCATCTTTCTGTGTGGCAAAAAGATCCATTTCTTTATGTAAATTCCCTTTTTTACTCCTGTGGCTAGATGCTTAGAGAAGTTCATACTCATCTACACCCAGTTGCGGCGAATACCTTCTCTGCGCGGCCTCAGCTCTCATTAGTCGTGTTTTGAACAGATTGCGCCGCGTCCGCCGATCCTTTTGGGAAAACCCTCCACTCCGTTCTGGTGCGGTCTTCCTCATGGCTGCGCTGGAGGCTGCCACTGTGAGCGCGGCTGATGACAGAGCCGATTCACACCCGATAAATAATACAGCCTCACTGGAGGTATCAGCAGATGAATATTGCAAAAGCCTTTCTTATACCTGCCTGCCCCCACGTCTGTTTGGTTTTGGACTCGAGTCGAGACTACCGCTGGCCCGCTGCCAGTCATTTTTGCGAGGTATCCACTGGAAACAGCCCAGCTCCATTTGGCAGAGGTTGGACGATACAGCAAAAGACAGTAGTAATCCTGACCCCTACCATTCAACGGAAATAAGGGACAATTTTGCCCATTTTTGGGGGATTGGAACCCCAAAAAGGAGAGAGAAGTAATCATATATCTATGATTGGTTTTGTTGTTGTTGTACTGAGCAACGGCAAAGACAATTCAATACAGCTTGAGTTTTTGGAGAAGTGCCAAATATTTAATTGAGTGGCTCAAAACATGTTGAAAGAGTTAACAAAATGAGGAGTTATATTGGGTAATTACTGGAAAAAGAACATTTTGTAAAATATTATAAGAAATCGAGAACAGCTGACTACATGTCACTAGACCCGTATGATGAAAATACCAAGACCACATGTTTTGGATCAACAAAGGTTTCCATTTGGTAAAGTCTGATGTCATAGAGATGCCACAGACAGTGTTTACGTAAGACTAGAAAGAAGCAGTATCACATCTAATCAAGTCATTGTCATCTTGAATGGAGCTGGAACCCACTACAGCCAAGGGAATATGATTTGCCCTGTCAGGAAGGACATTCAGCATTTAAAATGTACATGCTAGCTACAAATTACAACAATGATAAAAAGGTTTAGGTTAGGTAAGGTGGACGCCTACCGGGCTCTGACAGCTGTACGTGCATGTGCGTTGAGCAAGGGCAAGTCCTAACCGGAATCGCGCACATACCGGCAGCCTACAAACAATAGTGTGTTAGCCCGACATAGCCACACACACCTAAAATAAAACTATAACGCGCTACTCACCGATGAAAACTATAGATGCACATCACCAGAGCTTGACGCTTTCACGGAGATTCGGAGCTTAGCAGTCGGCTAACCAGCGCAACCCATCGGTCAACGCACGTAAAAGACCCTCCTTTTATGGGACCTGGTCTACACTGACTGGCTATGCATGGGCGCGTTAAGCTTACCCCGCTACATTAACAAAGCAGTTTTGTTTTTATACCTGACAGTTTTTACTGATCTCTCTTAGTCTTCCTCAGAGTGGTTCTGTGATGTTGCTGTGTCCGCTGATTCAGGCTGGTTCAGGCTGTCCCCAGGTGGAACAGCGCCATCATCACTTCTTCAGGACAATATCCCAGGTGCGCGATAGCAGATCTGACCCCTCGTCCTGGTTTGCTGTCCTGTGGGCACGTTTCTGGAATTCAATAGCCTCTTTCATCATGCTATGGTGGTAGTTGTCCTCTGGTCTGGTTATATTTGGCTCAATCCCTCTAAGTCCTTAATGTGGCGTTGTCAGAAAACAAACTGGTCTGTTAAAATGACTGGCAGGAGACAAAATGAACTTTATTAGAATAAATCTACAAGTCCCCATGTGGCCGGTACAATGGTGATCACTTCGAACACTTGCTCACTCAAAACACCTGCCTAACTCCAGGTAACATTGTCAACAGCTCTGAAAAGTCGATTTTGCACAATATCCCGAAATACACATGAGCCAGTGATGACATGCTCAACAACTGTAAATAAAACTCAAAATAATCCCAATTCCCTTTACTTCATCATCTCAACAACACGTCGGAAAACATTCATAACATTCAAGTACCAATTATTTCTCTTCCACAGTCTCAACCTGTCACACACCAAAAGAAATCTGTGGCCCCACCCCTCTGACACGCGCGGCGGGTGGATTTAGTGCCAGCTGGAGTGCAGAGAGTTGAGGGAGGAGAAGAAGGGGGGGGCAGTTTCCAAGACAGAGAATAAATTATCACCTACAACAGATTATTACCAGCGAAGGTGTTTGGAAGTGTAGTACTGTGTTCTCAGAAACATGTGTGGGCTTGAATGTACGTCTGTGGCACGCTTTATATAGTCACTATATATGCCGATATATCCAATAAACAGAATCTGAAGATACAGTAGAGATGAATGGTTATCAGAAGGTAAAAGTTGGAAATGTGCGTAGTGGAAATATATACACACAAAGCCATCTTGGTGTGAATTGGTCAATCTCTAGCCAATTTGAAGACTAAGTATTTCAGTTTTCCCACCAGCTTTGGATCATTGTGTTGTTGGATATTACTGTCAGAATTCCTCATCAGCCATTTTACTTGACAAAAAGGCCAGGTGGATTGTGGATTATACTGTGTTATGTATTTTTGCGCTATGTACAATGAGATTTTGTTTTCCATATCGTATTCAATAAGATCATTAATCTGGTGGGGAAACAGAAGTAGAATATAGTTTGATGCAGTATTTTGTTATTAAATGAAACAACGCATCATTAGACCATCATGAGACTGGTTGGTTTTATGCAATAGTAATATTATTGCGTCTTAAAACTGTGATTCAGCCTCCTCGACAAACATATCCTTACTTTACTTAAGAGCCTCCATGCCACCACATGAGGGTCACGTCACGTCTGTAAACTACTCAATTTAAAAAGAAGGAATTGGACTTTCTGTTGCTTTCATTAGTTTGCATGGTGAAAAAATAAACAGAAAATAACAGCAAGTTCATTTCGTGTGAGACTAGAATTAAATAAGGCCCTCTGAATATTGAGGTTGTTACCTTCCAAATTTCTGACATGTCAGATTTGCACGGAAACTCGGCAGACGTTAGTTATTTTCACCATTTACTTGGGGTCAATAGGTGATTCTAATCCCATATGACAAGGGCTTGAGAAAATCAAAAGAATGAGTAAACAGGGTCTGCTTGAACTAATACCACCTAAACATTTACATTTTATCTTTTTTTTTTTTGGTACACATTCACAGGAGAGCGTAGAATAAGTAAGTACACCCTCTGAATCTCACTGAACAGCAGTTTTGTAAAGATAAAACAGAAAATATTAATAATGATAATAATAATAATAATAATAAGTTGGAGTAGAAAATGATATAAAGCATACACATTTCCATAGCATAGCTGGTTAAATTATGTGCGTGTCTCCAGGGGGGGGAATAGAAAACAATAAACAATCAATAACATGTAATAATGAGCATTTATATTACTTTTTGTGAAAATGGATAAACATGGAAAAACATTTTACATGATATAAATGTGTTTACATTTTCTTGAGCCAATCAGAAAGCAGAATGAACTCCACACTCCTCGATCTTTTGTCAAATTCAAGGAAGGGAATACGTCATCCCTTATTTGTTTTTGTTTTTTTGTTGAGTTATTTGGGTTCAGTTTCTAAACTCTAAAACAACAGAAACAATTATTATTATCATTTTGCCTCAGTAACAGTGTCTAGCAGCACATTAGTTTTCATTGAAGGTTATCATTTATTTATCACGAGAAAAAAAATGGCAGTCCCCCAGCTTCATTGTTTATATATTGCACCTGTCAATCAAAGAGGTGTTTTTCTCTCCTCTGATTGCTCCAACATGTGTCACCACTTCCCTCGCCTGCCGCGCCGTCGTGAATGGGAGTCTGTCTGCTTGTTGCAAAGGTACAGTAAAAGCCAGTGCAAGAACGAGAGGAGAGAAAGTGGAGAGTGGGGGGTAAATCAGCCAATCAGAAGGTAGATTAGAAGGATGGGCCGGCGACGGGAGGGTGAGCTACTATAATGGTTGTTACTACCAGGAATACTAACAGGCTTTTTGGCTAGCAACGCAGCAACCAATCGCAATCCATAAACAGACCAAAACAAGTTTGTACACCAATGACCCCCGTCTGGGTGTGTGGAAAGGAAAGGGGGGGAAAAAATACGGCGAAAAACTGCTAGCTCTAGGGATTTTTGGCACTTGTCCAAATTGCATGTATGCGTTTGTGTGGGTGTGTGTGTGTGTGTGTGTGCGTGTGTGTGTGTGTGTGTAAGCCTCCAAAGTAGACAGCCAGAAAGAGTGCAGACTTCTCTTTTAATTTGACATGGTTCACCGTTTTGGCATGCACTCCCTGCCTCTCCAAGTGTGTGTGTGTCCCAAGATTTTTTTCTTTCTTTTTTTTTTTTTTTTTTGTATTTGGGGATCCTTATACCTCCTCACCCCAGAGCAGACGGGGGGAAGAAAAAAAAAAAAAGGCTCGGGGAAGCAGTGATTGTTGGGACTATAAAAAGTGGCTCCCCCTCCAGTTGACACCAGTCGTGAATCCAGAAGTCAAGATTTTTAACACTCATTTTGCTGTTGCCATTTGAATATTTTGACGTAGTTCGGTGTTAGTTGGTGTTTAAGTGTATGGTATAGTCCCAAACCGAAATAAAACAAAGAAAGGCTATGATTTTAAGCACTTTATCCACATCATTTTCAGCCTCAACAGATCTGTTTTACAGCCAGAAACATAGAGGGTCCATGTTTCTGGCTGTAAAACAGATACGCAATAACAAAGATTGGCTTTTGTTGCCATACCGTTGTTGTGCTGTGACATCACCAGAAGGCACATGCACCTATTCACCTTATTCTGGAAGTTTGCATGGGCGTCGCCATGAATTGTGCCCGCCCCTTTTCTTCGAGCCACTAACATAGGACTGGAGAAGGCAAGATAAAATCAGTTACTACACAAAAGCAGAGCCGATTTTAGGCCGCACAGAGAAACTGTGCAGTGTGGACTTGTTGGTGCAAGTGAACACTGGACATTTTACACAAATCAGTTGACTAACCATCACGTTTTAGTGGCGAACATTTGCCCTCGTTCTCCGCTTAAATGAACGGCAATGAAAGCAAAAAGAGGCAAAAGTGGACAGGGCGGAATAAGGTGACTAGATACAGATGCCATCGCATCATTCGAAGGGGTCGTGGCGGAATATAAACTTATTTACCACACACAAATTAAGTCAAGTCGACATTGGGCCCATATGGATATTTTTTCACAGTAGAAGCGCGAAAAAAATAGCTAGCATTAGCATGTAGCACGGTGCTAACATGAAGCATCATGTTAGCATTCTCCGTTATTTATGTATTTATGGGCTACTTTGCTCTTCTCCATGTCTTTGTATCTTTGTTCGGTATAAAACTATATTCATCCATTCCATCCATTTTCTTCTGCTTTATCCGGGGCCGGGTCGCGGGGGCAGCAGTCTCAGCAGAGATGCCCAAACTTCCCGGTCCACACACACCTCCTCCAGCTGTTCTGGGGGGACCCCGAGGCGACACCAGGCCAGCTCGGAGACATAGTCCCACCACCGTGTCCTGGGTCTTCCACGAGGCCTTGTCCCATTAGGACATGCCTGGAACACCTCCCGCGGGAGGCGACCAGGAGGCATCCGAAACCGATGCCCTAGCCACCTCAGCTGGCTCCTTTCGACGTGAAGGAGCAGCGACTCTACTCCGAGCTCCTCTCGGGTAACTGAGCTCCTCACCCGATCTCAGAGGGTGTGCCCAGCCACCCTGCGAAGGAAACTCATTTTGGCCGCTTGTATTCGCGATCTTGTCCTTTCGGTCATTACCCAAATCTCATGACCATAGGTGAGAGTGGGAACGTAGATCGATCGGTAAATCGAGAGCTTTGCCTCCCGACTCAGCTCCCTCTTCACCACGACAGACCGATACAGCGACCGCATCACTGCTGACGCCACACCCTCCGATCCCCCTTCTTAAAGAGAGGGACCACCACCCCGGTCTGCCAATCAAAACTATATTCATAATTCAGCATTTGTTGAAGGGACTATACAGAGTTTAAACATGTTAAAATGATGTATTTTCCTCCCCTTACATGTTCCAGCAATGTCCTGCACTGTCACTCAAAAAGGTGTTAATTCGGTCTGAAGTGCCGTCATGCACGAGCTGATTATAGAACCTGCAGTTACACGTAAGACCTGAGGTGGCAGTAGTGAGCATTAAATAACCAACTTGCATCTAATCCCTTTAAAGTAGTTTAAGTGTAATTATAGAAAATTTAGATTTTTCTCTTCTTTGTTTTCCTCCTCAACTGTTTCAAACATGACCATATATGGGCGCTTCTGGCGATGCCGTCTGTATCTATAATGACGCATATTCATAAAAAATATTCCATTCTGTAAATAATAGTTCTTTTTTTTTTATTCATACCCACTGCACACAACGTATTTATAATTTGAACCTATTGACACCACACAAGCTCATCTCAAAGAGTTTCTTTAATTGCGCTACATTTGATTACATTGTCCACGAGAATAAATGCGCTTATGGGCACTAATTACATTCTATTGGAATAATTATGTATTTCCCTCTTCATGTGGCTTGAAATCAAGCCAACACAACAAATACTAATACTAATACACAACGGATACTATGATCTTTATGTATGCAATCAATGCTTTTGTGAGCCGGGGTCAGGGGGTCAAACACTTGCTCACCCTTCACAATAATGTTCCTGTATTTACGTTTGTGGAACCTCCAGAGACATAAACTGTAGTGTAGTGATTTCCACTCGTACCTTTGAACGGGGTAGCCTGAAAACACATGGTTATTTATATAATTCAAGATGGTTGGATCATTTTACTATTGATTGCAGACATGTTGACCCACTCCTGTTTGCATGCGATCTTTTTGGACAAGAAAAGCACACAGCAGATTATTTCTTTTCCAAAAAATATAATACCACTTTATATATAAACCTTACAAGTCCTCATCACAATCATAATGACATAAAGGTCACATGCATGTATTCAATATCATACATTATTGAGGCTTTTATAAGTGCTTTTAAATACCTTGGAGACCATTTTATTACAGCAAATAATGTTCAGGTAAGAAGTGAGAGCATTTCAGTCCTATTTTCTGCTATACGCAACATGCCACTCAGCTGCCATGGAAGGGATTGAAGCAGTTTAATTTAAGGTGGAGGCAATTTGAACTCTAAAATGAGCAGAACAGGAAAAAGCACAGAAGAGCTCCACCTCTCAGCAGCAGCCTTGCAGAAAGAGACAGACTAACTACAGAGTACAGAAGATGACTCAAGAAACTTCATTGAAGATGGACAACTCCTGTCTGACTGAGAGCCTACACAGACATTAAGTATTAGTATTTCAACAAACTAATTTCGATAAGTATTGGAAATTGGGATGAAGGTTGACAGGCTGTACTAAGCTTTTGACAGTCAGATGACACGTATCATTGTGAACAGGATTTTTCTCCTCATTCTATGATCATCGCGTTGAGATTGTTTTATTTGCAGCGCTGTTTGCAACATTAGTTCGTGATCAGTCCATGGAGCTATCGGCGCAGACGTGAGCGCAGAGATGGGCCGCCGCATGTGAGGCCGCGTGACCTGATGCTGCCTCTTTGTGTTATGTAGCCAGTGTTGGGCAAGTTACTTTGCTATATTACTAATAGTATTATTTTCTATATTAGTCGATACAGATTGAAAAATGTAATGTGTTCATATGTTTTACATACTACGGTTTCAAAAATCTTGCTGAGTTACACTACTTTGAGTTACTTCTGAGTTACTTTTGGCATAATATGAACTGAATAGTGTAGTAATGCCAAATAGCTAAAGTGTAGTGAAATATTTCCTTTTCCTTCACATTCTCCATTGTCTTATGTTTTGACGACATTAACTACACACAACTGCAGATCAACCTCCAACTTGATTTGGTGCTAAATTTTATTTGGGGGGTGCATTGTTTTATTCATATAATTAAATGCACTGGTAGCTTGAGTTACATGAATTGTAATGACTAATATATTCCTGTGTGTTGTATAAGTAATATGTTATATTCCTTAGTTGCTGCAAAAAGTGATATATTTTTGTAACTCGTTACTTTTGTAATACATTACCTCAACACTGCGTATAGCGGGTGTGTTCTCCCCCTCTGTGCACAAGCTCTGTTTACGAATGGTCTGACCAACTACTTTCTCCAATTTTTGGTTTCGTCAACGTAAACTCATAAACGTCTCGTCATGTTTTAGTCACCAGAGAGCTGTTTTTAGCTCATCAACGTTACATTATCGTAGTAAAAAAAAGGTACGTCAACATAATGATATTGTTATAGACTTTGTTCATGAAAACAACACTGCCACAAACATGATTTTACATCGCATCTCCTCCCTTGTTTACACTGTAGGCAACATCCCACTACTCTCCTGCACTTTTTACAACATAGAGACTTTGAAGTTCCTTGTGCCTTTTTGTGTGTGTGCGTGTGTGTGTGTGTGTGTGTGTGTGTGTGTGTGTGCGTGTGTGTGTGTGTGTGTGTGTGTGTGTGTGTGTGTGTGTGTGTGTGTGCGTGTGTGTGTGTGCGCGTGTGCATGTGTGTGCGTGCGTGTGTGCGTGCGTGCATGTGTGTGTGCCTGCTTGCGTTTGGCTTGACGGACAGCTTTGACCTTTTCAATATGCCTGTTAAACCGAAGTCTTGTCCCGGCGCAGACGTGCCTTGTGTCAACTCCGGCACTCCTACATGAAGGTCAGACTCTCTCCATTTTGACCCCTACTCCCCCCCCCCCCCAGCCTCCTATCTTCTACCCCCCCACCCACCACCACACACTGCCATATTGTCCCACCTATAAATAATCCTCTTCTTGCTACTAGCATGTCCAGCCAATTACCACATCATCCCGACACATTGACTCCCACACCCTGCTAGAAAATAATTATACATTTAGACATGTTTTTCTCTTTGGAGTTTTCCTGTAGCCCTTGTTACCGTGGTCACCGTCGCAGCCGCTCCCCATTGGTTGAATTGTGGCCAATTTTCATTGGTTGGGATAACCCGGGCTCATTATGTGCCAAATGTATGTTGTCCGGAAAATAAAATGACATGGCGCCTTTGAGCCCTTTCAGTAGTTGACAGGGACCAAATGAGATCATCCATTCTTATTTTAAGCACCCCGCCGCCATTCTAATTAAACAAACGAATGACCCCCTATTTAAAAAGGCATTAGGTTGATAATGGCTGATATTTTTCATTACATTCTATAGAAAAGGCAAAAGTGGATTGTCCATCCTTAAACCCCTTAATCTGACAAAAATAAAATACTAGATGGCCATTATGATAAGCCAAGTGGGATATGCTCGCTGTGTGATTTGTCTTTTAACATTTTCAAGACACAATGGAGAGTTTTGACGTATCTATATTGCTATCTATAATTGCGTAGAAATATGCAAATTAGTCACGTGTTTGGCTGTTACTTTCCCATGTAATGTCAAAATATGAAGATTTATGAATCTTTGCTAATCTATGTAATGACGATAAGCCTTTGGTGTTGAATCCGAAAGACCCAGTTCAACTCTTCTCAATTGTTTGCCCATTTTTTGTCCCCGCTTTTGGCCTTTTTACTCTTTATTTGGCTACGACCTATTGGTAAAAAACACAAATAAACTATGTTATACATATACATATATATATATATATATATATATATATATATATATATATATATTTTTTTTTTTTTTTTTTTTTTTTTTTTTCAAGCAGTACTAAGTAACTGCCCCTAGAGGCCATAAGTGCCACTGCAGGTGTCGTAGCATGTTGCCTTTTTTTACTCATTAATTGTGTGTGAGAGTAAATACTACGCGGACAGAAAAGACAAAGGGAGAGAGGGATATTGTACATCCAATTACACAGTGGAGATAATTTTTTTCAGTCAAACTTGGCTGTAAATAATGTTTAAGTAGTGCTAGCCCGCAGTTAGCTTTGCCTGTTAGCCTGTTAGCTTCTTCTTCGTGATTCCATTATAGTGTTTTGGTGACACCTACCCGGTGGCAGCGAAGTTGCAATTGTGGTTTTCTGGCCAGAGACACCAGGGGGAGATGAAAGACCCCCCAATTATCCCATTAACGCTTGTATTATGCCCAGAGGAACTACGAAAAGGTAAGGTAAACAAGTTATTTAGTACTGCTTTAAATAGAAAAATAAAAATTGTTTTTACAGACAAAAAAAGACAATACAAATGGAACTTGTTACAAATCTTACCCATACCTCAGACTAAAAGTAACAATACATTTCAAATAACTAATAAATTCCAACGGTACATAAGAGAGGATTTTCTAATGGTGCACAACATTTGCCATCATATACGCACAGTCGCACACTGTCAAAAGTGTCTGAATTGAAAAGAGTGGATTGAATTGGGGGAAACCTGCATAAGCCCCATGATTGGTTGGCTCACGTCACAGTGCCTATTACTACCAGCAAGTGCAATACTTCGGCCTATTTTTACTCCACAACTGTCTGCGCTCAAGAATTTCATATTCCTGTAACCTACCGTAATGCTCCAAAATGAAACGAGGTGTCGAGCCCACGAAAATAGCACTTTCAGTATTTGAAGCTTCCTTTAACTGCATTTAGAACGATGTGGGCTTAATAGTATAATCCTCCACTGAAAATGGCTGCACATACATTTGATCAAATTTTGACCAGAGGAATTTTATAGCAACATTTTTTAACAGTATAATTTGTTGAGCACACTTTGATGTATAGACAATCGCAGGTGGCAATCTCAGAGATTTAGAGCCTAGAAGAGAAAATGGTTAAGGTGGAGAATGGTTCAAGAAAGTTTTTTACACATTGGTCCTTCAATAGTAAAATATGTCGAATATAGAATTTGAGTTCCATATACACAATAGTAAAGATAGACTTTTTCATGGGTCTTCATCTTCTCCAACTTAATAAGATAAACTCTTTTAAAATCTTTCTATTCTGGTTTTCATGAACCTGGCAAGCATTTCGCTTTTATACTGTCACAGTAAAACATGCCAGTCTCAAATAGTCCTTCCAATACAGCGAGTCCAAGGAATCGAATCATCCTTTTCGACTTGAATGTGGAATAAACATCTTTGTATCCACTGAAGAAATACTTTTTGAAAATCATTTCTTACACGGATGGCGCCGGGGTTCAAGGAGAGAACTTCAGAAGCCCGTACACTCTCACAAAACTGCTTGTTTTGTTGCTCACTGAATGATCCGTGTCAGCTCGCATCACAGACGCACAAATAAAACAGAGTTGATCTCGCCTCTCTTTGCTTTTCTGCCTCAAGTGTCTTTTATACTTTCACGCACTCACTGCATCCCCATACCACATCAATTTCAGCCTATAGGTGTTTTTTTTTTTTTTTAGCTTTGTTATCCTGAGCAATAAGGCACGCCACGGTGAGCGCCTCCCGTGTGTGATCATCACACTGGGGAGAAGCTTACAGTCCATTTGTCCGCGAGCACACTGACCATTAGCCGGCCACCATACATAATGTATAGGAGTGACCTTTCTGCACACTGCGCCCCTAGGCCTATAAGGCATTGTTTGGTGTTGTATTGATTTTTTTTGCGCACCCCCCCACATAGATGGAGACGGTGATTTGAGGGCCTAGAGAGAGACTGAGTACCGCTGTGAGGCAAGGGGCAGGGGAGGGCAAAGCGCAATGGAGTGTAAAGAATTGAAAAGAGGGCTTCAGAATTGGACAGCGGGCTCCTACCTGTGGACTCTTTTGAATCGAGTGACTGCTCCGAGGCTTTGAAAGAAGTCAGGGGAGCCGCTTTCGACAATGTTTTTGAATGCGTCTAAGTGGCACCTATTCAGGCCATTAGACAAGAGTGGCGAGCGCGCGCATGTATGGTAAACAATTTAAGTATAGTGCCCTAACATCCAACATCCAGTGAGCGGTTTGCAGGTGGAGAAGGGAAGATGTTAGGAGGTGGTATGGGTCTCCATCTGCTGTCCCTCGCTCTATAATCTGCGCCGATGTTCTTTACATCCCTGGCGCTCCAGCTGACAACTAAAGTGGAGAGACAGGTGGGGAAAATTGGCCCATAGAAATGCTTTTGGAGTCCTACAGTGATGGATTCTGTAGGACGGCTGATGAAAAGTGGGGAGTTTTTGGAATGGCTTTGTTTGTCATAGGAAAGTGGACACTGCATGGATTCGGATGACAGTGAGTGAGTCGGCATCCTTGAGCAAGACTCTTCGCCCTCTTTGCCTAAGTTTGAAGTGGGGATGGGGGGGGCAGCTGTGGCCACATAGTATCTCACCACCAACAAGTAAGGGGAGTGAGAGAAGATGACGATTTCTCCTTTTGCCTTTTCTACTTCTCCTTCAGCCTCCAAGCTGCCGAAGCTAAAAGTCTTGCACTGATTAGTCACTTACCAGTCCGTCAGATAATATGGAAGGCTTACATCATCGGCCCGTTGCGTCATTCACTGCAACACGGCCTCATAAATACGATGGTGTCAGTTCACGCTTTGGAAAAAGTGTGGATGCATGCACATATCTCAAACCCTCAAACCCTACATCATGTCATATAAAGGCTGCTGTACAGCGACAGTTTATACAGATAGTCCTCTTAAAAGCACGGTGCCCTAACCTTAACATCGATTCTCTTGATATGAAAGACAAATGTCTCCTCACAGCAAATGGTTGCCCGCTCAAGTTTTCAAAAGAAACAATCACATTTGTTTGTGGAGACATTTCAGAAGGTACATATATCTTTACAAACTGTGGTGTTTCCAGTCTTTTTTGGCTAGGGGTCCATGCATTATTCAAGGCATTAGGACTCCCTTACTTCTGTAAGTAAAACTGAGATTGAAACACATTTCACCTGTATTGCAATTTCCTCATATGTGTACCTATTGTGATATAGGGAAAAGTGTCTTATTTGAAATTGATTTTGACTACCAATATAGTGCCTTATCCCTCTGAGTGAGGTGACGACATATTGCATAATAGTCCTTTGAGCTGGCACATTAATGCTAAAATAAATGAATGATTTGTACTGACTACCTGGTCTTCACTTTAGCGCCTTCCAGTAAACTAGCGGCTCCATTCCTCTATTATGGATTCCTTTGTACTATATATTATTATTTGGATGTAAAAACTGACTTCGTGCCTATGTAAATACCTTATATACCGTAGTGTTGAATGCTTTTTCTTTTACGGTGTACAGGCCTTGGTTATACAAGCACAATAAAGGAACACTTCATTTTGACAATAAATTCTATAGCTGTAGATTATCACCAAGATTGGAGGAATTATTTAATTTGACCTTTAAATGCAGCAGGCCTTGACTGGCGCGCCATGTTGGTATGCAAACACTGAAAACGGTTCCCCGAACATACACATAGCATACCCTCAGATCGTGCTCTATTGTGTTAAGCCACAGTTTGAGTTTGAATACGACTCCGACGACTTCATACTTCACACACGCACACACCTAACCTTAACCCTAACCATAATCTAAATCCAATTCTAACCCTAACCCTAAAGCCACATCTTGACCCTCAAACAGTCCTTCAAATAAGTGAGGACCACCCAAAATGTCCTCACTTTACAGAAATGTCCTCACTCTGTTGGTTAAAAACTCAAACTGGTCCTCACAATGTCGTAAGTACAAGAACACACACACACACACACACACACACACACACACACACACACACACACACATTTGTAATTATATCTTAGTGAGGACACTTGTAGACTTATATGATGTATTACCCAGACCCTAACCCTGAACCCTGAACCCTAAACCCCTAGCCTTAATCCTTACCCTAATCTAAACCCAAATCTAACCCCAACCCTAAAACCACATCCTAACCCTAACAGTCCTTCAAATAAGTAAGGACCACCCAAAATGTCCTCACCTTCCAAAAATGTCCTCACTCTGTTGGTTAAAAACTCAAACTCTTCCTCACAATGTTGTAATTACAAGAACACACACACACACACACACACACACACACACACACACACATGCACAGCACATTTGCACGCACAGTGAGTGAAGGATCTTGCCAAAGGACACAACAACAGTCTGCATCAGTCAGAGGTGGGATCTGAACCTCCAGCCTTTCAATCTGTGGATCAGCTAAGCCACGATCATGCCCTGAGAGTGCGTTGTGCTCTTGGTTTAATGTTATGCAGATCATTCGGCAAAACCTTTATATTTTACATAATGTTGATCACAATTATGTAAAAAAAAAAAAAAGGGTTTGTTCAGACTCACAAAGAGACACACATCCAGCTCCAAAAGCTTAGGTTAGATGAGTCACGGTGTAAAAGCACAATGGTATTCTATCTTAAGTATAATGACTTTCATTGATTCAAGTTTTAGCATTGATGAGCGGTGAATTATCCCCACTGCCACTTCAATGACTATTAAAAAAAAAAAAACAATGCAATCTTACAATTTCACTTTGATTAATACTCATATTTCGTGAGAAGATTTTGCTTGTGGCAACTAATATTTGGATGCAGCAAACAATCAGTTTGCGCCATCTGTTGTTTTCACTTTGAGCGGCACAAATGACAATCGACCTTAACTGTGGCAGGCGCAGAGAAAGATTGAGAATTCCCCAAAACAACTTATGGTTTGACATGCAGAAAACAAGCAGTTGTCAAGATTGAAAGAGTCTTAATGGCTGCAATAGATTCGGCATTTCTCACACATTCATCATTCCAAGTCTCTTTTCAAAGTTAAGTTTGTCTCATCATGTTGACGTGGAGCCTCAGGTGAACTAGTCATTCAATTCTGAGCTTACCTTGGATACAGTTATCATACGAACACAACGCTGATATACATTAGTGCAGCAAATTTCCCCTTCCATGTGTCTTTTTGCGCTTTGTACCATGTTACTGTATTTCCTTCATGGAATACATACAGTATCCGGGGTATTTCTATTTCTTGACATATCTCCAAAATGCTCTGTCCCTCCTGGTCATGTCAAGAGGTAGTTCTCTGTCTTTTTGAAATCCGGGCAGCTTCACTGTACTGAATCCTGTCAGCGCTTAGTTTTTCTCCGCTACAAACCATTTCATCATCAACGTGTTGAAAATAGAGAAACGAAGATACAGAAACATAATAATAATGAAACCGTGAAACTGCCTGTATTCAACATGAACACCGGACATTGTGCTTTGCGTAAACACTGGCTGATGGAGGGGCTGCGGCGGTAACAGCAGCCTCACTAATGCAGCCCTGATCACTGGATTAACACAGGCAAAGGCAGAGCCGGCGCAGGGGGAGAAATAAGTGGCATCCCGTCGCGCCCTCTAATTCCTCCAGGAGATTGACACCTGAATGTGCTTTCATGCTCCACGCCACTGGGAGGCAACACCCCACAGCCCCCTGCATATCCCAGCCCCCCCACCTCCCTCTCCCCCCTCCCCTCCCCTCATCCCGCCATCTCCACTCTTATTAAAAATTCATTCTAACTCGTCGACTGCTTCAAGTTTCCCCCCAATGTTTATTCGCTAAACGGCAATCTCTCACTTTGCCGTGATTGGGGATGCGTCACAAATAGATAGTAAATCCATTAAAGGCAGAGAGAAAAGTGGCGGGGTGCGCTTTGGAAAATGACTTTTGAGTTAATGGTTTGTCATTAATTATTCAGTTTGGGGCGATAATGTATTCGCGACGGTAATTTATTGCACATTATGTTTATTAGAAAATGATATAAAATGGTAATTAAAGGTCATTCTCGGAGGTATCATGCACTTTGGTACACTTTAAAAGAGATGTCGGGATAGCATTGTTTTTAGAATATAGATCAAATTTACAGGGCTTGTGTGAAGCTTTACTGTCTTGCCTGATCCAATAGAGTAATGAAACATTGTAAGTCATTTACAGCAAAGAGCATGAACTACTATATTTCACGTTGATGGAAATCTGCGCGTTTAGCCTATATCCAAGCATTATTCTTGCTCACAAAGCAAGTTAAATAATTTACCATGAAGATATAGAGAGAAATTAGCCTCAACCTCAACTGGTCAAGCGCTTTTTGTTGTTGTTGTTGTTGGCAGTGTGTTGTCAGAATCTGCTAAATCAAGGAAGTTACGAAGCAAGTTTTATATATAAAGCGCTTTTCACAGATGAAAAATAATTAAAGCCACACCGCGTAACATTTCACGCAGTAAATTCAACAGACTACTAGGTTTTATTTTACTAGAAATTGACAAAAATCTCAACACTGCCCAAACAAACATGTGTCTTTGCTGTGAGACCTGACCGTAACTTAACTGGGAGTGGGGGAAGTCTCCAGCTCATTTCCATGGAGATGTTGACAAATAGCCACCAAATATGAGATTTAAATAAGTGACTCTGTGCAAAATTTTTAATCATAACAACGCCGCTCAAGAAGTGACTTCCTGTTTCAATCCAGCACACTAAAATAAAAGCACACAGCTCCTTTCATTGATTAGTTCAGCAGGTACTTGCAACATTACAAGAATATAATTAAATACACACATTTTAAGTGTTTTGTCTGTTAATAGCTAGGCAGAAAGAAAGTTGAACTAATGAACTGCTGAACTAATGTATAAGATGCATGTGCTTTTATTTTGGTGTGCTGGATCGAAACAGGAAGTCACTTCTTGAGTGGCATTGTCATCATTGATGTTTTTCTTCACAGAGTCAGTTTAGGCCCTCATCCAAATCCATTCTTTGAAAAAAAAAAAAACAATGGCATTGTCTGCGTCGAGGTGGTCATTAGGAGCAAGTTTTGTTTTGATGGCAACAGAAGAATCCGTAATGTTACGCAGTGTGCCTTTAACCCCTTACCCGCCGCCCTAACCAAGCACATTTTTCACCAAAATCTAAAAGCTTCTCGACTGAAGTTTACAGCCTCTTGACCAGAACAACGCTTCATTTGAAAGACCTTCAAAACTGATCGTGATTTGTCTGTTTGTTGCCTTTGTCATTTTTTATTGCTTTTTCATTATCGTGTGTATCGCGTTTTTGTCACTTTTTGTTGTTGCTTATCGGGCACGTTTTCGTCGCTCTTTTGTTGTATTTCACCCTCGTTTTCGTCGCGGTTTGTGACACTCTGCTCGAGAAGCAAATGACGCGGCTCTATCAAAAGATCTAAGCAGATTTACACATTCATAGAATAAATAAGACCCAACAACTTTCTACTTGAGCAGGGTGTCCCACATTGTGAAGGCACACGTCTCCCCATTACTGGACCGTTATCTGTAAGCCAAGTATTGTATTGTGAGGTATACCCTGTGATCCCCGGCCCATATTACAGTATTTCTAACCCTTTCATTAAAACTCCTATTGGCCGAGGTAATTTTATTATTCTCCCCAGCGCAAACCATCAACCTGTCATCCTGTCTTTGTTGTCCGCTCATTTCTTTTCCCTGGCGATAGATATTTTTCTGCCGTGTCCCCTCCTTGCTATTTCCCCGGCTAGTTCTCATTCATCTTCCGTCTCAATTGAAGGTGGACGAGCGAGGAGGGTACGAGGGAGGGGAGAGAGAGAGAGAGCGAGAGAGAGAGAGAGAGAGCGGGTGGACAGACAGAGAGGGGCTTCACAGCAGGCCTCCCGTTTTCCATCTATCAAATCAGGATTTCAATCGCCTGGCGCCTTAAAAGCAGACAAGCGTTTAGCCGTTCCTCCCTTTTTTTTTTCCTCTCTGTTTCGGCCTTGAGGTTTGCAATGCTGTGCAGAGAGAATAAAAAAGAAAAAGAGAAAAAAAGAAAGAACTCCTTTGCAAAAACATGTACCATTCATACTGGTTTTTCTTGTCTCTTCAGCGGTGGTGTTTTTTTTTTTTGTCCTGACAAGCAACTGAATCAAGGCTAAACACCTCTGGCATCCATTGAGACGCAGTTCAGCGCTGATATTCTCCAGGTCTGTGAAGGGCTTTGCTTATCTGCTGTCAAATGCAGGGGTTGTGCTGACCTTCTTGAAAGTGTACACGCACACCCCCTGTTAACAGTGTTGTCGTACATATTTCTACATCAACAACAACCTCCACGACTATGCTCTTACTTCTACTATTATACTGCTGCTTCAACTTCTACTGCTGCTACTGCATGTAGAGAGTGCAATCCTTACATATCTCAGTCCTGTCCTGGTATCATCACTGTAACATCAAGCACGATCCCATTTTGCCACTGTGGTCAATATATTTCATACATATATATAGTAATATACCACACTGTACTGTATACTCTACTCAACTATACTCTAGTGTCAGCCATAGTCTCCAAATTTTCCAGGCTTGTATTGAAAATATGAAAGTATTTCCCCCCCCCCCCCCGAATATCTATAATTACAGCTTGACTTTTTGAGATTGCACACACACACAAAAACAACAAAATTAGATTTTTCAACAGATTTGTTCTGCTCACTTATTAAAACCATCAAACTTCCCATTGAAAAATCGTTGTAACTAATATATTAACAAAACCATCACTTAAAAAAACAATCCATCTACAGCAAATATATCTACATTTAACATTATCCTACGCTGAGCGATGGAACACTTCAATCGTTGAATTTTAACTTTTGTGACACAAAATCTTATTTTACTATTCCCTCATTCTGCCTTTGTTTTTTATGTAATATTCTCCGATAATATGACCAAAGTGTAGTGGGGTGAACCTCTTAACCCCCACCTGAACCGAGCCAAACTGGAGAAAATGTCTCCGGTTTGGCTTTACCCAAATCAAAAAGCTTCTAGGAAAAAAGTGTCAAAATAGCGACAAAAACTAAAGTGATTTTAAAAAGCAGCTAAAGAGCAACAAAAACACAATAAACAAGTGACAAAAACACAACTAGAAAGTGATGAAAAAGCAACAAAAAAAGAGCCACTAAAAAGCTGCAAAAAATGAAAAAAATAATAATAATAACACAATAAAAAAGCGACTTAAACATGACTAAAAGTGACAGAAACGTGATGAAAACATGACACAAAGCACCATAAAGCTAGGAAAAAAAGAGACAAAAAAACAATGTAAACGACAAAATAGTCACTATCAGTAGGTGTTGCACATCTATAGGCATCTCTGGATTCGCCCATATATGGTCATGTTTGAAAGCAGTTGAGGGGGAAAACAATTTGGAGAAAAATCTAAACTTTCTCTAATTATTAAAAAACTACTTTAACAAAAGCAATTATGAATATAGTTTCTACTAAATAAAGATACAAAGACATGGGGAGGGGCAAAGAGGTGCAACAGCCCATAAACGCATAAATAACGGTGAATGCTAACAGGGTGCTTCATGTTAGCATCGTGCTAATGCAAACGGCTAGCTACGACTGCCGTTTTCTCACTTCCACTGAATAATCTGCGGTGAGAAAATATCCACATGGGCCCAATTTACACTTGACTTTATTTGTATGTGATAAATAAATTTATGTTCCACCAGAAAATGGCTAAAAAGAGTGTACAAAGAATCGGTTTCAGCCACGCCCCCTTCTGTGACACAATGCCATCTGTATCTATATCGACTGTCAGCTCCAGTCAAGAAGCTATTAGATTTGGATAAAGCTGAGAAAATGCGCTCAGTTGAGGTGGGGGTTAAGAGGTTGAAGCAAGATGCCCTACAACTGCCCAAAGCTGCTTGATGACGCTTCAGTATATAACGCAAAATAAGATAAACACATGCGATTGCCACTACTACAATTTACTTGTGGCTGAACACCTCACCTAATACAGTCTCCATTTGCCTGAAACCAACCGTCAAGATGTCTGTTGACCTCCTTGAACGGGCAAACACTCTCATTCTTGTGCACGCTCGTGATCTGAGGGTGATCTGAGGGTGATCTGAGGGTGATCTGAGGGTATACTATATCGAGCCCTATATCCGTACTGGACGCCCCATATGGCAGCTGCAGATAGCTTTCTTTGGGCCGTGTGGCTCGGGATTAATTAATGGATTTGCCGCTAAGAAATGGAGCTTATTAAGGGGATCAAGAAGTGTTTCGCTATTTTCTTATTATATTTGCCGGCATGTCCGTCTATGGCTTCGCAGACATACATGCAGTACATACATACATACACAAACGCGCGCCCCACCGGCGTGTTTCTGTCTACCCTCGCCGACGGAGACGACCGAATGCTGTCACCTTGGTAACCGTGTAAAAATGGGATTCTAGGGGTAGGATCTCGAGACTCCAGCCAATTAGACTTAGACATGCTATGGAGATGGCAGGAGAGCGCGCCCAAACCCAACACACACACACACACACAGGAATGGGGGGGTGTGGATAGGTGGAAGAGGCAGGCAAGCAGTTTTGCCCCCCGGCGATGTGGATATGACCGTCATAATCACATCAGACCCGCGCCCCTTGATGACAATAACGCTGCTCAAGGATGCAAATAATCTGCGAGTGCACGTCGCCTTATTATCGCAATCAATAATAACGAAGCGCGGGGCCCCGACGACACTCAGCCCAGCCAAAATAACACCGCGCTGTCACCGCTAATGAGAAAGTATAGCCCATTACAGTGCTTAGTGTGACTGCTGTGTGTCTGTGGGTCTCGCTCCCCCCTCTACTTATAATCCAGGGATCAGAATTTGCGCAAGAGGGGAGACAGGGTGTAAAACATTGGACATTACTGCGTATTAGGTCTATTATGAAAATGATAGTTTGGGGACAAAATAGCTTATTTTTCAACACAGAAGTGCAGCAAACTTTTTTTTTTTGCGTGTAATGATTTCAGTATTCACATGTACAATCTCTAGGGGAAAAGGTTATTGTGTTTTACCCAGGGCCCCCCCCAAAAAAAGTGTGTTCATTCAAACCCTGTTAGAAACCCCTGATTCTGTGATTCTATTTCTACTTATCCCCTTCCTGGGCCTGTGCGATCGACTCGACTTCAGACGGGGGACACCCTGGGCAGTAGCCAGTTAGTCTCACAAGTCAAGTTCACGACTAAACCTAATATAAAAGTATCGCCTCCCACGGCCCCCGCTAATGGATGGAGCTAACATTGTGTTGCCTGTGTGGCTCTAAAGCTTGCGCCCCATAGCCTCCAAAAAAATATAAGGGCCCGGAATGAAAGCCGAGGGGGCTCACGGGGCGCAAAACTCATTTACTTTCCCAAAAAAAAAAAACGTAATTCCACTGGCTGTTTCATTTTTCCCTGCCTTCCTTTTTTGGCCCTGTCAAGTAGCCCCACTCGCCATCAGAAGTGATTGAGAAACGGGCCAAATGTGCCCGGGAAACCATGAACACATGCTCTGGGCTTTTGATTTTCCCAAACGCAAACCGCTGACCCATATGCATTCTCCCTGCTCTCCGCGGCGGCTTGATGAAATGCCCACATTATTACTGCTGACTTTGTGATAACACCCTTAGTTATACACAGCCATCAGCGGCGTTTTTCCTTTCTTTTTTTTTTTTCTTCTTTTTTTTTGTTGTAAGTGCGGGGCCCCGGTGCCTGTCGATAAGTGACTTGTGTGTGTTTTTGTGTGCTTGCTGATAAGTGTTGATAAGTGACTGTGTGTGCGCACCGATGATTGCTGATTTGTGGCAGGGTGTCTATTGTTAATGAAATCCTTTGTGGCGCTCTGATTGGCTCATCAATCAAACAGCGGTTCGCATATTACCCCTAACCTCTTTGTGCTCTCTCCAGGTGGCGGATTACAATGTGACTCCCGCACACGCTCAACCCCACAAGGACCGCACATCATAGTTACAGTCATATTCACATACATGTATAGTAGCAGAGAAAGGGCCTTTTTTTTTTTCCTTTTGTACATGGGGAGATTGCATTGACTTGTCCAAATTCATATCGTGAGGGGTTGGTCACAACAACAACAACAACAGGCAGCATTATACATTATCTGAAACATGAAAACAAACAGGGGACAAAGAATACTTATGTTGGACTGTTATACACTGTGTCATATACTCCTTATGTAATGATTGTCATGTCTTTGTAGTCATGATATAAATAAAAATAATAATAATAATGCAAACATCTCAAAATAATCAGTTCATCTGTGTGGTTTTAAATGTATTGATACAAAAGTACCTTAAAACAAGTGTCTATGTTAATTGTGTATAAGTATTTTAGGCCAGTGTTTCCCAACCAGGGGTACGGGGACCCCTGGGGGTACTCGAGGACCTAGCAGGGGGTAAAAAAAGGGAAGATGTAACATCATTTTTACAGGAAAAGGTATATTTTTCAGTAAAATGTGTTGCTTTGGGAGAATTTTAGGTTTATTTTGACTGCAACATTGTCCTTTTTCTTACAAATCCCACTTTTAAGTCATTTCTTTCTAAATAAACTGCAACACCCTTGAGGTAGGGGGTACACAGTTGACCACTGAAAGGCTCAAGGGGTTCGAAAGACAATAAACGTTGAGAGCCACTGTTTTAGGCTACTGGACCAATATTTTTGTACTGTCTTTCACTGTAATTTCACGTCTTTCACGTCTTTCACGGCTATTATTATGTCATTTTCCATAAACATCAAACAAACAAAGTTTTTCAGATAATTACATGCATGTATTGTACTGTAAATATACTGCGCTCCGAGTTCTAAACGAATTTTCCTCATCATTTACCCAGTACTTTCTGTATACCCACTGAATTAACCATGCCTAACTTGTTCTCCTGCTATATGGTGCAACCCCAACACTTCCACATGCAACTCCCAAACCCGCCTTTTCTGTTACATTTACACATACTGTACATAAACAGCCGTGAGCATGGCTAAAAGCCTCGCGTCAGTACTTTTCCCATGTCGCTGTCATCTCGATATCCACTCGCCGCGCTGAGGGAGACAATGAGACAGTGAATGCATCATCTGCATTAATTTCTGCTTGATTCGACGTGTCACGGCTAAAGAGGGCACAGGGAGGGGCTGGGGTGAAGCAGTGGGAGGAGTGGAGGGAGGTATTGCGGGACGGGGCGAGGGGTGTTTGGAGAGGAGGGGGGAGTGTAAAAGCCTTGGGGGACACCTCCGGGGGCAGAACAGTAACAGCAGACACACATGAGAGCACATAATCACATAGAGACGCTCATGCAGAAAAAGCCGCAAATATAACGAGGTAAACATCCCCAACAATAGTTATGAAATCGAATAAGGATGCAACACGGATGCAGTGTGGGAGAAGTGCGCTTGTGTGTTAGAGATTGGATTACATGTTAGCAATACAAGCCCGGAGGCGGCAAAAAAAAGGCCCAAAGGCGAGAAAATTAGAAGCGTGATTGGGTTATGTATGCTTCCAGGCGATCCGGCGTGTGCATTTGCTCATATAACCGACTTTCAAATAGGTGACGAATAAAGGAAAAACGCTGATGGTGTCCATTTCTATACTGGAGTCAAGAGGCCCCAGGATAATGGGGACTGAAGAGTTGGAGACGGCAGGGTGTTCAGCCAATAGAAGTTGGGAGAGTGTGTCTTCTGTTGCTTGAACCACTGAAAGATGGATAAGTTCATTCCCGAGACTTTTGCCGTATTAAAATCTGGGTTTGCTATGTTGATCTAAAACAGCTTAAGTTTCTCTTGGCCCGACTTTGTTCGATGCATGGCAAAAACTGCTTCTGTCCCAATAAGACTCCAATGGAAAGATGAGCTGTGCTACAGATTGGAAGGGTTGAGAGCTTTGTGTTAGGCAGAGAGTTACGTAAGACTTCGGGAGTATGGCTTGGGGATCAATGGAGGAGCGTTGTATGAGAAAAGCAGGACACTTCGAATAGTTGCCGTGGTAGTTTCAAAGATTACCTATTCAAGTATTACTCAAACACATTTTCATGGATTTAACTAACTGTCATGATCTGGGGTTGCTGCCGTTGGGTCAGGTCTCAGGAACACCATGTGCCCAAAGGATGAGATGCTGTCTGAGTCGCCTTCATCTCCAAACGGGGTAGTGTTCCCCGCTCTAACAAGTAAATTCATTATAAACTCCGACATTCCTTCAAAGATTGTTTTTCTTGAAAGCAGGAAAAAGAAGCGACCACCACATCGTAATGTTGACATAGTGTTGAACTGGCATTGGGCTTGGCAACAAAATGCCAAGGTGGAGTTTAGTCATGTAGGTCCTTCGAAGAGCTTGTTGCAGAAGGAAAAGTCATCCATCAAAAGCATAGGACTTTTTTTGTGTTGATATCAATACCAAATGAATCTGCGACTTTAAAAGAGAGCCTCCTGGGTGCATCAGAATGAGAAAGTTCCTCCTCAGTCGAGCTACACAATGTTCACAGTCGACTTATCCGGGAGAAGCGAAGAGACGAGGAAGTCAAATATTTACCACTGTATGAAAAAAAAAGTTGAAAGCAAGTTGAAACGAAGGAGCACAAAACCCCTCGATTTTCATAGAAATTGCCGGATTTATTGGTTGAAGTGCTAATGTACACTTGCCAATATGTGATGTAAGAACTACAAAAACCTTCCCTGTCTGCTCGGAATTGAGGAAAGTAATGCAATTTTCGGAATACAAATACCAAAAATAATGTGATTTGGAGCATGAAGTGTTGGATATTGCGCGCGGGGAGAGTGGAGAGAATTCATTCTGACTTCATTTTCTTCTTTTGACCTGCGTGCGTGCGCCGGGTGCGGGTTGTTCTTGTCCTCCAGTCCAACCTTGTGTTCCACTACATCTCCTGTCTGGTGTCTGAACAGCCTGTCAGCTCTGGGACACTGCTCTGACTCATCTGTCTCTCACACCCAGGACGGCAGACTCGCAGCCAGCCACTGTGCGCCTTTATCTCCACCACAGTGAATCACGATCTGGTGCCCGAGGCCCCGTCCAAAAGCAGGCTCAATCTGTGCTGTCTGCGGCGCTCCTCCTCTGAGCAGTTGGCCAGGAGCAGCTCTGGACGCCATGTATCGATTAGTGATTGACAGTTGGAAACAGTCTCGTTGGACTATGGGAGGAATACTTTGCTTGTTTGTCGCTTCTTTTTTTGTGCATATTCAGAAAATAAAGAATGGCATGTCCTCAAAAGTTATAAAACACCATCACTTAAAGGAACAGGACACCGTTTTTACATACTGAGATATGTTCTTACCTGAGCTTAGACGAGTTGATACATACCTGTCTGGTCTTTGTGTGTGCGCTCAGTCACGCAAAACGACCAAATATGTTGCTCGCATTTGGCATTTCCCCGTGTATCCCTATAGCTCCAAACAGGGGTGAAGTTAGAAGCGAACAGCTCTTCCACGGGCACGCACAAAGACCAGACAAGTATGTATCAACTCATCTAAGCTCAGGTAAGAACATATCTCAGCATGGAAAAACAGTGGCCTGTTCCTTTAACAATAAAGGTGTTTCCTCCGTTCTTATAACTAGTTTTTTTCCCTTTCTGTTGTGTTTCAACACATCCACCAGTATTGCTTATACAGTGGTATGCAAAAGTTTGGGCACCCCTGCAAATTGTCATTAATTTTTGCTAAATTTATGCACATGCCTGTTTTTGTTTAACTGATTCTTGCACACTTTCCACAAATCATATACATTTTATTTCACTTCTCAAATATCACTGTGTTTGTCTCCTATATGATACATTTAACTGAAATTTCGGTAACACTTTACGTTTACAGGCCGGTAAGTCCGTGGTACTTACAGTGGTAAGTACTAGCATTTACAGTGGTAATTCTAGGTTCTTATTGTGGTACTAAACGTGATAATTACTAGTAATTAGGGTTAGGGGTTAGGATTAGGGTTAGGGAGACACAGAGTTACCACTGTATCTCTCATTACTAAGAGATACAGTGGTAATGCTCTTAGTAATGAAAGTTGTACTTCTATTTACTTTGGTACTTTAAGTGACAGTTTCTAGTAGTTACAGTGATATCTATGGCACTTATTGGTAATTCAAGGATACTACATCAGCAATTCATAGGTAGTAAATGTGGTACTTCTACATACAGAAGTAATTTCTAGGATTTTGTGACTATAAAACAACATAAATCAGCTATAGAGAAAACAAGAAGTAGAACCTTCATTACTAGGAGTTACCACTGTATCTAGAAGTACATACCTGGTCATTCTCACTATAGTATCCTTTAAGTACCACAATAAGTACCACTATTATTACTAGTATTTACCACTGTAAGTACCACCATAAGTACCATTGTAAGTATCACTGTAAGTACCACCATAAGTACTACCGTGAGTACCACTGCAAGTACCACCATTAGTACCACCGTAAGTACCACTGTAAGTACCACCATAAGTACCACTGTAGGTACCACAATAAATACCTAGAATTACCACTGTATCACTGTAAGTACCACTGTGAGTACCACAATAAGTTTCTAGAATTACCTCTGTAAATACCAACGACTTACCGGCCCGTAATGTAAAATCATGAACATTTACAGGGGTGCCCAAACTTTTGCATACCACTGCAGCCGTGGTGTCCTTGAGCAATCCAAGACTGATTCCTCAGTTGTGACTTTAGCTGCACAGTCCTGTAAGTAAAATCATGTAGAATGATTTGCGTGGTTGGTTGAATAAAAATGATTGCTTGTACGTAAAGGGGGGGGAGCGAAGTGAATTTTCTCATTTATCTTTGGATGTTGTCAAAGAGGAGCCGCAATTACTTGAATCGACGGCATATTTCTGTGGTTCTCTTTTCAAAGGTTTTCAATTTGAAAACCTCAAATGTCACCATTCACTCCGGCACATACGTACATGGGGATAGAATGTATTTTTGCACATGCACATTCCTTCCCTGCCCTGTGTGCGCCGGGAATTCAAATGCATTTAAATGAGTCCTTTATTGAATGCAACTCTGACATTGACTATGACCCAACAGTCGTTAAAAGTATTCCACACAATTTCACTCACATTCATGGATGTTCTTGCCTGTGTGCTGGTTTTAGGAGGTATTAACAGAAGTGTGTAGTAAAGAATTAACATGTACGATGAAGATTTATGGACTTTATTGAATTAAGTTTTTTGGATCCACATGTTTTCAATTACACACACTATAGGGTTTTTAGGCTTATTGAGATCTGGTATTTCTAGTGTTGTAAAACATGTTTAGAAAAACACCCTCAGAGGCTAAGTGCTTTGAAATGTAACTATGCAAAATGCCAGCAGAGGGTGCAGTACTGGCCTTAACTTGATCAGAACAAGTATGGAGAAGTTATTTGGACCCTTAAACACAGCGGAGCCTCATGCATTGCAGCACTGTGAACCATGTGAGTCCGGGCTTTCGATATATGAGTGTGGAATAGGGCAAAGGACTAAATGTGCAGGAAACATGAAACATGGATTAATGACACTAAATGCCACTCCATGTATGTTTTTAATCAGAACACGTCAATATAACATGGTTAAAAGCTAAAAGATGTGAAACAATACTCTAACATGGACCCTTTGTTACTCTATTTTTGGCATCCGCAGAAAGCCTTGCATCTGCCTTGATTATGGGCCAGCGGTGGCCAGCTGAGTGACGGATGTGCCGCAGCGGTCGGGGGTCGGCGCTGGGACCGGCCCGTGTTGTGGAAATAGGAGCCGTGTGTGTGTCTCCGGCGCAGGTGTGGTCAAACCGTGTCAGGCGCTGAGAAACAGCTCGCTCCTCTCGCCAGCTGAACCTCCTGGCTTCGTCTCGGCGTGACCTGCCAAAACATACAGGACGCCGCGGCAACAGTGAGCGCTCTGTGGCCAGTGATGGAGTGGAGCGGGATTAGAGGCGAGCCTGGAAAAGTGAGCTATGAAAGAGACAGGAGAGACAGGAGCAGGGCAGCGGGGCATAAGGACATTCATCAGGAATACAGACGGCCAGAAGACGCAGCACTGATGTATGTTCTGAGCTCATCCCAAGGTATACACTTGGCCACATCCACACATCAAAAATAAGGGGCTGGAAGAACTATAGTTTTGTCCTCATAACCCTGCCCCAGAATTACCACAAGGGGAGCATACAGTGCAATAACCCCAGACTTACCTGCCACATATTCTTTTCTATGCAATAAGGACTCCTCAGTCTATATCGGGGTGTCCAAACTTTTTTCAGTGAGGGCCACATACAGAAAAATAAACAAACGACTGGGCCGCACTAAATAGAGGTCATATATATAACTTCACCGTTTTATATTAAAGTTAGCAAACTAAATAAATTAAATTAAATTAAATTAACAATCACTATGCTTTTATTTGAGTATGCTTATAGTTAAAAAAGCTGTTTTCATCACAGCTTTCTATTAATAGATTTTCATTTATTTTTAACAAAAGAAAAAAGGTAATCCACAGCGAAAAACACAATTACTCACCAGCACAGACTGAAATGTATAGCTCACGGTATCTTAAAGGGACTGTATGGAGTTTAAAAATATTAAAATTAAGTATTTTCCTCATACTACATGTTCCAGCAATGTCCTGTGTAGAATGAGCTTAGACCTGTTCACCACAACTGCCTGTAAAATCCTGCGCTGTCACTCAAAAAGGTGTTAATTCGGGTAAGAAGTGCCGTCATGCACGAGCTGAATTTAGAACCTGCAATTACCCGTAAGACCTGAGGTGGCAGTAAGGAGTATAAAAATGACCAACTTGCATCTAATCCCTTTAACAAGAATTCCTTAAAAAAAGAAAAATAATATTAATTATGTTTTTAGAATTTGCAGCGGGCCAATTAAAAGTGGGCCGTGGGCCGCAGTTGACCCGCAGGCCGTAGTTTGGACACCCCTGGTCTATATGTTTGTGAGTTAGTGGTTGTTCAAAATGTCAAACTTGATGGACAAGAGCAGCTGATTGTTGTGTTGGCATTTCTTGTAAAACAAACAAAGAAAAAAAACATTTAAAACACATCCCAATAAAACCATCCCACAAATTAAAAACACCATCTCACACATACTGCCACTATTCCACTCCAGTCACAGTGAAAAGCGACGAACTCTGCCGAATCTCTACCAAATCTCTACCATACCGCAAATGCTTTATTTCATCCCGATGTGTTTATCTAGATAAAATAACTGAACAAAGTTTCTATTCGAGCAAACTTTTCAGAGTTGCACAGCCGGCATGGCAAGAATAATACCCTTGCATCATCCTGTTTTGTAGCCGCTTTAGTCCTGCCCAATCTTCGCTCTATCAAGCACCACGGTGAAATAGTGTCACGCGAACCCCAGCCCTATAACCACACCACTTCACTGCGGTGGGATGGCTGGGAGCGGCCATGATGGATTGGGCATTTTTTAGAGGCCTGACACAGGTCATGGAGGTCACTCAAGGATGGACCGGCAATTTTACTGCACACCTTCACAATCCACTGCAGGCCATTTTTCTCTTTCACTCTCTCTCGCAGTCGCACAGCAAGGATGCCCGGGATTAGACGCCAACAAATGGCCTTTTGGCATCGATGTCGCCGTTACAAGGCTGATGATTTTTTAATTTGTTAGCAGTGGGGAGCGGGGAGAATAGGGCGGGATGGGGCATAAACCAGGATCCCACTACACGGGGATCAATGCTAACGCTAAAAGGTATTGCTAGATACTATACCTTGCCATAGTCTTTGTATACATTGATATTGCATGTACCTCACACATTCAATCTAGCTTCCTGGTGTGTTTCGGTAATAGCTACCCGTGTAGTTGTGGCCTTCAATAGGTAGCTACCCTGTGCTTAGAAACCAATTTGAGCTAGTAAAGCCGCTCATCCGTGAAACTTTAGGCTCCTGTCATGTCAAGCACATGTGTCTATGCAACGCTTTACATCCCCTGATTGCACCGAGATTGCGAAACAGGTCTTTGTCTTTTTTGCTCATTAACTTTGATTGCAAGGGCGAGCTGGCTGTGCAATTGACGAATGAGCGAGAGGCAAACAACAGGTCGCCTGTGTCGTGAACTTTGCAATTCATGGGAGCCGAGGCGCAGGGGGGGGGACGGGGGGTTGAGTATAGGAGAAAGGGGACTACATGTAAGGAGAGGTGGAGATTGTAAATAAGTGGCTTTCAGAGCTGACAGCTAAATGCTCACTCAAGTCAGAGGTGATAGGCAAAGAATAGCTGGGGAATGGGGGAAATAGGCCTGAAAAAGTGAGAAGCTATGTGTGAATTGAGCCATGATGTTGTTTTTGTCACTGCTCAGTGTTGCAGGGGTTGTTCTCATCTAGGGAGCAGGCATTCTTGATATTTAACATTAGTATTACCTTGAGAAAAATGCATTCATATCTCAACCTTTTTTTGAATGGTGGAGAGTCAGAGGAGACTGAATTGGACTTGCTCGAGATACTGCACACATTTGGCCAATTCAATTTCAAAAGGCTTTTAACGTGTATAACAGTCACCAATTACTACTTGACATGCTCACATCTGTGGAAGCTGCATACAATGAGAAACAATGTATTTATTGATAGAAGAAGTTGAGACCATTTATCATAATAAATCTTTTGTCATCTGAACTTGATTGTGTAGATTTGAAGAGCAAGAAGCATCCTCGAAAACTGTACCTTCCAATGCCATTCAGCCAATCACAGCCTATAAACGAATGGATGCCAAGCTTTTCACACTTCTTTCTGAGGTCATATTGCCATTTTAGTCATGCGTGCCTCAAAATATCAGTATGTCAACCTGGATAAACTCAAAAGCAATGATTTGAAAGGTTTATTGACATAATGTATAGTTTTGGCAATCAGACACCAGCAGTAGACATCAGACATATGAATTGAATTTAGTATGGATGAGCAGGTTGGAGTTGTCTATCCCCAGAGCCGGGAGACTGGTGGTGGTATGGCAGGCCTGGGAAGGATGCGGCAGGGAGAGCCGTAGATTGAAAAGGCAGAGATGGGGCGAAGGTGGGTCGCAGCACAGCTGGAAAGCAAATAAACCATGAATGCCGGAGGCTTAAAAGCAGAACGGAGGGCAACCGGGGCTGCTATGTTAATATCAATGCATATTATTAAATTTGATCAAATTGGAAGATAATCAGTGGTGTTGCCCATCCCTCAGCTGTAGTACCGATTATCCTGTAGTAAAACCATCATCCGCCCCAAACTCTCTATCACTTTCTCCTCTTCACCACTAACATCTTTGCCTAGAGTGAGATATTTCCCAAAAATCGAGCTCTCCCTTCACAGCACCAAAGTGTATCTTTTTTCAATATGTGCCTCACCTGACTATAACACTATTACTTGTATACGGCTACTATTATGACCACTACTGGCAATGGCTCTTGAGGTAATTTTGCTCTCCATTCTGCCATCTAATATTCACATCAAAAAATGTAAATTACCTCACTAAAACTATCTTGTGGCTTAAGTTTCCACCATGTTTCAAATCCGCAAACATTTTTTTGAACATTCTTTTATATGTCCTGAAATGCACCGTAAAAACTCACTCCAACTACAACACGAAATGTTATGTTTGGGGATGTGTAATATCTTTTGGAATAATATGTTCCATCATCCGAGCTTCTGGTGTTGATTATTTCCCAGATTTTAGCGTCGAACCCAGGGATTGGGGGATTGTACATGATCCACACTTTTTATTAGATTCTGACAAAGTTAAAGATTTGTTGCTTTTCCAAATAAAAAAAAATCCATCCATATACGCACATTCTATGATTATATTATCTATCGCTTCGAAAATCCTCGCTGGGTTTTCATTCACACTTACTACTTCCATCTATGGAGAGCAAGGTAATGTATGTTGTCTTAGCGGGGAGTGATCACAACAGTGGGGCTAACCAGGGCATGTTTGACTAATATAGAAGAGAGCTTAAAGGGATAGTGCAGTGCTTTATAAATGGGGAGGTTACTTGCGCTTAATTAAAGTGTTACCTACAGCAAAGAAGTGTCTTTCAACAGCCATTTGTATTCCAGACAAGGAGACCGATGGACGTAACCAAATGAGGTCAATGGAAATGAATGGCCCAAGACATGAAAAATCTAATTCATGATGCAAATTTGTGTTGTGTGTATAAGTTGCATCAGCCAAAATATGCATAATGAAGAAGAAAAAACATAAGTCACATATAATATACAAGTCGCACCGGAGTATAAGTCGCACCAGCTTTTAGGCCGCGATTAGTTTTTTTTTGTTTTCTTCATTGCATCTGCTGCTTGATTGATTCGGCTGGATATTTCACTGCTTGTAATCTACAGAATATGATTTTCTTTTTGGGGGCAATTGTGTTCAGTCTTAGAAGATACTGGTACACAAGCCTAGAGTGCCCTCTAAGCAGCTGTCAGTGTGAAAAAAACAAACATGTGAAATTATGAATTTTGATATATAGGTCGCACCCACAGCCAAAAAAGTGCATAAAAAAGTCAGGAAAATACGGTATTTCTTTACACCTATTAATTTACACAATTCCAAAAATCCTTGGCCCACACTGAGAAGGTCCCAGCAGGTTCTATACCAGGGTCAGATGGGGCCTTTTTTATGTGGAGCTTGTACGACGAGCAGTTTGGTTTCTGATCTATGTCAAGATCTGGAGATGGGCGATGCACTGCTTGCCTCGAGAGACTTTAAAGGGGCTAGATGCAAGTTAGCCATTTTATACTCACTACTGCCACCTCAGGTCATGCGTGTAACTGCACCTTCTATAATAAGCTCATGCATGACGGCACTTCGGACCCGAATTAACACCTTTTTGAGTGACAGTTCAGGATTTTAGAGGCAGTCGTGGTGAACAGGTCTGGGCTCAATCTACACCTTAGGACATTGTAGGGGCGGAAAATACATCATTTTTACATTTTTGAACTCTGTATAGTCCCTTTAAGGTGGGTCAAATAACACATTTCCAAATAAAGTGTACACTTTTTGTCTGTATTTAATAGGTTGAGTTAATGGTCTAGAATTTGATGATGTCATAATGTAATGACTGAGGTTTTAGGCAAAAACTAAGACAAAACATCTGCAATTCACCAATTACCACAGTTAGTACTATCGTGGAATCAGTTTCAGTTGCTCCACCTCAATTTTCCTTTCTTTCCTTTTGACACTTTTTGCTTGATCAGGCAAATAGGATCATCATTGAGAGCAAACATTACCTAAATTGAAAAGTTGCATCCTCCTATAAAATGTAAAATGTTCTTCTATGTTTGGCTTCCGCTAAAAACCTTCTCTTGTAGTTTCTCAGCGGAGTCTTTGCTAGTTGTCAGAGAAGCGTGTTTTCAGAAATTCCTTTTTATATAATGTGCTACTGCTTGTGTCCCTCGGTGATCGTCGAGGTAAAGTCTAAACAAAGGGCCACGAGAAACTCAACACCAATCATCTCAGATAACCTGTTTTTTCTTTTAAGATTTTCCATGTAGACAATGAAAGATTTATTATGAAAAAACATATATGTATTTTTAATGCATGAACTTTTACATTTCCCACTTGGGCTAGTTGTTTCCTCTCACTAACCCCGGTGGTGTGCTGAGATGCATTAGCGCGTTTACATTGAGGCAGAAAATTTGTATGGCCTTTCTCCAAATGTGACAGCAGTTTAAAAATGTATGCAAATGCTCCTGGATTGGGAGGGGGGCTGTAATTCTGTTCTCCAAACAACATCTATGAATTTTCATTGTTAGAAAATTGTTGCATGGAGAGCCAGAAAAGTTCCTTATATTCTGTTTCATTATTAACAGGATGCAAAACAAAGACTATATTGTCATGAATTAGCAATGACGTGCATATCCGAGAGTCCAACAGGTACTTATCCTTACGTTGTGTTCTAAAAGCTCCCTGATTCCATGCATGTGTATAAACTATACCTTATTGAGTTAATGTCTTATAGATTTAGTCAACTAAATGTGGATTGCTAAAGCTAACTAAAACTAAAACTAAAGCTAGATCTAAAAAAAAAAAAGATATCATTGAATTGACATCAGTGGTTCAAACATCAGACCAATACCGCGTTAGAAAAAATGTGCTCTTCAAGTGCCACCAAATCAATAAAAGTCTATAAAAGCTGCTAAAGTAGTTCACAACAAGAACAACTTAAAAACAAAAGCACTGATGAAATAGTCTCTAAGTGAAACGTCTAAAACTACTTACCACTACTTACCACTACTTACCGTGCCGCGTTGAAAAACACCTTGATTTAAAAGTAGATAAATAAGGCATTTGTCAAACTAGTGAGACTAAAACAAGCTTGTTTTTGTCACCATTAAAACACAGAGTTTGTTGAGAATACTTATACTTTGTTCCAATTGTTGCCATGTGTGTAAGAAATCCCGTCAATTGAGCCACTCCCTACCCTGAGTTCTGCAATGTAAACACCGTACATTATGACGCAATGTAGGGATACACTGACTATATGCATTTCGTCCGAGTGACAGTATAGGGCTTTTTGAGCATGTTCCAATTGTGTGATAAAGGCTTCGGCTTATGGTAATGTCTGCGTGGCGAGCCAGTCTCATAATCTTAAACAGCCTTTGACAGGCAGCGTTTGTGCTTTGATGTGCATGTGTGTGTGGGATGGCCTCCACTAGCTCTCACCTCACGCCCTCAGCCTCATCCATAACTTTTTATTTCCAAACGGCACTTCTGCTCATTGGCATAATTTACTGGCGTTTTATGCAGCGTGTCCCGCAGGTCGTCCAAAGTTGAACACCTCCAGGTTTTAATGGCTCTCCGACAATACTTGGAGATCTGTAACTTCGGCTTTGTTTCGCCAACTTCACTGCCTTTCTTTCTTTCTTTTTTTTGTATTTTCTGTCTTGGCTTGTTAGAAATGAGGCAACCTACACCGCCTCAACTCCAAAGGCTTCAAAAGTCCTTTATGCTGGCGCTGGTTGTAAAATGTAAACAGAACATGAAAAACGGGATTGCCAACAGCACCCTTCTCCAATTCTTTTTTTTTATTATGTATCGAGTGAGAAATGTTACGAAGTTCTAAGGAAAGGAATTAGCACTTTTAAAAAGCACTGTGATGCGAGCGACCATCCAAATGAAGCAATTCACTGTTAGCATCTAGCCAGACCAAACTAAATAGCGCAGAATATGGTACGGCAAAGGCAAAGAAAGCCACAATCATGAATCTTACAGTATGGAAGACGTGCAGATATTGAGAATGCAGTGAGCGGCGCACCAGCTGTCCCGTGTGTCCATTCATTATACCCGAGGAGAAAGCTGCATGAGAGATTGCATTAGAATTGGGTTTGTGGAAGTTCTCAATCATCAAGGCAGCGGCAGAGGAGTATTCAGCTTCATATAGGGCAGGCTCTGAGTGCAGGAGTTCGTGGATAAAAAATCCATAATAAATCCAGTGACAAGGAACAGGGTCATTGAACATCACCTTTGTGCCATTCCTAAGATTGGATAAATAGCGATAATGATGCAAACAACAATAAAGGAACAACGATATTTACAAAAACTTTGGATTTGTATTGCACTGGATAAATATGAGCAAGGGTTTAACGCGTGCATAGCCAAATACTGTACTCAAGTCAAAGCACCAAAACTTGACAAAACAGGACTCAAGAGACCCACTATCTAAATACAAATTACTATTTTGACTTCTTCCATTCAGGATTTAGAAGACATAACAGTACAGGGACTGCTGCGGTCAAAATAATGAACAACCACAATATTACACTGGGAAAATATATCATATCATATCCCTTAGTCTTTCTGTATAATACAACACTGTTTTTGTCTTGTACTTATATGGGCAAAGTTGCAGAGTTCCCCAGGGCTCAATCCTTGGCCCTCTGTTATTTGACATGTATCTGATACCACAGTTTTTAAGAACTATAATGACTGTAACAAGTGAATTTCTCCTTTGTGAGATCAATAAAGGTTTATCTTATCTTGTCTTATCTTATCATACAGTACAGACAATACACAGGTGTATGTCTTTGTTGTGCCTTGAACTTGAACTCAAGTACAAGTACAAGTAAAAGGCAAGAGTTTGTCCCAATGTTCAGCAATGAGCAGGTTGCACAATTCAGTATAGTAAAACAAAAGTAATGATGCGACTGAAACAAAATGGGGGGTAGTTTGGCTGAAAAAAAACTACATAATGTGGAGCTGTTTGGGCTAGGAATGTGTATTTTTTTGGTGCAATTAATACAGAAAATAAAAAGCAAATTGGTTTGATATTGCTACCAAGAAGTTGCATTACTGAACGAGTTAAATTGCACCAACCCATGGACATGAGAAGCTAAAAAAAAAAGAATCTGAGGATAACAACACCTTCGCCTACCAATGATTATAATTTAGAAACATGTTCTGGCAGTGAAAGTCCATAATAGGCACCCTGAAAGTGGACACGCAGCGTGCACTTGTAAATTTATGAACCCAGCTGCATACAGAACAAGCCATTGATTTTGCCGTTTGCGCTTTAGACACATCACACATTAATCCTAGACACCTGCAATAACATTTTGGCCTTCAAAAGTACAGCACAAAGTGGTTTTCTATTGAACCGAGCCATGGGGGATCCTCATTAAAGCTTTTCATTATTTTTCTCCTCTGCGAAGAAAATTCTGCAGCCCGTATTAGCGAAAAGGGGATAGTTTGTTTGCCGCTACCACCAGCTAACGGGCTGCCAACTTCGCCTCGCTCCTTCTTCTCAGCTGCACACATCAGCAAGCCTTGACATAACTTTCATTCTTTTTTCAGCCTGTGCCCCCCCTAAAGGCAAAGTAAGGCGATCCCGGCGAAGCCACTGATCAAAAGTAGCACCCGCCAAGCCCACAGGTTTCTTCCCACTTCCATCCCCCGACATGAGAGGAGAACATTGTGCAGCGGGAAAAGGGAGATGGCGGAAGGAGTCGGGGTGTGCGAAGGGTCGGAAAACGAAACAGACACACCCACTACTTGTCAAACGCAAGTATGGCTGCGTATACATGACGGCGGAAGTGATGATGGCTGGGCTTGGCGAAGGTGGATAAAAGGTTGGAAGGCATGAAAGAAGGGCCGACATGGAAGCGAATTGAAGCAGGAGTGAGAAAAGTTTCCCATAGAATGGGGTGAGAGGGGGGGGGGTGGGGGGTGGAGGGGGGATGTTCAAAAGGGAGGGGTGTCTTCGAGTTGAAAAGCCGTCATAGGTGAATAATTGAAGACAGGATTGGGCTTCCTACACGCGCGCTTACATACTGTACAGCCGAGTGAAAGCCAAGAGAGGATGTGGAGATGTGCGCGATAGGCTGGAGATATCCCACTGTAATGAGGCAATTCTTGACTCGGTGTAAAAATATTCTAGTTTGGAGAAAAGTGTCATTTAAATCGCTGGTGCACGCTGCCTGCATCTGTCTCAAGTAAATCTGATGTAGCGGGGTGTTAGCTTAATAACAAAAGTGCTAACGTGAGGCCTTTGTAAAGTGCAGTGGAGTATGCCAGAGAGAGGCGTGTGTCAGAGCAGCCTGTTTCTGTCATTAGTTCAAGCTTGTCTTTGACCGGAGTTAAATCAGGGTCTGTAGTTTCTCATATGTAACTAATGGTATTTTTACTGCTGTCTAGAGCTGGCCAGCAAATTGCTCCAGAAATAACTATATGCCAAAGACATCACTGTAACACTGCAGGATTATCAATGGATTTTTCAGAGTTCAATCCCACAGAAGCCCATTATATCACTTTGCATCACTTTTCTGGTGAGATTTCTTTTCCACATTACTGTAAAGAACAGGCTGTGCAGATATTACGCATAATTCTCAGCATGTATTAAACATATTGTTCTTGTTTTTTGATAAAATCTCATTTAGGCGTGTTCCCTCACCCTGGCACCTCTATCCCACAGTGAATGTGAGCGCGCCATGTTAACTCAATAACAGAGCGAGACCAGTGCGATATGCAGTGGAGTATGACGGCGAGGGCCGCTTGTCAGAGCGCCTTTTTCTTTCATTACTCTGAACCTGGCTCGGACTAGACCCTATATAAATGGCTTTACACTCAGCCATATACTCTCAAGGGCAATGTTAGGTAAATGATTTACCTCCTTGCTATTGTTTTTGCTTGATATTTTCTGCCCGTGTGTCAGAGTGCGCCTTGTGCTCTGATGTGACATGATTTCTTGCTCACAAAGCATGTATAATGCATATCCCAAATTATATGCTACATGTTTGTCTGCTATTTCCCCGGCTTTCCAGCCAATGTTTGCATTTGAATGCACAGGCGCTGGCACTCCAATGCTTTATTTGGCCTCATATAAGACCAATTTCAGCCAGATTTATGACTTCTGGAGTTGGCTTATTTCATTGAATCCCCAGACAGGACACAACTCATGGCTGTTGTGTGTGTGCCATACCCGCTATGTTTTCAAATCCACGAGGCGTGCTGTTACGACTGTGCCAGGGGAGGTATAAGGAGAGCCCCCTCTCCCATATTTCCAACAGCCCACCACTTATTTAGGCCTCTCTGCATTCACCAGTCGGAGAAAAAAACGCCTTAGGCAACTTTTATTACACCTTCCCTCAATTACAGCGTCGTCATAAAACAACATACATTTAATCACATCTCTGCTAACATGATGAAGTAGTCCATCATAGAACCAGGCAGGACTTAACAAAGGAATCACACATTTCACACTGAACACATATTAGATACATGTCAATAAAGAAGATATACCTCAGCACAGCAGCCCATGTATTACTGTCGAGGAAGGGCGATGGCACGATCCATAACTTATCTGACTGCAGGGGAGACAGTGGCGGCTTCCCCGGGGACATCCCAGCGCGCCGGGGTGCGCCGACAGGGGGAGGTGGGTCAGCTCCACACGCCCCCACAGGGAGATTCATGTGCTTTAAGGAAACACTCACTACCCATGTTGGGAATACAAAGAGTATTAGAGAAATCCCTGTGGTGTGGAGATCCTGGAGACAAAGAGAAAGTCTATAGTAGGTGTAGAGGGATTCATTCTGACTAGTTTTCCCACTGGGATGAAGGATGTGTCACCAACATGCCTTTGACACCAGTACGACGTGACATATACCACAGCAGGCTAAAAGATAACTCCCAGCATTTATTTCATCCGGGATTTTTTTTTTTCCCCCAGCAGAGAAGGCCCACTGCGCTCACAGTCGGTTAAGTAATATATGTCAGCAAGAGCAGTGGAGGAGAACAATACGACTAAAATTACAGCAACAGTTGAATTCAAACGAAGCCTTGCATTTTCCTAATAATTAATCCGCTATTTGTCAGATGTGAAATTAGTAAGCGACCCGGCACGCGCCCTTTCTGAAGCAATTACACATGCTTTGACTTAAACGGCAGGATAGGTCATTGCTCATTAACAATGCCCACATTAACATATGGGCTATATAAAGACCGCGGGTTAGAAAAAATGTTTACCATATCAGCGAGAGAAAATCTGCAAGGAGAAAACAATGTGTCAATCAATGTTCTTTTTTTTAACAGCTACACGAGAAAACTAGTCTTCTATAATGATAAGTACCATGGTTTAGTGCCTTTAATTCATTCACGATCGCATGGAGCACACACTGGGTTATTTGTGGGGGATGATTGAACTTAGATTGATTCGCCGGTCCTCATCAAGCCAAATCATGACAAATACATATTATACTCTCTTATACTTTGTGTTAAGTGTTTTTATTCCAAGATGTAAAGTTGACACCTGTGCAACTAATAGATGGTGTGTAGACTTTTCTACTTTATTGAGATTGCTGCATAATAGTACCTATTTTTTCCCCCCCTTAAAGGCACACCGTGTCACATGTCACCCACTACATTGAATAACATGCATTCATTTATTTACAGCAGTACTAAGTAACTCTTGCCCCTAGAGGCCATAAGCGCAACTGCAGCTGTCATAGCAAGTTGCGTTTTTTTTACTCATTAATTGTCCGTGAGAGTAAACACTACGCTGACAGAAAAGGCGAAGGGAGAGAGGGATATTGTACATCCAATCACACAATGAAGATAATTTTTTTCACTTATAAATACTTGTTAACACTTGTAAATACTGTTTAAAGTGGCACTAACCTGCAGTTAGCTTTGCCCCTTAGCCTGTTAGCTTCTTCCTCACGATTCTATTAGTGTGTATTGGTTCCTCTGGTCCGGTGGCAATCGGAATTGTGGTTTTCTGGTCAGAGCTACCAGGGGGAGATGAAAGACCCTCCAATCCTCCCATTAACACTCATATTACCCCCAGAGGGACTGCTGAAAGGATTTATTAAGGTAAACGAGTTACTTAGTGTTGCTTTAATCACAGATATTGTTGTTGTTGAAATAACCTAAAAAAAAACAAGGAACAAGGAATCATGTGCGTTTGAGAGACTCACCTCTCCAAAGGCCTGACTGTAACTTTACTGAGAGGAGACGTCTCCAGCTCGTCTCCATGGAGATGTTGACTAAAGCCAGCCAAATATGAGCTTTAAATAGGTTAGGTCCACATCCAAATCCATTCTTTGGACACTAAGAGCAGGTCATTAAGTATACAGTAAAACACAGAAAGCAAACTATTATTATATCCATACTGAATATAACCTCAAGCCAACATTTTTTTCTTCATGATTTTTATGTTAATATAAACCAAACTTATTTTTAATCTTTCAAGCATTGAAAAACCTGACACTCATTTCTCATTGGAAATTTCTCATTGAGAAACACAAACATCTGCACAAATAAGGCTTTATTCCCTACTCTACACATCGCCTATGTGCCAGACCTGCATGTGTATAACACACGAATGACCTCAAAGCTACCCCATCTGTTTTGATTGTTGTAATTTGACTGTTTCCAATGAGACCTGCATTCTAAATCAATATAACCAATATTACCCGGAGAGAGCGATCTTCTAAAGCCCCATCAAGGGTTATTTTTGAGTACTTCATTTCCCGCTGGATCCTTTAATATGACATGAATAAACCTCAGCACTAAGCCATGTTTACCCAGACTGACCAGTGCAGGGTGTCGTTACAGGAAAGGGCACCTACAGGATAAGTACAAGAAAAACAGTCTATATTTTGATTTTCTTTAAAGCTCCAATGTGTGCGCTCAGGAAGCCATACGTTTAACTTTGGATTCTGTCACTGTGGACTTTCCATTAGTGAGTGCTGCCGACTGTATCAACATTTGGCTCCGTCCTCATGCTATGCTAATGGCATTGGCACGGCGTTGGCGTATGCTATGTTTTACGGTTCCCTAAAGCAGGCGTGACCAAAGTATGTGATACTATACGAGCCCGGGTTTATAATGTGTTAATGATTCAAATATACAAACACTGGCAAAACTACACTTGGAGGAAAAAAAAAAGTTAAGTCAATGTATTTTATGGACCTAGTGCGAGACATATGCAGCAGGCTCTAGTTAGTGAGGTCCATTTTGTTCAATTTGTCCTCCGCATTTGCATACATGTAGTTTAGGTAAGCTCTCAGTTTTACAAGAGCTTCCCATCGTGAAAAAAAACAACCTTATATCCCCTTCTAGTTGGAAGGAGTGACATTTACCATTGGCTCCAAATACTGTCAAATCGGCTCTCACCTTGTTAAATGGCCTAATTATCCTCCCTGGGGTGGGTCAGTAGTAGCTTGGGGTGGGCAGCGAAAGGGAAATACGTCTGAAATATCTGTGTGAGAACTTTGGACCTTTTTGCGATGAAGCTGGTGCTCAAACCACTCTCTTTTCTTCTTTATTTTGACCTCTCGCTCCCACCTTAATCAAGTGTGTGTTCTCCAGTTCAGCTTTACCCAAATCTGAAAGCTTCTCAACTGGAGCTGACTGCCTATAGGCCAGTGTAACGCCTCATGTGAAAGCTAAGACCAACAAAACTGATCGTAACTTTTTTGTCGCATTTTTTAAAGCAGTACTAAGTAACTCATGCCCCCAGAGGCCATAAGCGCCACTGCAGGTGTCGTAGCATGTTACGTTTTTTTACTCATTAATTGTCCGTGAGAGTAAATACTAGACTTACAGAAAAGACAAGGGAGAGAGGGATATTGTACATCCAATTACACAATGGAGACTTTTTTTTTGTCATTCAAACTTGGCTGTAAATACTGTTTAAGTGGTGCTAGCCCGCAATTAGCTTTGCCCGTTAGCTTGTTTTTCGTGATTCCATTAGTTTGTATTGGTGACCAGAGACACCAGGGAGAGATGAAAGACCGCCCAATCATCCCATTAACACTTATATTACCCCCAGAGGGACTACGAAAAGGATTTATTAAGGTAAACAAGTTACTTAGAACTGCTTTAAGCATTTTTGCTTCAAGCGTTTTTGTTTTCGTCATATTTTTGTCGTGTTTTGGTCACTGCTTCATCGCATTTTTGTCACATTTTCGCCACTCTTTTGTGGTTTTCTCGTTGATTTTTTTTACGCTTTTTCATCACTCTTTAGCCGTGTTTTTGTCACTTTTTTTCTTGTGTTAATGTTACTTTTCCTGCACGTTTTTGTCACTCTTTGGCCACGTTTTCTTGTCACATTTTGAAAGTGTTTTTTATCGTTTTTTCGTCTTTTTTCATAAATTTTTTGTCACTTTTTCATCTCTCTCTAGTCATGTTTTTGTCTGTATTTTTTTTTTTTGCTTTTAGATTTGGGTAAAGCCAAAGTGGAGAAAATGTGCTCGGTCCATGTGGGGCTTAAGAGGTTAAGAAATCTGTTCAATTCTACAGCTACAACTGGTCTGGTTTAACTTATCATACGTAAGCCTGCGCGTTGGCTGGGCAAGAGAAATAGAATAGCGCAATCAAGGTGGACCGCGAGATAAAAGCGCCATATTTTTGAGGGATAAAAGACATCACATCAAAAGAACAAATCCTATTTTCAGTTTTAAGTAGTGTGGCGGCGCAAAACACTTTCAAAGAAAAGGAGAAAAATAGCTCTTGCGCTCTCGAAAGACGGGGGGCAAAAAAGATTCGAAAGCACCCGAAGACAGTGATTTTTGACTGAGGGAAGGAATCTGCAAAAAAAACCAAGAAAAAAAACAGGGTAGAGTCTGCTGCTTGGGGAATTGGAGGGATGGAGTTAGAACGAGTATGTCCAGAGGCGCTGAGAGGAAGACGCGCTCCTGCAATAGAACTGGAGCGCAGGTATAGCAGTGCGGCGTAAGTGAGCGGGGGAGCGAGGGAGCGCCGGCGAACAGGGACTTTGTATTGCATTCCTGTTGCATCAGTTCAGAGTAACAAGATTTGGAGATGCGGGCTCAGACATACTAATAGGTTTTGCACTGACGGTCCAACCCTCCCTCCCCCCCCCCCCCCCCCACTCCCTTTCTCCCTTTTACCTCTTCCTTAGCGACAGCCATACACGCACACACACACACTTACTTCTGCTCGGCAACATGGCTCGCTTGCCCATTCACATTTAGCCTCTGTCTGCTACACCTTTGTTGGGGAGCGATGGCGAGTGACCGCTGACCTGCACACACACACGCGCTTGCCTCTGTTTGAAATATACAAAAATGGAGAAAAAAAGTATAATCCTTCCCTGTGAAAGAGCACTGGAGAAAGGAACCTTGAGCCGCAGTGAATAAAAGCATCGGTAAAAGGAAATAAACACAAGCAAGGCCACCATAAGCCGCACAATATCACGCAATATCTATGCCAGAGCAAATCTAATTTAGACGTCTCTTTCTCTGTGTGGAGCCGGGGCAGCGCGGCCCATACTAGCACTCTTAAGCATCCAGGGCTTAGCATTGTTCATCTGACAAGCTGATGAGATGTTTTTTTTCTTTTTTTCTTTTCTTTTTTATCTCGCTGAGAGAGGGGGGGATAAAAAAGCATCTTACATAAATGACTATTTTAATCTTGGCATTAAAACCGGAGCATGGATTTCTTGTTTTGAAGGGTTTTTCGTGTTCAATAAAATCGCTCCACTCAGCATCCTTCAAAAGGAGTGACAACAATTACTTACACAAATGTCCTCGTGGGCCAGAGCTCGTGTTTGTTTGTCATTTGAGGACTTAATACATAATGCACACAGTACAATACGTCCTTATGGCTGGGGTTAGTGTTGTGAGTACATGTGTCGCAACGGAATAAATGGTGGGAATAAAGTGTTCCACGTATGGCTCTTTTAACCTCTTAACCCCCGTCCTGAATGGAGCACATTTTCAGATCTAAAAGCTTTGTGGGAAAAGTGTCAAAATAGCGGCAAAAGAGCGATGAAAATGTGACGAGAAAGTGTCAAAAATGTGGGAGAAAAACGCAACAAAAAAGGGACGAAAAAAGATGGAAAAGTGACAAAAATGTGGGACAAAGGCACAACAGAAAAGTGGAAAAAATTAGATGAAAAATTGTCCAAAATGTGGGACAAAAGCGCAGCCCAAATGTGACAAAAGAGCAATGAAAAAAGTGATGAAAAAAGATGAAAAAGTGACAAAAACGTGGGCCAAAAATCGCGGCAAAAAAGTGATTAAAAAAAGATGAAAAACTGACAAAAATGTGGGACAAAAGCGCAGCCCAAATGTGATGTAAAGAGATGACAAAGTGACCAAAAAAAAATGAGACGAAAGCACAACAAAAATGTGATGAAAAAGTGACAAAAAAGTGGCACGAAAACGCAATAAAAAAGTGACAGAAAGAGCAACAAAAACGTGATGAAAAAGTGGCAAAAAATGCGACGGAAAATAAATGTGAAAAAAGTGACGACAACGTGAGGAAAAAGATCCATTTCGATGCGCTTTGAAGGTCTTCGTTTTCAAATGAGGTCTTAGAAAATGCACTCGGTTAAGACGGGGGTCAAGAAGTTAACCTTGTCGCAAAAATAATAATGATAATAATAGTAATGACTCTCATACAAAAAGAAATGGTATAGTATTTGCTGAGACGTTGAAGGCTGGTATCACCGCTCTGCACCACCAGAGAGCCACCCACATATAGAACATATCACATTCCTATCAGACACAGAAGTCATGAGAAATGGTGCGGCGTGTCTCAAGCTGTGACCTCTATTCTCTGGTCTCCTTCACTGCCACAGCCCATCTCCCTTCTGCCACCAATAAAAGCACAAAAGCAGACTGCTGCATTCAATAAAGGTGGTGTCAGAGGTACAGGGAAGTCGTAGGAGTCACGGGAGAGGTCATGTGACAAAATGTTTCTACACTACCCCTTCGGCGCGCTTGTTTTCTTCCAGAGCTTCCCCCCCCCCCGGGGATAGGGATAGCGCTCCATAGGTGCACGGCTGATCCCCGGCCTGTACTTACCCCCATTCATCAACAGAGGCGGTTGCTACAGTATTGCAACATCCTAATGTGTATTTTTAGACATGAGACTAAAAAGGAGAAGAAGAAAAAAAAAACAGATTGATTTTTTTTTTTCATCTTCTGCCATAGAATATTATGTAAATGTACAAACATGGCATCAGAAAAGCAGAGAGACCATTACAGCAGCTTCAAAGACATAATATATTAAAGGCATGTAGGATGTTTTCACATGATTCAAAATTACATCTCATTGATGAAATAGCAGTGGTTTACAGTTGAGTGGATGAATCATGTTTATTTTGTACATAAAAAGAAAAAAAAAACTTGTTTTTATATAGGGATGAACTGGTGAATGTCTTTTGCCATACTATTTGGATACTATTTGGATACTATTGTTTGTATGATTTGTACATTGAATGGGATCTCTTGTGGTTGTGAGCTCTGAAAGGTTAAGTAGACAAAAATGTAGTGTATTGGCCTGACTGATACTGAAAAACATCCATCCATCAATGATCCATTTTCTTTGGAGGCAGCAGTCTCAGTGGAGATGCCCAGACTTCCCGATCCACGCTCACCTCCTCCAGCTGTTCTGGCGGGACCCCGAGGCGACACCAGGCCAGCTCGGAGACAGAGTCCCACCAGCGTGTCCTGGGTCTTCCACAAGGCCTCATCCCAATAGGACAGGTCCGGAACACCTCTCGAGGGAGACAGCCAGGAGAGTCACCTCAGTTGGCTCCTTTCGACGTGAAGGAGTAGCGACTCTACTCTGAGCTCCTCCCGGGTAACTGAGCTCCTCGCCCGATCTCGAAGGATGCGCCCAGCCAACCTGGCCGCTTGTATCCGTGATCTTGTCCTTTCGGTCATTACCCAAATCTCATGACCATAGGTGAGGGTGGGAACGTAGACCGACCGGTAAACAGGTATACAGCAACCGCATCACTGCTGACGCCGCACCGACCCGTCTATCGATCTCACGCTCCATCCGTCCCTCTCTCGTGACCCCGAGATACTTGAACTCCACTTGAGACAAGGACTCTTTACCGACCTGTAGAGGGGAAGCCACCTTTTTCCGGTGGAAAACCATGGCCTCGGATTTGGAGGTGCTGATCCTCATCCCGGCATCTTCTGCAAACAGCAGAGATGAGATCCTGAGGTTCCCAAACCGGACACCCTCCGGCCCCTGGCTGCGCCTAGAAATTCTGTCCATAAAGGTAATGAACAGAACCGGTGACAAAGGGCAGCCTTGGCGGAGACCAACACGCACCGGGAACAGGTCTGACTTACTGCCAGCAATGCGAGCCAAGTGAACACATCTTAGTTTGCAAGTACAGTTTATGCATTTTTTTTGTTGTTGCTTTCTTCAACACTTTTTTCTTTGCCTTGAGTCACTTTTTTTTTTTTTTTTTGATTTTCTTTTAGATTTGGGAAAGTCGAGAAAATGTGCTTGGTTCAGGTTGGGGTTAAGAGGTTAAATCTTACTGTTTCAGTATCTTTGAGTTCAGTGCTGGATGATGACACAATCCTGAATAGTCCTGAATCATATTTGTTTTCCACTCAAATTGATGTGTTATTTTTCTATTGTCTCCAAAGTGTTAAACCTCCATTAGAATCTCTCGGCTCAGTTGTTCCCTCCGGGGTCTCTCTACTCCATCTTCCACTCCCTCTCTACTTCTCCCCCCTTTTTTTTTTTTAGGTCGAGATGCTACCTTATGTGTAAAGAAGAAAGACAGTGAATCAATAATCAAAGCCTAGCCCGTCTTTATGCCCAAAGGCGAGTGGTTTTCTCCCCATCTCGCTGCATCGGGCGCTCCAGAATCATTCGTAGCGTATAAAAGGCATCGCTAATGCTCGGCTGGATGAGCAATAAGGGAAGCCTGTACATGCGCCTTTCTTCTCCACCTGCTTTGAGTTGATCCTTGTTGTTCCGCAGCGCCGTGAAGGGAAATCCAGCAAGCCAAAGAAAGGGAGGGGATCTTGGGCTCAGTGGGTTTTGCTAATTTGCTTTAGAGTGGAAGGAGTGCCCCAGGTAAAGCAGGTAGCGTCTCAGATCTCTCTAAAGCCTAATCTGATATTGTGTGTGTGTATGTGTGCAATAGACTGATTGGAGATTATAAGTTTGGAGGGTTGGGAACACGCACAGTGGGTGGAACAAGATTCTCACCAAACTGTCATGTGAACGGATTTCATATTTCAATGCCTTGGGGTGGAAGTAAACCAATTGGATCATGTGTCTTTGAATTGCATCAGAGGATGGTACCTACAGTATACAGCTTATTGGCACAGCTGCATATGCAACTTTGTGTTATAGTTTTAGAGACTTTCAGAGTCATTTTGTTGGTGAGTTACATTCGGATGCACTCTGTGGAGTGCTGACCTTGACAGCAGCACGGCTCATCTGAACTGGATTCCTCGTGGACAAGCATAAATGATACATTAGCAAGGAAGTGCAACAAGTCTATTTTTGGTAAGATGTAGGGAAAGAACACTTTAGCCTGTCAAATGATGGTTATTCAGAGTTCAGGGTCATCTGCTTGTGCACGGAAAACTGAAGGAATGTATGGCTCAGATTCAACAGCTAAATGGGCCAAGTACAAGCAAAACTTTTTCAAAGAACTTGTTCAAAGGACTCAGTCCTCACAATCTTGTGAAGTGCTGCTCTATGCCTCACACTGCATGGTGCCTAAGTAGGCCTATACAATGAATATGGATTCCTCTTTGAATTGTATATGAAAATGGGTTCTGTATTTCAGTATTTGTAAAAGTTTGTATTGAAGATTTGATGAGAGCTTAAAAAGTATGTTAGCAAAAGGAAACTAAGCCCAGCGTTCCATTTCCATATGTGGTGAAAAGTAGGACATTTCATCATCTACATTAGTTACACTGAAACATAGCATTAAACAAGATATGATTTTTGACTCATTGTTTTGCAGTTCCTATCTTAACACATCTAAAAATCACTAAACATTCTCAGCAAAGATCGAATAATTCCGTTTTGTTATCATTTTGGCTTAATCCTGCAGACGTTTTACGGAAATAAACATGTTGAACGGGTGCAACAGCTTTAACCGCAACACGACTCCCTCTGTTTCACCGCTGTGTCAAAGGCGTTGCATTCCACTGCTAATTGCCAATGTATCCGAGGCAGGTATATGTTCTTCAGATCTCTGTTAGGCTTAATGTAATGTGTGCTGTTTTGCATAGATAAGCTCCTCGGTGAACCTTGGGAAGCGTTCGCGGTGGGTGGATCTTGTGCTAGCGTTGCATATATCACTAATTACTGAGTGATTAGCACTAATGGTACGTATTGATTCTGAGGCCCGGCTGACGTAATGGCAGGAGGTAATCTGGTTATGATCACGGCTCAGAGGGAGAGAAGAACCTCCATTTGAACTCCAAAGGACCCCGAAAGGTCTTCTTTTAGGATATTTGTTTGGCTTTTGGGAGCACAGGAGCGCGGAGTCCCATGAATCATCCCCGAACTGTTGTTTTTGTAAGCTTTCTCTGTCAGCTTGTCCTTGTTTAGCTCCACTTTTTCCTCTTCTCTTCTTTTATTCCGTGCTTTGAAATCACATTAGCCCATGGACGCTTGGCTGAGTCGTAACCTTTGTGTGCTTCCAGGTCAGAGGTTGGCCATAATCTGCCTATCACCATTCCTGTCATAACCTGTCTGACATTTCATCCCGCGCTTACTGCCCAAATGTCAAGCCGTAATGTGTTGCCAGACTTGCGGCTTTCCCTTTCAACGTCTGAGAAATTCCCCTATTTACTCCCAAGCGTTCTCTCTCAGTGGCAAACATTTCCCAAGATTGGGTTGCATAAACATGGCGGAGGCGTTTATAATACCCAATTTAGCCTGGAAATTAAACTGCAAACTGGTTTCCGAGTTCAGTGGCGTTATCTTTGGGGCTGGACAGTGGCCTGTGTTGTGGGAAAGCACTGAAAAACTGAGCTCAGAAGTAAAAAGGTCAACAACTGTTTTCATTGAGTAGCACTATACAGCAAAAAGTGCATTAAATTAAGCACTAATACTTATTTTCACTGAAGGTTCTTGAGTCATCTTCTGTACTCTGTAGTTGATGCGTGGAACATCCAAATGGCTTCATCAGGGAACTTAAGTTAAAGCTCAGCCCGCAGACCACATATAGACCACTGGGAGGAGTTTAGCTTGGCTCAGTCCCTCCCCTCTATTACGCTCACCTGTAGGTAAACATCTTTGTAGTTCTATGTCTTTGTAGTTCTAAGTCCTTACAACCGAACACCTGAGTTTGAGTCTGAAAGGACTCTAAGCTGATCACTGCTAATCTGTCCTGGGCTGAGTTTCAGCCTCATTAGCATTAGCATTAGCATGACAGAGCTCTCCAGGCCTGGGTCCACAGGAGACTGTTGTACACTGGAGACGGGTGAAATCTCAGTCCACCCTTCCTGTTCTTTGAGGGATTTAGTTTCTTCACAAAAATGGCTTCTGCGACTCTTCTTTCAAACCAACATTTTTCTTCAGCTAAAAGTTTAACCGATCAATAGGCAGGTCACTAGCGGTGATCAGCTGAGAGTAGGAGTATATCTGGTCTGCGGGCTGAGCTTAAACTTTAATGTTGCTGACGAAGCCTTTTGGACGAGAAGCAAAACGTTTGACACTTCAACTACAGAGTACAGAAGATGACTCAAGAACTGTCATTGAACTCCTGTACGACTGAGAGCCTACACAGACACAAATACTTATGTTATTACTAAAACTTTCAATCTCTTTGGCCTTATCTATTTTGAGTTTGAGTTACTATTGTGCCATGTTTCATATCTGTGTGCTTCAGTTAGGAAGCGTTGTATCCAACCATGACCCCAACGTGTCCATTTGTGACATCTTGGTTTATCCCGGGCGTGGGGTGCTTGTGGAGGGCCCCTGGTTTCTGCACACATTATCAATTCTGTTTGAAGAACTTTTGATATATGTGCTTTAGGACTAGAGCCCCTTTTGTGTTACTCGGGTCACACAGCAATTTAATAAATACATACATTTGGCTGGAATGGATTTGCACAGTCCATCCGTCCGTTGGATTCCCAGGAGTTATCTCTCCCACCAGTCGTATGAGATCTGGCAGGGGGAGGTCAGCGACGCTCTGGCGTTGTGTTTGCACGCGAGATCGACACAGAGTAAATGGGTATTGTTGCCCGTGTCCACTTTTATTCCGGCCTGGTGCATAGATGGAGGTAGATCATTGGCTGCTGGTGTCCCCACTTGTAATGGGCAACCGGATTGCCAGAGAAAGGAGTGTCGAGCCTCATTTCGCCGTTGATTCCTCAATCTCTTTATTTATATTCCCCCCCCCACACACATACACACACATGCTCGCGGCCTGCCAGACACATCTTCTATAGGGGTTGCTTGTGTGGTTGCCGGTAATGCATCCCTCATTAAAGTTTCATATATACAGTATAGAGCTTATATGCAGATGCAAGGCTGGTCACTGCAACGAGATTGGGGTTTAGGCGAACTAATCCGCAGCCTCACCGCTCATGTGGAATGACAATGAGAGAGGCTTGTTGACCTTTCGTACGGCATCTCCACTCTTTCTTCACACTTAGCGCTGAACTCCGGGAAATCCGTTTAATGCGCGGGTCACTTCGGCGTTTATGCTCACTACTAGGAAAACTTCAATTGCAGCATTTAGCCTGCCCTGATTTGAATCGCATATACATTAGCATTCAGGTATAAGATGTAATTGTGTCCCGTATCTCGCCGGCGACAAAAGACAGACAATGGACACGGAGCGGAGCTTACCTTGAACTGATGAACCCTATTACAATATAATGAATAGCAAAACCTTTGTGAAAATGGAACCATGGGCAAAGGGGAGGCAAAGTAATAAGGCGAGATAAGAGTGATAAGAGAGTAGAGTTTGGAATCTTCATTGTATGGCTAATAGCAAGGATACATTAAAATCTGTAAATAATACTAAAGTGAATCACAGACTTTTTCCACCAGACTATACTTTTCTCAGCTTTGTCATGAGAACAAACAATATAATAAATAAATAAAAGTAATTGGAGCCAGGCTTTTAAGTAGTTTTTGACACGTGTAAAGTCACCATTGGATTCCATGTATTGTTGGAGTCTTCCTTTGTCACTAGGCGTTGGTATGGCAGCAATGTCAGCCCCCCAGCTTGAGGACCAAAGAGAAGCGCTTTCCTCGCCCATTGAATGGAACTCAAGTAGGGCTGCGACTAATGATTTTAGTAATCGATTAATCTACTGATTATTTTTACGATTAATCGCTTGGCTGTGAATGGTGTTTGAAAATTGTATTTTTGTTGTTGTTTTTTTATCACGTAAAGCTAAAGTGATGCCACTTCAGGACATGTCAATGGAGTAAACTTAAAGTGAGTGTTTTTGGAGGCTCCTAGTGCCAATTCTGCGTCTGATTGGACGAGACACGGACAGATATTTATGACATTTTCAATGTAGAAAACACTACAGACCCTAACTTGACAAAGTTTTCCATCAAAAATGAAAAAAAAGAAAAATGGCCAATCATAAATCTTGCATATTAAAAATGAGTGAATATTGAATTGTGGCTCTACATATTTTGTCAATACAAACAAATCAAAAAGATGTTTTTTCGAGCACTGGTTGTGTTGTCTTCCATAGGACATATAAAAAAGTCAGAAGATATGTGTAAAAGTATATACAGCTAATTGATAATATTATTGATGATTATATTTCTAAGCTGAACACAGTGCTACATGTTTCTAACTTTTATTTTCGCATTTAATATCCATTGAAATAAAGTATTGAGTTGCATGACGTAACCACTCCTTGATGAAGAAAGTTGTAATTTCTTCAAAGCATGAAAACCTCTCAAGTTAATACATTATATACTCAGTGTTTATCTGGTCCTCTGGAACTGAGAACAGAACAACAGTTGCATGACAGTATTACACGGTTCTTAGTACAAAAACTAGGAGCAGAAGTTCAAATAGGCCCATAGGAATGTCACAAAACAGCACGCCAGGCAACATGAGGCCGGCTTTAACGGGAACACAATCCTACTCCCATTATCGTCTTTGTAGTACTTGCGACAAATTCCATTACCCCTGTCTCTCATCCGGACGGCTGCGCTTAATAAAACATCTAAACCCCTTTTCCTGTGTCCTGCTCTGGACTCTGGTCCCTTGGGCAAAGCTCTACATTTTACGTTCCGTCCACTCAGCCATGCAATCCAAATGACATTAGTGCATGTATGGTAGTGTAGTAACATTCCTCTCCCGGGAAATGTTGAAATTAATGTTTGAATTAATAATGTAACGGGATCGTAACATGATTTACTTTGTGTTTGCGTCAGATTTAGTGGAACCTGTGGCGGGGCGGTGCATTACCCGCATCGGGTCCTAATGCTTTGATGATTTGCGCTGCTTTGCTATATTGGCCATTATTGAAATGAGTTGGCTCAAATCGGCCTCAGTAATAAATTCCGCTGATTTACATGAAGAGTATGTGGCGACTCAATTGAATCACTGCCTCTCTATGAACCAATCACCTATTTAGTTTAGAAATAATTTAGCCGCCATGAAAGCCCACCCTCATATAACATGCATTAGATGTCGATACTACTTAACATTACCATTGATGCTTTTCACTTTGATGTATTGCATGAATTTAGGTCACGAAGCTTTATGGCAGCACTTTAAAGCTTGGTTAAATCTATCGCAAACGTAAAAAGCAAAAAAAATAAAAGCAAAAGTAAACCCACTTTTTTTCCTCCCTCCCCTTCGTTCTCATTCTTTCATCTTTCAACCAACGCCCCCCTCTTGTCATGTTCATGTCATGCCGCATCCAGATACCTGAAGTGCTGTGAAAAAACGTCAGCTCTCATCCGACGCCACGCGCGGCGAGATGCTGAGAAAGTTTTTATTTCGCCGCTAGCCCCCCACAAGTGCCACCCCGTTTTCTCCTCAGGCCCGGGGCTAAAACATCATCTCCCAGCTTCACAGCGAGGGGCGAAGGCATGTTGGCTGGAATTGCCGCCAACGCCAATCCGATGCTCCAGCACTGCCATTTACCTCGTATAGATGCCAAACACATCTCGCACCCCCAAGCCCCCCCCCCCACCAACCGCGACGGATGGCTGGCTCGAGATTCCACCTCACTTGTTCTTCTCCTTCCCTCACTTTGTATCTGTATACGTTGAAGGTGTGTTGGTGTGAGCTCTTAGTGGTTGTGACATATATAGGTCCTGCGCGTTTACAGGCGGCGGAGATGGTATAGGAAGAGTCAGCGTTGGAGAGAGGGGAAAAACGCCTTTGTGTCAATCACAGAGACACACATAGATTACGATCTCTTTCCCCTCAATTACACTTCATAAAAAGAGAGGTTGAAGAACGGAGCAAGAAGAATGGAAAGGACGCCAGAGAGAAGGGAAGGAAAGATCTCAATTATAACAAAATGGAAGCGGGCTTCAAAGGAGAATCCCCATTCCTCCCATTTCATTTTCAGATTGTCCATGATAACTGTCACATATATATCACATGTGATTCCACTCAAACAGCTGCTAATGCTCTCTTCGCCCGCTGCAGAAACTCCGATATCGGGCTATATGGCCCACATTTATTACCCCCATCCGTAATGTGACATTATTGCATCATCTGTCCACCCAACATTCCTTAAGCCCTAAGGTGCTCGTAACTGACGTGACAGACGGCGACTGTGTTTTATGCGTGCGTGCATATGTGCGCGCCGGCCTGTTGTGTACAAGCTCTAAGCTACACACAGGTTGCACTAGAATTGATGGCCAATCACTGTGCTTTCGCATGTCCATATGTTTCAACCCGCAGCTACATCCGCCATCTGTCCCAGTATGATGCTAATTTAACTCTCCTGTCATAATTGGACTATATCTATTCCCCACTGTCCACAGTGGAGGTATATTTATATGATATTTATTTATTTAAGGGGGGGTTTGCTTATGTTGTTTACACAGTTGTTAATAGGACCTCCTATAGTGCTGGTGGTTCAAAGAGATAGCCTTGGGGATGTAGTGATAGAAACATTGGACATAAACAGATAGATTTTAATGACAGAACTCACACAAGAGAAGGGGATTCTGTCGCCAAAGGATTCCCTGTGACTTACCTGAGATTGGTTTATTGATGAGAGGATTGAAATCGCCAGGCTTTAGTGTTCAGTAAACTAAACCATGGTGCTGATGACTAGATGAAGATACTGAATTTCAATTGCCAATGTGAAACCGATTTGTTCACTAACCTTTCTGGCAGTTGTTGCGAAGGAAAAAAATACAAAAATATATTTACAGGCTTCCAAAAAAAGACAAATTCATATTCGCCTTGCTTTTGTAGCACAAACTGGTTAGGTTGACCCAAAAGAAGGCCCAAGTTTTCATTCCTGAATCATCTGGGGACTGTCTTTTAGAGGTTTGTTCTCCCTGTCTGTAAGGGATTCATTGTGTGCAGTTCCCTGTATCAACCTACAAAGCATTTGTTTGAAAGAAATGCAGAGGATTTTATAATAATATTTTTATCAATTCACCAAACATCTTTAGATTATTCGTACATTTGCTTGACTAATGTTCTACTCCCCACTGTCCACCATATTTCTCCTTTTAAGTGGAGCTTGCCGTTGCTGTTTACACACTTGTTTGCCGGGGCCCTTTCTGTGTGCAGTGCTGGTGGTTCAAAGAGATAGCCTGGAGGTGGGAGTGAAGGAAAGTCCATAAGGGTTTGGCAGCTCTGCGGCCCTGGCTCAAGCATAGCCCTTGGGGGAAGCATGTCCATGCTATTCCCTGGATAATCAGTAAGGGCCAGGCTGCTAAACCACTACTCAGCATGGGGGGGGGAGCTACTTTGTTAGTGTGCAGCTCTGGGGTCACGAGGGCACCGGCTGAGAAAATACTGGCCGCATCGGAGTGTAAATTGAGTCTGAATCAATGTCTTGCAGCAGGCATCACCTTTTTGTAAGGTATGAAAAACTGTGTTGCTATTGTAAGCATTGCAATATAGTAGATATACTTTTACAAAATTGAATCCCAACAAATGATGGAAAAGCTGTGTCACAATTTCAGAGTGTTGATAGGAATCTGTGAGAGGTGGCAAAAGGCCATGCTTGGAATTATGAGGAAAAATTGTGTATGTTGTTGAAAGGATGCTAAGGTTAGAGTAGCCAGGCACGAGGCTAAAATGAAGAAGAACAGATTTATCAATGCACCAGCAAAAGGATAACATTAGGTGGAAGAAGAGAAAGAAGGGAAAGAAGAGAAAGAAGAAGGTCACTGTGACAAATCTAAACAAAAGTGTGGAAAAAATACCTTATTCTTTGTATTTTTTTAATCCATGGTTAGGATTTTTTAGATTTTTAATGGCTTAGTGATCGTCCTTTGTGGTGGTCCACATACCACACATTTACAAAACACTAATTCGATTGTTTTCTTTCTCTTTTCTGCTTTGACCAAGGCAGCTCACCATCACATGGATTGGTCAAGAGGATTGCACACAAACAGGCAACAGGCCATTATCGTTCAACCAAGGATCGAAACCGCAACCTTCCCGAGGCGGTATACTGCTGTACCTTGGTTTCTATAATCTAATAAGACAGGATATTAATGCATGTATAAAATCAATAGTGCCAAGTGCATTGCGTGCTGTTTTTCTCTTTTTTTTTATATGCTAACCTTAAAAAGCATGCAGACGGAAATAATGGTATCAAGGAGTTATTTACTGACCCTCAAATGATATATGTTGAGTGGTAAAGCAGGAGAGCCATACAACCTGAAGCGAGGGTCGATCCTTCACACACACGCAGCTGTGCTCCGAGACCCGATCCACATGTCGGAGAGATGACCCCTGATGTATAGAATTATCCACTCAGCCGACGAAAGAAATAGAGCAAGAGCACACTGCCTTTAAGAATATACATGATACTCTATACAAAGCACCTTTGAGTACATATGCAGAGATTGTCCGGGACATTGCAAATGTAAAAAAAGCTGGAATAGCTTTTCATCACTATGTATTTTCTTTTCCTCGCAAGCTGCCACAACTCGAAGTTAGCCTGTTGAGCCAGGCCTAAGCCCACAAGGATGAAATACTCAGTTGGTATCAAATATGGGCCAAAACTGTAAACTGGGCACATGATTGCAGATCATTTGGACCAGAAAAAGCTGATTTTGTGTGATATATCAGGTTGAGAGCTTACGTTCAGTAATTAAACACTAAACAAAAGACAATATTAAAACCAGGATTTCTTTCATTTGCCCATTGGTCTGACCAGCCTCATTACTGACCATGGTTCTTGTTCCCTCAGTGGAAAAGCCATAAGTCATAAGTTCTCATCAGCACAAGCCAACCATCTGCTTTAAGGGGAGACAGGCAAAACTCATTTTTTTTTAGTTTTCAGGTTTTGGGCCAGATTTGTCTCTGAACATACAAGCTTTCACCTGGAAACAAAAAATATACCTAATCTTCACAAAAACATGTTTAAATATTGCCCTGGTTCAATGTTTCCCCATGGATTTAAATAGGAAACTGTAATTTCAAGGGCATTTTTCTCAAAATGCATTTTCCTCTCATTGTGGCGACACTATCTCGACATCAGTAGTGGCTAAAGACTTCAAATTTTCCTGCCTTGGACTGAACAATATTTTGAAGAGTTTTTCAGCGGGATTTTTTAATATCTAATTCTTAACCTGATTTAATGAGTTTTAAAGCAGTACTAAGTAACTCCCCCCTAGAGGCCATAAGTGCAACTGCAGTTGTCGTAGCAAGTTACGATTTTTTAACTTATTAATTGTCTTGGAGAGTAAATACTACGCTGACAGGAAAGGCGAAGGGAGAGAGGTATATATCCAATTATACAATGGAAATAATTTTTTTCACTCAAACTTGGCTGTAAATACTGTTTAAAGTGACGTTAGCCCGCAGTTAGCTTTGTCCATTAGCCTGTTAGCTTCTTCTTTGTGATTCCATTAGTTCGTATTGCTTGCTCCGGTCCGGTGGCAGTCAAGTTGCAAACATGGTTTTCTGGCCAGAGACAAAGACCCTCCAAACATCCCATAAACATTTGTACTACCCCCACAGGGACTGCGAAAAGGATTTATTAAGGTAAACACGTTACTTAGTACTGCCTTAAATGTCAAAAAATAAGGCGAAAATTCAAATTGAACAGATTTTTCCACTAAAAAATGGATCATTTTAAAACTAAACAAGATATCCAAAATCCACTCTGAAAAAGTCTTGGCAACGTATTTATCAATAAATTTAAACCATAAATTTGAATATATCTCAATCCGTCATTCAGATTTCGTCGCCGAAAAGAATTTGGGCCATTTTTAGGCATAAAACACCTTGTTTTTACATGAAAACATAAAATGACAGAAAACTTGCAATAGATTTTTTTCTCACGTTTATGCCCATAATCTACAACAAAAGTTTCTAACTGATATATGTAAATTTAAAAAAAAAATCGTGTTCACCTGCAGTGTCTCGCCTTAAGGCACCTGAAGGACTTTGTGAGATACATTATGGGACACAACACATCACGGAGAGGGCGATAATTAACGCTGTTTGCCGCGTTGTTATCTATGTCCTGGTCCCCCCCCCCCCCCAGAGTCTTGTAAAGCTGTCACGCTTCTAAACCTGCGCTGAAGACGCTGATGCATAGGGCTGTGATGTTTTGAAGGTAAGAGACTACGACGTTCCTTCGGGGGCCACTGTTTACCGGAGGGGGAAGACACGTTTGAAAGAGACGCGCTACATATGTGCGGCGAGGAGACAAAGGCGGCGGGGAAGCTCGGGCGAGTGACGAGGTAAAGCCGAACGGGTGATTGAGACAAAAGCAGATGAGCGGAGAGTTAAGTGTGTCCTGTCTGATAAATAGGAACATGGCTCATCATTATAGGGAGTACCAAGGGAGCGCTGTGGTCCATCTGCCGGCTAATACACACTAATGCGCACTCCCTACCACTGTACCGCCGCCATCAAAGCCGCGGGACGCAACGCGCGCAGGTACATCAAAGCCGGGGGTTTGCGAATGGCGGCCCGTGTTGAGAAAGCCATTATCGCTGCTGATTTTTGCCCCATCAAATTCAAATGAAGGTAAACCGGAGCCGAGCCCAAACAAATTCCGCCCGCCCAATCAGATCTGGCTGTCTAATACGACAATTTGACGGCAGCTTCCTCTATACGTACAAGGCTTGGCAATCAGTATTGGCAGAGTGGTTGGCGCGAGACTAAGTGCTGAATTTGGACACATTAACTGTCGAAATGCAATAGGAGCGGATTTAACCAGACAGAGCATGATAAATATGTTGACAGTTGCAAAAAAAATATTGTTCTGAAATGATTCTCTCTCTTGACAGTTGACTATACACCAAAATGGCATGCACGGTACTGTGGAGGAAGACCAAAAAAACATATCTCCAAATGTTGGGACACAAACCTGTTCTGCAAATCTCTATGGTACACGTTGGAGCCTTTTTACATTGCAAAACAAAACCAATGGCTAATATTGATGGCACAGAGAATGCGCACAGTATTTGGATGTGCTAGAAATCACCGACTTTTACAGAAATATGAAGGATTGAAGGATTTAGAGTCTTTGAGGGACAATTGAAATACAACTCTTGCATCTGAAAAAACCTGACATTTAGTAGATGGGAATGTGTGCTCTCTGACTGGGCAATCTGTAGCCTGTCCAGTTATGATTGACCTCGGATGTCCAGCCTGACAAGTGTGAGCGCTCTCCCAGCTCCGGAGCGCAGTGCACTTCCTCTATAGGTCCCGGAACGTTTGCGATGGTGGCAGAGATGCTGGACACGACGTTGTTGCAGAAGCTCAACCATGTGCACAAGACGTACACATAATGAAATGTCTCTCAGGGCATTCCTTTCGATGGTAACCCCAATATCAAGGGTGGGAGGATACTGGACAGCGCTGGCAATTGTACACGGGACGGGACAACGATGGATTATGTGGGCGTACCTGCTCTTCTAGGTCTAGTTTATTCATTATAAGGGTTGTCTCCGTGTGGTTTTGATGTTTGCGCATTGTGGAATAAAGAGATACAATCTAACCCACCAAATGACCCACCAAAACATCATCATCAAATGCATTGAAATTAAAGGAACAGGCCACTGTTTTTTCCAAACTCAGATATGTTCTTACCTGAGCTTAGACGAGTTGATGCGTACCTGTCTGGTCTTTGTGCGTGCCCTCAGTCACGCACAAACGACCAAAGATGTTGTTAGCATTTGGCCTCTCCCAATGTAGTCCTATAGCTCCAAACGGTGGGTGAAGTTGGAAGCTGCCACGCTCTTCCAAAGACTAGACAGATACGTATCAACTCATCTAAACTCAGGTAAGAACATATCTGAGTGTGGAAAAATGGTCGCCTGTTCCTTTAAGGCGAGACACGGCAGGTGAAAGTATTGATTTTTCACGCAGTGGTCGAAGGGAGATTTTTATCTATTTTCCTCCCTTTACATCTTAGTTTTCATGTCAGAGTGTAAAAATGACAAAACTCACCCCGCATGATGTTTATTTTATGATGTTTTGTCCGCCTGCGAGGTGGGGGCAACCCGGAAGTAGCTGCTGCGCTGCGTAGAAAGTCCGTCTTTCGAGCGGGTATTCATTCATAAATATTGACAGATTTTACATCCACGTGTGCCCCGTGATGACGCTATTACCCAAATATGGTATTGTTCCTCCTACGAGACGCTGGTGCGGAAAAGTCGGAGGTCGGGCCGCACATACGCACTCGCTACAAAACTTCAGGGCTGGTTTTCTCTGAATGAGAGAAGGCCGCACTTGGGCAGCGAGTGAGCCCTTATAGCAGCTCCCAGTGACTCCAAACTTTCCAGTCTGAGACCTAACAATATTTTGAAGGTTTTTTCAGACAGATTTTTAATATCTAATTCCTAGCCTCATTTATTCAACTTTGAAACCAAAAAAACAGGCGGAATTTGAGTTTTTACTGATTTTTTTCACTGATGATTAGTTTATTGAAAAACTAAACAAAATATCCAAAATCCCCTCTGAAAAAATCTTAGTTACTAATATGTCAATAAAATAAAACCATCAATTTTAATCTGGCTCAATTCATTATTTTGATTTTGTTGCCCAAAATATAGGCAATTTTGGCCATTTTAATGCTCAAAATGCCTTATTTTTATGTGAAAACATAAAATGACAGAAAAAGTGCGATACATTTTTTTCTCATTTTTATATCTGTAATGTTCAGCAAAAGTTTCAAATTGATATCTCTACTTTTTTTTTTTTTTTCCCTATTCACCTGCAGTGTCTCGCCTTAAGTTGATTAAAGCCAAATGAATCATTTATGTATGTCAAGACATGGCATAAAAATACACATCGATTTCATGGTACTTTTTTTTTTTTTCTTCGACTGGACTGTTGAGTTGAGGATGTTCGCGGCCATCTTTTAAAATCTAAATGCTGTGATACAATGCACCCGCTCCTCCAACCTCCTGCACTACTTGTTCAGGGTTTCACTAATAAGAATAGCCATTCATGTTAATTACTGAAATGGTAAACAAGTATAGCAGCAGGAGGGGCGCTCCTAAATAGGCCTCTAGCTTGTGTTGTCTTTCATTTTGGCAACAAGAGTGAGGATAAATACATATTCTATCTGTAATTCCTGGACTCCTCGCCACGTGTTGATTTTACTTCATCGAACAAGTAAACTTTCCACATTTAGCTTCACAATACCATTCATTTGTTTTTCTAGCCTTGAGCTGGCTTTATCCCAAATCCAGTGTTCTCCTAAACTCATCACCTTAAACATCCTTGAAGGGTGTGTTCACTTTGTAGCCTTATTGATTTATTTTTGTTTCCATAGTAGTGTTGTTCGATGATGTTCCTCGCCCGCAATAATGAAAAGTTCATAAGGATGAGTGCCCATTTACGTTTGCCAACATTTCACCTTTAAGATGCTTCGAACCATCACCATTGTTGACTTCAGTCACTGTCACATCCTCCGTCGCTAATTAAAACAAAAACAAAAAGCCAGAGCAAACACAGCCTGAGGACTTCACTTCTTACAACAAAGTGCTCTGCTGTAATATAGGTGAACTAAAAAAACGCAAACGTATGCAAGTTCTAAGTGAAATCGAGGTTGGATTTATAGGGTCCCTTCCTTGGCTCACATCCTGTACGTCTCTGTAAAGCCCAATACGAGCATCCCACAAAACTAATAGCATGGATTTGCCCACCTCCGTATATACTGCCATCCATCAAACACATCCCGCAATGTATTTTTTTTCTCTTTTCTTTTCCGAGCCTGTACGTTTTGTTGGCACCTCATATCACATTTTGGCTCCGGTGCACTCGCCCTATTTTCTTTGCTGCTGTTTCCCTCATTAACCAATGGCACGAGTGTACAGTAAAAAAAAAAACACCCTTCTCCGTGGTGCACTTCACCGCGGAGTCGGGACCATTTCAAACAAATCCCGGAGAGGTTGAGGGTTTGACACCCACTCAGGCGTGCCGCCGCCTTTGATTTTGCATTCTGTAAACGAGCCTGTGCATTGGAAGGGGGGGGAGGCGTCGTCGTCGCGGGTGCAAACAGTGGAATGTCTCCTGTGTCTGGCGGTATTACAACCATGCCCACCCATGCATACAGCCCTAGAAGGGACTTTCTGAATCAGTGGACAAGACCGAGGACGACCTTTTCAGTGCACATTAAAACAGGGTCACCTCACTGAGAGCCAGGTTTGAAGCAAGGGGTGGTGAAAGGGGGTGTTGAGAGGGGGTAGAGTTGCATGTTGGTCTTCACTATACCTTGCCCTTTCATGGAGAATGTATTCCCGTGTGCATCTGTCCATATGTATTTGCATCCTTAGCCTCTAAGTAAGCCGCTATACTGTACACAGTCACGATATCCTGTCAGGTTTATTGGAGGCTATTTCCTTCAAGGGATAGAGATGGGAAAACACTGCTATGACCAAATATGGCTACTTTGCTAAGGAGTGTATTATGTACTACTGCGTTTGTCATTTTACCTGCATTTTTTATCGCAAACTTCAACGCACTCAAATGCCTTTTTTTTTTTACACGCCACATGAGTGAATTATTGAGTGATGAGTTATTTCATTGTTAATACTTCAAGCCATACAGCGTAACATTTCACACAATAAATATGAAAAAATACAAGCATTTGTTTTATTTCAGATATTTTTATTGTTGACGAAGTAAAAAATGACCAAACAAATATTTCTGCTGCGGCTCACCTCTGCTACGACCTGACTTGTAACTTCACTGGGATTAGAGACGTCTCCATGGAGATGTTGAATAAAGGTAAATGTGAGATATAAATACATTTTTTGATCACCCTCTGTATTTTGTGTGTCTTTTTGGTCATTCGGATAATGTTTTGTGTTGGCTATTGACAGGTTAATCCAAAATGTTTGTCAGTCAGTCTTTTTTTATCCAAAAACAAACCTCATGATCACATGGAGCCTGGATATGGAAATTCAAAAGGTAGATTGACATGGAGTAACAATGTGTCTGTTGTCTAACCTAGCAAGAGCCAGACTGATATTACTTATCTGAAGTGGCCCCTGTTAAAAGCGTTCAGAAAGAGCATGGGGCATCCGATTGGATCAGTGAATGGCTTGACCACTGTTGGTGTGGATTTGAACAAATCAGTGGGTGCAGCAAAAGATGGATTTTTATGAATTTGTGAACTCACAAGTCTTGCAACAATCCTACTTGCACTTCAAGGTAATCTGCTCGAAAGTCATTCCTCAAGCAGATGGGCCGTTCCTAGTTAGTTGCTCTAAGTCTTGTCTCAATATCAACAGAGAGAAACATAAACAAAATACTGTTTCAATAGATCTATCAACACTGTGGATGTATTTGTAGTGTGGATCAATCCCAGTGTGTTGAAATGATTCCTTTTTTTTTTCTTCTGTAGTTTGTTTTGTTCTTCATTCAGTTTAGTCCCACGTTTTCCTAAAGGCCAACATACAAAGTGTCCACATGCAGCTGTGAGTGTGTGGCGTGCACACGTGTGTGTGTGTGTAGTGTGTGCATGTGTGTGTGTGTGCGTACACGTGTGTCTGAGTGCATCAGACCGGTGAAGAGAAGAATAACCCAATTATAGAGACAGTCTGCCTCACAGACATACAGTATGTACACGGGCAAAGGAGCTGTGCACACACAAACAAAGCCCAGTGAGGAACAGTGATTTCTGATGAAAAGGAGGCAGCAAAAGGGAAGGATTCACAGTGGTTAGGAAGAGGGAGAAGGGAAGTGAATGTGCGCTGAACAAAGGTGACAAGGTAAAAATACAAGTGCACACTGAAATATGTCGAGAAGTCAAACAGTGAAATATTATTCAAATGAGTAATCCTGAGGGTGGCGCCGCTCTGTTCACGCCTCACTTCATCCACAAAATACCTTTCTCCCTCGTTTTTAGGAAAAGGGGGAGAGAGGGAGGGGATGTGGCCCTGAACCTGACAATTTGGAGGATGTGGTTGCATAGCAACAGAAAGCAGCCAATACATAAAAAAGCAAAAGGCAAGGCTATTTTGCTTGTTAAATATTCTGAGGCTGCCAGAACAGCACTCCAACCAAAACATTTCCATTGAAGTAAGATTTGAAATGCAAGTGCAAACATCACAGAAGTGGAAGCTGTCTCAGACCAGCTGCATCTGCCTTTTACTCCGACCAAGGCTTTGTGGACATTTTATCAGTAATATCAAACATGGGGAATAGGAGAATAGGAGACATCCTTTATTTACACACAAGTAATCGCATCTATAGATGATGTCCAGTTGCATATATCATGTAATATCCCACATGACAAACGGATGAGCCTGTCAGGATGGAGCCACAGATTTCATTGTCCACACAGCGCGTATATTGCATTCACATATTATTTAATAAACTCCCACACAATAGAGAATTAGCATTTGAAATGCCATTTGTGTGTTTGTGAGTTTATAACATGCACTGGGATCAAAGTAAAGGCCTTTTGTCATATTACAGATAAACACAAAGCAATTTCCCCTTGAATTTATTAACATTTCAGACGTGGAACCGCAATCTGTGGACACGCATGGGTGCATGTGTCGTATATATGCAGGTGTCCTGCAGGCTGCAGCATGTAATAAAACCTGTGTGTAAGCAGGGAATTTACTCCAGAGCAGTGGTCACCTTTTCTGACATTAAAGAAGTGCACAAAGACATGTTTTTCCTCTTTAAACCAAGCACTGAAGTGTCCTGGGATCCAGTATGACAGCACTCTCCAGCTATTCGTTACTCTTCAGCTCTTTGCAGCTTTATGTAGTGTACAGGCCCTACATTCCCCTGTTACTTCAGCATACATGGACCTGAGAGCAGGAGCGGCACTGACCAGTGAGCACTGCAAATATGTTTAAGGAGAGTATCACTCATGTACATCAGTGCACAAAGCTTAAAAAGAAGACCTGTTCACATGGATCTTTCATGGCACAGGACACTGAGCTGTACATTCTTTACACTACTAATCTACAAAATCTATTGGTTTATTTGGTACTGATTTGGACATTACATTTGCTTGGACAGTATGCTTGTTATTTGTGTCGATTTGGTTTGATTTTAAATCCAGACTGTCAGACGCGAGGCAGCCATTGTGCCCCTCAGATCACCACCATTTAGTCATCCATAGGTAAAGTGAAGTGTCTACGACTGTGGCCCTACTATCATTAAGTGAAATGCTAACTTCAGAAGCCTTCACCTGAGGCTGCCTCACATGCGTGTCTATGTTCTTTTTCCAACGGCCCTGTGAAGAGAACAAATGTCCCAAGATCTCCCTCTCCAAGGACAGAACAACTCATTTTATCGAACACCTCTGTACACAATACTCATACTGTCTTTTTTTCCCCCCTGCTTCTACTTTCCACTGAACACATACTGTACGGGCTCCTCGCAAATCAAATCAAAGTCGTGCATTCACCACCGCTCCACCAGCTGCAGCTTTTTGCCAACTTCGCAGCCTCGCCACTATCTCCGGCCACGGTTATTAAGGCTTTCTTTGCACATGAATGGGATTGCCGTTGCTCGGGGATATATTGTAAGTGACTGCTGTTGATCTCGCCACCAGTGTTTCTCCTCACAGAGCTGTGAATAATAGATAGGGAAGCTGACCGGAGATAATGCCTTCTCTCATTGAGGCGGTGGTAGCTGCTAGCGTCTGGGAGAATGCTAACAAGGAGCAATACTTTTTTTTTTTTCCCCACCCCTCCTTCTCTTGTCTTTATTTTTGCAAAGCCGCAGAATGTTCCTTTTCCTGTTGGCTCTCATGCATTTATTAATAACAGTGCGCCTTTCAAAACATCTTCTGCGGATTAGAAGGGTAACACATTCCTTTTATCATGGTGGTTGCGGCGCGTATGCAGTGTATCCAGCTGACAGTGATGAGCTGTGAAATCGGGAAAAAAAAGGCAAGAAAGGGAAGGGGATGCGGCGGCGGGGGCTTTTGTACCCCACTCGACACATAAATTTGGGTCACAGAATAGATTATCACCCCACACATGTCACTTTGACACTGATAGGAACATGCAATCCCCACATCACTCATACATTACACATGAAAATGAATGCACTGTTTAAATGGGTAATTGATCAGCTCTGCAGTGCACTGTGAGCTGCGATCCTCAATCTGTTGAATATTCAGAGTTGGTAATGCATGTCGACTTTGGCACATGGTATGTCAGAGCTTAGTCAAGACAATAACGACGTGATGTTTATTTATGCTCACAATTATGCTTTCCTAATGTGTCATTCCATGTGAGTTAGCCTGCATGCTCGGGATTCCCTCTTTACATTAGCAGCCCTTCCAAAACTGACACTGCGGAAACTTTCATTTGACTGACCCACAAGCACGGAGGCTTCCCTGGGTTTGAGTGAGGTCTTTCCGGGTCTGCGTGGATTTCCTTCCAGCCTTTCTCTAAGCCTAAAACATGCCCAGCTAATCCTCCAGACAGGAATTCTTTGGTCCCTGCATTGCTGCCACACACTTAACTTGATTAGTTCCCCCAATGATATTTCTATTCTGGGTTAATAGCAGATGGCAGATTTTCCTGCAATTAAGTCCTTTAACCACAGGGGCAACATGCATTCTGCATCTCAGCTGAAAGGTTGGTTGGGTTTGCTAACTCATAATCTGCATGGGCGAGTTCACCATAGATGTCTCTGTCCCATTCTACAAATGCAATTGTAAACTTTACATTAATCTTTACTTAAGGGACAGAAACATTAAAAGGGACTATACAGAGTTTAAAAATGTTAAAATTATGTATTTTCATCCTCTGCAATGTCCTAAGGTGTAGAATGAGCCCAGACCTGTTCACCACAACTGCCTCTAAAATCCTGCACTGTCACAAAAGTTGTTACTTTGGGTCCGAAGTGCCATCATGCACGAGCTTAATATAGAAGATGCAGTTACACGTATGACCTGAGGTGGCAGTAGTGAGTATAAAATGGCCAACTTGCATCTAGTCCCTTTAAGCTCATAGAGACAGGGAAGTACTGGCACTAGATGTTTCCATCCATAGTCCCTGAAAATAAATTCATTAAAGGTTCAAAGATTTTATTTGTCAATTAATTTCACAATGAATCAAAATAGTTCATTCTTTCGTCCTCGTTGTGGAGCAGGGGGTGCGGAGTAAGGGGTGTAAGCACAGGTAGGGCAGGGAAGGGAGGGAGTTCAGCTTCCTGATAGCTTGGTGTATGAAAATGTTCTGCAGTCGACTGGAGCTGGCCTGTGGATCTCCTCCGTGAAGGCATTACCCTGAAGAGACTGTGTGGTCCCTGGTGATACTGATGGCTTTGTGGGTGGACATGGAGTACTCTTCTCCTCTGCTCTCACGATGCGCTGAGGGCTCCTTCGGCAGGAGGCTGTGCTGACACCATGCACAGTGATGGAACTGGTCAGGATGTGGTCCATGACGAACCCTCTCGAAGCACTTCATAAGAATTGGAGTGAATGCTATTGGGTAGTATTCGTTGAAGTAGGAGGGTGGTCACTTCTTTGGTACCGGAATGATGGTCGTTGCTTTGAGGCACGTTGGGACCACAGTCTGCTGCAGAGATGTGTTAAAAATGTCTGTGATACTTCAGTGAGTTCATCAGCACAACCTTTCAGTACACGACCTGGTATGTTGTCTTGTGAACGTTGATCCAGCTCAGAGATCTTCTCACACTCTCTGTAGATAGCTTCAGCACCTGGTCTTCTGGAGGGGGCGTTGACTTTTGTACAGGGGTTCTGTGAGTGTCTCGAAGCGAGCAAAGAATTTAGAATAGTACACCTTCAATAATTCAATCGATACTTTAGAGTGAAGGTGTACTTTAAAGTTTTCATCTATATTGACTCATTGTTCAAAGCCTCTGCAGAAACCTCTCAGGTTCATTCATCTCCAAATCTTGAGCTCGGTTTGATAACTGCTTGAGCATAGGTGCAGGAGCACCTAGAATAAGAAATCCTCTCAAATGCAGGGAGAGCATGCAGATCTACACATAAAGACCCAATTCTGCCCTGCTAACCATAAGCAATTCCAGCTTTTTATCTGGATTAAGACTTGTAGGGTTCAAATAGGCGACATCAATGGAAACTGAACTCAGGCAGAAGAACGTATCTTGAGCTGCTGTGATTTTTATCTCATTGTACAAACAACTACTGTCAACCAGTTAAATCCAGATTGTTCGCCTTTTGTGTCCACTGAGGTAGCCACAGTTAAAATAGACATTGTGTAATCCAGTAGCTAAAGCATGTATAGTATACTACTATGTATCTGCAGTGCTGTACGTTCTAAAAACGATTTGTTGCATCACACAAGGGAGGGCTCTACATTTGGAGTCATTGTATTGAAATGCTTCCTCCACTAACAATAGCCCTCAATGTAAAGAAAACGCTGTATATACAGCCCTGTTGCATCACAATCCCCACACAAAGTGGTGCTCTGATGCAAGGTCCTCCATGCTCTGCACCATTCCTCACATTGTTAGTCTAAATATGACATTCTTTCCATTTCTGACAGTAGATAACTTTTGCACGATTACAATCACTCAACTGTCAATACTATTAAGATGAAGATAATTGCCTTCCATTATGTTTTTCTGACATGGTGTTTCAGTTGGTTGGCCTTGCTCAAAATGTAATTGACAGTGTAAAGATTTTCCTTTCTTTTGATCTAAAGATTGGAAATTGTCGGCATGCAGCATTCTTTTTAATATGCCTTATTTATTTTTTACATTACTGCTCCCTGAAAGTGTGTGAAATGTTCTGAAATACTCATCCCTTTGACTGTTATAAAATGCGGACGTCGGTAATGAGATTGGACCAGACGCTTTCATTGTAAACAAAAATCAGGTATAGGGCCTTTAACAGTTATAAGGATCAATACAAAGATAGACATCAAATCCAGACCTATAGTTCACATTTCCCTTTTGCTTGAGTAAAAGTAAAAAGAAAAAGAAAGTTAATGTGTTGTTCCATCTTGTCCTTAGTGTCTAATTCACTTAACACATTTCCACTAATCTACATTTAACTATGGTTTTAATTCAGTATAATGTCTGAAAAGTTTCAAAGTGAGACACATTTGGCCTATGCATTGCCAACAATCTCAGCTTTGTAACTCTACTTCTGAAAGACAACAAACCTACAGTGCATTTACATACAATATTCCTACAGTGATGTATAACTGAGCCTCCCTCGTGCAAGCCTCTCTCAGGGATTGCCGCTTATCATTACAACCTTTTATCTTCAATGACTTCCAATTTGTTCACACAGCAACAGCTCGGGTTCACAGGCCAGAAGGTACATCCACATACATTTTGGCTTGGGAATAGGTGTTAATTAAGCGACATTGGCTATTTTAAAATACTCCCTTTTTCTCATTTCTTTCCTTTTGAGAATAGCCGCAGCAGTGTGAGACGATTCGAGGAGAAATTAAAGGCCGCGGTCTACCTTATAGGACGTGAAGAGCGCTCAGGACGTAGCCGAGGCCATATCAAAAGGATCCTATAGAAAAATACAGACAGCGCCGTTGCCCAGCTAGGAGCACTCCACTGTGAAGAATCCACAGTGTTTGAAGTCAATGACAGCTTTTAGGGATTTGGTGGAGACTCAAGCCTTCTCTTTTCCCACTCGCTCACACAGAAAGATGAGTGTGTGTGTGTGTGTGTGTGTGTGTGTGTGTGTGTGTGTGTGTGTGTGAAGGTGACAGAGACACAAAGTACAGCGCCACTGCCCTTGAAGCCAGGAGTGCTTACCCATGATTCCAGAGGGTAAGACTGAATTATAATCAGTCCTGTAAAGTACGTTTGTGAGTGCTATATAACATACAAAGTGACTCTTTAGTTTGGAGGGCAGCAGTAACTTAAGAAGAAATGTCGCCAGTTCAGCAGAGTGGCTTTTAGAGTCGCTTAATCAAAAGGACGCTTTTAGAGTGTTTTATAATGGTAGGCAGAGTTGGCAAAACAGTCTTTACAACTACAACTTTACTGGAACAATTGGGAAATTCTCTGCATTCTTATCTAGAAAAAAATTCCTCCAGTTTATGACCAAACTTTCAGTAAGTTGGGTCAACCTGTCTAGAGCAGAGCAGCATCTTATCTGTGGGACAACTGCAAAGTGATGTTGAATCATGACAATGTACTTTGACATGGTTTGTTTTTGGTATAATAGAATAAAAATACCATAATATCTGGATTATAAGCCGCTACTTTTTTTCTTGTACAACAGTGTGCCTAATTTACAGACTTTTATGGTTATACTGCATATTGTGTCATCAGTAACAACGCACCTACATTTAATACGAGTGGGTCCAAAAACTGGTGAAAGAACTCTAACGTGAGGAAGAAGCAGTGGCAGCTCCAAATCCAAACATAAAGTTGTGGGGATGATGGAGACTCTCACGCGGTTCCTATTGGATGTTCCCCTATAACTCAGACAGTTCCAAGCCCTATAGCTGTCTTTAGTTTTAGATCTCGGCCCTACTGGGTGTTTGCTGCCCACCGGGGCAGGGGCTGCAAGAGGCCCTTCCGCCCCATGACATAGGTTCGGGTGCACAATATATGCGATTAATTCTCTCATAGCTGAAATAGTATTAAGCGAAGCACTGGTTAAATTCATCACAAGCCTCAAGTGATTCACCACGAACCCAGCTCAGAGCAGCTTCGAACAACAGGAAACTCCAGGAGGTTCCGCGACAGTGAACACAGACAGGCCGAGGAGGGCGGCTCTAGGCATAGTCACACTCCCAAGGAGGAGTCGCTGTGCGAGCAGCGCTTTGGTTTGACTGAACACCCGGGTTTAAAATAAAATATGTATCAACTTTTAAAAGAATAGGCTACCGTTTTTCCATACTGACATATGTTCTACCTGAGCTTAGACAAGTTGATGCGTACCTGTCTGGTCTTTGTGCGTGCCTGTGGAAGAGCTTGGTCGCTTCTAACGTCACCCCGTTTGGAGCTATAGGAATATACTGGGAGCAGACAAATGCTAACAACATCTTTGGTCTTTTTGCGTGACTGAGGGCACACAGTTCTTCCATACTGTGATATGTTCTTACCTGAGCTTAGACGAGTTGATAAGTACATGTCTGGTCTTTGTGTGTGGCCGTGGAGGAGCGTGGTAGCGTCCAACTTCATCCAGTTTGGAGCTATAGAAAAACATTTGGAGAGGCCAAATGCCAACAACATCTTTGGTTGTTTTGCGTGACTGAGCGCATGCACAAAGACCAGACAGGTACGCATCAACTCCTCTAAGCTCAGGTAAGAACATATATCTCAGCATGTAAAAACGGTGGCCTGTTCCTTTAAGTTCTTAACATACTTTTAGAAAAGTCAATGAACCTGTATCCACCGTTCTTTTGAAATATGTGAACACCCACGAAGAGAAAAGTCCTGTATTTCCAGCACTGACGGCGCTTCAGCTGGAACAGCGTGGACAGTTGGGGCCTATAGACCAGTATGTTTTATAGTTTTTATACACTTTTTTTTTTTCCTTCATAAAATTTGTTGGTACGGCTTATATTTAGGTGCGCTCAGTCTGGAATTACGGTATACATTCAAAAATTGCCTTGCTTGCATTAATATATCATTTGCCATGTACATGTACTAGATTTGATTATTGCAGGCCTTTGTATGGTTTGTAGTACTGGTGTTACATGTGTATCTGTAGCTGTTGTTTGTTTACTCTAATTCACGCGTCTGTGAAAACTAGAGTAGGTGCAATATACGATATATCTTGTTGGTTGCATAGGTTTATTTTTCTTTTCCATTGAGGCAGCTTTGTTGACATCTTCTATGGAGGTGACAGACTGGGTTGCCTGCATGGCCCCGCACATATCGCCTTTTTCTGTTTGTTCGGCATCAAGAGGCTTACCGTCTTATTCCTTAGGTAAAACAAGCAAACATCACTGGAGAAAGTTTCCACGCTACTCTGCATAAAGTGTGCACAATGGAGCCGTTTATGCATTAAACAGTCCGACATCAATCAGTCAACAGGGGACCAGCCGGAGCCTTTTTAGAATACCCTTCCCATTAAGAGAGGGGATACATGAATAGATGGGCTTTGGAGCGGGAAGGGAAAGCGGTGGAAAGGTGAAGATGACTGATCTCCCCTGGGTTTGGCTCCAACTGCTGGAAGTCACGAGAAGAACAAAGCACACAGGAGACATGTCTATTTGTTCCGGGCTACATTGCCAATCTAACATGGCTAATTTTGGCTCCCGTTATGGCATATACAGTAGATGCATTTATTTAGCTGGTAGACTTTCTGACAGCAAGACCACTGCACCTTCTGATAAAATCATGTTCGAAACATTTTCGTAAGAGGGAATTGCAGTACGGATAGAAGCACATTACCAATATCTTTAATGTATCTACCTGTCCTGTTCCATTTATTTCTGTACAATTCTGCAAAAATCTGTACTTGCTCTTGCTATCAGAGGGGCTGCAACGTTAGCGCTGAATTTAAGATTATACTGTGGCCTGAAGATGCTCTGGCTCTCCTCTTGGGGGTTGCCTCCTACAGCTGGAAGTCAAGGGAAGAGCAGTTCGCTAACTCCCCCCCCCCCTTTCCAGACTAGTCCATCTCTTCAAATCCCCACACTGACAGAGTGTGTTTTCTTTCTCCCAACTAAAACCGCCCCCGTCTGCCAAAAGGTCCTCTAACATCTGGTTAGTGTCTTCAGTGCGAAACAGTACAATCAGCATATTCCCAGCTCGCATTACTGGTTTTACTTCTAGCAATTTATCACCTTTAACTTCATATGACAATGTTTGGAAAAGATAAAGTCACGACAGTATAATATTTACAAATCCCGCTTCAAGGATTTGTTGAAGTAAAGTGAAGGGGGAGCGGTGGTGTGAGAAATGTCTGCCACGCCAAAAAGCCTTGTCCCTATTTTTGCAAACACAGAAGGTTATCTTAAAAATAAAACTTCTGCTACTAGCGGAGCAGACGTACAAGTTATCAGTTTATCATTATTTTATGGCACAGTCGATGACACTGCTTTACATATGAAAACATCAGTCGATTGTTGGACTCCCTTGGACAGGATCTAGTGAAGTGCTATTAGTTCCAAATCTTTGATCATTTTGACACCAGTGATTAAATATTTGATTGAAAACCTTGTGGCAATATCAAAATGTAAACTCCAAGATGTCCTAGCAACATTTCAATTAAAGTTCTATTCTTATATTCATCATTTTTGGCATAAAGAGGTCATACTTTGTTATATTTATGCTTATGGACAATGGTTTTGAACTTGAGATTGCACGGGTTGGTATCAGAGTCAGTTTGTCAATATCAGCCAGTTGTAATCAATAGAAGGTAAAGAAAAAGCACATGACTGTCGCCAAACCCCTTCATTCACTTGACTAAGCAAAATGTTTCTGAAAGTTTGATATATTGTAAAGGTCAGAGTATAATTACTGTTCAGTTCAAAGTATGTCAGAGTTATGCGCACGTGGTGGCTCGTCGCTGAGCAAAATGTCAATCAAAGTTGTGCTGCGTTTGCATGTCCCGCTTTCCCGGGTAACCTGACATATGGTTATTGATACCTGTATGTCAGAAATGCTTTTTTTAAATATCCATCAAAATTATCGGAAAGCACATCCCATCCTTCTCTATAGCAGGACACTGTCTGAGGAGAGTGAAACTGTTCTTATATGAAACTGGAAACCGTGTGACCAATTCATGTGTTACTGTATGTATTTTTGGATCCCTATACTCCCTATTCTGGGTGTTTTTGTATTGTTTTATTTCGTTTTCTTTTGGTATGGTGAAAAAGAAGAGTATTACTTAACAGAGGTTAGAAATATACAAACTGTTGAGTCAAATATTGAGCTGTTACATCATCCAAATAGGGAGTAAAAGTATTTGTCTGGGCCTAATCTCTTCAGCTCGTCTTGTTTTGAGTACACTCTGCCTCAGGTCAGGGCTGTTGCTCAGAACACACCGCTACTCCCATTTATATTTTTTCTTGTCTGTAAACAGGATTTCACAATACCTGTATCAACTAGCAGGAGTTCGTTAGCGTCTAACCGTCAGGCGCATTACGTGCACAAGAAGCCTTATCAGTGTTTTTTTTCCACTCCACTTGCTGATATCAGCTGTACTCCCTCTGCCCAGCACACACAAACACATACCTTCATGGTTATCTCCACTATCTGCTGTTTAGCCAACTCACAGCTAATCCAGTGTGAACCACCACTTGTGCTCAGCAGTTTGCAAACGCATCTGAGGACAGACAGAGCGACACATGGAGAGGCAGCAAGTTTGGCCCTGGAGCGTGGAACATCACGCTCCAGTAATGTGATGCTGCGGTGATGTACAACAGTGTGGCATTAGCATAAATGTGCATCTCAGCGCGGTGAGGAGGGCGCTGGGAGACCTACATGCCCCCCACGCCCCTCCACCCTCTGCCCCAAACATGGGACATTATATGGATGGCTTTGCACTGCCAAATCATGTTGTTCCAACCAGCCATGTAGCACTTTGCGCAGTCTAGTGAGATAATCCTATTCTACAGGAAAAAAAAGTATTCCTCTGTCGCCTCAGGAAAGCTGCAGTATATAGGAACATATAGGCACACCTGCAAATACTGGTCCGATCAGGGAGATAATGTAGTGGAAGCGTTTCCAGCTGTCATGTAGAATTACTCTGGGAATATGTTACTGCTATGACTGACAGCTCAAGATGTCTGGAAAACACTTCCATTTCATGTTTTTTAACATGGTAATGATATACTTTTGACTTAGGGGTGAATGTATTAAGCTGTTGTTTATTCTTTGAGGCACTGACATCATAGACTTTAAGAAAAAATAGCTTTAAAAACTATGGTCATGTACCATGCCTCCACCTTCTGAGGAGACTGAGGTCCTTCGGAGTGAGCAGGCCTCTGCTCAGGACTTTTTATGACTGTGTGCTGGGCCCCGGGCAGCACAGAGCGGGACAAGAACAGACTGAACAAGCTGGTCAGGAGGGCCAGCTCCGTCCTGGGCTGCCCCCTGGACTCCGTGGAGGAGGTCAGTGACAGGAGGGTGTTAGCCAAGCTCACCTCCATCATGGGCAACACCTCCCACCCACTGCACGGGACTGTAGAGGAGCTGTGCAGCTCTCTCAGTGGCAGACTGAGACACCCTCAGTGCAGGACGGAGCGCTACCGCAAAGCCTTCATCCCCACTGCTGTCAGACTGTACAATAAGAAAAGTAACATGTGCAATAATCTCTGTATCAGCTGCACTTTATTAACTCTGAGTGATCTTCTTGAAAGCCGACTGTAACAAGTGAATTTCTCCTTTGTGAGATGAATAAAGGATTATCTTATCTTATCTTATAAGTTCTTGGAACTCCAAGAACTCACTCTTTCTAGCCTTTACTTTATTGTTAGTTTAAAAATCATTATATTATTATTGATTGGGCGTTTGACATCCAGAATGCTGATTTAAAAAAAAAAAATGCCATGAATAAAGGCTCTGTTTTTTCTTCAGCCTTTTTCTTCAACATTTTTTCTTAAACCAGGGAAGTGCGACTGAGATTTTGGAATCCTGACTTCAAAGGTTAATCTAGCACCAGAGACACTCTCTTTTACACAGAGACGTGGAAAACAATACAAAAGCCCCAACCTGCCGATGGGTCGAACCCGGGATCTTTTTGCCATTAGGCCAGAGACCTAACATCTGTGCCACTGTGCCCATTTGACCTTTTGAGTTGAATTCTTGACAACAATGGATTTGTCTCAATAGACCTGAAGGTTGTGCATTGAAGACATTACTAAATGTATTTGACACGATGCACTTTCCTCATGGAGCCCTCAGTGTTCGGGCTTTGGACTTGTCAGTGATTACAGATAGATTTATTTATTGTAAGTTTCAAGGCTATCGCGAAAACCCAGCTCCAGTGGTAAAGAATGATCAAGATACGACCATCCCAATAGATCAACTTTAGGGCCTTGTTTATTCTTGCCAACAGAAAGTTCCTACCCCACGACTTAAAGCTTTTATCTCTACCTTGCACTGTATCTTTGATTGACTGCGTTAGGCCTAAACCGATGTGAAAGATCACCGCTCACTCCGCTTCTCGTCCTATTAGTGTGACTGAGCTGACCACCGGCTAATCTGACACTTTACTGACGTTTACTCAGTCAGGACAACAAGGTGACCTCGCGAGTCAAACTGGGTCAGGCGCAATCGGTTACGCCGCAGCCAGGTAGTCCAGCTGAAACAGTAGAAGAAGAAGAATTATCGTAAGGTAAACACAGGTTATTGCTTGTACAGCTGTAGAGAACACATGTATGAGTCATCTGCTTGATCTAAACTGCCTCCAGCACCCCACTCCCACAGCTGAATACTGTAGATCATGTGCCTTCACCCATGCAGGTCATCCGGTGTTACTGCACATGGCTATTGATAGATCACCGACATTTACAATCCCTACAAACTTTGACTGGAAGATAAGTTGTAGTTGGAACAGATGTGATGTGAACAGGGTTGAAAAATGTTTCACTCTTGAAGGTGTAGTATATATGGAAGGAACAGCTTGCAAAGGCATATCAGCTGAGAATGGCACAGTGGCTGAGGGTTTAGCATGTCACAGCAAGAAGTGGGTTCGATATGCGGAATAGGTGGGGAAAACTAAACCCAGAGCTTGGTGTGCCTGTCCATGAAGCTCTTGCTCTGGTCTCTAGTGCTAAAAAAGCTAGCGCAAGAAAACATCTATGTCAGTAACGTACTTATTGGTGACTTGGGAACCAGATTGAAAGTTTTTTCTAATAAAATTTCTTAAACAAGTTACTCAACGAACTATGTACTCATCTACAAACAGGCCATACGTTGCATGTATTGCAATTGACACACTGTGCACAGCCTAACTCAATCTCTTACATTCCTCTCTACTAATACAGTATATATTTTTTTGCGGTCTCGGCACAGCGTCCCCCCTGGATGTTAGAGTTGCCCATCTGAGTCAAAGTAATTCTCATTAAAGATGCACCAGACGTGCTCTGCCATTGCTTTGTTTCCTTATTTAAGCCCAGTGTATTTTCAGACTCCGAGCTAGACTTACATGACTCATTATGATGGATGCTTTTTTTTCTTCTTCTTCTCTTTTCCTACTGTTGATACCACTTCCAGCTCCTCCACTTTGCTTTGCACGCCTGCTCCACTCGGCTCCTCCGGTCTCCGTTCGCTCCTCTCTAGAGACCCGGTTAGATAAGACCGCCTGGGCTATAAAAGCTACAAAGAGCCTGGGGAGAAAAGTCTGACACACACAAGCGTTCAGCGAGACTCAAAAACAGAATGTGCTGCTCTCAACAAACATGTATGTGGGTGACAAACAGACAAGACGCTTTCCCTTTCTTCTGCTGTGTCTTGAAAGTTTCTATTCATGGAATCCCCCGAGGTCCTTCCATCATTACTATTGTTGTTATTAACGTTCTCGTCTGGCTGTTGCAACATGGGCATTCATTTTCCCCCCTAAATATCACCAGAAAAAAATACATTAACATGATCTGCTTGTGCCAACAGTTTATTGGATTAGGCTGGATTAGAGCTTCATCAAAACAAGATTACGTAGGCACGTCCTGGTCTTTGGTTATCCATACTGAGCAAAAGTGCAGCACGAATATAATATCAGAGAAACTAGATCTTAGTTATCTGGCAAATAATGAGGCCTCTCCCATTAAAATTGTTTGGTGTAGGTTGTACTTAGTTTAAAACTATCAGGAGTTTTTCAAGCTAAATTGAACTTTAAAGGGGGGGTATTATGCAAAATCGACTTTTTCAAGCTTTACATCATGATATTAAGTCATTCCCTCATTAAAACCATGCCTGAAGTGTTGCCTTGGCACATTCACGTATTTTCGAGTAATCTGTAGAAACTCTGATGGCAGCCATTTTAGGGATAAAACGCCTGATTCCTTCAGGAAACGCCCTCGACCTCCAGGATACGCCTCCGACCTTTCGTCACCAGCCGAGTAACCAACCACTGCCCCTCAGCAGAACCCCCTCCCCGCAGTGTCTAGCCCTAAGATGTAAACAGAGTCATCATGGAGGATTAGCTTCATGTGTTGTGAACCGGAGCCACAGCAGACTTTTACAAAGACACACATCAGAGTTTCTGTTACCTAAACACCCAGGATTAAAACCGGTGACAAGAACACTTATTTCAGCGGCTGGTTCTGCGCTGGGCCTTGATGATGCACAGAGCCTCCGGAGAAAGCTAATGCTAAGACACAACATAACAATCATAACAATGATCACACACGGAGCCAGGCTTGTTGATTTGGAAGTTTATTGCTCACATTTCATCTACAATGGGTCATAGCCGAGTGGTTTTCTCCCGGAGCTAACAAGCTAGCCGCGACAAGCTAACAGGAAAATTCACTGAATACAAGCAGCATATTATGCATTGAAAACGTCACTAAAACAGGCAACTGCTTGAAGCAGCCTTTATGATGATCACACACTGAGCCTGGCTTGTTGATTTCGTAGTTTATTGCTCACATTTCATCTACAATGGGTCATAGCCGAGTGGTTTTCTCCCGGAGCTAACAAGCTAGCCGCGATAAGCTAACGGGAAAATTCACTGAATACAAGCAGCATATTATGCATTGAAAACGTTACTAAAACAGGCAACTGCTTGAAGCAGCCTTTATGATGATGACACACGGAGCCTGGCTTGTTGATTGTGTAGTTTATTGCTCACATTTCATCTACAGTGAGTCGTAGCAGAGTGGTTTTCTCCCGGAGCTAAGGCACTATTAGCCGCGACAAGCTAACAACCTTCACCTTCACAACATTCATTGAAAACAGGCAGCATATTATGCACAAATAACGTCAATAAAGCAGGCAACTACTCGAAGCAGCCTTTACGATGATCACACAATGAGCCTGGCTTTACACATTTGTGGTTTATTACAGACTTTTCATCAACAATGAGCTGTAGTCGATTATAACAAGCTAACGGGTAACCTCGAAAAACCATTGTCCACCTGCACAGATAATGTCCGTCTTTTGAATCGTATGGGCTCCTGCAGATCCTGGTGTCGTCCATGGGGGTATAGTTAGAGATCCATAGGGCATGGCAGATGCAAAGAGATAGCCTCCAAACAGCAGTTATTTTTCAGGCAAGAGCCCCGTCCAAGCGTCCGGTGTGGAAGGTTCGTCTCCAAATAATATCCTGTGTGGCCATTGTTCACAAAGTGATAAACAGTAGCTCCTTTCCAACAATAAAAATTAAAATGCACCAATCGAGGTTTCAATACTGTTGAGACAATGAGCGCAGTGTTGTTGTGATGCCACAGACAGCGTGTGGAGGGGGCGTGTCGGAAAGGGTCAGAGGTTCTTAAAGAGACAGAGGCCTATTTCAAGTCATTTGCTACCGCCATTTTGAAAGAGCAATTTTATACAAGGCAGTTCTTCTAATTTACTGCATTGACAGACCAACAGAAGGTTTTGTCATCATTGTAGTGTGCTATAGACTGGTGCTATGTGGCTGAAAAAAGCATAATACCCCCTCTTTAAAGTTTTCAGTTCATCTTGGCAAACATTTAAGTTCAGTTGAACTTGAGAGTTATCAGTTCATAAAACTATAAAAGTAAAATATTTGTTCAGTATTTAAGCTTATATGAACGGATAAGGTTTCAGTTCAACTTAAATGAAAAACTTTGCCAAGATGAACTGAACACTTTAAAGTTCAACTTGGCTTAAAACTATCAGGGGGTTTAGAGTTAAGTTGAACTTTAAAGTTTTCAGTTCATTAACCTAAAAGTTTTGTGGAAACAGATTACACCATGACTTTTATTATCCAAGTCAGCTTGTTTGGGCTTTCAGTGGAGCCACATCCTGGTCTTTGGTTATCCATGCTGAGCAAAAATGCAGCAAGAAAATAATAAAAGTTAATTTTTGTAATCTGGCAAATAATGAGGCATCTCCCATTGAAATTGTTTGGTGTAAGTTGTCCTTGGTTTAAAATTCTCAGGAGTTTTCCAAGATAAATTGAACTTTAAAGTTTTCAGTTCATCTTGGTGAATATTTGAGAGTTTTCAGTTCATAAAACTAAAAAAGCAAAATATTTGTTCAGTTTTTAAGCTCATATGAACTGATAAGGTTTAAGTTCAACTTAACTTAAAACATTTGGCAAGATCAACTGAAAACTTTAAAGTTCAACTTGGCTTAAAACTATCAGGAGTTTTTAATCTAAGTTGAAGATTTAAGATTTTCAGTTCATTAACTTTAAATTTTTGTCGAAACAGATTATGCCAAAACTTTTAAGTCCAAGTCAGCTTGTTTGGATTTACAGTGTAGGCACATCCTGGTCTTTGGTTATCCATGCTGAGCAAAAATGCAGCAAGAAAATAATATCAGAGAAAGTCGATTTTAGTAATTTGGCAAATAATGAGGCATCTCTTATTGAAATTGTTTGGTGGAAAGGAGAATTTCTCAGGCTGAACATCTTACCGGCATTGCTCATTCCAGTCACACTCTATTGCTGTCCACAAACACTTTAGAAACAAGCCCTCTCCACAGCATTTTTGACACAAGAGCCTTTTTTTATGTTTGTACATTTTGCTAAAGATATTATGGTGTAATTCCGAGTAGTGAAATTCATTCCATTATTCAGGCATGCTGCTCTGGGCATCTCGCTGATCTGTTTCTTTCTTTGAGCTAGCTGGCTACAACAGGAATGACTTCTAGCTTTCAACACAAATACCTTCTTTGTACCACAAGTTAGGGGTTAGCCTTTGGTCAAAACTGTGATATATACGTCAACACAGATCTTGTTCTTGTGGAATCCCTGCCCAGCACATTCTGGTCTGCCTCTACACACCAACATGGCCGCCTTCTTAAAACGCTAGCCTAATTGGCATTTAGAGAACTGTTTATTCCACCTGCTCTCCGCTCGTGCCAGCAGCCTGCTATCACTGTACATACCGCCTCATGCCTTTGACTCAGTGTTGTGTAACAAACAGGCGCGCTCCCCTCTGCTTTCTGTCGGCGATTGTTTGATTTCAGTTTCTCACACCCCGCAACGCAGTGGTCAATTTTAATGAGCACAAAACTGGGTCTTCCCTTTGGAGCTTTAAGGAAAGTTTCAAGCCAGTGTGAAATGGACAATTTTAACAAGCGTTTGGTGGGCAGTTGTTTGGTACCAGTGGTGGGTCATTCCGCCTTGTGGGTTGATGATATTTGGGTGTGTGCGTGCGTGTGTGTGTGCGTGCGTGTGTGTGTGCGTGTGTGTGCGTGTGTTTTGTTTGACAGAACTTGCTGGAGCTCTGTAATTAGAAAGGCACAATGTACATTTGGAACAGCAGGCCATATTCCCCCAAAGGCACATTGTGTGGGATATAGGGGACCGAGTGAATAAAAAATAGAAGCAAACTGTAAGTAAAGAGCGAAGGGAGTGATTTAGAGACTTATTTACTTGCTTCTTATTGGGCGATGTGTTACGAAAACAAATCAATATGGCTCTTAACATGCATTGTGAAAACACTGACGAAAGCATTGCCAATGAGCTCTGAGAAGCATTAGCAACTACCACACAAGTTTAAACAAAAGTAAAGGTGGATCAGTAGTGTAGCTTTCGGTAGGTTTAATACATGTAAACATTTATTAATTTTGCATTAAAAGCTGACAATATGGTACCATTTTCTTTCATTTTTAACATCATGTGCTCAAAAAACAAAGCCAAAAACATCAAGGAATATTTTGCTATTATTATTTTGCATACAGTTAAGCAGCAGTTCCTGCAAATAGAAGCCTAGTCTCCAAATAACATGAAATTCAATAGATCTAGCATTCAGTCCAATGAAAATACTTTTTCCTCATATTTATTGATGTCTAAGACTAGGCCACTGACTAAATAAGCTTTTGTCTATTCGAAGTATCCCTGTCCTGTCAATACACTTCACATATAGTGATGCTATCATTTCATAAAAACAGAGTGGAAATAGGATAGAACATTTGCCAAGGACAACTCCTATACATTCTTAATATTATCTACAAATATGTGCAAATGTGTATTTCTTTGGCCTTTAAAAAGTTAACTGCATGAAATGTCTAATTGAATAGTTGTAAAGCGCGCCTTGGGGGAGTTATGTGCTCCATATGGAGGTGTTTTAGTGAATAAATCTAGATATGGGATTACTATGGAGCTGCATGCTATTTTATGTATGTAATTATGCACGAATATCACAAATATCACAAATGGCTATTTAAAACCAAATGTGAAAGTCGGGGAACGGTGTGAAAGGCTGTTTTCCTTGCATTAGGACATTGTGGACATGCGGTGCTGTCTTTCTTTTCATTATAATATAAGTTCAGACTATTGACGTGTCCAGCAAAACTGCAGCCCGCTTTGCATTGTCCTACCAAAGTTTAAGAATTGCAGAGCTTAATGGCCGGCTTGGGCCTATAGCATGTTTACTGTTGCGTTCTCACTGCACACTAAAAGGTTAATGTGGTGACTGGTGGCGGCCCCCGAAAGACAAAAGCCAAGAGGGGAAAAACACAATGTAAAGCTATTAAGCAAGCCATACAAGCAGTGCATGTACGCGTTTGCATTCTCCTACGTTCAGCATGTCCCTGAAGGCATCACTCAGAGCCGTCAGGGCCTCTGCTCCCCTCTGTCACCACCACTCCATCTCCAGCTCAGGACCTGGCCAGCACTCAGACACTAATCAATGCATAGCACCCATGGGCGTTGCTCGCGACTGACCCGTGCGACCAAGTGACACATGCGCACGCACACATCCACACCTCCTCGGACGGGCCCCCCCCCATTACGCATCATAACGCAGATGATTCGCCCCACGGGGTGACACTCGCTGTCCACTCCAATCATATTACAGTTCCCAACTGCCCGGGTCTATGTTTGTCTACGTCCACCACTGTTTACATGCTCTCTGTACGTGTTGTCTACACCATTTATTTATTTATTTTTAGAAATATTGTTAAAGCAATATTGAAGCATTGTAAAACTATTAAATACTCTTGATCAGTCCTAATCATGAACTTTAAAGAAAAATGAGGATGAAAACGCAAACAAAGCAATGCCAAAAAGTGACCAAACAAGCTTTGAAAGTGCAGAATAAAGTGACAAAAATTAGATGAAAAAGACAGTGAAAAATGTGACAACATGAGGAAAAAGATCAGTTTTGTTGGTCTTAGCTTTCAAATGAGGCACTTTCATAGTGAGAGCTAGTCAAGAAGCTTTTGGATTTGAGTTAAATTGAACTGGAGAAAATGCGGCACAGTGGCGCAGCAGTTAGCGCTCACGCCTCACAGCTAGAATGTCCCGGGTTCGATTCCCACCTGGACGGGGCCTTTCTGTGTGGAGTTTGCATGTTCTCCCTGTGTCTGTGTAGGTTTCCTCTGGGTACGGTTTCCCCTACCACTAAAACATGTACAATAGATTCCCCTCTGGGGCCAGGACTCCCCTGAAAAAGAGATTCTTAATCTCAGTGGGACTATCCTTTGTTAAATAAAGGTCAATAAATAAATTAATGCACTCAGTGAAAGGGATTTTTCAGGATTTTTGATATAGGGCCTCATTTCCTATCCAGAGTTGATTTCTGGAGCCATTTATTTTTAATTCATGCATTCCTTATATTTGAAGACTTTAGTGGTGCTAGGCTAGTGCTAGGTTTGCGCATGTCTATGATAGCTAGTAGCCTGCATTAAAATCAGTCTGACCCAAACACAGTGCACCTGAGACAAATCACTTGTAACACCAGACTACCAATATAAATGTCTGTGTTGACTGAATCATTTTTCAAACTTCAACTTATATTTGAGTAGCATCAGCTTCCTCGTTGTAAGCTACGCAGCGGCGGAGTGATCTACTAGGTTACCGGATCTACAGTAGTTTGTTTACCTGCGGCCGGCATTACTACACGTGGAATTCACAAAGGAGCTGTCTACAATCAGATATGGCAACATTTGGAGGACGACCCCATGATTTTGAAGAGGTTTTTAGTGCAGGCTACTAGTTACCATAGACATGCGCTAGCCTAGCACTAGCCTAGCACCACTAAACTCTTCAAATATAAGGACTACATGAATTTAAAAAAAAAAAAAATCTCCAGAAATCAACAACACTCTGGATAACTAGGAAATGAGGCTTTATGTCAAAAAACCTGAAATATCCCTTTAAGGATTCTCAAATGAATAGACTTTCAGGAGTGACTGAAAACATCAATACCTGGAGTTCCCCTTTCTGAAGAATGCACTTTTCGAATGATTTGAACGATTCAGTACAAACATAATTATTTGTGTTTGCCTCAAAGTCAAAGGAAAGTGGGTGGTGCATCTTTAAATTCTGCACGGCAATTCCCTCGATTTCCTGTTTGTTTGAGTCGAGCGGACTTGTTTGCTTTTCCAGAGGCAGACAACATTATGATTTCTCCCAGTTGTGTCATTTGTCGCTTCTTGTGCAACGATCAGTGAGGAGAATGTGTCTGGATGAAGGCGGCGCGATAAGCATATTAAAGCCTGTCATGGGTTTTTGAAGCTAAGCACTTTTTCTTTTTTTTCCCCCGCGCTGGAAGAGGTCACACTGGGCTATGCTCCTGCTATGACTGAACACTGTTGGCCTTAAATATATATCCACAGTCATAAATAGCACAGCGCCGGGGGCTATTGGAGCTATTTGGATGATAGACCGAGGTTGAAACCCAAATAAAGTCCCCGCAAAACAGCTGCAATTTTCCTGAGCGCATTTCTGCAGCCTCGCATGCAGTTGGAGACGCCAGCTGGCCCCCATTGACACTTTACCCCGGGTCAAATAGAAGCAACATTTGAAGCACAAAATGACATGCAATGTTTTGAAAATACTGGGCGCACCACAGTCTCCATGTTTTGAAGCTTAAAAAATAGTGTGTTTTTTTTCCACGAGACGCTGCACTTTTACTAATACACATCTGCGTGAGTATTCAGTGATTTGAAACAAAAACAAAGAAAAGTAAATGCACGGGAAATGTGTCACTTTCCTTTTGAATAATTGGGTTATATGTTTTATGCTGATGTTGGCATTAGCAACAGAGAATTGAAACTATAATGGCTGTCAGCATGAAACTAAAGCATAGATGTTTTGTAGTGTCTCTTCAAAAGCATGCCTAGTGTGTTGCTTCTTTTACACATTGCTGAGTTATCCCTTGGTTTAATTAGGTCATTTCTTCTACTGTGCACTCCCATCTATATTCCCTGCAATGTATCTATAGATAGTACACACCAAAAAAAATATCCTCCACATTTCAAAACAATACATACATCCTGTGCTCAAGATGTGTTCTTCATGGCGCTATGGTTTTCTTAGCATGTTGTTAGATGAAAGTTTACAGTGTTTTAAAACATCTCATTCCTACTGTTGCCTGCAGAGAGTCGTACTTTACCCGGACATTATTTGGTTACACTTTATTCTACACTACCTTGATGCATTGAACCTAACAATTTAGAACAATGTAATATGCTTTGTAACCATCTGTAATAACTTGTACCTATGTAGTACATACACATTGGGATAATGTGTATTAGTACTTTGGAGGTACCTTTTGTAATAAGACACATTAAAACATAAGACCCTGAGGATTAGGGCTTAAAGGAACAGGCCACCCTTTTTTCCAGACTGAGATATATGTTCGTACCTGAGCTTAGACGAGTTGATGCGTACCTCGTCTGGTCTTTGTGCGTGCGCTCAGTCACACAAAACGACCAAAGGTGTTGCTAGCATCTGGCCTTTCCCAGTGTATTCCAGTGTACAGCTCCAAACGGGGGTGAAGTTGGAAGCTAGCACGCTCTTTCACGGGCACGCACAAAGACCAGACAGGTACGCATCAACTCGTCTAAGCTCATAAGAACATATCACAGTATGGAAGAACTGTGTGCCCTCAGTCACGCAAAAAGACCAAAGATGTTGCTAGCATGTGGCCACTCCCAGTATATTCCTATAGCTCCAAACAGGGTGAAGTTAGAAGCGACCAAGCCCTTCTACGGGCACGCACAAAGACCAGACAGGTACGCATCAACTCGTCTAATCTCAGGTAAGAACATGGAGGTTAGAGTTAGGGTCCTATGTCTTGTTACATTATGTACCTGCAAACTACAAATACGAGCACCTGGCTTGTCATATAATTAGAATATTGTGGAAAAAGTGCATTTACCTCTGTTATTCAACTTAATGTGGAACTAATATATGATTCATTACATGCAAAGTGAGATATGTTGCCTTTATTTGTTATCATTTTTGATTATTATGGCTCAACTTGTAAAAAAAAACATATTAAAAATCGCAGAAAATTTGAATATTTTAAAAATGGACTCACAGAAGTAAATGCACTTTTTCATGGTATTCTTATTATATGACGAGCACATTATTCCATTGTATAATTAACACATAGGTACAAGTTATCAAGTACAATCATAGAATTAATGTATCAAGGGTAGTGTAAAATAAAGTGTTACCATCGCGAGCCATTCCCTGAAAACATTTATTATTATTTATGTACAGAAAAAGTCTAGGGTCATCAGATTGTTCTTATCATAATTTAAGTTTTTTGGGGGCCATTTAATGCTTATTCAACAATGTTTGAGTCTAAATCTTATTTGGGTCGCAGCTTGTCATCCCAGGGTGATTGTGGGTCACGACGCCATACCAGTCGAGAACCACTGCTTTAAGGCACATGGAAAGCATTAAAAAGTGCCATTTTACATAACAAGATGGTTGCCATTTTTCATTCATTTCAGCTGTGTTTATTTGGAAGAGACATTGCGGCTGTAAATATGCCGGGTTTAGCTCCGGAAGAGTTTCTGTGTATGTCAGTTTCTCATTATATCACATTCATCATCCCCTCAGTTTTATCCACACGCAAAATATGCAAAAACATCCATCTTGCCACACTACATTATTTTAGCAATCACTGCTTCAACAGAAGGAACAAGACAGTTTACTTTTCAAAACACCCTTTATTTTGATGAACATTAAAAACATTTCCCCGAACATTTGCGAATAATACAGTCCTTAATACAAAATTGAACATAGCTCGAAAAACAATGCTATCTAAAACACAATCCAATCTTACCAACACCCCTCATCCATATCATTTCATATCACAAAGTTAGATGCACCACCGTGTAAATGACAGCGTATGCCATAACAAATGTTATAGTTTGAGGCGCTTTGGTTTGATAATAAAATAAGACACACTTTTTCAGTCACATAAGCTGGTATCAGTTCATTCCATTGTCTGACCGGGGGAAAGTCCCAAAGAAAATCCCTGTGAAACTGTGTCAAATGATTGCAAGTTTAGTCCTTATCATCTTATTTAGTTGCTTGAACAGAATGAATCACTCATATCAAGATCAGGCAACGTTTCCCCCCATAGACCTACACATCAGAACATGTTTATTCTTAACTTTAGTATGCCGCCTGTTTCCATGGTCTCCACAAACAAATTAAATCTTTTTTTTTTGTAACAATTTTTGTCTTTACTTTTTTCACTCCCCCCTTCTGTTGTCTTGTACCCTGAGAGCCCCTCGCTATCCAAGGCTGGCTTCGGTCCAACAGATTCTGCGTGACCTCTACAACATGGCAACATAAAACTCCCCTTGGTGGAGAACAAACTGCCTGTTCGCCTGTAAGCCGCCCATTATAAAGATGTGCAGGCCAGACCGCACTCCTCCGTGGCCGTCAGATGGCTGTTGTTTGGGCTTGAAAGGGTCCGGGGGGGGGGGGGGGTTCTATGGGGGGGTTTAGAGCAAGCTACTAGTTTGGGTGACATATGAGAGGGGCATTATGGCACAAAAAGACTGAAGGCCCAACTTAAAAGCCCATGAGAAACACACCCTATACTTAAGATAAAATTGTGCGATTTAGTGGAGGGTTATAAAGGCTGTGCAGATGCATATAGTACGACTGGAGACCGGGCTTGCACTTACAGGCTACCAGTTGTTTATTTACAAATCTGAAACGATTCTTAGTAAAATGTGAATGTGAGTTGATTCTTGATTTAGCTGCACAGTACCCCCTCTTTTGTTTGTTCCATTAGCCCTGATACATGTGGAATTAGCCAGGGCTATGTCAGGTTGACTCTGTTTTGGCAAGTGTGGGCCGTAGACATATCCCTGACGGCGGTTGGATCCAATCAGATAACAGGGACTGCTGAGACTTGCAGAAAAATTAAGAAAAACAACGCGCCTCCTTTTACACTGTAACAGGAGCCTTTTGGAGTGGTTAGCACATTCGTCTCACAACGCGAGGGCCCCATGTTTGACTCCTTCACTGTGTGGGCCTTTCTTGCATCTTGTCTGCTGTTTGTTTGATTGGACTTATACTGTATGTGATCCCGTTCTAACGGAGAATAATGCCAGTGACATTTTAAAGGAGCATTATGCAACTTTTTATGTGAAAAAATATGTTTGTTTTTTTGTCCTTTTTGACCTTTCAGTGAGCCTGCGGCCTTTATCTCACCTTTATTTTCCATCACAGTGGCCTCTATGATGCTCCAGGATCAATTATTTTGAGAGTTTCTGGTAGGTTTTCACTGCTGACGGTCCCTCTCACCAGAAAACATACAAACCAATTGTTCCTGGAGAGTTGTAGAGGCCAGAGTAATGGAAAACCTGTACAGCCCTTGGGTCACAATAAGGTCAATAACACACACACACACACACACACGCACACACACACAAAATGCATAAAAAGTTACATAATGCACCTTTAAGATGCTCCATTTCAGTTTCAAATGGGTTCGCAGTCTTGCCCACAAAACAGGACCAGAGTGTGGCTGGAACTAGCGGGGCGCGATCATTTATTTATATGTTCCCAGGGCCGTCCAAATGTTAGCACAAACTTTACACACATGCACGCACATCCAACACACTTTTTTTTTTTTACAGTAAGGCCATGCAATAAAGCGCAGGCCGGGGACTTATGGACAGATGCGAGATACAGACCAGATGGAAACAGTCGCCCCTCATATATGCACACACCGCGTCCTGCTCCGTGCTATTTCGGGACTCATGAGCGAGGGGAGGATGATGGTGGTGGTGTTGGGGGGGGGGGGGGGGGGGGGGGGGGGGGGGGTTGAAAGAAAAAAACAGTGTGACTTGGCAAGTACTAGTGTGCATATGTGCGCTAGTGTAAGCAGTGGTTCACATATGGGAGAAAGTATAGGGTCTGGCACGGGCTTAATGTGGTGACCCACTTTCCCCCCCCCTACCCCTTGCATCTGGTCATGATCACTTCCCCGTGTGCAGCCGTAATGGGCAAGTGATCTGGAGACACTGACAAGTCTATCGGCTGCTCCTATCGGTCGACCGGCTTGGGCTGCAGATGGCTGAGGTTTCACCCATAATCGAGGGAGAGCGAGATCGAGGCATGAGAATTTCGCTGGGAACATAAGCTATAGAGTTGTGTGCAAAGCTGCTTGGGGTTTTTTTTTTTTTTTTTTCCTCTCTCTTTTTTTTTTTTTTCCAAGGTTTTTGTGATTTACGTGAAAGGTTTATGTTTCAATTGGAATGAACTGGGAGCTCTTTGAGTGCATCCACAGAGAAATGCTCCATTGTTTGGTTGAGAGCCCGGATTTGGGTTACACGCTGACATTTAGGCATTCAAGTCATTTAAGTTTCAAATCGTTCTTTTTTTTTCCCTCGGCTGTGGCTTGCTTTTGTCATGGTTTTCAGTGAGGGCGGTCACACTTATAACTTTCTTAGAGCAACTGGTGTGAGATGATAAAATTGAAGGTTGGATAGTTGGAAAATCCTTGTTTTTTTTTCCATAGAAGTGACCTACATTAAGAGTGTTTTTTTGCAAAAATGGCAGGTTTGTGCCATGTAAAAATGTTCCTCATCATAAGCATACGCGTAGTCTTATTTCATTCACAGTTGTTTGAGTCGGGACGGGAATTTTGTTTGTATAGTATTGTATATGTCACATGGCACAAGTCACAAAAAGGGCTTGGGGTTTTTATTCGCTCCATAGTCTGTGGAGAAAGTATTCCCTGGAAAACCCTCTGCACCCTCCAACCAGCTTCCTGATATTACCTGGTCTCCCATATTACCAGGTACTAACCAGGCCCTACCCTGCCACTTAGCTTCCAAGAGCTCATGGGATCAAGCACAAGGTGGCATGGCCTTGTATTTTTGGACTTTTTTTATTGACAACCCCGGGACAGTTTTAGTAAATTAATCTGTGCTGTTTGCAGATGATGTTCCATTAAATCAGGACCTTCAGTATCCAAAGCTGGCTTGCCCTCTCCAAGTCGGTTGAGAGTCCTTGCATCAAGTGGAGGAGTTCAAGTATCTCAGGGTCTTGTTCACCAGTGAGGGACGGATGGAGCATGAGATTGACAGATGGATCGGTGCAGCATATCGGACTGTTGTGGTAAATAAGGAGCAAAAGGTAAAGCTTTCAATTTTCCGGTCTATCTACTACATTCCTACTCTCACCTATGGTTATGAGATCTGGGTAATGACCGAAAGGACAAGATCGCTGATACAAACAGTCAAAATTTGCTTCATTCGCAGGGTGGCTGGCCATAGCCTGGTCCAGATTGATACCCCTGTGTATTTTTTACACACCGCGATATAAGGCTGAGCCCCATGCCCACGCATGCCGCTGCTGCCAAACCCAAACAGATCCATGCAATCACATTTATTTGAGGTTATAAGTTGTTCATGAGCAGAGTCACTCTTGAGACACAAACAATCAACGGACGACACACTGGAGAGCGAGAGCTTATTTTCCAATCAGCGGTAAATGACCAAAAACATATCAACAGTTGGTGAGTTTCATGATTTATAATCCTGAATATTAACGCAGAACCACAAATAGCACCACATGAACGACACATGCCCTGCCTTCACTGATTTGTTACTCCGCCTCCTGGTTGCTTGCGTATGCTTGCATAGAGAGGTCAGGGCATTTCTGCTCAGACGGCTGCCTCTGCGTGCCAGAGCAGTCCTGCCTCAACATTGTTGCCATGGTCGTATTGCCATGAAATAAATTACATGTGTGTACTGTTTCCATGTAATTACCATAATGACCATATTATGATACTTTTAGACACTTTTACCATACTATGTCGATCCAATTATCATTCACTGTGTCCTAAAGAAAAGTGCTATGGATTCCCAAATCCACAGAGCCCTTAAAATGTAAACTACTGTACTGACAAGTCAGTGAAAAGTTCCATATCAAACCAGTAAATAAGATGTATTTGCATTATGAACTCAGCGTCTCCATAACTACGTTTAAAGGAAAGATACAGATGAATACATTTTGGGTTAGCCCTGCAGGTTTCCAGAAGCACAAAGCTGGCTCACCTTCTATTGAATTAGATGTCTAAGGTAACTTACGCTCACGGGCTAAATTCCAGATAGAGGTTATAAACAGGCCACTGACCAATCAGCAGTGACAAATGAGCTGCCACAGCGGAGGAGGGAAAAATGCTAAAGTTGCTGCTCTAGGGCCATGGCTGATTGTAACAGAAAATACAGCACAAATTAACTTGGACTTGCAATGTTGTAAAGAGATAACCTTTGCTGAATCCACTTTTCCCCTCAACGTGTGTACGTGCCACTACATTTTCTAGAGATAGAGTGATCTTTTTGCGACTTGTATGAGATTCAAAACTATATCAACAAATAAAGGAGGAAATCTTAAAACTTATAAAGCAATTACCCCACAACTACAATACAAGAGATTCATTATTAATATTTTGTGTCCAATAAGACTGCCAAAGGAATAGTTTTGTGAGATAGCGTTCATATCTTTACTGTCTAATTGGCGGCTAACTCTCTGATTAGCCTGGATGATTCAACAGTCATGTGATGTTTAGCCAAAATACACATCAAACATAACCGTGACACTTATGAAAGCTCAAGCTGCTCCCTGCTGGTGGCTAACAGCTAATAAAGAGCAGTAGGTCAGTTGGTCAACTGAGGACAGTGTCTAACCAGATTTAACCTTTAGAGGCTGTGGCTTATTAGCTAGGCTGCTCAAAAATAGACCTTACACTCAGGCAAAACATTGGTGCTTTATGAGCTCAGAATGGTTCATGTTATTTTCCAGCATGTTTCTCCATATTTGTCTAAAATGAAACCTTTTGCCATTCTATTCTGACACTATTTACTGGCTTAATTACAAATATTGGTGTAATTTCAGTACAGCCAAGATTAATACAGGATATATAGTCCAGATTTAGCTCAGTGAAGTTTACAAACTTGAAAACTCTAAGGGATTATTTGAAAAAAAGATCAAAATGACATATTTATTCATAATTGTATTTTGGTATGTTGAGGCTTTGTGGCATACAATAAAGTAAATGATCCTCCAGAATACCCTTACAATATATGAATATGAGGGCTTTTGATCTCTGAATTGTTTCATGCTAACAACAGCCTCATTTGATCTCATTTAGTTCGTCTATGCATGCTAATATCAATTTGCTGCCGATCTTTTTTTTTCTCCATTCCTTTTGATTCATGGTGCGCATTTTCAACAGAACTCATTGCCACATTATCCGGGGAGATCTAAAACGTGATCGTGATTTACTTGAAAATCAAAGCGAACGCTCCAAAAGAGTCCACAATTTGAAACGGCTTCCCGGGATTTCCAAGCAATCGCCGAAAGGTCCACCGCCCGAAAATGACCGTTGTAAGAAACTGTGTCGGAGATATAACAAAGGATTTAGTTTTCCTCCAGTGATCTGTTCAATCTTAGCCAATCAGACGCCGCCGAAGCCTTAACACAGAGGTTAGCCTGTCAGCGGGCGCTCCGGACAGGGCTCACAGCTCCTCTATAAATCTGTCCGGCTTTAGAGACCCAACTAAACTAACCCTTTAAATGCCTGGGCCCACTTCAATTTTCAGATCTCTTTGTGAGGCTCTGAATTTATTAGGAAATACTGACCTGACTGCATTCTTACTGTATTCTTTCTAATACACAAGCCTCTTTTTCCAGCTTCTCTACAAAGTCCCCAGGGTCTGCAGATGTTCACCTTAGGGTATACACATTGTTACTGTGAGTGAGGTATGTTGCTTTAGAGACTGACTTGCACTGCCACACGGGGGTCCCCGGGGTCTAGCGCTAACGCCAACCTGATCTATCTGCTGCACTATTGCTATTGATCTGTGTTTAGTGTCGATGCCTGCGCTGGGGGGACTGATGATCAGGCTAGCTTGCAAGTCAGGCACACTCCGAGGCGTCCACGAAATAGACAGGATTAGTGGAGGTCTTACGACATCACAAGAACCGCTGTTGCTACCCCTTTTCTTTTTAAGCGAAAGTTAATTATTTTCTATATGCAAAGACGCGGAAAAAAAAAAGGCAAGCGCGCACGTAGGCTAATCTCTGTGCTAGCTGTCAGGTAAGACGTATGAGAGGCTGATTCAAAAGCATGATTGCACAGCTTTGTCTTGGACTGCTGACCATTAAAGATCGCTTTAGCATTTCTCAATCCCATAGAGCTTTATTAGGTATAGAGTTTGGGGTCCTTGAATTGACAAGTGTATTAATGTCCCGCCCCATTTTGCCAATATGAAGTAAATTTGGTTTTTTTTTTAAGGAAGAATGAATATGTTATTACCCCGTGCCAAATATATTGACGCGCCATTGATGTCCCTTGTCTGCGGTCTATCTCTAATGGCGACTCAGGATGGATATTGGACGTATTGCTTTTGATGCTGATGTATGAGTATGGCTTTTTTACAAATGGAGCAAAGGTTGTGTGGGTGGTTTGGGTTGGTTGGTTGCAGGGGCATGTTTCCTGAAGAAGGCGTTTCGGAAAGGTCGAGAGGTCTACGATGTTCACCAGATGAATAAAAAAAAAAAAACAATAGCACGTATGAAAATGTCTTGGTTAGGCTTTGTTTACAGCGATGTACTTTGACAAACTCTTTTCTGGCAAGGATTCTGCCTTTTAGGGTCGTAGGGAGATGGGGGCACAGATAGCCTCACACATCAACATCCAATTGCTTCCCAGCCCTGCCACTGGCATTTTTCACGGAGTTGAAGCTTTAACCAATATGGCGAGTTATCATCATTTTAACACAATCTTGGACAGGACTAAGATTTGAAAGCACAGTTCATTTGTAAAGACCATATCGAGCCATGGGACGTGAACGCTGTGATGTATAATGCAACGCGGAGCTTTTTCTTCATGATGAACTGCAAAATTCCAAGCGTGACCTTTTCCCTGTGCCAGGCTTTGCCATTATGCATAACTTGGCAGGTGCGATGCTGTAGTTTACTCATTCCCAAGTTCAAAATGTATGGACCATATTTTACACAACGCATTTTGATTCTCCTCGGAAAGCTTGTCCATACATCTTTTTCTTTCTTTTAACCCCCCCTCCTCACACTGCTTCCGCTACTGCATCCTTCACACCTGCCTGCCTGCAAAAGCACAAAATGTTCCCGTCTGCTTTCCGTGCCGCAGTGCACCCTCTCCTCAACTAAACTCCACTGCGGGGAAAGCGCAATAAGCCGCGTGGATCCGAGCCATGCACCGATGCTGCCTTACGTCTCTCTCCCGCCTCTTCTTCTTCTCTATACCCAACCCTCTCTGCCGTCTCGCAGTCGGATAAGCCGGCAGCCAGAGACCTGCAGAGAGAGAGAGAGTGGCACGGTGAGCATCACATTGGGGCTAAAAAAAAAAGGAAAGGGGAGGAAAGTGAAGACGGGATTAAGATTAGGGGGTGAGTGTTTCCCTTTTCAGGTGTGCTATAACTCGTCAACGAAGGACTTACTCGTAAAAATTCCAAGTTCTGCACTTTTTTCCCCCCCACCTCTACTGTTGAACATGCTCGCTTCCTGACTCTCCGCCCCCTCCCCATCCTTTCCTCTCTCCTCAGCTTCCCTCTCTTCCCAGTCTGATGTAGGTCACTGCGTCTGGAGCCTGTCTAGTGCTGATTCTCCTGAGCTACTCCCTCCGTCGCTTCGGTTGCTGCTCGCTCGCTCGCTCGCACGACCCTTGCGGCAACTCGATTGCATGCCCGGCTGAGGACATCGCACTGCGGGCTACGTGAGGACAAGAGCGGTGCCGCCTGACCTCAGCCAGCCTGCAGCAGGGAGCAACCCGGGCAGGAGGGAGGAAGGGGGGGGGGGGATGCTACACTGCAGAGTTGGTACAATGTAGGGACATGGGGAAAGGTTTGCCAGCTAGAATGGAGCAGAGAGGTATAGATTTTTTTCTTTTCTTTTTACATCGATGCAGATTCGACTTTCCAATTTCCCTTGCCGCGCGCATTCGGTCTTCCCACTCAAATTCCTCTTGCGGATCCAAACTCTCGGAAGTCGCTCAAACTCCGCCACAACTTCCAAAGTGAAACTCCTGAAAATCGCACGCGGTATATCCAGATCAGAGAGGAGGCACGGCCATGACGACGCAAACTCTTCCGACATCTCATGCTCAACAACTTTGCAAAGAGAAAAAAAAAAGATTAAAAAATGAAATAAAATCTTCCCAAATTCCGTAGCTCCCTCTTTCTCCGTCTCGACACTGCTCTCATCCAAATGCTCCTTCCCACTCCTCTGGCTTTCAGACAATGCCCCCAAAAAAAGCGCCGGTTGTATGCGAGTTGAGTGTAGTGCAGCTGTATGAGAGAGCGAGAGAGTTTGATGGGAAGAGTGTGTGTGGATTTGACTGCAGCACGTCTGGGTCCTGCAGCGGTACACTGGTGAGAGCACTGGCTGCTGTGGGTTTGGCGTCAGCGGGACTTTGTGTGTCTACTGTGCGTGTTTATGCCGCTCGTGTGTGTGTGTGTGTGCGAGGGGGGGGTTGAATCAGTATTTTGGGAGCTCTATGACACAGCAATCATCTGACCTGCATCGTCACCATCCGGAGTGGAGGATATTGGGAGTTCCCGGGGAGTGGCATCGGCCTTGACCACACCTCCGACTCGCGATCACACACGTAGTTCCCCTCTCCATCCGCTGATGAAATGTTCTCCTCCGGCTGTGGCCAAAAAAACATTGGGATTTACCGGAGAGGCACGGGATTCACATAAGGATTCACGGCACCGCGCACACGTTTTTTTTTTTTGCATGATAGCCTTTCTCTTTTTACCCTCTTCGACTCTCGGATGTGCAGCTACAGTGTGTGTGGTTGGTGGGTCGCACTTTTTCTGTCGAGCAAACGGAACACGGTGTTCAGGAAGTCAACTTACGGTATCCAGTGTGCCCTATATGCAGATTGGTGTTGAAATGTGGTGTATCCATCACCCAAGGATGTCAAATTCAAATGTAATATACAGCAGCACTTCCCAAAATCCAGCGCGTCGCAGCACCCCACATCCAATGATGCCATGGAGCCCCCCAACATCCACACTTTTCAAAAAAATATGCAATGTTTTTCTGAAAAATAACTTATATACATATACATTTATGAATATCAGTGACTATAAATAAGCTTTATACAAAATAATAATAAGCCGCTCCCTCTTATTCAAAATTGGAGCTTGCTTTCTTTATGTTGACATGGATGTGGAAATGTCACGAACCATCTTATGTCCTTGTCTCCCTTGTGCTCACTTTACCTGAAAAACAAAACAAAAAAAGATAATAATATGTAGACATTTTCAAATAGAATAAGCCTTTAACAATATCAAAGATATTATCTGTATTTGTTTGTATAACCAGTGCTAACAAAGGCAGTCTTTTTTTAAATGGTCGACAGCTAAAGCTAGCATTCAGCAAATTTACCCGGAATGAAATGAATCAATTAAATCAACGGAATGATATGATATAGTAACTCCCCACACAGTTTCCCACAGTTATGACTAACTAATGTAGGGCGCCAAATATGCGTTATCCGAAGATTACTTCACAACCTCAGCCTAACATTAGCCATCTGTCAGGCCAGCATTGGTGACATCATTGTTTTTTGTCCACATTGAGTCACCACATGTAAGCTAACGCACCTGCTTCTGAAACACTGCCAACATTGGCATCCATCAACATCTCGACAAACTTTATTTAGCAAGGACAGGAATTGGACATTGAGGTTGCGGAAGTGGTTAAGTTGCACATACTAGCCTTATTGACTGAGTAGCCAATACATTACTGGCCTGGCATAAAGCCAGACTGACATTATTTATGTATTTATAAATACATATAAAGACAGTCTGGAATTGTGATAATAAAAAATCGAGTAAATGTTCTGGAGAAAGGGCACTGGTAAAAGACCGCTGTGTCGCCGCCGCCATCTTCACTGTTTTGGTTATGGGAGGAGCACTGGTGTTTTAAGGGAAATCCTGGCGCGGAAGATGACGCACTGTTAACTCCCGCCTCCCGTGCTATGATTGGCTCTGCTTAGTTTTGCCGTCAGTCAGCGAGATTCAAATCACACAATACCAGACTGCATCCCCATGTATCTCTTAACACGGAGGCTCAGTCAGGCTCTTGCCAGGCTAATCGTCTCCAGGGTCATTTCTATGCATTTGTTTATCTTATTTTTTGTAAGCTAACATTCTATTTCAGGGTTTGTCAAAATGACCTAATTGTTATTTATAGTCATACATGCAACAGAACTGTGAGGGAGGATACGGTACCTTGATACAGCCCTACAACAGGAGCAATCTGAAGTTAATATTGTTATTTAAGTCACGGCTTAGCATGAGGTCATATTACCAGTCAAGAACCAGACTGATGACAAGAAAAAAATCTAACTGAGAATTTTGACTTTAATTTGACATTACATTCTGTCAATCCGCTGGTGCCCTTGTTCTGCGAGGCGAGCCTTTCCACTCCGCTGCACTACACCTGGCAGTAACACTAGACGCTTAGTCCCATAGATAGACAGATAGCGAGAGAGCGGACTTTGTGTTCCCTGGCAACTTCAGAATAACTCAGTGTTGTTGACTTGAGCGATGGCAGCAGTGGGTTGGAGCTCTATAGTGGCCACCTGCACCGTCTAGATCCCCTTACAAACACACACGCACACACACACAAAAACACTGACTGGCGATGACTCACCCATGTGTATGCAAATCACTGCTTAGTCTTGGAGTTTTTTCTTCTATTCTCACTGTTTAACTGCTGGGCGGACAGGAGGGTGGTGGAGATGGGAAGGCTGGGGGTTGGGGGGGGGGGGGGGGGCTAAGGGACTTCCCACTGGCTTTAAAACATTCAATCGCTGGAAAAGCTCCAATTCGGTTAGCGCTGGACACACATGTACGCACACAGGAGGCCTGCACAAAAGCCCCCATTGTCCGCTGACCCCTGATGACGGGCGGAGGGGTCAAAGTAGCAGCGTCATTCCTATAGGCAGCTGAAAAAGCCAGCTAGATGTTAATGAGTAAGCTGACTGCACAGACAAGCACTTTTTTTACCCCACAACCACCCTGCGTCTATGCATGGCCATCTCCTGCTGCTTTCTTAATTTTACTCCGCTGTTTCCGTGCGCACAGTGTCGACAGTGTTCTTACTCTTGTCTCAATGTGCTCCGTTGGTTATAGACCCAGAGCCCTGTAAATGACTTCCTCCTCACAGTCATATGATGGGAGCTCATTTAGCCCGCAGTTTGCTCTAGGGTGAGCCTGACATATCGGGTTAAGGTTTATGTTTTATTAAAAAAATTGCATATTAAAATCATCCATTCAGCTCTCTATGCAGATCCCACCGGAATAAATGTGTTTTATTATGTTATTTTTTTTACATCCCCGCACCGTGTAAAAAAAAAAAAAAATCTATGGTTTATACAGTGAAAGAAGACCATATATTTATTTGAGGTACACAGTTTAATTACTTAACAGTATATTGTAATAGTAATTCTTCCTCTCTCCTTTAGGCCTTTTCTTCCTGAAGTCACCACAGCAAATCATCTGCCTGCCTCCCAGTGCGTGGTGCCACATGCTGATTTGAAACAGGGATTACATTGTAGCCACATTTTTTTTTTTTATGTTTTGAGTGGGAATAAACAAACAACAAAATAATTTCCTGATTTATGTATATTCGCAAGCATGAGTCTCATGTTTGGCCGTTAACATCCCCTGTCCCAACCAAAGAAACAACCGCCATGGATGTACAGTGGGAGGAAAATGTTTGTGAACGCTTTCTCACATTTCTGCCTAAATTTGTCATAAAATGTGGTCTGACCTTCATCAAAATCACACGAATGATTAAACAGTGTCTGCGTAAACTAATACCAACCAAACATTTACATTTTATCATATTTTTATTGCCGTTTGGTTTGAGAAAGAGCACTTGGATGCTCCACAGCACTACGGACTGATGAACCCAAAGTTGAATAGTTTGGGAGGAACACACAACGTCATGTGCGGGGGGAAAATGGAACAGCACACCAACTCACCTTGAAGTCTGGTGCAGGGAGAATCATGGTGTGGGGCTGGTTTTTTGCCACATGGCCTGGAGAACGTGCTATCATCAATAGAAAAATGAATTTACAAGTTTATCACAATATTTTACAGAAAAACCTGAGACATTCACAACAGTGTGGAATAAGTCAGTGAACTCTTGTATTAAATATCTGCTGATCCTTCTTTTGAAGCAATAACTGCTTTTCTGTAGCTGCAGATTTGACGCTCACAAACATCAGGATGAATCTTGGACCATTCCTCTTTACAAAACTGCTGCAGTTCAGCGAGATTCAGACGGTGCACTTACTTATTCCTCCCTGTCCTGTGAATGTTTACATGTTATGGCCAATAAAATTATGATAAAATGTAAATGTTTGGGTGGTACTAGTTTAAGCAGACACTGTTTAATCATTCTTATGCTTTTAATAAAGATCAGACCACATTTTATGACTAATTTAGGCAGAAATGTGAGCAATTCCAAACGGTGTACTCACTTCTTCATCCCAGCGTATACATTCTATATCATCAATGACATTGTAGCATATTCACAAAAGCATTAGTCTGGCAGTTGGGTGAAATGTCTTCAGAACATGACAGTGTGCTGGTTGCAACCATAGACTGTAAAATAAAGGGCTAAGTGACCCCATAATGTTCACCACGGGCTGGAAAAAAATAGGACAATGAACTGAGTGTTAAAACAAACACGTGGAGGTCAGAATGACAAGGCTGTATTCAATAATGACTTGAAGGGAGGCAAGAAGGAGGTTATAATTAGTCCTGTCTTAATTTACAGTCTGTGGTTGCCACCAGCAGAATTTGATCAACATTTGGTTATTGAGCTAATGCCTGAGCTTGAATAACTTGTATGTGACAGAGGCCTAGATTAGGATAAGAAAGAGAAGAATGAAGGATGACAAAAAACACTTTAACAACTTGTATGTGACAGACATAGATTAGGATGAGAAAGAGCGGAATGAGGGATGACCAAATAGACGAACCAAAGACAGGTTCAGCCCCAGGTCATCCATGTGTGTGGTATGCACTCTTTGTGAACCACCCAGACATCGCAAGTTTTACTCTTTTTTTTTCCTCCCCTCCGAACTACAAGCAGGAACCAAAAGCTTTTGTTGGAAAGTGCCAATTAAAAACATTAAATATTTTTCTCCTCGCTATCATCCTTTTAGTCTTTCCACTTAAAACGCCCATCAAAACACCGCCGTCTCATTTTCAGATCTCTTAAAATAGCCGCGTCAAATCTCCAGCTCTAACCCAGAAATATCAACATCAACATGTCATCTAACACTGTTTTTTTTTATAATTTTTTTTTTTATACGTGACTCACACTTTTTCTCCCTCTTCTGAAGTTGTCTCTATCTGCCAGCTCCGGTCTCCCTAAGCACTCTCTCATAATGACACTACCCCTCTAGGCGTCAACAAGGCGGGAGACAAAGCACCCGTGTATTTGGGGTAAACACGTAGCGAGATGACAGAACGATAAAGGACCTATATCCGTGGGTCTTTGCGCCACGAACAAGGGCTCGCCGGGGCATCCCACCACCTCCCCGGCGCGAGCATCTGCTTGGAAGGGAAGCTCATACCTGACATCTGCTTTTCACAAATCAGATAAGATTATGGCTATGTACCCACCTCCACCTGTCCAAACAACACCCGCGCATGACAACGCATCGGCTGTGCTAAGTGCGCAATAAGCTCGGAGGGAGAAGACAGATAGACCGGCGCTAGCTAGCAAACAGTGAGTAATCTTAGTGGCAGGTGCTCACTTGTAATTGGGGCAGGCTAAAGATATAGACTGATGAAGGCGGCTCATTATTATTTATGGGTTTGATTTATGTAAGCACCGAGGGGGGTTAAAAAAGGGAGCCCGCGTTGTGAAATTTTAAAGAGTTTACGACTGTTTTTAGCCTGACATACATCTTGTGATGAATAAAGGATAGACAGCCAGGACGGTGTGTGTGTGTGTTGTGAGCGTAAAGATCTAATCAGGAAGTCTAATTAAACCTGCGAGGGACCCACGCGCTCTTTCACGTACGCAGCCCCAGCGCCGCGCATGAGAAATTTGTTATGTTTTGACTTTTACGATTTTTGGCGAGACGCTGAACCGCGCGGCGTAATGTTGTGAGCCCAATTGCGCAATAAATGTTATGTCTGTTTCATTGCTTTAATTAAATTATTCTTAGTATTATTATGGGGCGCTGTTGGGGAGGTCCGTTCACAGTTTGATCCCCGTTACGCTGCTTTTTTTTTGGGGGGGGGTCTACACATTTCGCTTGCCTCTCTTGAATGTGTTGACGTGGATATGAACATATGGTCAGAGTGGACTGTGAGCGCTGGATTTTAGTTCCGCCTCCATCACGAAGGATTGGACAGACACAGTTCTTGAAAGTCACAGTTAACATCCTGCACAGACGCAACCACAACCACGTATGTTCTGCTTAAAGGAACAGGCCACCATTTTTCCATACTGAGATTAGACGAGTTGATACGTACCTGTCTGGTCTTTGTGCGTGCCCTCAGTCATGCAAAACGACTAAAGATGTTGTTCGCATTTGGAGTTGGAAGCGACCACGCTCTTCCACGGGCACGCACAAAGACCAGACAGGTACGCATCAACTCGTCTAAACTCAGGTAAGAACATATCACGGCATGGAAGAACTGTGTGCCCTCAGTCACGCAAAACGACCAAAGATGTTGTTAGCATTTGGCCTCTCCTAATGTATTCCTATAGCTCCAAATGGAGTGAAATTAGATCTGACCACGCTCTTCCACGGGCACACACAAAGACCAGACAGGTACACATCAACTCGTCTAAACTCAGGTAAGAACATATCACGGCATGGAAGAACTGTGTGCCCTCAGTCACGCAAAACGACCAAAGATGTTGTTAGCATTTGGCCTCTCCCAATGTATTCCTATAGCTCCAAATGGAGTGAATTTAGATCCGATCAAGCTCTTCCACGGGCACGCACAAAGACCAGACAGGAACATATCAACTCATCTAAGCTCAGGTAAGAACATATCTCAGTATGGAAAAACGGTGGCCTGTTCCTTTAAGGGTTTGCAGAGATATAAAGGTTCCATAAGTTAGGCCGTAAATCTCTCTTCTGGGGTGCACTCTGCCAGGGGACGCTTGAATAAAACACTGTAGGGGCAAAAGGGAGGCAGACAAAGGTGGGAGCGAGCCTTGAAGTGTCAATTAATAATTCAAACCCACTATAATTGAAAGCCCACCGTGATGTCGGCAGATCTAAACCCTGTCCTATTTGACACAACCTTGTCTATTTATGCGGCAACCACTACATAGCGGCTTTTGGTAGGATTACGGCATTGCGTGATCCGTTTATCCAGGCTTGAGACTGGCAGAAAAAGGTGTTTGCTTGCTTGTGGCTTTATCAGCATATTGCAGAAAATACACAGCGATCTCTCCTTCTCTGGGCAGGAACAGTACGGCTCTGACTAATAGTGGCCTCCAGCTGCTGATACGTGAGTGACTCAAGCAGTCATCAAGTGCACATTTGAGTGTGAACGCCTGAATGACATCATGTAGCCCCTGGGCTCTCTCTCACTCTCCCTCACTCACTCCCAGACAGACCTGGCTGTTTTTTTTCCTTTTATTTACAAAGCGTGTAATATTTCTACTTTACTGCCTCTCACCTCTTTACTACCAGCGCCACGCCACTGCAGGGGTCACTCTGCATATAAAGTGAATTGCCTTTTACACCTATCGCCAGGAGGACAATGCGCTTCTGAATAATAAATAAATAAACCGATAAAATCACAGGTAAGAAAAATAAAAAGGCAATCTATCAGTAATCAAAAATGATGTGTTCACTCCTATTTTGTTTTTTTACGCTGACACTTGGACAGAAGATTGTAAAGCTGCCTCACAAAGCTTTATGCATCCTATATCATACGCATACGGTGTTATTCATTCATATGCAGCGACATGTACTGGGGAGAGCAAATGGATGGGAGAAGGAGTGGCGATGTAGGTCAGAAGAGGTCAGCTCGCTTATGGAAGTATGATCATGCCCAAAGCCTTATTGACGTATTGATCCATAAAAGTTACGAACGCACTCTCCTGCAACTATCGTATTTTTAATTACACACAATTGTGCATTCTCCTCACACTGGGGGGCAGCTACAGGTCAAGCAGAAGTTTCAAAAGCATAATAACGGCTAACATGAACTAAAATTAAGTTGTCTATCTGGAGTGTCTGTGTTTCTTACATTTGTGAAGAAGTTTTGGAGCCAAGATTTTAGATCAGATATAGTGTAGTATGGCTATATTTCATCCCCCAATTAACCCTGTGTACAGCAGCGTCTCATAACACTGGTCCCAAAGCGGCACTACTGCAGGACTGCTAATAATGCGTCTGTCGTACAGCGCTTTGCCGTACACTTGAAGTTGCTTTACAACAGTATGTTTGGAGAGGTGTCTTATGCTCAAGCACATCTGGCTACTTGATGTAACGTAAGTTAACAAAAGACACATGCTCTAAGTTGTTAAAAAAGGGTAAGCAATATAAGCATTAGCTTCAGCCTATACCCTTTCGGTCAGTTTGTATGTTATGTTGAAGAAGTATACTTGACTGAATGTAAGTAATTTGTGCATACTTTGGACTGAATAAGCTGAAACGGATTCAAAACAAAAACCTTGAGCATTGAGTTGTCCAATGCTCATTACTTCTATTGCTGTTATGATTGAATCACTGATTGATGAAGTGTGTGGTACTGTGAGAACAGGCAACCTGGATTTCTCATACATCTGAAGGAGCAGTTAATGCTGGTATACAAAAAAATACAAATTGAATGGAAAATGTGCATGACTAAGCAAATGCTATCGTTTTATGCCAGAAGCCCCTCCAGACATGGCCCGATAGTTTACCAAAGAGGACTACAATGTTTTACTGCATTTTATAGCTCCATGTTGAGGAATCTGACCTATGACCTTTTGCACAAAAGGCAGGAACTGCCCACTTTACTTAAGCAGCATATAGCTTGACATCCAATCGTTATTGTCTGACCAAATGTTCAGTATGTTTCAAGGTTGGCCATTTGAATCCCAGCTCCCGCATGTGCAGACTGTCACTGTGTCCTTCGACTCTTCACTCACCTTAACTGAGTGTGAATGTGAAGAGGAAGAGTGTGGTTACGGTGGTCAAAGAGGCCGATGGTGCTTTGCTTCCATCAGCTTACCACTGCCAAGGATGATTTGACTGAATAATGCGATTAAAGCATCCAGAAAAGCAATGTATAAAACCAATGCAGTACGATTATCATTTAACTATACATGTTTTCAGGTTCTTATTTGAAAAGAACTGCACTGGCAACTGTTTGTTACAAATGAACTTGTAATTAACTTAGTTTTACCATCTTTTATTTATGTTGAATTGTCAACAGCACGCATCCATGCTGCTCCTAATCTCCCCATTCTCTCCAATTGGTCCAACCACAGCACAAACTCATTTACTGAAATCCAATATTTGGACTTCAGCTTTCACTAAGCAGTACTAATATTTTGCCAGCGCTAAAACCTTCAATACCGACAACAAAGACAAAAAGATATGAAAATCACCAAATGCGGACGGTCTTTCAATGATTAAAACAGCTTGACAAATCGGTGCCTGTTTTGGTCTTGATTTACTATCACAGTCAATTAATATTTAGCAGAGAGCGAATGTGTGAAAAACAGTGGTGCCACTCTGGAGGATATGAAGGAGGCCTAATGACATCACCTGCCTATACCAGATTTAATGAATGTAGCTGGTGCGGGCGATTAGGACAGAGATAAATCTGCAGCACATGTTAACACACACACGGGCCCATATATAATGCATAGGGCCAGGCCGGGATTACACTGGGGTTGGCTCTAGCCTGACATCTAGCGACGCCGGGTGTAACAGTGAGAGACTGAGAGAGCAGAACACATGGGAGGCACAGGAGGGAGGGAGGGAGGGAGGGGAGAGAGAGAGGAGGAGGAGGAGGAGGAGTGGAGGCGAGGCAAGGCAAGGCTGTGTGCGGACAGTGTGGACATGCCCCAGCAGGCTACAGTAGTTTTAAATATATCATGGAAGCTGAGAAGTTGTTTACTTTGTTATGGTGGCATTTTATTGTATTTTTATCTTATTTTTTACAAACTGTCTGGATTCAATAATGTATGTTGTATGATTGGAACTTTCCATGAATGGGGCTGAGGGATTTAGTGTGTGCAGCAGTACATTCACATTACATAAAAAAAATAAAAAAAAGTCCTCTTTTATTTATTTTCTTATAGAAGTAGAGGGAGGCAGAACTTTTTACTACAAGTCAATAACTAGTCATGTAATTTTCCCCCCTAAAAATGCAAAGTGGTAATGGGGGGGCATAACCCTTTAGATCCCCCCTTCTCAAACCGCCCCTGCAATGCAGCATACCTGTACTGAAAACATGTGGGAAGCTACCATAACATTAATAATTACAGTTTTGCCACTGGCTGGTCCATATAGAGCGCTGATGTATCTTGAAAACAGGGCTCTTATCCCCCCTAACCTGTGGCCGCTCTGATGTCATCAAGTGAAGGCTGTAGTAATGCTTTGTAAATACTAGGTTGGCTGCGTTTGTTTGGGGTGGGTTTTGCCCGCACTCTCCACTCCTGACTAACGCGCTCCCGTGTTGTGGCTGTGTTATTTGTGTCTCCTCAGCATTCCCCCTGATCGCAAATCATCTATATATAGTCGATACACATCCACATGAAAGTAATGGAAGTTATAAGTATATCCCCTCACCTCTCCTTGCAGCGGGGGAAAGGACACAGTGTTCCTTTAAACGCGCAAGTTTCTTCCATTGGAGTCTGACAGGAATGAGGTCAGACACAGCGATCCTCATTGCACATTATTATTATTATTACCACTTTTTTATTCGGCCAATCGGAATAGAGCGGGGCGGGGTCTGGGTGGAAATTCAGGATGGAGACAGACGCTCATTGGCGTGTGCGTCTCGCGTTGAGGCTATAAATGCTGGAGGTTGCCGTTGTTGTGTTTACAGTAATATCAGGCAAAGCGCACGGCAAACAAGGAGACTATGAGAAAACGCAGCGGCTCCATACAACCACATGGTTCCTCACGCGCACAGAGCCAGGTTCATATAAGGGACTCGCTCTACCCACAGCGGCGACAGCAACTCAAAGTTCCCGGGCGAGAGTTTAGCCGCACCGGCAGCTGAGTGATCAAGAATACGCACGGATTACTTTTTTTTGCATTTTTCTTTTTTCTTTTCTTTTTTTGGACAAGAAGAGAAACAAACTCTTTCCAGAACTTTTAACAGAGACTGAGCTGAGCCTAACTGAGCAAATTGTGAACTTTTCTTTTCCACCATGGTGCAGCACATGAGCCACGCAGACAGCGACTCAACGGACACGGGGGACATGGACTTGGAGATGGATTCATCTCCCACTCCGGAGTCCCCCTCCCCGGCGGACAGGAGCAGTGACTTGGCGTGGTGCAAGACACCGACGGGACACATTAAACGGCCCATGAACGCGTTTATGGTCTGGTCCCAGATCGAGAGGAGGAAGATTATGGAGCAGTCCCCGGACATGCACAACGCGGAGATCTCCAAGCGGCTGGGCAAGCGGTGGAAGCTGCTTAAAGACACAGACAAGATCCCGTTCATCCGCGAGGCAGAGCGGCTACGGCTCAAACACATGGCCGACTACCCAGACTACAAGTATCGGCCCAGGAAGAAGGTCAAGTCTGGTGGCAGCAAGCCTGAGAAGAGCGGAGAGAGGAAAGCCGGCGTGAGCAAGAGGAGCCCGGCCAAAGCGTCATCAGCGACGAGCAGGACGCACAGCAAACAGAAGCAGATGGGGTTGGACTACGCGTCTCCCGGCGACCACCAGTCTCTCTTCAAGTCTCGCTCTGCGTCCGGGGCCAGACAGATCCCAGACAAGGCGAGACGCAGCGCGGAACTAAGCCCGTCGGCGGGGGTCCCGGCCAGCCCGACCCTGAGCAGCTCGGCGGAGTCCAGCGACCCGTTCAGCCTTTACGAGGAGCACAGCCCGGCCACGAGCGACTCCTCCTCAACATCCTCCTCCTCCTCCAGGTACGCACGCGCCTCGTCTCCCACACCGTCTGCCTCGCACTCGTCCTCCTCGGTGTCATCGTCGGACGAGGAGTTTGAGGACGAGCGGCTGGAGATCAACCCGAGCCCCGGCGCGTACGAAGCCATGTCTCTGGGAGGGAGCGCGGGCGGCATGGGCTTCTCGGACGCGGAGCTCGACCGGGACTTGGACTGGAGCTTCGGGGAGTGCGGGGCCGGCTCTCACTTTGACTTCCCCGACTACTGCACCCCCGAAGTCAGCGAGTTGATCTCAGGGGACTGGCTGGAGTCCACCATCTCCAACCTAGTGTTCACCTACTGACACTTCTTAGAAAGAGACAGGTGTCCGCTTTTTTTGTGTGTTCGCTAAAGAAAAGGGAACAGCGGAGGAGAAGGTACGCGCCCACTCTCATGGACAGACGGGCACGCGCAGAGCAGACAGACATGAGAGGAAAGGAGAAGGGGGGAGTGAACTAAATGCTTAGTTTGCATTTGTGAATGTAGAGCAGCAGAGCGCAGTGAGACGCAACCCGCGGTGAACTTTTTTGATGAACATTGATGTTACATTTGGCTCGGAGCAAGAGTAAATCACGTTGTTTTTCAAATGGTATAGGCAATTCACATTGACCATCAAGTTGCTATTCAGGTGTTTTTTTCCTCCAAACAACACGCATGATAACGGGAGGATTTTGTTTGTAAATGTTCATTGCTGCGTAAGTTTTTTACGCGTTTGTGTGACCATATAACAGGACACAATTCACTATCACCAGCTTCTCTTTCAACGGCAGGACTTTTAAAACTGATTCCAAACTTCAGAAGCCCTTGTATTCTGAATCTTTTGAAACACTCAGTGCACAATTCAGGACCAACGCTCCCCCTCCCCCTGACGCGCATCCTTTCTGCCTAGTGCTTCAACTTTGTAGTTCCTCTGTGTCAGACGGCGTTTCTTTTTATATCGATGTATTTATACCGGCCAAACCTTTTTATACATAGAAGTATTGTTCTCGTACAGGTCTCGTTTGTGTTTGTGCACATACACCTGTCTGTATCCAGCGCAGGAGGAAGGAAGGGCTAGAAGTGTATCTTATTTAATTCAAAAATGTCTCTCACTTTTACGGAGATGTTGAGTGTGTCATGATTTTCTACTTGTATTTTTGTACAAAATATATTTGAGCGGGGGTTTCCAGCGAGTGGGTAGACATTGGCTCTACATTGGTGTCGCAGAGAGCGGGGTTTGTTTGGCACAATCTGACCTCACACAGTGTTTACAGTATTTACCCACATGCTTCTTAACGGCGCAGTGACTCCATCTTTCACCAGCCAATAAACAGAGGCCATCACGTCTGAGTGGCCACTATTTGCGCAGACCCCAGAGAGTCACTGTTTCTTTCTCTCTCTCTTTTTTTTTTCTGGATAGAGCTAATACCTCTGTGTGCTTTTTTTGTTTTCTTTTCTTTTTTGTGTCAAGATAAGTTTTATTTAAAAACCACTGGATGATGTTCACACTCATTCCACTTTGCCTAGACTCGGAGGGAGGGAGATGTATGAAGTGCTTCATCTGTTATTGCGCAAATTGCATCAAAAAATAGTATTTAACCTTTCTGTACCTGTTGGTTAAGTATAGCAGGCTAATTGTTTTCCTATATTATGGCATGGCAAATAGCATTTGTATTTCAGATTCAGGTATATGTAGCTATAGCTGTTGTGTTTAAGATTTTTAAAAGAATAATAACATGAAGATATTTATGTAAACTGACTGTACTATAAGCAAAGATTGTGTGTTTTATGTATGATCAACGACAGGCACTAGGACAGCCATCTTTGGACAAGTTGAAGATGATTGTGGTCCAGGAGTTTCCTCTTCTACAACTTTTTTTTTTTTATTATTATTTTTGAAAAAAGAAAGTCCCCTCAGACCATCTTTTTCTATCGTCCTATTTTTTTTTTTTTTTTGTTCCTCATTTGTGCAATATGCTGTGTATGAACATGTTTTGTCCGGTCATGCCAATATCATTTTGTTGATGTTTATTGCTCTAAAACCAGCCAATGTTTGGGTCAATCACTGCCTCTCAGACCTCTGTACAGATTGTTGTTCAGTTTTTTATTTGTTTTTCTTTTCTTCCAAGAAGGAAATAAAATCAGCTGGAACTGAAAAGTGAAAACCTGGTGTATTTCTCGTTCTTACTTCTAGCCTTGGACGCTCAATGCAGAGTGTTCTTTTTTTTCTCCGATGTAATTCCTTGACTATCACTAGATCTGAACCATCCCCACTTTACTCAACAGCACCGAGCTTTCAAGGTAAAGCAAAGTGACGTTCTTTTATCTGCGGCGGAAGAGAACAACATTACACAAAAATTGTAGCTTCATGCACATATTTTTGCAGAGTATAAGCAAAAATTCATAAGGGTTGAGTTATTAAGCCTTTTTTGAGACATGCATTTCATAAAACACACACCTCCTATTTATCTAATGTCATAGTCCAACATGGCACATTCACATGCTGCATCTATTTGAACACGTTCCAGCATGTCCGCGTGCTTTCCGGCAATTGAGCCGTCCATGACCACTTTGAACAATACTATTGATCAAACCCCATCTGAAAGTATAATATCATTTCATTCCTGATCAGGAATCCGTCCCTCGTCCCCGGTTGCTCTAGACTCAGGTGTTTGCCCTGTGAAGAAATGTTTGCTGTAGGTGCAGACTGCGATCGATCCCGGGGCCCATGCGGCGAATCAATGGGAGTGGTCTGCCTCGCTGCCTCCGCCGATGGTGTGATTTTCCACGTGCAGAAAACGTGGCTGCCATGGAAACACTGTATCTAAGAGGGAGGGAGAGGGAGAGAGAGGGGGGTGTGGCAGTCGGTGCGTGGTCCGCCATGGGTAGGAGACGATAAGTGTGTGCGGGGGGGGTAGGAGACACGCGAGACAAGTGGATAAGAAAAAAAAGAAGCTAAAATCCTCTGTAGATTACGTACTTACATATAAGTGCATGGCATGAGTTGGAATAGTGTCTAAAAGTCAGATGAAATTAGACAATTAGGCTAATGTTGTGAAAGCTAAAATACATCATACACCTATAGACCTATGTTTGTTTGTTTTTTTTTACATTTTTCCTATTGCTGAACATAAAGCAAATCTAGCTTGAGAAAGACTTTTTTCATTTCGCAACACAGTTTTCATCATTTCGGCCTCTGCTCCAAATGAGTCCGACATTACGGCTAATCTTACCTTTCGTCTTGTACCTATTGCATTACTCTGTGAATGACTCAAAGTGAGCTGGGCTTAGCGTGCTACGTCTTGTACAATAATCATGAATACCTCATAGTTTTACGGACAATCACAAGCTTACACTCTCCAGGTTAAGACTTGAAGATATGTGATTTCCCATCTTTTTCTGCTTATTGTCTGAACCTCCTATCCCCCGCCTTAACCTGAGTGTCGCATGCATTACAGTGTAGCCCCTCATTTGAAAGCTAAGACCTATGGAAAAGTAATCTAAGCATTCTTCCCCGTTACGATTGTCACGGTTTTGTCCTTTTTGTTTGTGTTTTTTATCATGTTTCTGTTGCTTTTTTAGACATGTTTTGGTCACGTTTCTGTGGCTTGATGAACGTGATAATAAAAGCAAGGAAGAAGATTGGATGAGTTTTGTAGGTCTTAGCTTTCAATTGGAGGTGTTTTATGGAGAAAATGTGCTTGGCTAAGGTGGGGGTTTAAGCAGTATCTGGCATAGAAGCAGTAGCTCGGCGATCCTCATTTTGATTTCATTTTTTTCCCGTACATTTGGAGCAATTAAAAAGGGGAAGAGATCGAGAGAAAAGAAAAAAAAAAAAAAACAAGGAGCACATCAGTCCCCAGGGGTCCAGCGCATGGGGAGTAGAGGGGGAACATTTCTGCAAGGCATGACTGGAGGGAAAAAAAGGGGAGGGGGGCGTGTGCTTCGAAATTGAAGGCGGGGGGTTGGGGGTGTCAGTCTGTCCCAGTGCGCAAGGCTACTCCCCAAATCCAATTAATTCCTTGTGGATGCATGCATTTGTCTGTTCCATCTGACGAAATCCCACAAACACCACAAACCCGCGTGCCCGTCCACGCCTCCCCAAAGGTACAGTATTTAGCTTGTATCAATTTACCGGGCCCGATTCCACTAGAGACATCAGTAATTATTTCCATTTCTCTGTCAGATGGGGAAGGGGTCGTCTCTTGCCTCCTCTGCCTCCTGACATCTTGGAAGCCTTGGGTAATGAGAAAGATAAGGTACGCTCATTTAACACACCAATCCCAGCCCGGACTGAGGCCTTACAGATGTCCGCAGTATAGACTTTTTTTTTTCTTTTTTTCCTCCACATCACACGCACCCAGGAAATGGGGGAGCTGAGGTGCGCTCCGTCTGCGGCCCGATCAGACGCCGTCGTCCGAAAGGGATTGTGGGAGATCAAATGGGACACACATGTTCGCCCGCTCGACCCACATTGTGACACATATGTGAAAGAATACAGACGCGCCGCATACACACACGAGGGGGAGGCCTAGACTTGACCTTCACGGATGAACGGGACGACCATTTAACCAGAAAGTGTTTACAATCAGGCTAATATGTGCATAATTATACAGTATGTGGCCTTTGCGTTGTCTGGGTTAAGTGTAAAAGGGAAATGAAGATGAAAAAGTGCTTGTTTTTTTGTTGTTGTTTGGTTAATTTTAAAGCGGTCAGAACGTAGCCTGTTGTGTCAAAACCTACAACCAGTTTCTAAGCAGAACTAAGTAACTCATGCCCTAGAGCACATGTGTCACGGTCAAGGCCCGCGGGCCAAATGCGGCCCGCAAGATGATTTTATGTGGCCCTTTAAGGAGCATGAATTTCCGAGTATGTCAAAAGTCTCTAGCCCCTTCCTGTGCAGAGGTATGGATTTTCAACAAATTAACCAGTTTGCTCACTCCAGCCACTGGGGGGCAGCTTAAATTAAAAATGAAAGAATTGTTCAGCAGGGGAAGCTGACATAATAAGAGGTCATATTTTATATATATTATATTATAGCCATGTGGTAAATGGTCAGTCGGCTCTGTGCGGCTGTGGCTACAATAGTAACTTACTGCCATCGAGTGTGGAGTGAGTGATTTTTGACTTTATGTAGAACTTTGAGAAATGTGACACAGGCTAATAAAGCACAATAGGTGTAAGATGTTGTTATTTATGACGCCACAATCCTTTATGATATATGTGGCCCACGACCCACCGTGGGGGCTGAATTTCGGCCCTTGACCCAAACGAGTTCGACACCCCTGCCTTAGAGGCTATATGCGCCACTGCAGGTGTCGTTGCATGTTGTGTTTTTTTTACTCATTAATTGTCCGTGAGATTAAATGCTATGCTGACAGAAAAGACAAAGGGAGAGAGGGATATTGTACATCCCATTACACGATGAAGATATTTTTTTTTTTCACTTGGCTTTTAATACTAAATACTAAACACTAAAGTGGCGCTTGCCCACAGTTAGCTTTGCCCCTTAGCCTGTTAGCTTCATCTTCGTGATTCTATTCGTGTGTATTTGGTCTTCCAACCCTGAGGCAGGGAAGTTGCAAGCATGGTTTTCTGGCTAGAGACACTGGGTGAGATGAAAGACCCCCCAAACATCCCATCAACGCTTGTATTACCTTCAGAGAGACTACGAAAAGGATTTATTAAGGTAAACAAGTTACATAGTTCTGTTTAATGTGTTTTTTTTTTTCATTGTGTGTGCTACAGTGTGGTTGTGGGAGATTTTCCCTTCAAAAATTGCTTAAGAAAAAGGAAATCAAGAGTCAATGAGCATATCTGGACTGTGCTATTTGAAATGTTTCACTTAGTTCCACCTCAACTTATAGTATTGTAAACGTTACCTGTTCAACGCAATGCCAGAAAATCATACTGGCGACACGCCTCATAATAAACTATGGCATGGTGTTGAAAAATACGTTTTTTCTCGTCTAGACCTCTCTTGTATCGAACATTAACATTCAGCGAGAACAAAGCGGCTTGTTTTATTTAATTCAACTTTGTTTGGAAGTTTTTGATTTAATTCGACAAAACTCCACAACACATTGTTGATTTCCCATGACTGGATTAGCTCTGGCCTTCAGTTCCCGCTATAGTTATTGTGAAGTCTATTGACCCCAAAGTGCATTAAACTGTTGAAAGCTATAAAAGTCTCACCAGCGTTGACAAGAAGTGATTTGGTTTAGAACTACAACGGCCGGAGCCAAAGTGGATTTTTCTGTCAAACTATTCAAAGTAATCCAATTTTGTCTCAGTCTCAAGTGTGGAAGTTGCGACACGAGAAGTTTTTTGAAGCTCAACGGAAATCGCAGCGTAAGCAGGAGAAGGCCTGTTGGTGCCTGATAGAAAGAAATTAAAGGTATGAACGGCATGATTAGACGACTAAGGCATGCGATATTGTTCTTGTAATCACTTATACGCAGACCTATCGGTGCAAAACAGTTGCCTCACCTTTAAAGTAAAAAAAAAGATTACTCCTCAAATAATTGACTTGAAACTTCACTGCCAACTGGACTGTATGTTGAATCTTTAAATAATATGTTGAAGGTAGTATGTAGTAGAGGGCACAACATTTGTAAACATCATTTTGTTCGAATCCAGTACGGCTGTGGCCTTAACAATAATTTCCAAACACTCAGAATAGGACTTTCTACCTGTTAATCTGAGTGCGCCTCTATTGCTCTTTCGCTCAAGGCCTGCTCCTGTGCAGCCATGATGAGTGCCTCTGTGCTGTCCTTCCTCTTTCTATAGCCATTGGTACGATTCCTTGATATCAACCACTTCATGTTATGGGGCCTTTTCCTTGATGTACTTGAAGGGCCTATACAGAGTTTAAAAATGTTAAAACTAAGTATTTTCCTCCCCCTACATGTTCCAACAATGTCCTAAGGTGTAGAATGAGCCCAGAAATGTTCACCACAACTGCCTCTAAAATCCTGCACTGTCACTCAAAAAGGTGTTAATTTGGGTCTGAAGTGCCGTCATGCACGAGCTTAATATAGAAGCTGCAGTTACATGTATGACCTAAGGTGGCAGTAGTGAGTATACAATGGCTAACTTGCATCTAGCCCCTTTAAAGGAACAGGCCACCCATTTTACATACTGAGATATGTTTGACGCGTTGATGCGTACCTGTCTGGTCGTTGTGCGTGCGCTCAGTCATGCACAACGACCAAAGATGTTGTTAGCATTTGGCCTCTCCCAGCATATTCCTATAGCTCCAAATGGGGGTAAAGTTGGAAGTTACCACACTCTTCTACGGGCACGCACAAAGACCAGACAGGTCCAATCAACTCGTCTAAACTCGGGTAAGAACATATCTCAGTATGGAAAAACAGTGGCCTGTTCATTTCAAGATCTTGGATGTTTAGGATAGTGGCTGTTGCGCCATGTGACGGCAGCGTCGCTTATTAAAAAAAGTGGTCAACTGAGGCAACAAACTTCACTTGCCCAACTGAGTTAAGTACTGAGAGAGAGAGAGAATATACCGTGGGTCCCGTCGTGGCCGTGGTATCAAGGGGCGAAGGGCTCTCCACACGGCCAAGACGTGATCCAAACAAAAGCACGTGTTCACCCCACCACCACCACCACAACAACAACAAACCCCCCTCGTCCCTTTCCGGTCGTGGAAAGAGTCTGGTACGAGGACCAAGTTTTGTTTCTCTATAACACCGGCATTGGCCATTTGTGTCTGTCCAGCCAATGTACAGTCCACCTAATGCAGCAGATCCAGAGCTGGAACACTTCACAGAGCTCCTCTCGTCAGTGTCAAAGTCTAGTGTTCAGCCTACGTTTAGCAACACAAAATAGGGCTCTTAGTGTCTTTACATCTGTGGTCTATATCTCGTCCTTTGACCAGCGTATTATTCCTGCAGGGTATCTGATTGCCAGCAGGGAGTAGCTGTTTATTACCCGGAACTTGTTCTTTGCCAATAAGCTGACTTCTTAGGACTTGCTTTACTCGTTGAAGGTACTGTTTTACCTTTTACTGTTACTGTCTATAGGATGCAATGGGCAGTGACTTTTTGTTTATTGTTTGACTTGAAATGAAATGACTGTTCTCAATGTCTGCTTTTGTGCCTTCTGGAAGTGAGACCCCCTCTGTGTGGACTACCTTCCCTCTCTTAGTCGACCACATGAAAGAGAGATGAAGACTACCATTAAGCCTTCAAGCTAAACCGTTTTAAAGAGAGAAAGATATATCACATGATCAAAATTCCAAGTTGGCATGATCTAATTGATAAATAGCATGTGTAGCATCAAACAGTGATAGTACGATGAAAGCAAACAAAAAAATAAATAAGGCAATTCCTTTGTACTAATGTCCCATTGCCTCAAACAAAAGATTACTGTATGTGTATTTGATTCTCCCTGTGCCCCTAGTGTTACTCCATAGACATCCAAAGTGCACATCAAAGAGCCATGAATCCTGCAGTAATAGGCAGCAGATAAATATAAAGTGAGAAATGATCACGGCTGGGCTGATAAGGCTCCGCTCCCACTGGGAATATTACGGGAATGATATGGAATATTATACAGGTACAGCGGCGTAAATAAAAGCAGCATTGAATCAATATAAACACACTTTTGAACAGGTTACATGTGCGGTGACTCCCTCAAGGCAAATTAGAGGGAGACTGGGGGGTTTTATATGCATGTTACCGACGGAATTGAAGGCAGGGCACGGCTATCAAAGGATGCGGAAAAAAGTGCAGATGGAATATTGCATAGAACTTTATTCAGATTTGATACGAAATACTCGCTCTCCTTTGTGTTTTAAAACTGAGACCAGCATTATGAAACTTTTCCACACTGGTGTATCCTATCATGCCTGCTACGCCGAATCAACAAAGGCTACACGTCAAGATCGTGTTTTCTGAAACGACATCTGAAACTGGACCGCGCCGTCTCGATGAAATGTGAATACAGTAGCGGTCAGATTCCTGCACCTCTAAACAGCAATACAGTTGAATTTCAAACTATTGCTTTAAAGAGCCTTACACATGCAGGAATTTATATGTGATGCGGCTTTCAGACTGTTTAAGTGGAGTGTACCTTGGTCTGATTCTTTTTATTTTCGCTTTCTCCAAAAGTGAATGTAGCTTTACTACAAGGAAAAAAAAAAGATGGCAAGGCCTTTAAGTTCTTATGAAATCTTTCGACTTCAATAACAGACAAAGGGAGTTTCATGAAAAAAAATAATCTCTCAGTTCACCTTTAAGGGCATGCAGCCTCCGTCAGGTTGTGTGCGAGTGCTTATAATTCTTTAGTTTGCCTTCTCTCCAGGTTACACTGTCAATAAAGTTTGATGGAGCAGCCTTGTCACAGTAAAGATAAGGCGCGCATTGGCAGAGAGCTCCATATACAGAGCTTTGCCCTCACGGAAAGAATTGACTTCTTTTATAGTAATATAAAAGGGAGAGTGGAAGAGAAGCCTGCCAGGTAGACTTTTACTGTTACTGTCTATAGGAAATTGCACTCTCTAAAATGCAATGGACAGTGACCGCATGCACAAGATAAAGGAACGGGAGGGTTTATCCAATTTCCAAAGAACACAGGAAGTACAAAAGTGTCAGAGGTGGAAGAAATACTCACACTAAAAGAATGTTTTCAGTTCTGCTACTATAGCACCGTTACTGTTACTATACTCAATGCTGCTATTACTACTATGCACATTTATATACACATTTTACTTTGATTACAAGTCCAGAATGTTAACCACTTTGCCCTCTTTTGTACCTAAATGCTATTTTCTATTGTGTAACTGGACATACAGCAGTGTAGTTCATCGGATTTTTCTCAGTATAATTGGAGGATCCCTACTCTGCCAGTCAAGCATCCTACACTTTAGTGACTCGCACATGAGCTCACTGGTGATTTACATCATCACGCGCAGTGGTCATTGAAATGAATAAGCAAAAGTTATTTCTGATACCACTAAGTTTAGTCACGGCTGAGTCACGCTCCATTCCCTGCAGCTGACATCATGCTCGGCTCATCCATATGGTCAGTGTTGGTGGTAAATCTGAAATGTGGTGGAGGGAGACGCAGCACAGAAATAAGCACTCAGTATCAGTTTCAATACGCGGTTAGCTTTAGGAATGCATTGTAAGCAAAGATTGAAAGAGGAAAAATAACAGAATAATATTAAGGTAAGTCATGTTTTAAATTAGTAGAAGTATGGGTAAGGAGAGAGTGGACTGTTAGTCGAGCTCAAAAGTTCAGTTTCTGCCCCTGGTGCCGGAAGTAAAAATCCTTTTCTAAATAGCCAAAGACTTTAAAGGTGCACTATGCAACTTTTGAAGTGAAAAAAAAAAAAATCTTAATATTTGATCATCAATGAATCATTTAAGATCCTTTTGGTTAATTTTTTTTTTAACAAATCTTCAATTTAAAGTTGTGTTTTTTATGTCCATGAGTTACCTTATAGCTGATTAGCGGATATCGTTCTTTTAAACCCTTGACATTATTATTATATTTATTTTTAAAGGTTCACTATGCCACTTTTGAAGTGAAAAAAATGGTATATATTTGACCTTGTAGTGACTCAGTGGCTTTATGGGTAAGCATGGCACCTTTGCTTTCCCTCACAGTGGCCTTTATGACACTACAGGATCAGTTGTTTTTATGGGTTCGTACCAGAAACTGTCCAGAAACCCTAAAACAATTGATTATGGAACATCATAGACGCCACTGTGAGGGAAAGCAAAGGTGCCATGCTTACTCGTGAAATATACACAAATTTTAAGATTTAAAAAGTTGCATAGTGCACCTTTAAAAATAAATATAATAATGATGTCAAGGGTTTTCATAGAATGATATCCGCTAATCAGCTATGTGGTAACTCATGGACATAAAAGACACAACTTTAAATTGAAGATTTATTCAAAAAAATGTTAACCAAAAGGATCTAAAATTATTTGACCCATCGCTGATTAGCCTCTATCCTGTATTTAAACTTTTAATATGTGATTTGTTTCTAAAAGTCTGTGGAGATTTAGAATGGGATTTTTACTTATTTTACTGCTCTATTGCCAGTGTGTCTGTGAAATACTCCAATTCACTCAGTATGTGACTCATTGTGACAGGATGGGAATCTGGCATAAAAACATATACATTATTGTGGCTTGTCATAATCGTCCAGGATGAAAGAGGAGACAAGTATGACCATTTTTTTTAAAAACATTTTTATATAGCAGTAAAGAGTCCTGATGGCAAATACTTGTGGTCATATTGGACATCCCTGCCCTAACTTAATTTACACGTCTAATAAATTAACAAATTTGAAGCCATACTCTTCTCCTCTTTTTGTGATTTTGAACCGGCAAAACAGCAACCATAACGATCTGATGTTTCCTCTAACACACTCCACCTCTTGAAATGAGAAAATAAAGAATCGTCAAAGTCCAGCTGTTCAAATTTATTTCCTAATACAGTTCTGAATGCATGTAATCTCCATGTGGTTTCGGCTGTAATTTAAACTAAGCTGATTTGGCGTCACCATGAGAATTAGGCCATAAGATCTCACATTTATGCACATGTGCTTGGAAAAACATACAAATTGATTTCAGTACATGCGTGCAGTGAACTGAAAACACTCGCCAGTTGGAGCAATAATCCCAATTTGTTGTCCTAATGCGCTAATGTGTTTTGAAGGGGAGGGGCGGCTCAAATCAACATAGTAACCTCTCTGGGCCTTTACAATCCGATACAGTGGACAGTTACTGGACAGAAAGGGCTAAATGGTGTTGGTGGGTGCAAGGGTGGGGGGTATAGGGGTATAGGACAAGTTTACCCTGGGGCAGTTGGTAGGATAAACAAACTATAGTGCCCCCATTAAAGTTGCATTGGTGGATTAACTGTGGGGTGACACAAATCGACAAGTTGTGGGTTGGGTCGATGTAGATGCGGCTAATTGCTAAAAATAACAAACAGTAGAATTAGTAGTTGAGGTGCAAAGGAAAAGAAAATAGAACTTTTGGGGTGGATTAGAGCATGGTTTACTAAGTGTTGTCACATGTGCAAAATAGTGTGTGCTACAGTGGTGCAAAATGAAGGTTGGTATTTTTGTATCGCGAAAGGCCACTGCACGGATGGATGGATGGATGGATGGATAGATGGATAGATAGATAGATAGATAGATAGATAGATAGATAGATAGATAGATAGATAGATAGATAGATAGATAGATAGATAGATAGATAGATAGATAGATAGATAGATAGATAGATAGACATTAAAAAGAAGCAATAAGTCCAAGAGAAATACTAGAACTAGTCTGAAATGTCATCAAACAAACAACGGGAAACAATCGTGAAAACCTAACCAACGTTCCCACCCTCACCTATGGTCATGAGATTTGGGTAATGACCGAAAGGACAAGATCGCGAATACAAGTGGGCGAAATGAGTTTCCTTCGCAGGGTGGCTGGGCGCACCCTTCGAGATCGGGTGAGGAGCTCAGTTACCCGGGAGGAACTCGGAGTAGAGTCGCTGCTCCTTCACGTCGAAAGGAGCCAGCTGAGGTGGCTAGGGCATCTGTTTCATATGCCTTCTGGTCGCCTCCCGCGGGAGGTGTTCAAGGCATGTCCTAGTGGGACAAGGCCTCGTGGAAGACCCAGGACACGGTGGTGGGACTGTCTCCGAGCTGGCCTGGTGTCGCCTCGGGGTTCCCCCAAAACAGCTGGAGGAGGTGTGTGTGGATTGGGAACTTTGGGCATCTCTGCTGAGACTGCTGCCCCCGCGACCTGGCCCCGGATAAAGCGGAAGAAAATGGTTGGATGGATGGACAATATAGTAGTCCTTTTCATCCACTTAGAAAATTGTCATGAACTTTTCATGTAACTGTATAGAGAAAACGGCTTGGTAGCTTCTTACGTCACCCCAGTTTGGAGCTATGCCTTTGCAGAGGCTAAATGCTAACAACATTTGCGTGAATGAGCGCATGCACAAAGTCCGGACAGTTACGCATCAACTCGTCTAAGCTAAGGTAAGAACATGTCTCAGTATGGAAAAACGGTGGCCTGTTCCTTTAAACAAGGCTCTTAGTGTTTTTCGTACCACTTGAGATTCGAGCCAAAAGGTTCATGTGACCCAGTGTGAGATGGAAGTGACCATATATAAACAGATTATTTTCATATCTTTTGAATCTTTTCCTTTTCTAATTTGTGTTTTTCCAAGTGAATGTCTTCTTGCGAGATCAACAAAGTTCTGTGTTATCTTGTGCGTGGCAAAGTCCTTGCAATCATAACATAACGCATAGCCGGATGACCATCAGTAACAGGCAGGTGGTCATAATGTGGCGATTCATGGCAATCCTTAACTGCAATGAGCCATTTGTTTTGTCCACTCTAACAGTTGTTGTGTGAGCTGATGCACAGACGTGAGAAGTATTTACAATCTACACTGATGCATAGTGTTAGCAGCAGCAGGCCAGCCTCCACCACACCACATGAGCTCCATCCAGCACTATATGAAACACAATAGACATGGACCACCTACACCCGTGCCCCGGCTGTGTGGTGTGAATGCAGACGTTGTGGGACTCTGTGTACTCTCATAGAGAACTCATTGTGGGCCCGTCGCGCTGAAACATTTTAGCGAGACAGGGATCTGACTCATAGTGGTAGGTGTTGTACTGTACACGCGTATGCCCAGAGAACAAGACAAGATCTGGCACAGAAACGGATTTGGTAATGTCTGATTTGGACTGTGTACATAACTGTGAGATCAGTACGTGAGTAAAAATACTGTTAAAGTGAGACAGAATCATTAATAGCGTTACTCATCATAACCCCTGGTACTTCATGTCATTACGAGAGTAAAAGTATGTATCCTCCTACATAAGCACAGTGAATCATGAGGCTTCAAAAATATAAAGAATTGATCACATTTGCACACCGCCAGGTCTACTATTCTGGATTATTCATCATAAGGCTTTTTGTTTTCTCAAATGTAGATGAGTAAAAGGAATATGTTCTCAATAAAAATACTGCTTACTACAAATCCTCAAAATTTCTATTTATCGTATAGAATTTAACTCAACTCACTTTGTGACTGTCCACCTATGGCAGGGGTAGGCAAGTTTTCTTAACAGAGGGACCATTTTTTTCATTGCTAAAAGACCGAGGGCCGAAGCCGCCAATTTTAGGCCAAAGTAAAGCACTACACTGAAAAAAAAAAACATCTTAAATGAGATAAATGACTTAAAATTGCTTGAATAAAGGTTCTGTATGTTGAATTTGAATCTGTTTGGACTAATCTAAGATAAAGATACAAAGGCTAATGCCAATGGAACAAGCATGAAACCCACTTTGAAATCAGACAAATGAACTTTTACTTTTAAATAGATTTGTTTTTCACTTGAAATGATGCAATATAATCTGAATTAAAAGAATAATGCCTTGTTCCATTGGCGATAAGATGTTTTATCTGATCTAAGACCAGACCAAATCTACTCAAAGCTTTGACTGAATCTCTTAATTCAAGTAGGTTTCTGTCATTTCTTCCTTCAAATTATTATTATTATTCCAGTGCACTTTCTACAAATGCCAGAGTTGTACATATTATGACCTAATTGGGTGCACTGACAGTATTTTTCCCATTTAACCCTAAAAATGTTAAAGTACTTTCTGATTTGTGTCATAATATTTCTCAAAATCATCTTAAGGGCCAGAGGTTCTGTGCTGGAGGGCCGAGTTTGACGTTGCCTACCCCTGACCTATGGTTATACTGCAACTGGTCAAACAGGGAAGACCTAAAGAGATACAAACAAGTGAGTGAAGTGTAGTGATAAGTTTTCTGAATGGATCATTTTTTAGCTCATAGATGTCACTCCGATATGGTATTTCATATGGAGGCTAGGGGCATGAGGGTTGTGACACTTGTGTATTGCTGAATGGCAGAAAGGAGGGGGGATGAGTAAACTGACACAAAATGCTTGAGAGGTGATAATTGGCAGGATGTTTTCAACAAGGTGATAATGAAATCACCCTATAGTTGAAATAACATTTCAGCTTTGTCAGCATTATGCAAGTATATACGCTACTACACCCCCCATGTGTTACTCCTTCATCTTCTCATTAACACTATACTTTACTTCTGTTCGATGTGGTTTATCAAGTCATGGTGCCATTCCTTTATCTTGTGGAAATATTGCTGCTTGAAAAAAAAAAAAAAAAAACTCTTGACTTTTGTTTGTGAAGGCCCTCAGTCGACTCGTCGCTATGAGGAAAAACTCGTGTCTGCAACATTGAACCACATTTTTGTCTAATAAGGTCGAAGTGCACTCAACCCTTCTAAGGGGTTTATCATTGACCCCTATCTCTACGGGATTATCCAGTATTTTCTGAAAGAGGGCTTTTGTGATGCCTAGGGGGTTAGGTAACTTATAAGCAGATAATTGTCAGCAGTTTGGAGAAGCAGACAGTAGTAATGAGATGGCTTAGCATTAGGTATGGACGCTATATGGGTGACTGTAAACACTTATAGAAACCTGTGTATCAGCGATATGTGGTGGAAATACAGTGATTCCCAACTGGTGGATTGGGACCTAAAAGTAGGTCAAAGGGAGTGTAGCCTTTTGTAGGAAAGAATGGATTCACAAAACGTGCTGTTAATAATGAAAAAAATAATTTTCTTGAATAAAGGCCAGTACGATTAGTTAATCAAAAATGACAGTCTCAATGGTTGCAATTATAATCACAAAGACTGCCTTTATGCAATAACCCCAGCCAGATGCGAGAAGTACTCAGTTATATTCACTCAACTTAAACACACGTACAATTTTACCCAATAAACAATATTGAAATACAAGCATTTATTTTATTACAGATATTTCCATCATTAAAAATACTTGTATGTATGTATGTATAAATAAACATGAGCCTTTGCTGGCTGACCTGAAGAAATTATTGTAACTTTACCAGCTTGTCTCCATGGAGATGTGGACTGGAGTCAGTAGAATTAGAGATTTCAAAAGTTTAAATGCACTCTTCGATCACCCACTGCAAAAATAGTGTTTTCTGTGTCGAGCTGGTCAGGAGCATGTTTTGTGTTGATGACAACAGAATACTCCAAAATGTTACACAGTGTGCCTTTAACCTTTTGATGTAATTGTACTTCTTAGAGTTGTTATACCATGTGGTACGTATATAATCTGGTAATATTATAATGAAGCATCTGTAGGTTACTCGTGCCAAAGTGAGTAAACCTTTAAGTGGCGAAAGCTTTATGTTGACACATAAAATAGATGTATTTTGTCTTTCATGTACTTTATTCTTCAGAAAATAGACCAGTGATTCTCACCTGGTATTACATTGGGACCCACACTCACACTGGGAAGACAATCTGCATGACAAATATGACTTACACTTACAATGTTGTCTTTTCCTCCAAAAAATGTTTGAACCTCTACAGACATGGATGATATCCTTCGATTATTTATCAGTACTTATCAAACATCACTGCTCCTGGATGTCTATTGTCACCTGAATTTACATACACTATATGATAATAAATACTGTTGGTCTAGATTACAAATTGCCTATATCTTCTTATATGCAATAGCATTTTAAAAAGGACTATGACTATGATACTACTATGACTTCTACTACTAACAAAAACAATAATCATTTCCTCACACCACAAAACCAAATAAAACCCTAATGTTGCAAAACAGGAAGTGCAATGCTAAACTCTCTATATGCCTTATAAAATCTTGTCACTGTCAGTGGCTGCATGAGATTTGCTGAGAACAGGCTGCGTATGTGACAGACCTCCTCAGGTGCGGCAAAAATGGAACGCTGGGTAAACTGTGTTGTATAAGACATGTCCAAATTGGCCCGTGTCACAGACGCCACAGAAAACGCTGGACTCGCGCGGCGCTCCTCAGACACATGACCTACATGCCGCCCCATTTTACAAGGCACAAATTGGAATGTGTCATTGTTGCTGTCACAAAGCCTAAATTACCTCATCACTTTGGACGAGTGATTACGACTTGAGCTCTCCATATGGATGTGCCCGGACAAATATGAGGGATGAGACGTGGATTTGTGTAATTAAAGGCACAAAGCAGGACTTGTTCGCTCGTACGATTGAGAGAAATGTAAACAGCGGTGAGATAAACAGAAAGGTCACGTCGTGTGCGGCTATGTTTTCTGCTGTGATTGGGTTTTAATGGGGCCATGACAAGATCGGGACATTGTGAAGTCATTGCTGCAAGAAAAGTGCTGAACGAAATGGAGCCGGCCGCCGCATTAAAGGATAGAGACAAATATATAAAACTGTCAAAATAGTAGCGTCAAATTTGTTCACTTTTAATGTTGTTCCAGATGTTACAATGAATGATGCAAGTGAAAAGCACTATCCTATTCGGCAGCCATTCTGAAACTGTGGTTGGTGGACCTCTTGCAGTCCCTAAAACCTAAATACATGAATGACAATAATCTATCTCCTGTGAGCTATATACTCAGGCCTGTGCATGAAGTCTGAAAGAGGGGAAGAGTTCAGCAGACAGATGAGACGGGCAGGGGTCACATTAGGGTCTCAGAGGGGTCATGGGTCAGGGCAGGAGCACAGATGGTGCCAGCTAAGTTGATTCCGTTACGTTTACTCAAATTACTCACTGTTTTTTTTTCCAATTCTGCCTTAAACCAACCCCAAGTCTTAAATGAGAAATGCTCCTGTCAGTCTGAAAGGTTGAGCTTTGATAAGTACAAGATAACAAAAGAGAGGGTGCAAAAAATTTCACTTGATGTTGAAATAATTCTGACACTTGTTAACTTCCACCACTGTCACACCTATGTAGCTATTGTTAACTAATAATAGTAATACTCACCACTACAGAAACATCACATACAGTGGCCTCCTTTAGCTTTTCGACATTTTGCCACGCTGTGGACCATAAACATAAATATATTGAATTGAAATTTTATGAGAAAGACACACACTAAGTGACACACAATCGTGAAGTGGAATGAAATTCATACATGATTTTGAATTTTGAACCAATTGCCTTGAGAAGTTGCCAGATGATTTCTGAATGATCACATGTTCACCCAATGACTAAATAGATTCTACCTGTGTGTAATCTAATGTCAGTTCAAATACAACTGCTCTGTGATGGTCTCAGAGGTATGTTAAGAAACCATTTAAAAATATATATTTTAAAAATGCCACTCTGCCGTAAAGGCCAGATTTGTGCAGTGTACGACTAACAGTAGTTCTGTGGACAGTTTCCCCCACCTGAGCTGTAGCTCTCTGCAGTTCATCCAGGCCAGGTAGGTTTGCAGTGATGCTACTCTTTCCATTCCTGGATGGTGTATTTAACTGTACTTTGAGAGATATTCAAAGCTTTGGAAATCTTTGTCTAACCTAACACAGCTTTATACTTCTCAATAAGTTTATCCCAAACCTGTCGGTGTGTTCTTGGACTTCGTGATGCTGTCTGCTCCACAATAGTCTCTAAACAGACCTCTGAGACCATCACAGAGCAGCTGTATTTGAACTGACATTATATTACACACAGGTAGATCCTATTTAGTCATTGGGTCAACATGTGATCATTCAGAAATCATCAGGCAACTTCTGAAGGCAAATGGTTGCACTAAATCAGGGGGGGCTGGTACTTTTGCACATCTCACTTTTCATTTTTTTCAATTCATAACAATAACAAAAAAATCAAAATCATGTATGAATTTAGTTTCCCTTCACGATTGTGTGTCACTTAGTGTGTGTCTTTCACATAAAATTTATATTAAATATATTTATTTTTATGGTCCATAGCGTGGCAAAATGTCGAAAAGTTAAAGGAGGGTGGATACTTTTGCAAGCCACTGTATGTGATGTTTCTGTAGTGGTGAGTATAACCATTATTAGTTAACAATAGCTATATAGGAGTAACAGTGGTGGTAATTAGCAAGCATTATCACTGTCAGAAATATTTCAAGCCCCCGTACATTGACTGGTATTTTCCAACGGCTTTGCAATGCACTCTTTTCGCTGGAGTAAAGCACTTTAATGCACTCTCTAAAAGTAGACATGGTGTAATTGCGTGACATTGTCTGTGACTGTGTGTAATTGTTTCCAAAGTGACTTTTATCCCTGAATGAAACAGCCTGAAATCCCGTGGCGAACAGATGTGGCGCGTTGAAACCTGCTCCTGCCATGTACCTGGCTGTGTCTCATTAGAAATATTGGGTGAATCATAAATAATTGGTGGCACATACGCCTGCTAACATTCCCTGGCAAACACGTCGGAGTGTTAATCTACTTCCAATTATAAGAAATCTAAACAAGTGCAACAAGCTAAAATTACCCATGATACTTCCATCAAATGGCAGGGGACCAAAGCGAGCGGTGCAGAGGTGGAATTTAGGGCAGAGTAGATAAGAATAGATAATAATAACCATGGGATCTATTTTAAATAAGGGGTATCAACATCGGGATACTGGCAGAAGATCAACAGAATGTGTCAAGGCTGCAAACTTACGTATTCGGAGGCAGTGTAGGATTGGATTGTCGGAAGTCTGTCTCTCTCTCTTCAGAGCTCAGCAAGCTGGTCCGTGTTTTTATTTGAAAGTCTGTGCATCTTCGGCAATGTGCAAAAGGTTTAACCTCTTAACCCCGTGCGTGGACTGGCCACATTTGCTCCAGTTTGGCAATACCCAAACCTAAAAGCTTTTTGAAAGGCAAAAAAAGCATTAAAACAGCGCTAAAAATGCGATGAAAAAGGGACAAGAAAAGCAATGAGAAGGTGACAAAAGAGTAAAAAATATGATGAAAATGCAATAAATAAGCAACAAAAATGTGACAAAGAAAGCAACAAAAGAGCAACAAAAGATCAATTCAAACATGGCAAAAACACAACAAAAGAGCATCACAAATGTGACGTCAACAACGCAAGGAGTTCAGATTTAAATCAGTTTAGATTAGATCAATTCTGTGTCTTCAAATGAGGCGTTGCCCTGGCCTATAGGCTGTAAGCTCCAGTCCAGAAGCTTTTAGATTTGGGTAGCGCTGAACTGGAGAAAATGCGCTCGGTTAAGGCGGGACTTAAGAGGTTGACGGCAGTTACCACTGTTTTCAGCTCGGTTTTGAACTGCTTCTGCCCCTTGCGCCCTCTACTGGTGACTATGCAAATTCAACAAGAACCTGGACCCAGAGGTATTTTCTTTGACACACAGTTACTACAGAAAATACCAAAGCTAGAGTTATCCTAATTGGTAATGTAGGACATAAGGGGCATGTTCACACTATTCTGTGATATTGACAGTCAACACCCGTTTGTAATGTGACATCTGTGTTGTGTTGGTTGTGTATTTCAAAGCAGTCATTTTCATTTCACTTTCTCTTCTTGTTTTTCTTTCTTTGGTTCAGCATTGTCGTGCGTTCACCAGCCACCCAAACTAAGCGGATTTTCCCCAGATGTGCACTGGGATTCACATCAAGAAGACCAAATAAGAGTAGTGTATGTTTTTTCTCTTTTAAGATGTAACGGTGCAGCTTTAACCAAGCGCATTTTCTCCGGTTCAGCTTTACCCAAATCAAATATAGCTTCACAACTGCAGAGCAACAGTGTAATGGAGATGGGTCCCCGGGCGCGGCACGGCCGTCACCCACCGCGCCTTACGGGCTTCCCAAGTGGTATCGAGGGATGGGTCAAATGCAGAGGACAAATTTCCACACGGGAACAATAAAGTATACAAACAAACAAACAATGCCTCATTTAAAAGCTAAGACCCACAAAAGTGATCGGAACTTTTTTGTCACGTTGTTGGCATGTTTTTGTCACATTTTTGTTCGTTTGTTTGTTTGTCTCGTTTGTCCCTCTTTAGTTGCGTTTTCATCCTCGTTTTCATCACTATTTTAATGCTTTTTTTTTAGCTTTCAGATTTGGGTAAAGCCAAACTGATGAAAATATGCTTGGTTCAGGTGGAGGTTAAGAGATTAAAATACATTTACCCTTGAACTGCACAGGGAGCATGTTCAATTGATTTTATGAGTTCTACAGTATATCTTCACCAACATCTATTTGTAAATCCCTGAAACCAAATGATTCCCTTCCCTTATTAATATTATATTAGTACATACAAACATATATATATATATATATATATATATATTTTCCGCCTTCACAGCAAAACAAACTGAAAACCTTTTGGCTTTATGATAATTTGTATGATAGAATTGAAGAAGAGCGCGGAACAATATCTCTGGGATCTACTTTGAATCCTCCAGTAAAGCTCTTATAGCGGTGTGGTGTGGTCTGATGCATTTCATGTCAGTTGAGCTGCCAGATTGGTTCCATGCTGTTTCGAAAGACTATAGACAGCTGCACAGCACTGGCAGCCAGAGGCATATAACTAGGTTTGTTCTCCTCAAGAAGAAGAAGTAGCTTTTTCTTTCTCTCCAAGTTTTTTTTTTTTCTTTGTTTTTTTTTTTGATCCTGCCACTGTTACTTTCCCATTAGGGGGGTAAGAGAGAACAGGAGAGGTGTAGGTACAAAAGCGCGCTACGACTCTTGCATCATCTCGATTGATATTCCGCAGATGTGTGAGCTTTTTTGATACCTCTGTCTGTTGGCGTTTGGAGCCAGCAGGCCGTATGTAACACCCCGAAACAGATAAATTCACATATAGGTAGCAATTAGGAAGGATGCAGGAAGGTGTGAAAGCTGAATTCTAATCGGGCGGATATGCAAAACAGTTCCAGTAGTAGGATTAGAAACTCCATAGGGGCCCTGGGAGCGGAGGTGCTTGGAAGGCTGTCAGTAACAGGCGAAGGCAGGAACGCTAACGCCTGAGCTGATGGTTTGTGTTTGCTTTCGGAAAGGTGAAAGAAGAAGCTGCAATTCTGCTCTTTCGAAAGACATTTATGGGCACATGCTATCTTCCGTTTGTTCCTGTCCTCATGTCTATGGGCCTCGTGTGGTGTGAAAATGGCAAGGGCCAGGTGTGTTTTACTGATGATAAGGATAGTCAAGATTTTAGCCTTAAATATTAGGCTTATAAAATGGTTGTAGCTGAGCACAAGCGTTCGTCTTCGAGCAGTGTGAATGAGCCTCAGTTGCTTCTAGGTTCAACGTTTGGTGAAGGCAATTTGGGAGGTGAAATCCAAATCCATTCCATTTATACGTCACATTTCATTATCAAATCAAATTAGTGAGTGTGGCAATAGGCTATATATACACGCAAGCGTCATGTGACTTCCAGGTGGAACCTCTGGAAGCGCTGCTCATCCTGTCTCTGTTGTATATATACGAAATTCAGACATCTGCTTGTCTGAAAAAAATAAATAGCTCAAGATTCCATGGCAGAGAGTGAGTTACTGATGGACGGTCACAGGCATCATGTTAAAAATACCGACTCAGGAGCCAGAAATTTCCGTGCTCTTCACGGTAAGTGTTTTTGTCTCGAAGCTAATCAAAAATTAAAATAGCAACACATTTTTGAACGAGCCTGCTCAAAAAATAATCAGCCTGTCTTAAGTATAAATACTTTTGCTTTTGATACTTGCCATTAGCTCTGAGATTAAAAAAAAAGTCCTACCTCAAAAACAAAGATGTTCCCTGCAGTCAAGAATTTACATCGAACACTGTTTTTAAAGAAGAACTACATAACTTGTTTACCATAATACATCCTTTTCGTAATTCCTCTGGGGGTAAGATGATACAAGTGTTATTGGGATGATTCGGGGTCATCTCCCCCTGGTGGTGACCAGAAAACCACGCTTGCAACTTTCCCTGCACCGGGTCGGAAAACACACTAATAGAATCATGAAGCGCCACTTTAGCACTATTTACAGCCAAGTTTGAGTGAAAAAAATTATCTTCATTGTGTAGTTGGGTCGCCTTCCGCGGGAGGTATTCCAGGCATGTCCTAGTAGGACAAGGCCTCGTGGAAGACCCAGGACACGCTGGTGGGACTATGTCTCCGAGCTGGCCTGGTGTCGCCTCGGGGTCCCCCCAGAACAGCTGGAGGAGGTGTGTGTGGATCGGGAAGTTTGGGCATCTCTGCTGAGACTGCTGCCCCCGCGACCCAGCCCCGGATAAAGCGGAAGCAAATGGATGGATGGTGTATTTGGGTTGCGGCACAATGTATATTATCCCTCTCTCCTTTTGTCTTTTCTGTCAGCGTAGTATTTACTCTCAGGGACAATTAATGAGTAAAAAAAACACAATATGCTACGACTCCTGGAATGGACAGGGAATAGTATGGCAGAGCCAGGCAATCAGTATCTCACTGTCATATTTTCTTGAACTATTTCTTGATTCATGCAAGACATTGCTAATCCTAATCCTAATTCCTGCTAGCATTTAGCCTCACACCTTATGAGTACTTTAACGTCCGATATACTGCGCGGATGTCGAAGTGCTCTTAAGGTGGATTGTGTAGCTACTCACGTATTTAAATAGGGAAAACGTGGAGGAGCTTGGTCGCTTCTAACTTCACCCCATTTGGCCCCATAAAGAAGAGGAGTAGAGACTAAATGTTACACACAGTGCACACACCAGTGCAGAGACCAGACAGGTACACATTAACTCGTTTAAGATCAGGTAAGAACATATCTCAGTATGGAAAAACTGTGGCCTATTCCTTTAATAGGAAAATAGCGAGAGAGGAAGGACTTCGGCATCTGGAGATCGCAATCGGAATATAAGGGTCTCTAAAAACATGGCAGGACATATGCTGAATTAGCGCCAGAAAGAGTGACAGCCTAAATATGATGGATTATTATAAATATGTAAATAAGACAAAACATAACTCCAGGTGAGTGTTTATTCAATGATAAACTGTATTCGGGACCCTATAGCTATAAAGGTGAGACGTCTTGTGCAAAGGTGTTTCAGAATATACTTCATAAAAGCAGGCAGTTGCTTTCCTCAGTGAAAAAAAAGAAAGAAGAAAACTCATCCCTGTCTCGTGCAGATGAAAAGTTTACTCTGCGGCGGCGGGGGACTAGATGACAATCTCTTGTGTCCTTTCCCTTCAGTGGGCCGCCTACTGAGCGCCAATACAGCGAGGCTTAGCGCTGAGCCAGACAGGAATACAGCCTGTGAAGATGTCTTTTGATTATTAAAGCTGAGAATGTGGTAGGAGAGGAAAGCTGCGCGCTACCTGCCGCTCCTTCACAACCAAAATCCTCTGGTGCGCCTTAAGAAATGTTCTCAAAGATGATGGTGCGGGCTATTGAAATCTGGCAGATGAGGCATTGAGGTATTCATGAGATTGACTGGTCTGCATTCCCGGTAGGTTTTGGTGTTCAGCGCAGCATAGATAATCTCTCTAATCTCTTTTTCAGTAGAACAAGCAGAGAGCACGCACTCACACACACACACACACACACACATACACATACAGAGCACTAAAAATAGCATCACTTTACCGAGGCATATATTGTGAAAAGTGTGTCATTGTGTCCTTTACCTGAAAGTGCTCACAGCTGTTATGAGACAAGCATCTGAGTCCAGCGCAGTGACTGTTCAGCATTTACATAATTAGTCAGCTTTTTTCATCTGAATAGTTCATTATTGATGAGGAATTTATTTATTTATTTAATCATCTATTTGAGCAGGAACTCCTCTTGGCAGGTCTGTAAAGTCCTGACTATGATCTTGACTGAGGTCTGGAGAATGGTCCATGGGCGCTGCACCGTGATCGCTCATCTTCGGTTACTTAGATATACTGTGCGTAAAATCCACTACAAGACTGTTGTGAAAACATTTTAAAACTGCAGAGCCATTAACTTCCAACCTTGTGTGATTCCGAAGTGGGTAAGCAAACAAAGCACTGCATTTTTTTTTTGGAGCTGCAGCGGCGTGACACGCTTCGGCTTCAAGTAGCAAAACCAAAGAGAGAAAAAAAACTTTTAACATGGTTTCACCTTGATCGAAAACACACCTAGAATGTTGTTTTGTTCCATTCATTTACAAGTTTAAAAAATCGTGCATTTTCAACTCAAGTTTTTACCGCGCTCCAAAAATGCTAGCCCGCGCTCCGGAAGACGTTTCACAGACATTCCCGCGACATTTCTTCGAATTTTGAATAGATTCTGGACAACTTTTCCATTCTGTCCGTGGGAAATCTCTCTTGGCCACGCAGATTAGCATGTATCTTTTATGAAGTGTTGTTGTTGTATTGCAGCACAGGGGGAATAAATGCGCCCTCTGCTGGTGTTTAGTATCACTACATTTAAAAAATCATACAATCAAACAGTATTTTCCAGAAAAATTCCGAGGTATAAGGCTGCTGTATAACCCTCTCAAAAGCAGGACCTTAATTTGTTTGGAGTTAGTTGGAAGTGTTGGAATACAGTTTATGGAATACAGTATATGGGAATGGATTGAATAAATTGTACCAAAGCCACCAAGTTGGAGTTCTCCCAGACCACGCTGTTAGGTATTGTGTTCCATGTTTTTGTTATGGCTTTCTTCCGCAGTCAAGTAAAGTGACTCGACAGGCTTGTCTATTTTTACTGAGACCACCGAGAGTGAGGCTAATCTGATACAGATTTGAGTCAACTGCAATGTGTAAAATAAGGAGAAAAAGAAGGGATTGGTAATAGTTACTACCACCCAAATATAATGCGATAGATTTGAAGTGTCATTTATACTTGCCAAAACTATGTCAAAGTGTATATTTTCATTATGTTTTTGTATTTCACTCCACAGTCTATGATACCTCCACCAGAATAGCCTCTGTTTTTTTCTGGTTGTGCAGTGCAGTGCTTCTTTGGGGTTATCCTTTTTCATTATCATGTCTAATTTAGCATTGCTGATACGGTGGTCGACAACGCTCTCTGGACGTCTGCCCAGCTAAACGACTATTTTCTAGCCAGTCTGTGCATTTGAATGAGGGCCTGTGGGCACATTGTTTGAGCAGCTCCGGCTGAAATAACAACATCCACGAGGAGCGCCTTTGTTCGCACTGTGGAGTTTCCAACCCTACCCAAGCCAAGGGTTAAAAGTCAGAAACGGCTGCTTTTGTTGCTGTATTTTAGGGTCACGGAGCAAAAGCATATGATTTACTCACTATTCAAAAACTGATCCTGCTGTTTTCATTTGGACCACGGCCTCGCTGTAAAACTAAATATATGCTTTTCTTCAAAGACGTTACAGATGTGTATTTGCTAAACAGCTAATTATAATCAGTACAACTGGGTCACATTAACAGACTGTGCCAATTTGAATAGTTCATTGGTATCAATGAGCACTGATAGAGGCATACTTTTAAGCAATGCTGGAGGTAAGAAAAAATGACACTTGGGACCAATAGTTTGAACCACAATATTTTAGTGTTGCAAATATGTGGTCCTAATTCCCGACAGAATTGTCAAGTTTAAAACAGCATCACTTTATTCACCGATAAAATTAGTGAGTTTCATCAACTTACCATGGATAGTTTTGAAGTTCTGTAAAGAAATGTACCATGAGTTTAGACTTTTTCAGACTTAAGGGAAAACAGGAAGTTGAGAGCGTAACCGGTCTCTGCTGATTGGTCAAATGCCACCGTAGTGGGATCTGTGATGTAGAGTGATCTCTTCTGATTGGCTGAGTGAGAACTACATGCTTCTTTACCTTATACTGATGTGCAGCTGGGAGGCCATATGTAAAGTGTGCCGAAAGTACCAAAAATAGTCATTTGCCCTATAAAGGGTTAACTTTACCATTGTCAAATAAGTGTGTCAGAGTTCCATTAAACTTCCTCTCTTTCTGTGTCACTAATGTTTAGGATGTAGAAAAAAAAACATCTCGAAATGTTCATGTAATTGCCAATTGCCACTTCACTGGTGCAAAAAAAACAAACACACAGATACCAGTGGCATTATATCATCAAACGTAGTAAGAATTTGAATAACATGCACTTTAACCCTTTGGCAACAAAAGTCATAAGCAATAAAAGTAAATAAAATTGGACCAGTTACCTCAATTTAAGGCAATGAACTTTTTTTTTCCTCGGCCCCAGTGAGGAGTTCAAACATGGACTTTTGAAATCCATTCCCAAACAAGGACCCTGTGGCTATGGCGATACTTCTGAGTGAATAGTGAAACGAGCTCACTCTGAAAGCTCCTGTAATGCCCCTCATTATGGTGACTCGCTGGCATTTGGTGCGCTGTTTGGCTTCCTTTTCTTTTTTTTTAATATTATTATTTTATTTTGTTTTCACTGAATTGGCTTATTAGGGCGGCTTTCATGTGTCCTGCTGTGACCTTCACAGAGGAGCTGCAGTGGCCGACCTGCGCAGGAGGTTTGTCAGATTCAAAACTTTTCAGACTGTGTTGTTCAAATGCAAATAAGCCCGAGAGATTATGTTTAACATGCATGGATACCTTCATAGCAGGGGGCTGATTCTGTTCTTTTTAACTTTGTTCTATTAGTAATTGTGTTATTTTTCATCTAAAAATACCAGGATATGCAAAGTTGCAAAACCCAATAGTGAGATGAGACTAATCTTGCTATACAAATTTGTAATTGGGTCTTCTGATTTACAAACTAATTATGAACTGCTATTAATAGGTGTTGGGCTATTTGTTACTATTAAAGACCCCTTTTTAAGTGCTCAGTTTGTGTTTTAGATGAGTATGCGTCATCTGGCTGTGTTCTGTATTATCGTGTTGTATGACTTGCCCTATTGAACTCTATGGAATATGCCGATTTCTACACAAGAACAGCTGTAAAAACATGTTGATAAGGGCAGAGTTCCTGTGTTGGCCCTGCAGTTCATCACAGATGATCATTATCAGATAAACCAAAGGGAGGAAGTTGTGAGGAAACAATTTCATCTTCTACTTGTCTGCGTGTATAATTCATGTGTGTTTCATGTTCCAGAATTAACACAATGTGAGTTGATTAGCAGCTATTAGCACTTTTTGTCGCAGCATTTGTGAGTAATCCAAGGTGCCATAGTTTGTCGCCAATCCCTGAAGTGATGGTTCTGTTTAGGGCTGGCATGTGAATGAACAGAGGTGTACAGGAGGGAGGATTGTGTCATAATCTTTCCATTTGTCTCCTTGTGTTAGCCTGGGCCTGTCAGGAGTGCTTAGGTTCAGTCTGAGCACTAATTGTATGTCTCTGCCTGACGCCGGCTGTGCAGTGTAAGCTCATGGTGGGTTTTGTTGACAATGTTCTTGTGGTCACTTGTCCTGGTGTGGAGCCCAGTGTAATGATGTATTCAGATAAACACTACAGGCTGATAGTAAGAGCTCGGAGCACAGTTGAGAGGGCCCATAGGTGTTCTCATTGTGAGATGGTGCGTACAGTGTGTAAGTGTGAACGCATGTGCCGAGCAGCACGTCTGGAGGAACTGTGAGATGTGTTGTTGTGACATGCCTTGTCTTCCGTTCTGTAGAAAAACAAAGACAGTTGCTGCTGGATGCAGACAGCATAACTAATTAGTCAGGAGCACACATGCAGACGCACATACACAGCATGGGTACAAGCGGGAGCCAGCCAGTAGGATATGATGTCACCTCCATAACCATAATTACCCATCATAAATCATGTGCTGTGACACCCTGTCACCGAGTGAATGGGTGTCCTATGTGCCAGCCAGGGATGGCTGCACTTTACTGTTGGGTGCCACTGTGCCGTCCTACTCAGCACTCACTGCTCACACTCAAACTGCGCCTTTAGACTCTCATTTTCTCCTTTCTCAACTCCTCTCCTAAATAATACAAAGTGTTCTTTTATGGCCTTTATGCTGGAATTTAGTCGCTGCCACAGTCAGTGTGACAATATGCCCAGAGGCTTTCTCACTTTGCCTGATTATCTGAACTATACACAATTCAGTGCTTAATGGATGTATTTTCAAAATGGGCCTGTATTATACCATTAGTTATAATTATGGTCTCTCTGAAATGCATTGATACAATGTACATCAGGACACCGTTGGCGACACCGTTGGCGACACATTGGTGCAGGGTCCCGGATTTGACCCCTGGCCGGATGGGGCCTTTCTGTGTGGAGTTTGTATGTTTGTATGTTCTTCCTATGTTCTCCCTCTCTTTAGGCTAATTTCCATCCATTGCCTCACACTCACACTCTCAAACACACTCTCATTCATCCTGGCCTATTGTACATGTTTTAGTGATAGGGGAAACTGGAGTACCCAGAGTGAAACTACAGAGAGACAGGGAAGACATAAACTACACACAGAAAGGCACCGGCGGGCCAGGGGGCGAAGGTCTCGAACCCGAGACCTCGCTGTGAAACACAAGCGCTGACCACTGCACGGTGGCGCAGCATTGGTTCGCATATCTATGGTATACATTTTGACCATTTAAAGATACTTTTCTGCTGCACAAATGAGAATCTGTTGCTTCCACACATGTCAAGCACCATTGTGTCTATTTTACTTGTCCTATAAGAAGAACTCGTCTTGACTGTAGAACTGGAGGAACATATGCTGATGATGTATGTTCCTGTACGTGAAGGAAAGAAAACGGAAACATCACCTGATGCAAAACATCTGCCCATACATCAAACTCCCAGCATTGTGGCAGAACGCCCTGTAAAGAAAACCGCTCCGCTGATTGTACATCAAACGCTAAATTAGATGCATTGCTTCCTATAAAGTCTCCCTATAAAAGTATCATGAGGGCTAAGTATAAGTGCAGTGTAGGCAGGCCGGTAGCTCCTCGGTGTGCTGAATCGTACAGGGCCATATAGCAGCTCATGTGTGACTTGTCCTTTGCGCCTGTGTAGCAAAGTGTCCTTGCTTTATGGAACAACAACATGGGGAGTTTTCATTCCCTGTGGATAAGCACACATGGAGCACGCACACACATACACACACATGCACATTCGCACATGCGTCGGCCAAAAGTGCTGACAGAGCTGAATCGTGCCGCTTCCCTGTCACTAAAGCCCTTGAAGTGTGGAAGCTGCCATAGCCAGCCCCCCCCTCGGTAGCAGCAGCACCTCCCTCCCTCCGCTCCTCCATCTCCTCCCTCCTTTCTCTCGCTTGTCTTCCCACTGTCTGAACCATTCCAACTCCCCGTTTTTGTTCTCACACTAATTCAAGGCACACATGACTGCCGCGACTTCTTTCATCAAGAAGAATACCGCCAAAGCAGTCGTGGGGAATGTAAATTTTTAACAACCCAAACAGTTTATACGTTCAGGAGGTGCCGGGATGATAAATTGCCTCTTCCTACCCAACTACAACCCCCGCCTGCAATCACCGCTTTGGGTTTCCATCCGAATGTGAAGCGGATCAGTTTGAAGTTTGCAATGTAAGGGTTCACCATTTCTGATACTTCTGGATGGGACACGAAATAGAGCGAAAACAATCATTAAGTTGTGAATAAGTCATCAAAGAGGACTATTAATAGAACTCTTGCTCAAAAGATAAAGCAAGACGTTTTCGAGGTTGCAACAGCCAGACATTTAACTTGCAGTCCTTGGCTTTTGAATATACATAGGCAGCATTGAACTTGTGACCAAAACAAGTACGAACAATTTTCGGAAATAGAAATGGAAGGACATATGACAGACAATGAAAGGAAATGTCTTTTGACTAAATGATCTCTTGACTAAAAAGGGGACAGGAATGATATACTGTTTTCCGACCTTGAAATGACGCTAAACACTGTCACCACATTGCAAGTACACATTTTTTGCCAACACTTGCGCAGTGATCAGGTAAAGAGGGAAAGATTGCTGACAGACAGATGCCAAGAGGTGGGAGACACTACATTCTTCTTGACTTCTTTCCCCCCGTCCCCGATCTGAGTTTCCTTCCCCTCCGTTCATACATCCCTTCAAAAACCCACTTCTTCTCCTCCTGCTCCATCAAACGTAACCCCTCACTTCAGCCGCATGCTATATCGGTCCACCCCTCTCCATCCTGCCGGCGCAGCTTGTGTAACTGCGTTCTTATATAAGTGAAAGCAGGCTGGGTCATTACATCCGATAGAGTGCACTCGGGGAAAATAGCGCAGAGGTTTTTACTGTTTGCCACAGCTTGTCTAGACGCTGATCAAAGCTGAACACTGGCAAAGTTATGAGACTCGACAATGCTTGAGTTTCGCATTGTTCTTTGCGGAAAAGCATAAATGCAGGGTCAGAGGATATAGAAATGATGGAAAAGCAGCGACTCAAAACTGGTCTACTTACAATATTTTTGATGGAGCGCTTCAAATCATGCGCCCCTCTTGTTGTTAGCTAAGAGCACTTACCGCATAACTGTTGTTGGCCCAAGGTTTTATGAACATACACATTTTGCAAAGAGCAAAAAGGAAAAATAGGTTCCGCTGTAAATGTTGATCGCTTTAATCAAAGCAGGTTCGGTAATATGATCGATCCCATTGCGGCACGGTAGCGCAGCGGTTAGCGCCTCCGCTTCACAGCTAGAAGGTCCTGGGTTCGATTCCCACCAGGACCTTTCTGTGTGGAGTTTGCATGTTCTCCCCGTGTCTGCGTAGGTTTCCTCCGGGTACTCCGGTTTCCCCTACCACTAAAAACATGTGCAATAGGTGAATCCTCCAGCCAGGTGATTCTGACCATCAGCCTGGCTCCACATCATGGAGATGGGTCCCCGGGCGCGGCACGGCCGTCGACCACTGCTCCTTACGGGTTGCCCCAGTGGCATCGAAGGATGGGTTAAATGCAGAGGACAAATTTCCCTACGGGGACAATAAAGTATACAAACAAACAAACAAACAAAAGAAAAGTCTCTTTGAAATGATTGGATGCCAAAGATTAGAGCCACAAAAAGGCAGAATTGTTGAGAACCAGCTTTTAGACGGATGTATGGATAGACAGACAGATGGACAGTCAAACAGACTGACAGAAAAAGACAAAATATGAACCGAAAACAAGTCTCTTCACGGTGACGGCGTGCTCGGAGGAATGTCATTAGCTCTTTGTTGAAACGTCTGAAATGTGTGGGTGACCTTTAGGTTGTCTGCTCTTCAGGGGGACTCAGTTCATTCAGCATACTGATATTTCCACTTCACATCTCGGGCCGGTTTTTAAAGTGCATGTGAAGCGCTTTGCCTGACAGGACGAGCTCTGATTTATGGCCGTCTAATCACACACTATGCCCCATTCATGGTGGACATTAAAAGGTGCCCTCCAAGCCGCTTTAAATACCAGTAATAAGGGCCGCATGTGGATGTCTCCTCCTATATAGGCAGTAATGGGGGAACGGAGTCATTCGATATTCATTGTGTTATCAAATCGCCTTTGTTGTGGGACCAAGCGTTCCCCAGACAGGCGTCTTCTATAGGTGAGTTTTCGAGACAATGCGTTTTGACGGGGTGCACAAAGGCCGGGTGCTGTGGACGGGCATTTTGGCGTCCCACATTATGTAACTACCATTTTAAATAGTTACTCGCTGCCTGTCAGTCACAGTCACTCGATCAATAACTACTTTAACTACTTTTTCGTCTTGGCTTTTCTCGATTTCAGCTGATTCATGCTCCAACAAACCAGACGCACAGTGAAATAGCTGATTTTTTTTCAGATTTGAAGACGTTGGACTTGGCTCTGGAACATGTAACCAAGCTGATGAGTTATTTTCCAACACGGGTCCTAAAATGAACAATCATTCGCTCTCAAATCTCCTATTTTCTCCACTGTCCGCCAGTGTACCTTTAATCCATTGATCACGGTGACCTTATCTGCGTCCTTTCCTTTGCGCGGATATCTCGCTAGCACCTGGAGCTACTTTCTTCTGATTTGTCAATACTGCCAATAACACTATATTGAACTCTAGTCTACGGTTACAGGGTCAAGTCAAGATCACCATTATCCCTGACCAAAACAAACCTCTTAACAAACATTGACCGCGCGGTTAACTTCAGTGCACTGGCGCTTGCAGAACTCCGGAGGAACATTGACTTGATCTCGCAATGGTAAAGGCAAAACATCGTGGAATTGAATTAGCCGGGTTTTTTTTTCACAGTGCAGCGAATGATCCGGCGCGCTAGAAAACTAGAGAATGTTTGCTTTAGTAATGGATTGAAGTTGAAGTTGTTGATGCTGTTTTAGACGTGGTTTACACCCACAATGTGGCACAATTTCAGAGGTGTGACCCCTTTTAAGACATGGTTTAGTCCTGATTTGATTTTGATTTCGATCTGGTAGTCCTTTGAAGATCAGATGTTTTACGAGGTTGGTGCTTGGTGTGAAAAGTTTGAGAACCAACGCTCTAGTAAGTAGAGTGAGGTGGTCAGAGAGAGAAAGTGTAGTCCCAGAACAGCAGTGAAATTTTCCAAAACAGACACATTTTAGTCACTCAGCAAGTCTAGAAAATAACTGCATCATGCATTATTGCAATATATAAAGATTCTGTGTCTAAAAAAAGCACTCGATATAAAGCAGTCAAGAGTTTCAGAGGGTAAAGCCTTTTTCTTGTATAATTGAGAGGCATTTGCAGGGCTGCTCGATTATTGAAAAAATAATAATCACGATTATTTTTGTCCTAATTGAAATCACGATTATTCAAACGATTATTTGTTGCCTTTAAAAAGAAGTCTATCTTTATTTTATTTATTTATTAATCAAAACACTACACTACACTTTATGTTTTCTGGACAGTCATAAAAGTACAAATGATTTCAAGTACGCCTTGATTAAAGAGAGGTCCCTGTTTCACACCTGCCCCCTGCTGGCCAGCCCTCACACCTGCGCAAGCAAACTGAGCAGTGCAGGCCTGATGACATCATCACACAGCGCTGTTTTGACAAAAGCATGAGCCGTGGCACGTGAAAAGCGAAGGGAAAATAATCCCAGCGGCCTGAAATAACGCAAGTCTGCTTTGCAAAAAAAATAAAAAAATGGAAAAAAAAAGAAATAAATAAAATAATCGATTTTTTGCGATTATGCTAATTTTGTAATCGTTGACTGTTGTAATCGAAATTGGAATCGAATTTCGATTAATTGCACAGCCCTAGGCATTTGTGACTAAAAACAATCTAATCAATAAGGAAAACTGCCTTCCAAGCCTGTGAAGATGACTATGCCGATCACATTTCATGAGCACATTTAAGAAGCATCTCCACAGGGGTCTCTTTTAACTAAAATTGCAACCTTTTGAAATGCTAAGTAATTTACACAGTCTATTTATTCAAGCAGGAATTGTATCTTTTAGCGATGGATCAAGAGTCATTCAGTCTGAAGTGATTTAAGCACAAGGGAACTGCTAGTCTTGTCTGAGTGAGAGCTTTTGTTACTGTGGTCTGACTCATATCTTGTTGGCAGAGTGAAATATATGACTTTTGCACAATGTTTTAATTCCGTTGTTTGGAACTGGCAGTATTGCTGGCTAAATGTCACAGCAATCACATAATAAAATAGTGTCTTATTGTGGTTGTAAATAAATGTGAGTCATGATGAAGATTTACTCAGCATAAAAAGAAAATTGTTTGGTTGTTAAGGCTATACATTAACTCCTTAACCCCCGCCTTAACTGAGTGCATTTTCTCCAGTTCAGCCTTACCCACATCTAAAGGGTCACAGCCTGTAGGTGTGTAAGTGTAAAGCCTCATTTGAAAGCTAAGACCTACAAAACTCATCTAAATGGAGCTTTTTCCTTGCGTTGTGGCTGCGTTGTCGCCACTTTTTTGACATTTTATTCCATTACTCTCTTGTTGGATTTTTGTCACGTTTTTGCCACATTTTCATCCCTTTTTGCCACTTTTAGTTGCTCTTTTGTGGCTTTTTCGTCACTTGTTTGTCACTTTTTCATCACTTTTCTGTTGCTCCTTTTTTGGCTTTGTTGTGTTTTCGTTACACATTTTTTGTGGCTTTTTCGTCACGTTTTTGCCGCTCTTTCATTCAGGCATTTTCATCCCTGTTTTCATCTCATTTTCATCGCTATTTTGACACTTTTTTACTAAGAAGCTTTTAGATTTGGGTAAAGCCAAACTGGTGAAAATGTGCTTGGTTCAAGTGGGGGTTAAGAGGTTAACAAGAACCAAGAACTATCAGGCTAAGCCAATGGAAATCTCATTTATAAGTCCAATATAGGGTATATGACTGGAAGTGAGAAGGCTACACCCGTTTGGAATTTCTTACATTTCTGTAAACAGTGTCTGCTTAAACTAATATCAGCTATTTTATCATATTTTTATTGGCCATAACATGTAAACATTCGCAGGACAGCGAGGAATGAGTGATTATCTTCTTGGTTGACACCTCAGTGAGTGAACGTCTTAGTCAGGGGGTGTACTCACTTATTTCACGCTGTCCTGTGAATGTTTATATGTTATGGCCGATAAAAAAATATGCTAACATGCATTTGTTTTGGGTGGTATTAGTTCAAGCAGACACTGTTCACTCATTGCTGTTATTTTCATAAAGATCAGACCACATTGTATGACAAATTTAGGCAGAAATGTGAGAAATTCCAATGGGTGCACTCATATTTTCCTCCCACTGTATACTGTGCAATGTGTTCAATGAATGGGGGAAACCGCAGCACCTGGAAGAACATACAGAAGTTAGCAAAATTTGAAAACCCTATATGACACACAATTTGCGTGTTCCTGATTAACGCTTTTTTTTTTTTTTTAAGTGTCGACAACTTTGGCTTTGATACTGCATCAACCATGTTTAACCTCGCAAGAGCATGCTTTTAACTCTACTTCCTGCGCTCACATCCTTAACACGCTCCAATAAGGCGCAGTATGGCCTCTGGAATTGCCTTATCCTCTGCAGATTTAACCTGACAGTGAAGTAGAATGAATTAGCTAATCTACAGTATCTAATAAAACCCAGCCTTTAAATTTCACCGTTGGGACACATGGCTTATTGGAAATGCGGGCGCGTCACCTGCTCTTTATTTTCTTATAGACTTATAACACGCGTCGCAATGGCACTCAGGGGCTGATTGTGAGTAATTTTTTTCATGTTCTGCGCCATATAATTTGTACATCTTTACACTTGATAGGACAAACTCAGCACAATTTAGCTCAATCCAATCTCCTAACGAACGCGGGCACAATGGGCGTTAATGCAAACAGGCGCGCGCATTACATCATACATTCATCATGCTGTACACATTTATGTTAATTTTTATTGCCCCGCGCGTTTCTCTTCAATTTCCTCCCGGCCTCGATTAAGAGACTGGGGAGAGGACAGGATGATGAAGGAAGCGGCCCTTTTTCCGCTTTCTATGTTTCCATGCATCTGCCGGTATGGGGATATATATCTTCCAGATGGGAGTGTGAGGCTGGGTGACACAGCGAGGCACACTGCATAGAACCATGTAAGCAAAGTGCACAGGCCAGAGAGGAGGAGAGGAGGAGGAAGAGAAGAAGAAGAAGAAGAAGAGTGGAGGAGTGTTCACATCTGTAAAAGCCATTCCACCATAGGGTCCGAGGGAGGGAGGAGGAAGAGGTGAATAAAGATAAATGTTCTATGACGTTCTGAAAGTGGGCCAAACCAGGGTGTGTTTAAGCAGATCCATATGGGCCGAGCGAGGAGCGCGTGTGAGCGGGCCAGTCACCCTAACACGGTTTGAAATATAGCCGTGTGCCATTATATCGGGTCTACACTGGGCTTTTTGATATATTACATTTAGCTTAGCAGCCCGGCCACTATACCGGCGTTAGTGATCGAGAGCCAGAGCCATGTGTCTTCTATAAATAAATGGACCAGAGGATGACACAAGACAGGACGTATAACCCAAGATGACCCAAATAAGGAATTATCGGTGACCGTATAACTCAATGCAGGGGCTTGTTTATGGATGTGATATGGGCTTTCTTATCGTCACTTGGTCAAGGAGGAGGAGGAAAAAAGTTTTCGCTGTGGTCAGAAGTGTTCTCTGGTTTCCAAGACTTCGCCGCGGAGTAAACATAACGACATTGCAGACTTAATCAGCGAGCGGCAGGGGCTTCCTCAAATAAATATACGATTGCCCTCCTGTGGCAAATCCTGTACATCACTCATTTATCCAAAGCTGTTTTCATAAGGGGCCATAAGTGGCTCAAGCCTATGTCAGTGCCTACTGTATATCAGCAAACCCTGGGGCTTTGACTACACTACACAGTTGGATGGTGGACACATTTATTCACAATAGTCTCAGCATTACACGTATATTTTTGGACAACTGCTTACAGGAACAGGCCACCGTTTTTCCATACTGAGATATGTTCTTACCTGAGCTTCGACAAGTTCATACGTACCTGTCCGGTCTTTGTGCGTGCCTGTGAAAGAGGGTGGTCGCTTCTTACTTCACCACGTTTGGAGCTATAGGAATATACTGGGAGCGGCCAAATGCTAACAACACCTTTGTTCTTTGCGAGTGACTGAGCGCACGCACAAAGACCAGACAGGTACACATCAACTCGTCTAAGCTCAGGTAAGAACATATCTCAGTATGGAAAAACGGTGGCCTGTTCCTTTAAGAGGCAGAAGCGTGAACTCTCTCTACCGCCATGCAAAAATATGCTAATCATTAAAGTACAGTCTTACCTTCAAAGTGAACATACATCATTTAGGTTTGAAAACAACTGGATTGATATTTTACATTTTAAAATTTGACTCAGAAAAGACAGTAAAGAGAAGAAAGACGGGGCTGGCCAGACTAGAATTTTGAATGGAGCACCATCTGCATGCAGCAATGGGAATGACATTTTATAAATCAGTAAAAAAAAAAAAAAAAACTTTCAGCTAACGGCATGCTTGACTATCCATGGCGTCATGAAGAACACTCTTTTAGTGCAGAATGGGTCCAGTGATGGACGAAGGTCTTTAAAATTGTGGAGGGCAGTTAGGAGTGCACAAGGTTACTCATAAATGTGTATGAATTGCATGACATACTACTCAAAAAAGTTGATTTTGCTGGACTTGTGGATTCATAATAGACATAATAAAGACAATTGCCTACTTCAGTTTTTGTTCTTCACCTGAGAATTGAATTTCAAAATTGCATGCTGCTTGCACCTTATCCTGAATGAGCAGCAACTTTTTGGCTTCTTTCTTCTATGCTGTGACCCCATTTTGCTCGCCACATGCTGCAAGGTGAAGATTTCTGCACTTCAGCGCGCTCACACTTGCGCTTGCACAACGTATACAGTACACATTCCCCGGCGGAGTCATGCTATATGTTGCTATTCCCTTGCCATTAGCTCCATGCTGCTCTGGACAATAGATCATGCATGTAGCGGCCACATCTGACCCCACAATCTCAGGTTTCCATAGCTTCTAATCCCTGGGGCCAAATTTATAGCTATAGCCGCTCCTGCTTTACCTTCTCCACACTACTTGACCGACGATTTTAACAGTTCTTTTTCATCTTTTAAAAGTCTGATGAATCGCGTTACAGTTTTTTTTTGCGCTGCACGTTGGCCAGGCTTGTATAACAGTTTGCCTGGTAATGAAATGTGAAGTGGGTGGACCCTTGCCATGCATGTGTGAGAGTTAATGTAAACCAGCTATAGCGCTATGGAAGGGAAATGTGATTTTTGGCATGCTCACAAGTGGTTTGCTGGCTCACTCTTTTTTTTTTCTTTTTTTTTTGCGCTCTCACACGCCAGCTGGGATTTGACTGATAGGGATTCTGCAAGGCCATGCTGATCGCAGATAGTATGTATTTAATATAGGATTTTACCTCAGGTCCCAACACACCTATATCACTGGTTCACATACATGTACTAGGTGGATTATTCGCTCCACTGTAACACAAATCCATAGCGCTCTAACCCGGGGGATATGGCGCCGGCAATAGGTGAGGAGCAATAACTAGAGGCGTGAGGTGATCGCTCAGATATAGAGCGAGTCGCTACCACAGCTGGTTATGATAGAGAATTCCATTTTCTCTGGATTTAGAGAATAAATCAAAATTAAACTGTATATGGCGTTATGTACAAATTTGTTTTCCAGCATGTTGAATAAAGCCCACTACACAGATTCTCAGTACGTTAAGTAAGGGAACGAGTCTCAGAATCAGAATCAGAATAGTATTTAATGCCATTGTTTGGAACTGGTTCACAAACTAGAATTTTTTCTCAGTACACTAGTCCAATATAAAACGTATTACACAGAATTTAGATAAAAAATATGTTATAAAATCTTAAAAACTATAAGGCTATAAGGGCATGCATAGCCTTATAGTACCTTTATTTTTTTTGGGAAGGCTTATTACAGTGGCTTAGGTGTGAGTCTCGCCTGGATACCTCCTCGTTTGTCCCTTCTTTGTTTCCTGTTGCTCCTCCTCCTCACTGTGCTGCAGGTGTAGGGGGTTCTTGGTGCCTCTTCAGTGTCTCTGAAGAAGAAATGTGTAGGTTTAGCACATAAGCTAGCTGTTTACTTTCAAAAAGCCACAGATCCCCACAAAAAACTTGTATAAAAGTATCCAGTAAAACAATGTGGAACACAGAAACCACAAATGCAGTTTGCAGGAAAAGGCAAAAAAAAATGCAGCTGTACCAAGAGAGAGGGAGGTTGCTGCTTGTTTACACGTCGCCATTTGGCAGATCATATTTCAGTCTTCTCTCTCCGATGCCAATGCTCCTGGAGTGGGTGTGTATAAGATGTGAACTGTTGTTTCAACCTGTGCAACCTAGGGATCTAACGCCATATGTTCAGCTAGTTTCATGAATACTATAATTTGCCTGTTTTTGGTTGAACTGCTTGGGCATTTTGCCATGCACTTAATCTTAAACTGTTAGTTCCAAGAATAAACCCCTCATGAGTTGATTTCATGTCTTTTAACACTTAAGTGGCTGCTGCTAGTGTTGGCCACTAATCTGCCATGTTGTTTGTTTTTTCGATGTTAACTCTAAAGGGATATGGTGTGGTAACTGAAACAAAACCATGTAACTCACTGCAAATCAAATAGGGTGGAGAAAACCAACGATGCATTCAAACTTAAAATGCTTCCCTATACTCTAAAATGCATTTGCAGCGTTTGGCCCTCTTGCATCCCTGTCAGATAAATGCGCCATCTTGTTCCCGAAGTCAAGCGGTGTCAGCTCAGTCATCATTTGTAGCCTGTGCAGATTCATAAAGGCTTTCTCAGGCCACGGCTGTAATATGCTCTGAAGTGAACTGCCCAGTCTGTGTAGTCCTATCTGCAGACTGATCCCCTTTGGTGTCTGGGGATAAAAGGAGTACAGTATCCAGTTCTCATACGTCTCCCTTGCATAAAGCCAGACACAAGCCACTGGCCGCCGCTAGCTTAAACACACATTCCTGCATGATTCACTTCACTTCTAATCAGTTCAAGTTGTCAAACAGTATTAAAATAGATCTTCTAGCATGTTCCACGGAAGAGCTTTTAACTCCGCTACGTATGTTCGTCCATATTCTCAGTGACACTTGCTTTGATATAGCTGCTATAACACAAACACTCTCTGGCTTTAGTGTTAGCTCCATGGAGAGAATTATGGCCATGTTGTTGAAATGTTCAAAATACTTGGTGGTTTTTATGAACAAAACAGCTGTCTGTGGGAATTTATTACAAATAGAAGAGTAGTAGTCCGGAAAACATTCAACCCAAATCTCTAATTCCCTTCTATAGAAGGACATTTCGTCAGTGAAGTTTGATGTTCGGATGCTAACTGAGAGAAAAGGAGAAGGCCCATTGCAAAATCCAAGACATAATGAAAACATCTTCCCACACGTGATGAATTAAACCTGACTGATTCCAGAGTTGTGAATTATGTCGGTCGTTGTTGATGATGAGACTAGTTTGAATTTGCGAGGAAGAAAAGTCATTCATTTCGACTTTTGTTCCTCACAAAGTCATTCTATCATTTGTTGCATGTAGAACAGGATATTGAGACTTTCAAAACTATTTTTTTTTGCTAGTAGAGAAATGAGCTCTTTCAAAAAAGTTTACAACATGAAAAAAAGGCAAACCAATCTTTAAAATTGCTACTTTATGCGCGTGCATTGTTTTACTAGGGAATATTGTATAGCTTTACCAGCACTCTAATGGTGGTTTATATTGCGTGTTAAGCCAAGCCTGTACGCTCGGTAATGCAGGCCCTGTGTCACTGCGTACAGGCATGTGCAGGTATAGACCACCCTCCGTCAAGGCATGCTCGCACTGCTCTGCACCTGGACATTATGTATGTAGGCTACATGCTACAGTGTACGCACACAAAACATTCACATGCACATACATTTAACTGGGGTGAATGGCTTTCCTTGTTCTCTTTATCACACTGAAGCCTCAGCGGATTGAGATGACAGGGCAAGTTTGCTAATGTCGACGGGGGTATCTTCTTCTATGATTACGCATACACACACACACACACACACACACAGACATGCTATGCTAAATGCCGGCAGCTGTCTCACTGGGAGGACCACACATGGCTCCAAGTGAGTCACAATCAAGGCTACTGATCCTTATCTAGCACACACACACGTACGCGCACACACACATACACACACACGTATATACAGTCATGCGGCGAGCGGGGCCATATGGGAGAGGCAGCACCGGTGGTCGGGTGTGGGATCAATGGGAACACCGGTGGCAACGGCACTGTGCTCTAGAGACATACTATTAACCTTGACTCAGACAGACAGTGTGAGAGAAAGAGAGAGAGAGGGAGAAGAAGCCCATTCAGCTGGTTTCCTGGTTCACATATAGCAAGAAAAGTTGGGCTTTATTTAAACTGCAATTCTTTACAGCGGACATCCATATGGTAGGTGTGAATAGTAATGTGAGTTAACCCCCTGTCGGTGACAAGCCTCGATGGATTTAACTTATGGGGCTAACTTATGGTCTGGTCACAGCCACCTGGCGCACTATATAATAATTCATTCATCTTCGTCCACATATAGCCTTGTTAGAGAGAGCAGGTGACTTTAGCCTTTGCCATGAGTTAATCGGGATTCACCGGTTAAAGGCCCTAAACCAATTTTTTTAATGAAAGCGGGAGCACATCAAGTATGTTTTTGCTAACTTCCTGTTGGCCAATGAACACACATGTGTCTCATGCATGTAAATACGCAACGTCGAATTGTAGCCTTAGGATAATTTGCATCTGTTGACCCACACTCGCGCTCTCAAACACACTCTCATTCATCCTGGCCTGTTTACATATGTATTTATTTAACTAGACATAAAACAGCTGTGCAGCATTTCGTGCATAAAGCCTGTTGGTAGTTGTCGTTCAAACTAGGGATGCACTTATCCGATACTGGTATCGGATATCGGAGCCAAGACCCGAAAAAATACGATATTGGGAGTCAGCTACAAATATTCGATACTGAACCGATGTCAGTTCTGGCTCTCACCGCGTTCTCACAACTTTCACCAAAATTTAAGTGAATGGGCATGCCACGACTACCAACAGCATGCTAAAGCTAGCGGCAGCAAGCTAATGCTAATGGAAAACTAATCAAGGCTGGGACAGAAACTATTATTAAAGTAGTCTTATAAAATAAAATGTGCCGCTGCTGCAGTGTCCAAGCGTTTGTATTTCAGTTTCTGAAATGCTGTTGAAGAATAACTTATCTAACATGCACACGCTGTTCTGATCAGCTCAATGTATGTGAGTTGTTCATGTTAACCTAAATAGCCGGTCATGAATTTAGAGTAGAAAAGTCCAGTTATTCTTGTTTCATGTTATCCATTACAGTTTATTAATCGTCTATATTTGATAACATCAATGAGACAATATAGCGATCTCACTCTGGAGAAAAGAGGACCAACTTTTTCACCAACAGCTACTACTTTTAAGAGAGTCTCTTGTTTAATATCGGATACCGGCACTCAAACCCCCATCGGTATCGGATCTGTATCGGTGCATCTCTAGAACTGAACCCTTCTTCTTGCATGCCATTTCTTGACAGGGATGAGTTTATTAGCAAAATTCAAAGCTTTCAGCGAGCAACACTATCACAGTAATGTAAACAACAATGTGATAATTCATGATCTATAGCCTATAGAAGGGCTCTCGAGTAATATTTCATAAATGTCTGCAATTACTGAAGCAGAAACCATGTACGAGAGGTCATTGCCCAAGTCACCCCACCTCAAGCCAAGTGCAGACCGAAAAGAGGGATGTTTGCTGGTATTACATAAGCGTTGCAGTTGAGTTCAGCATGACACAGTTGGTATTTGTAGAACATAATGCATCTGGAGACTGCATCCCTTCACATCTCTCCCCCGGTAGCGGAAAAGTCCCCTTTGGTGATCAGAAATTCCCAGGACACCTCACAAATAGAATCCATTCACAGCTTAAGCCATAGGAAAAAAAAAAATCCCCAACATGCATGCAATGCAATATTTATGAGTTCAAACTTTGTATCCAATTCCATGAACAGTTGCATATACATTTCCCTTACTGATTGCTTTCCCTTGCCTCAGGCCCAAAGTAGCTGGGGATAAACTCAAGGAGAGACACAGTACAAGTTGACTGAATGAGGCTATGTAAGATTTTATCACATATTAGAGCAGCGTGACATAGTTAGTATTTTGAGACCTGTAATGCATCCTGCAAACAGTCCAGACCACATACCTGCCCGTCTATACGGGATTCCCAGAATATACGGCAATGCTATAGAAATCCCATATTAGCCTCAACATGCTGTAAACTAATGACCGCATATGAATAAACTTTTCTCCGCACTCTCTCGTGTGCCTAACCTACATGAAACATTGCTCGGCACAGGGTGAAGATGTACAGTACAGTTTCTGGGCATGTGCAGGCCTTTTTTACTTTTTATGACAGATAATGGCAGTGCTTCCCAATTTTTTTGCACGAGAACCAAATGAATGAATGTCTTGCAAAGTACTGCCCGGACCGGGTGAAACCTGACTATGTTTAAACTGAACAATGACTTGAACTTTGGGAGTGCAGGACCACCCGGAGCAGCCCACTTACCACAGTTTGAGAACCATATGGTCTAGCACAGCCCCCAACTGGCAGACCTGGGTCCAGATCCGGACCTCCAGAGGCTTTAGTCCGGACCCCAAAGCCTTTTCATCCTATATCCTAATATCTATCTTTTTGGAGCTTTAACCCATGTTGTTTTGTTATTTCCTCATCACAAACACCCCAGAGTGTTTTTTGGCTTCATTCACGCAGTTCTCAGCAATCCTGCTGAATCCTACTTTCTGAGCAGCTGCTCCGCCCTCTCCTGGTGAACGACTGACTTGCTCCGTTGTGTTGTCAGACAGAAGAGCCCAATGTCTGTAATGTAATGCCTTACGGCCTGATTTTGATTTGTAAAACAGCTTTTTCATTATTTCTGTTGTAAGAAAGAAATAAAAAATTGAAAAAAGAAAATGTAGAAAGTGTCCCAGACGTCAGCGCTGCCCCTGCAGGGAAAACAAACACACCCCCTGAGCGTCTGAACAGATGTCATGTTTGCACCGAAAATTGTGGGGAAGGAGCTCTTTCTAACCTACTCTGGACACGCCTCTTTTTTTTCTTTCCTAGCGATAATGTCACGGAGAAAAGCGCTTTTGGCTGAGAGCTACTACAGGACTTTTTTCAATTCCTAAAACCACTCGTCAGAAGTTGGAATTTCGATGCGAGTCCCACAATAAAAACACCTGATGGAGTGGCCAGGACAGAGCGGTGAGTCAATCAAAATGCGTGTTAGCATGTGTGTGTTTGCCATTTATGAAGCTGTGTTGCAAATGTCAACTCCTTATAACTGCATCGTGAAGTAACATCACTTTTTGCTGTGGTATTTATATTTCTACTACTGCTAAAGTTGTATGAGTGGAGAAAGAGGGCGGAGTTAACTGAATCCAAGCATTTTGTCTTCCGCGTTGGAAAAATACCTCCAAAAAACACTTTTATATTCATCACAAAAATGAGTACTCCATAGCGGTAGTGGTACAATAAATCATATAAATGCCTATACTTTACTTTGGAATGGCTAAAATTTGCACCTTTTAAGATGCAAATGTCCGAACCTTGGACATATGTTGAAAGTAACCAAAGTAAAGTTTGCGGACCGCAAGCTGAGCTGAGCTAAGTTGGGGACCTCTGTGCTAGCACTAGGATTTTTTTTTTATGTTTTATTAAATCACCAAAAAGTTGTCCAGATAATGTCAAACATTCATTTAAAACCAGTCTAGTCTTGCTTGTAAAATATTATGGTGAAAGTGGATCAAAAGGAATCTCCCTTATTTGCAAACTAAAAGTCTCCTAGATTTGTGTCTACAAAACCAGAAACAGCCCTGAGGTTTTGAGAGGGAACAGATCATTTTAATAAAAAAAAAAAAAAAACATTCCAGTGTGCATGCAAATTCGTACTGTATGTGTTGGAACTCAGCCCATGCATTCAAGAGACGTTCTTGCTCTCTCTCTCTTGTTACAAAACCTCCAAGATTTGAACGAAATGAATAACTCAAAAATATCACTGGCAACTTTTTCTTCAAACTTCTCCCGATTCATTCATAGCCCTCCCCTCCACCTCCAGTAATAATAACTAGGTCATTTCCACTGTGGGAAAAAAGCACCGAGCGCACATACACAAGACAAGCCATCCATTTTCCTTCCTGCTGTATTTGTTCCTGTCCTCCGTCGCTCCCACTGTCTGCTTCCTCTCTCAATACTTCCCCCCCCCCACCCTTTACTCTCAAATCTCGGGGAAAGTCCCTCTCTCTCTCTCTACTCATCTCGCTCTATTGCTCCTTCACATTCCGTCGCTCCCTGGAAAGAGGCTGGAATTCTGCTGTGTTTCAGCGCGTCTGTCAAAAGTCTGCTGAAAAATGTCTCCCCGTCTCTAATTACAGTGGGAGTGTTGAAAGCGGATCGGTTCGAGCTGTGTCACTAAATATAACAATAGACAGTAAAAGGCAGGAAGTTGCTAATATACTTTTTTTTAAACAGGATTGTGTGCATGTGTGCGGTTGTGTGTCTTCCTCATAGGCCTAGTGTAATCTGTATACCTCAGCTGTACTGAACCTAAGCCATTTTGCCTAGTTACTTTTTCCACAATGACGTCTTTATTTAGAATGTAAGCTGGGCATTATCCAGCTGTGTGCAGCAGGACAAGAAGCACTAAGGCTTTTTGATAGCAGGTAATAACGTTTAAGGCTACAATTGTGATAGTCAAGGCCATAAGCACTACCGTTACAGTGCACTGTGAGGACTGTTATTATAGGAGTACCACTGCAATTAGCCACATATACCAAAGTGAGGTAGCAGCTACAGTGTGGTATAGTGTTCAAAAAGCACATCAAGCAAAGAAACAGTGTCACGAGCAAGAGGAGACGACAACATTAGTTTGTGCAAGTCCAGACGTAAGGGTCTTTCTAAAGTAGGCTGTAATATTGGAGTACTATTAGATATTATTATTAGAGCCTTTATCTGTATTAAAAGACAACCTAAAGTGTAGCCCTGAAAATGCCAAGCGGTAAGAGAAGCTTCAAGTAAAGCATATACAGTACATTTCGTAGCCTTAGTGAGTCATTCGCAGGTCCACTCTTAAAGAGGGGGTATTATGCTTTTTTCAGCCACATAGCACCAGTCTATATCACACTACAATGATGACGAAACCTTCTGTTGGTCTGTCAATGCAGTAAATTAGAATAACTGCCTTATATAAAATTGCTCTTTCAAAATGGCGTTAGCAAATGGCTTGAAATAGGCCTCTGTCTCTTTAAGAACCTCTGACCCTTTCCGACACGCCCCCTCCACACGCTGTCTGTGGCATCACAACAACACTGCGCTCGTCGTCTCAACAGTATTGAAACTACGATCGTTGCATTTTCATTTTTATTGTTGGAAAGGAGCTACTGTTTATCACTTTGTGAACAATGGCCACACAGGATATTATTTGGAGACGAACCTTCCACACCGGACGCTTGGAAGAGGCTCTTGCCTGAAAAATAACTGCTGTTTGGAGGCTCTCTCTTTGCATCTGCCATGCCCTATGGATCTCTAACTATACCCCCATGGACTACACCAGGATCTGCAGGAGCCCATACGATTCAAAAGACGGACATTATCTGTGCAAGTGGACAATGGTTTTTCGAGGTTACCCCGTTAGCTTGTTATAATCGACTACAGCTCATTGTTGATGAAAAGTCTGCAATAAACCACAAATGTGTAAAGCCAGGCTCATTGTGTGATCATCGTAAAGGCTGCTTCGAGTAGTTGCTGCTTTATTGACATTATTTGTGCATAATATGCTGCCTGTTTTCAATGAATGTTGTGAAGGTGAAGGTTGTTAGCTTGGCGCGGCTAATAGTGCCTTAGCTCCAGGAGAAAACCACTCGGCTACGACTCACTGTAGATGAAATGTGAGCAATAAACTACAAAATCAACAAGCCCGGCTCAGTGTGTGATCGTCATAAAGGCTGCTTCAAGCAGTTGCCTGTTTTAGTGACGTTTTCAATGCATAATATGCTGCTTGTATTCAGTGAATTTTCCCGTTAGCTTATCGCGGCTAGCTTGTTAGCTCCGGGAGAAAACCACTCGGCTAAGACTCACTGTAGATTAAATGTGAGCAATAAACTACGAAATCAACAAGCCCGGCTCAGTGTGTGGTCATCATAAAGGCTGCTTCAAGCAGTTGCCTGTTTTAGTGACGTTTTCAATGCATAATATGCTGCTTGTATTCAGTGAATTTTCCCGTTAGCTTATCGCGGCTAGCTTGTTAGCTCCGGGAGAAAGCCACTCGGCTGCGACTCACTGTAGATGAAATGTGAGCAATAAACTACGAAATCAACAAGCCCGGCTCAGTGTGTGATCATCATAAAGGCTGCTTCAAGCAGTTGCCTGTTTTAGTGACGTTTTCAATGCATAATATGCTGCTTGTATTCAGTGAATTTTCCCGTTAGCTTGACGTGGCTAGCTTGTTAGCTCCGGGAGAAAACCACTCGGCTATGACCCATTGTAGATGAAATGTGAGCAATAAACGTCCAAATCAACAAGCCAGGCTCCGTGTGTGTTCATTGTTAAACGGTTCTTTATGTGTGTGGTGGTTTTATTGACTTTATGTGTGCATATCTCTCGTTTTCACGTGATGACTCGAGGTTTAGCTTAGCATTAGCTTTCTCCGGAGGCTCTGTGCATCATCAAGGCCCTATACTCCCAGCGCAGAACCAGCCGCTGAAATAAGTGTTCTTGTCACCGGTTTTAATCCTGGGTGTTTAGGTAACAGAAACACTGATGTGTGTCTTTGTAAAAGTCTGCTGTGGCTCCGTTTCACAACACATGAAGCTAAACCTCCATGATGACTCTGTTTACGTCTTAGGGCTAGACACTGCGGGGAGGGGGTTCTGCTGAGGAGCAGTGGTTGGTTACGCGGCTGGTGACGAAAGGTCGGAGGCGTATCCTGGAGGTCGAGGGCGTTTCCTGAAGGAATCAGGCGTTTTATCCCTAAAATGGCCGCCATCAGAGTTTTTACAGATTACTCGAAAATACGTGAATGTGCCAAGGCAACACTTCAGGCATGGTTTTAATGAGGGAATGACTTAATAACATGATGTAAAGCTTGAAAAAGTCGATTTTGCTTTAAGATCTTCAGACCAAGTGGAGTTGCTCGTATCCTTCTGAGCAGCCTTTCCAGAGGCTTGCACATTTGTGGCCCCCACCTGAAAGAGGCCCATGTAATAAAGGTGGAATTCTCTGGATAATAGCGGCATTCAGTTTCAAGTACCTGGGTGTTCACCTCAACAATAAACTGGACTGGTCCAACAACACCAACGCCCTGCACAAGAAGGGCCAAAGTCGCCTCCAACTTATGAGGAGACTGAGGCCCTTCGGAGTGGGAAGGCCTCTGCTCGGGACATTTATGACTCTGTGGTAGCCTCTGCTACACCTCCCACCCACTGCACGGGCCTGTAGTGGAGCTGAGCAGCTCCTTCAGTGGAAGACTGAGACATTGCAAGGAGCGCTACTGCAAGTCCTTCATCAAGTCCTTCATCCCTACTGCTGTCAGAATATACAACATTACTGTAAAGTAACTCAGGCGAAATAACTACGTGATGACAAAATCTGTATCAGCGGCACTTTTTCAACCACCTGCTCTATGACTGTAAGCTTTACACTGTCAATGCTGACATTTTGATATTCTCTCCTAATTTTTATTAGTTATACTTTTTGCCCCTTAAAGCTTTTTATTCATTGTATGTAAGATACCTCTGTTTACTGTTTAATTGTGTGCACACTATCCTGTCTTTGATTGCACATTTTTCCCGTCTATTTGCACCATCCCCCTGAGTATTCTTGAGGGCTGATGTAACAAGTGCATTTCTCCATCGTGAGATCAATAAAGGCTTTTCTTATCTCTCATTCGAGGCCCAGCTCTTCATATGGCTTAGTAAGAATGGCATAATTACTGCATATGTTACATGCTTACTCTTTAAAGTACGAATTAACATTGTTCATTGGCATTTTGCCGAGGAGATTCACTTTGAGTTATATTATTTGGAGTAGTAAACTTATGGCTCACAAAGTTATTCTTCCACCTGTGCATTTGAATCAATAATTATACATGTATAAACAGCGAGCTCTCAGAGTCAAATCAATACAAATCTCCTTGTTGGGCACACTGGGAGTTTGGAAGCTGTGAATTTTAAGTTTGGGAGACTTGTCTTAGAAAGTTTGGATCTTGTCAGCTCTGATCACATTTGTGTTCCTTTCACTGGAGTCGTTTAGACACTGACTAATCCCACACTGGCCTTGAGCATACAAGCTGTTTTACTTGGTTATTCACCTTTACATCTCCCTTTTCCTGCAAGTGCAACAATAAGGGCTGATGCAGAGACTGTTTCTTCTTAGCAATTGAGAGGTCTTACTTATGAGGCACACAACAGTTAGAACATTAAAACATGTTTATCTTGTGAGAGATAGTTGGGAAAAAAAACAACAACGACATAAACAATTGAAGCTGATCAGCTGCGATTGTTGAAGAAGAAGCTAGGAGTTCATACCACACAATGTTACCGAGCAGCTGCCAAAATTCCAACTTTCTTTCCCCCGGCACCTTTCTCCAAATCCGATTCATGCTGAAACCTTCAATAATGCAGACGGGGCTATGTAAAAGTTCATCCTCAGATCACAACTACGAGCCCCAAAACTAGTGTATCCACCGAGTTCTCTTCTCTCTGAATCAGTGCGCATGCCTTCTAGCACCAGCGGCTATATACTCCCATATTAAGTGCACCGGCTTCTTCTTCTTCTTTTTTTGGGGGGGGGGGGTTTCATTAGAGGGTGAGGCGGCAGTGCCCGCGAGACAGCACCGTTTCTCCTACTTTGCTCGCTCCTGCCTATGCCTGAGTGATTGATATTAAATCTGTTCTGTTTGATCAATAATTAAAGGTGCAGGGCCTAGTGTTCGCAGACTAGACTGAGCCATATGAATTATAGATTGTTATTCCTACCGGTCTGATCAAAGAATAACAACAACAGGCCCTCCACCGGGTTGGAGCTCGATAGCTGGGAAAGATCTCTGCTGACTGGAGAAATCGTGGTGATTATTTTGTCCGTCTAAAACTGATTTAGAATATGGGGTTTGGAAGAAGGGGAGGGTAATTGACGGAGATTATTTTTTTTGTATTATTATTGGGGAAGACAGGTGGTCCCAAGGAGAATTTTGAAATGGGACAGGGAGGGGTAGTGTGCGCTAGAGATGCGCTGGTCGGCTTTTTTCCTGACCCGTCCCGACTCGATGTAAATCAAACCCGACCTGAGAAAATTGATTTCAGTTTGCCGACCGTTATTGCCGTTATTTTAATTTTACCTTGCCTCTTGCTAGTGCATTACTTTCATCACGTGTGCCTGTTGCGCATGTCCGGAGCAGACCCGCGCATCACTAGTGTGCACCTCTTGACATTTAACATTTGACAGGAATGTTAAACATACATTTTTTTTTTTAGATTGTAGTGTCTTTAGACTTTGTGCTAAGGTTATCCAGGTTTTCTCCTTTTATTTTCTACAGTACCTTAAATCAATGATAGGAAAGTAAGGGCGGCTCTGCTCAGACCGCTGCCTCCACGACCCGGCCCCAGATAAAACAGAAGAAAATGGACGGTACTTTAAACTTCACCTTTTGCAGCCATAAACATTGACTTACTTTGGACCTTGATAGTAAAAGTCAAACTTTTTAATGTACAATATTTCTGTTCTTAAAGGAACAGGCCACCATTTTTCCATACCATTCCAGGTTCTTACCTGAGCTTAGACGAGTTGATCCGTACCTGTCTGATCCTTGTGCGTGCCGTGGAAGAGTGAGGTCTTCTAACTTCACCCCGTTTGGAGCTATAGGAAGATGCTGGGAGAAGCCAAATGCTGACAACATCTTTGGTTTTGCGTGACTGAGGGCACACACAAAGACCAGACAGGTACGTATCAACTTGTGTAAGCTCAGGTAAGAACATATCTCAGTATGTAAAAACAGTGGCCTGTTCCTTTAAACAAATCCAATGATACATTTTTAACATTATTCCTAACATCCAACATTGTCAACAGTGTCCCTATCCCTTTGATTTGATTTTTTATTTATCATTTGTGAATTTTGTGAATCACTTGTTTGACATTCAACATACAATATATATAAAAAGAGCTGCAATAGCCCACCTGCAAGGACTTCCCTCACCCCTTCCCAGCCGAGAGACGTCTTCCCTGTGGGACACAAAATATTTAATTTGCAATGACTGGCTTTCAATCCAATTCTGTGGCATTAACAGAATGTGGTTTGGAGAGAAGTATAGGACTTTGGATGAATAAAATGGAAACTTTTTGTATAAAATGGGACTGGAGGGGAGAACATCTGTCATGTGTTCATGAACCACTTAAATAAAAGCCATATTTGTTTGTTATATGAACAATATGTGGATTTGACCATTTTCTCCATCCTTACTGAATTGTTGGGCAGTGTGCTGTGTTTGCTCTGAACACAAAGGTTGGTGGTTTAACATCAGTCAGCTGACCCCATACAACTGTTGAGTTAGCCGGTGCCATGTCGACGCATCATTATTCCGAAAATTACCATTGAGCAGAGGTGCCATTAGTCCGAAATGTTCAACCCAGTTGTGTTAGCGAGCCATTGGCCCTATAACCTTAAGGTCCATGGACTCTTGCCTGATCCTAATTTTGGGAAGGACAATTTCAGTTTACATATACATTTTCGGAATAATGAGACGTCACGATGTCGTCACATCCGTTGGCCGTGGTAGGCATTTTACATTTTCATATTTGATAAAAAATTGATAAAAATCCTATGATCGGCAAAAAACAATGTCTATAAACAGGGCATTGCTTCTCTTGCGCTGTAACAGATCGATCATTTTATAAAACCGTGTTAGAGGCCTGTATGCATCATTCACCAAAACATCCGGTGAAAATTGCAGAAGTAAACAATAACAGTGATCGCTCGTATGGGTTGTCGGACTAATGTGATTGGGAGGATCAACATGGCGGCTTACCCAAGTGCCTAACCATGAAAAATAACTCCAAAGATCGTGAAACAGCACCATCTCCTGTCAAAACAATAGGCGAACTATGAGAGCACGTCTAAAGTTTGCTCTAAATGACAGAGGATTTCGGAGTGTCTTCCACAAAAGAGGACTCCATGAGCGGGAGAGCGAAACTTACCTTGTTCTGCCTGTTATGGACATATGGAATCCCACTGATGCCAGCTTTGGCCAGTCAGCTCATGCACAAAGACAAGCTTGTTTTAATTAGACTTCACCACAACAAATTGAGTATTGTCACGCTAGGATGGAGCACTTCTATGCACTGTCAGTGATCAAAGTCTGTACAAACACAGAGACAAATGAACACATGCTTGTGTGCACACAGACGCACGGAGCGCATATGTTCAACCCCCCTTGTCTAAACAGCACTGTTCTATAGATGCACCAGTGACTGTCAGGATAGACACTTGGAAGAACGATATGGGCACGTATGTTTTGGCTGTAGTAAAAAAAAAAAAAAAGACAAAACGCTTCAAAAAACAACTTGGAGAAAGTTTTTGTCAAAATGCATTAGAAAACAGGAGGGTATCATTCATGGAGAAGTGTGGTTTGGGCCTGAAAGTATTCCAAGACCACAAAGCCAAATCAATAGCGGATGATGTTTATAGTATTATCAATGGATTTTGCTAAGTGGTGTACACTACAGTATGTGGCTGAAATGTCTTTGGCTGCTGGGTTTGATTTCATTAATAATCATGTCATCGCAGTTAGCCACAATTCTGTTTGACTGCTGATGTTGGAATGGTATCAGGAAAGTAATAAGTTAAACGAAAATTAATGGGTTTTATGAACCTAAAGTGAGTTCAAAGACGGGTAAGTAGCCAGATTTGAACTTTTACTTTGTACAATTTAGCCGTTTTGTCAAGGTACAACAGCTGGCCATTCCTCTTACACTGTGAGGCGAAAATCTTTTATGGGCCTCACGGGATATTTTCATTGCAGCAGCGAGACACCACTGGAACTGGCCGTGTCATATTCTGCCCTTGTAATACATTAAAGGGGATTTCCCACACCAACATGGGATTCCAATAATACTGATCAAATATACAGTGACTGGATGTGCAGACTGGATGTCCAATAGTAAAAGTTTGTTATTTGCTATGATATTGAAAATAAGTATGTGTATGTTTTTGTGTTGCATGTTATGGTTTCCCTACAGTTCAGTTATATTTCCTTTGATTATTTGAGTAATCTAATAATACTTATATAATGTTATTATTGTCAAGAACTCAAATCTCTTTGTTCCATTTGTTGATTCAATGAGGTAGTGCCCCTGTACATACACTATAAAAAGTGTAATTTATGAAATACCATTACAGCCTAAGTATTTTTTTTTAACACAGTACTAGCTTGTTTACCTTAATAAATCCTTTTCGTAGTCCCTCTGGGGGTAATACAAGTGTTAATGGGATGATTGGAGGGTCTTTCATCTCCCCCTGGTGTCTCTGGCCAGAAAACCACAATTGCAACCTCGCTGCCTCCGGGTCTGAGGCCCCAATACACACTAATGCAATCACGAAGAAGAAGCTAACAGGCTAACGGGCAAAGCTAACTGCGGGCTAGCGCCACTTAAACAGTATTTACAGCCAAGTTTGAGTGAAAAAAATGATCTCCATTGTGTAATTGGATGAACAATATCCCTCTCTCCCTTCATCTTTTCTGTCAGTGTAGTATTTACTCTCATAGACAACTAATGAGTAAAAAAAAACGTAACATGCTATGACACCTATAGTGGCGCTTATGGCCACTAAGGGCATGAGTTACTTAGTACTGCTTTAAGTCAAGGTGAATAAAGGATTTTATTGCGGAGTTCTGCTGATTTAAGCATTGATCATACGACTATCAGAAACCTTCGAAAACAGTAGATCAACAGTCAAAGACCTGACAGAGACCTATGACCCAGGTGACCACCACTGCTGTAAAATAATAAAATGAGCTCGTAGTGTTTTGAAAAGGCACTAAATGAACATCCAAACTGGATTTTACTTTAAGCTGCATCTGTGGACTCAAGCACGGGTTTCACTATATCTAATTTGAAAGCTAAGAACCTCTAGAATTGAGTCACTGGGCTTTATAATGGAGATAACCCTAATGAAGACTTGATTGTGGGCAGGTGTGAGGAGTGTGAAGTTGGAGAGGGTCCCTTTGTGTGGATATGGTTACTAAAACATGTACAATAGGTTCCCTTCTGGGTCCAGGACTCAACTGGAAATGAGATTCCTAATAATCTCAGTGAGACTTTTCTGGTTAAATAAATAAATCCCAAAATGGGTTTTAGGGTCTGGCAACCATAAGCCTGTGGCCGATTCTGCTTTGGATAAAAATAAAAACATGAGGCAATTTTTTTTAATGTTTTTTTCTAATGTGTGAATGATAGTGATAATTGATTCCAGGTTAAAGTCTCAGATCTGGGGGCACAAATATTATATATTAATGAAATATTTACAAACCTTTCAGTACTATATGCAATAGGCCAAGAAAATCATCTTTCCAATGGCTGCAGCTAGTACGTCTACATTTGACCACACCTCCATTCTGTGTAAGTCCAAATGTTTAATGTTGCCCTGAAGCAACGAGGGAAGCAGACCGCGATGGTTTTCACGTCAGCCCATTGTGTGACACTTGAGCCTTTGTGTGTGCCCAGACAGAAAGAGTCAAAACAGGAAAAAAGCCACCATGCAGCTGCTCCTGTCTGTCTCCCTGCGAGCATGTGGGGTGCCCCCTTTCACCTCTGGATATGCTCCTGTCAGCTCTGCCACATGCTGCAGCCGCTGACACACATATTTATGAAGAGGGGACTTTTTGCCTATAAGGACCTCAAGTGAAATTTAATCACGGAGACCTTTCGTTTATATGGCTGTGCACGGTTCAAAGTGCAAAGAAGAGGATGGCATGTGGCTGGAACATGTTTAAGGCTTGTTATAACAGCGACACACTTTAAAGTCTGCAGCAATGGCACTGATTATAAAGCATGTTACCAAAACAAATCACAATCTGTGCATCTATTGCCATTACAGTCACTTGGACTTTGGTATACAGTATTTACCATTGTCAAAGGCAAATTCAAACAAATAAACATCATAAATATCCCCCGTCCGCCATCTGCATTAGCTTTATAATCCCTTTGCAAGTTTCTATCTGATATACTCTGCATGTCAAGTATTTCGACTTAGCTTATGATTAATGTTCTATGGGGGGGAAATAAGTGAGTTTGAGAATGATTCAGTGCTCACAAAGGAAATAAGTGTTGGTAAGTCCATATGCAGAGCCCACTGTATGCACGGCTGTATGTCCCATTAACACCTGCTGTAGTCCCTGTCCTCAGATAGGGGCTATGAATAGGGTGAAGTGTCTATAGTGAGGGCTTCATTGTGCTGGGGACCATAATAGACCATTAGAGTGTGGGAAAAGACACTCTCCTTTCACAACCTATTCTTTCTGACAGGAAATGTAGGGGAAAAGTACAGATATCCACACATTGAATCGTTGCTTTATTGCATGATTTACAGTACTTACTTGTTTTATAATAAAAAGAAAAGAATTGTTGGCACATAAATAAATGTTACAGAGTCTGGAAGGGTAAGGTTTAAGTGAATGCTTTTGAAAATATTTTGGATTTAGAAGCATAACATCAGTTGCATAATATTTTAATTTCAGTGAAGCAGCAATTTTATTAAAGAAATAAACTATATATTTTCAGAAAGCACTCGCGTATTCCTACCTCAGGGTAGAGGTCCTGGTCGCGCATTGACTTTTATGGACTCTGTACAATTACAATGTTGTTACAATGCTTTTTGCATTATATATGTATGTGCACGGGACGTGCACGACAAGAAGAGTGCGTTAGTGAGTGTTTAAGAGGAGGCGAGTGCTTCGCGCTCGTTTTGTGAGCTCCGTGCATTCTATACGATTTCAAGAGCCCCTTCGCCAGCCCTGATGGCGCTCCGGCCTAAAAATGTAGACTTTCTCTAATTATTCAAAAACTACCTACTTTCTTTTTCTTTCCATACTAATTGCAAGGATGTTCTATTTATTTTCCCCCCATGCCCTTATAACATAAAACAAAATATGTATAATAAATAATTAATCACAAAAAAATGCTGAATTATGAATACTAGCATCGTGCTAATGCTAGCTAGCGCTAGCTACAGCAGCTGTTTTTTTGTGTGTGCTTCTACTGGACAATCTGCTGTGAAAAAACATCCATATGGACCATTTAGACTTCACTTGATTTGTATGTGATAAATAAGTATATTTTGCGAGAAAATGGCTAAAAAGAGTGAAAAATGGTGTTTCCCAAAAGATTCTGTTTTCCCCCTCGACGAGGCCGCGGCCCTTTCTATTCATTCATGTGGTCCTCTGGAAAAATTGTGTCTAATGTGTCATATGCACTTTAAAGGTGCTTTTACATTTAAAAAAAAAAAGAAAAACTTGATATTTGTGTGCAACTGACCTTTTTGTGACCTAATGGTTGTATGTGTGGTTAGCATGCCATTTTCCCTTATGTTCACAGTGGCCTCTACAACGCTCTAGGATCAATGGAATGCATGCGTAACCATGGAGAGTGTCCGCCAGCAGTGAAAACCGACCAGAAACACAGAAAAATAAAAAATGCAGTGCGTCATAGAGGCCACTGTGATGGAAAGTAAAGGCACCACGCTAACCACTCATACAGCCGCCGGGTCACTACAGGGCTAAACTGTGGCACTAAAGACCAAGCTCCACCCACATTTGCAATTTCAAATGCAGCGAAACCACCATTTAATTCTTTCAACCTATACTTTATTTATTTGATAGACAGAAAGCAACATAGGTATTTGCAATGTACAACAATCTTATATGAATAAAATTGACTGTTCCCAAACCCAGATAAAGGGTGATGGGTGAATTAGAAAGGATACATGTGTTAAAAGCCCATATCACACTGTCAACATGTCTGCGCCACAAGAGCCAAATCAATGTCCCATACTGCAGTATTTTACATTACAAGTAGGTAGTTCCAGCCCCAAGCCCAGTTAAACGGTATGGCTCTGGTGTAAACATTTTTGGATTGTCTATTGCTTGACAGCTATGGCGTATGTTGATATGTATTATTGCAGAGTCCTGGGGCAAAATGAATGAAATTATTATGGTGAGTAATGGTGTGTCGATTCCTACACAAATGTGGTTTTATGGCAACCTCAGCGGGCAACAAAACAAACAAAAAACTGAGATCTATTCAAATAATCTATAGTTAAACTGATAGACTTCCATTTCATTCAACAGCTAACATAGAAATAGCCACATACATATCTACACTGGCTCCCTGAACCTCCAATTAGACATGTATCCTTTGTTCTCTCTTAATTCGAGTAATGGATATGGCAGATTGTTGCAATGTATTACAATCTAATATGGCTAAATTTTATGGCATGATTCTAAAAATCTGGGCTTGTACGTTCGTAACGCTGCCGCTTTCCTGGCACGCTCTCATTTTTTTTTCTCCCCTTTTTGGCTGCTCCCCAGATCTGACGCCTTGTTTTCAACTTTTGCCAAAACCTCTAAAACCACCTTCCAACCAAGCCTCTTTCTAATTCAAATTTTCTCTTTTTTTTTTTTTTTACTTCTCTCCTCTGTTACACCCACATTCACACACACACACACACACACAGGCAGGCAGACCCCATGCTGAGAGAGAGAGAGAGAGAGAGAGAGAGAGAGAGAGAGAGAGGAGAGAGAGAGGAGAGGCTGAGGTAATTAGATACAGTCTGTCTAACTGTCAGACATCAACTGGTACCAGACACCAGACGCTGCAAGCTCATTGGCTAATCCTCCAGACTCCGCTCCTGCGCTCCCATTGGCTGGCGCCCCCCTTCCGCCGCTCAGACTCTGACCCAGTAAACTCGCGTATGAACCAATTTGCCGCATTTCCATTGGCTGTCTCCGTGCCACATGACTGGCGCGCGTTGGTCGGCTCTTAGGCTCTGGCTGCTCCCAGAGGAGGATACAGTTATACCTCCTATAACAGAGAAAAACAACATCATTCATCACCTCCCTCTCCTACACTCCTCATCTCCCCTCTCTCTCCCTTCTCTCTCTCTCTGCCCGTGCTCAAACTATGCTATTGGCTGTTGTTATAGTGTTCCTGGCTTTGTTCCACTCCGATGTTTTGTTTTTCCCGTAAGCTCTCCAAGTCGTCAGGTTGCCCAGGTCACTCCAAATTACCTCCTCTAAGAAGAAAATAAATATATAGCGCGGAATCTCAAAGGAGGCAATTCATCTAGATTACTCACCTACTAATTGGAGTAGGGAGATGTGTAAGTAAACAGGGTGTTGGAATTAGCACAAGGACCGTGGGATATAAATATTCGAAAAAAGCGCTGAAACGGCAAACGGTGTTTCGGCGTTTTATCAAGGATCTGGAGGGAGAGGATTGTGGCAGGGCATCAGGGCGAAAACGAGACATCAAAAGGGAATGGCGGCTTTCAGATTTAAACCTCTTAGTGCCTGAGATGAGCACATTTTCCCCAGTTTGGAATAACCCAAATGTAAAAGTTTATTGGAAAAAGGATGAATATGCGACAATTAAATGACAAAAGAGGAACACAGTAAACAAGTGACACATGATTATAAAGTAAAAAAAAAAAAAAAAGAGTGACAGCAACGTGACAGAAATTCAACAATAACACAATTAAAAACTGACAAAAAACAGACAAAAACATGACAAAACAAGCAGGAAAAAACTTACCTGAGTTTAGACGAGTTGATGCGTACCTCTCTGGTCTTTGTGCGTGCCTGTGGAAGAGCGTGGTAGCTTCCAACTTCACCCCCGTTTGGAGCCATAGGAATACATTGGGAGAGGCCAAATGCTAACAACATCTTTGGTCGGTTTGCGTGACTGAGCGCGCAAACAAAGACCAGACAGGTACGCATCAACTCGTCTAAGCTCAGGTAAGTACATGTTTCAGTATATGGAAAAACGGTAGCCTGTTCCTTTAAAGCTTTTAGATTTGGGCAAAGCCGAGCTGGAGAAAATGTGCTCGGTTAAGGCACAGGGGCAAGAGGTTAAAATGATTGAACAATGAACAATTAAAATGTTTCCCTCTCATTGTCAGATTAAGGCAAGACACTGCAGGTTAATAGGGATTTTTTTTTTTTTTACATGTAATTGTATGTTTTCATATAAAAACAAGGTGTAAAATGCCCCAAATTTCCCATTTTTTCAGATGAACGGATGAAGCTACATTCAAAATCATGGTTTTATTTTATTGATAAATGAGTTACCAAGACTTTTTCCGATTTTTGGATATCTTGTTTTAAAATAAGCTGTTTTTAGTGGGAACATTTTGCAAAAATTGAATTTTTGCTTTATTTTTTGACATTCAAAACTCAATACATCAGACTGGGAATTAGATATTAAAAAAATTCCTCTGAAACAATCTTCAAAATATTGCTTCTTCCAAGGTTGGAAAATTGTAAGTCTTTAGGAGCTACTGACGTGGATATAGTGTCGCCACAATGATAGAAAAATGTGTTTTACGAAAAGGCCCTTGAAATTGCGTTGTCCTATATAAATCTATGGAGAAACATTGAATCAGTACAATATTTAAACATGTTATTGTGAAGATTAGGTATATTTTTTTGTTTCCAGGTGAAAGCTTATATGTTCAGAGACCGATCTGGCCCAAAACCATGAAAACATTTAGTTTTGCCTGTAAGTTTGTGATTTTGTATGCAATTTATTTTCAGTGACTATTATATATTCTTCCCAGGCAATATTTTCACTGCCAATGTGCACCATCCCTGGATAAGCTGAGGGAGTAGAACCAGGACGGGTGCTGTCAAATAACATCACATCTTAGAAAAAGAACCTAAACAAACACATTTATTGAGTGACTTCCAGGCACAAGCAGTGACCACTTCACATCCACTGTGCTTATAGCCTTATTGTACAATTATAGCCCCCGAAACCTCTTGAGGATAAAGCTATTGCCGATCATTTTCGTCTAGACCTGGGACGTCATCATCATCTTTGCTTCTTTTAATAAACATCGTCGTTATATGATAAGGGTCAGAAACATTGATTCCATTAAGAACGTGACAGATAGCTCAATAACTGTGGAAATAAAGTGCTTTGTGAAGTCGGTTTGAAAGAGTCGCTGGCTCTATTCATTTCCCCCCCTTGCCTTTTCCTGTCAATATGGCGGATAGAATGTCATGTGATGTCTGGAGGTCACTTGGGACGCTCTCTTTATTGTGTCATGCGCTTATTGCAAATAAATACGGGGCTGCGCAGTATCGATTGCGAAACTGGCAAAGCAATTTTAATTGAACCCAGATCATACATAAACATCTATTATATTTAGCCTTTTTCAAACTGTTGTCTGAGTCAGCTTTGATTTTGTTTGTTTTTTTAGTTTTTGTTACCCTTCATTTTCCCCAAACCCTTAAAAAAAAAAAAAATGCCATTACGGTAATGTATTTCACTGGACCAATCTATAAATATTGTCCCTCCGTCTCCAAAGATCACATTGATATTGTGTCTTGCTTGCCTGGGAACATCCCTATTTTTTGCCTGCCTCCTCCTCCCACGCCGGACTCTCACAGCCGTCAGCGTGTGAGCGGGACAGGGCCAGTCATGATCCACAAATATTTATCTGCTCGCTCATCTCCTCTTAACTGCGCAGCGATGAGCTGAGAGGACGTTCACTACAGGTTTATATAGTCACATCCTGCCACTGACAGTTAGCAGACAAGCTGTTTTCCCCACTTGTAAACCAGGAGGAAGGAAGTGTCTCGCTTTAGTCTTTCTATAGACATCTTTTATTGTATTTCCCGTTTTAACTCAAACTTTGGTCCGGCCAGAAAAATCCACCCACTGTGCTTGGATGAGTTTCTCCTGACTTTTTTTTTTACCTACGGCCTTGAAGATTGGGCTGAATGTAGAAGAAACATTTCTCAACCTCAACCCCATTTTCTCTTTTATCTCTTGCCCCCCACCTGAACCGACCACATTTCCTCCCGTTCGGCTTTACCCAAATTTAAAAGCTTCTCGACTGAGCTTACAGCCTATAGGCCAGAGTGACGCCTCATTTGAAAGCCCTAGAATTGATCTAAACGCATCTTTTTCCTCTCATTGTTGCCTTCACTTGTTTGCAGCGCTTTTTTTGTCACTTTTTTGTTTGTTTTTGTCACTTTTTCGTTACTTTTTTTGGTTTGGTTTTGGTCACATTTTCGTCACTTTTTTTGATTTTTGTTAGTTTTTTTTGTCACTTTTTTGTTACTTTTTATGTTGGTCTATTATGGCTTTTTTGTCACTTCTTGTTGGTCCTTTGTGGCTTTTTCCATGGCTTTTTGTCATTTTCTTTGTTGGTCTTTTCACTCTTGGTCGTGTCACTTTTTCATCATTTTTTTGTCGCTTTTTTGTCTCATTTTTGTTGCTCTTTGTTGCACTTTTTCATCATGTTTTTGTTGCATTTTCATCCTCATATTTCTCTTGTTTTTGTCACTTTTTCATCACTTTATTGTCACGTTTTGTCGCTTTTTTGTCACTTTTTTGTTGGTCTTTTGTGGCTTTTTCATCACTTTTTGGTCACGTTTTTGTCACTTTCTTTGGTCTTTTGTCACTTTTGTGCTAGTTTTTTGTCACTTTTTCATCACCTTCTTGTCACGTTTTGTTGCTTTTTTGTCACATTTTTGTTGGTCTTTTGTCACTTTTTTGTCACTTTCTTTGTCTTTTTTGTTGGTCACTTTTTCATCGTGTTTTTGTTGCATTTTCATCCTCACATTTATCTCGTTTTTGTTGCTAATTTTTACACTTTATTTTTTATTTTTTCCGAGAAGCTTTTAGAGTTGAGTAATGTAAACTGGAGTAAATGTGCCTGGTTCAGGTGGGGGTTAAGAGGTTAATCACGGATCCTCATCAGTTTGCACTGCAGCACTAACTATTCTTCCTCACCCATGGCCATCTGAGCCTCTTCAGTCCATAAAATCACTTTAATGTGACTGGTCAAGCCAACAGTGACAGATAATCATGAGCCTCCGCCAGATGAATTTTGAACATTTGTGAGACACACAGCGCAGACATATCCAGGGCAACTTAAAATTTCACCTCATAGATCTCAGCCCATTAAGAGTGAGGTCAGACTTTTGCAGCTAGTTTTGCATTACTGTAGTCTCTCCTTTATAAAAAATTTAAAAGACAAATCATATATTAGAGGAGCTAACTCTGTCTTTAATCACGGGGCTTAAAGTAATTTTCATAAATAATCATCTTCGCTTGAGCACATCTCAGCATGATGAAATCGACCCCAGCAGAGTGAAATCTCCTGTACAGAACATGTGGGCTGTCCGGCTCAGACACACATGATTTATGAGGCGGCTGCTCTCTCATGGCGTTTATGTTACACACCATAACTGACAGATATACGCGCTGTCCAGACGGCACTCAAACGCAATGATGCATGTCTCAAACTTGTCATGCAGTTGACTTTTATACCTTACCCATTGTGATTCATATTGTTTAGAAATACGACTTACTGAATGTGTTTTTTTGGCTTTTTTTCTATTCGTTCTCAATGGACAATACATGCGGCTGGATAAGCATGGGCAAAAATAATAGAACAATTAAAAAGTAGATTTTGTTTTTCATTCGAGTATTAGCTCTATGTTATTTGTACATTTTACATCGATTCTTCTCAAATTCTTTAATTGATTCGTATTAGCCATGTCATGTCTGACTACTGCTGCTAAGCCATGGGTCCCCAACTGGTGGACCTGGGTCCAGATCCGGACCTCCAGAGGCTTTAGTCCCCAAAGCCTTTTCATCCTCTCAATATACCTAATATCTGAGGCTGAATTAAAAATGTTCTGAACAACTGTAATAACATTTAATTGAGATAAAATGTAATGGCAAAATGATTGATTGGTTAATCAGTTCTGCAATGTAATTAGACAACCTTTTAAGAGCAATGGATGCACATGTCCGGACCCTGGACATATGTCGAAAGTCACAAAAGTTTGCGGACCTCGAGCTGATTTAGTTGGGGACCCCTGAGCTAAGCTGTGCAGAGTTATCTTCATTTTTTCATGAAGTTTTACAGCAAGTGTTTCTATATGCTGCGGCAGTGTAAAGGTTCTGGTCATATTTGAGATTGCCGTATAGGACGAAATGAAGCCTAGGCGTTAATTCAACCTGGGAGACCAATTTCAGCATCACCTACCTCCAGGCAATGATCGCTTCCATGAGGGCCACACCTCCACCTCAGCCCATCAGCGCAAGAGTCAAGTGGCAGCCAATCATCTACCTCGGTCCTGCTTTTAAGCCTCTAGCAATCATGGTTTGTTCGCTTCCCAGCTGTGCTGCGACCCGCCTCCACCCGATTTCCGCCTCTTCCATCCACAGCTTCTACCTGCGCATCTTCACTGGTCTTTCATGCCACCACCAGGGTCTAGGATCCATTGAAGACATCCCTAACTCCAGCCTGTCCAACCATACTGACATCAATGTCTACCACCGGGGTCGGATCGCCAAAAAAAATAAAATAATAATAATATTCTGTTGATAAATCTTCCTAATTGCTGCTTTTGTCTGTCTGAGTCTATCTAGGTTGAAATGCCGGCAGTCACAGCGATTACATCACTGTTTTTACAGAGTGAAATTGAAAATCATTTTTCTTCCATTCCCTATACATCACACACTAATGTGTGTCTTGACTTGTTTGAATTGACCCGTGTAAAGTGCCATTCATTAGAGTGGATTAGTGCCACCTTGGAGGTGGCTGTGTCCCCTCTGCACACATGATGCCACCGTAGTCCGCTGTGTAAGGGTCAACAGTCTTTACATCACCCGTGTCTTGCTGCCAGCCGGCTGGGAGATATTTGATCTGTCCGCTCCCATTAACACACACAGAAGCACAATGCATGATGGGACGGCAACACTTTACACTCACAAGATCACACGTACACACAGCTATTCACATGTTTGATCGGCCTTTATGTTTGCTCATATGAAGTGTCACTGTATACACCGCCATGTACACACTCGATTATCTCCCTTGAATTGCGCCAAGGCCCGATCCGAGTGCACTTAGTGGCGTGTGTAATCCACAGTGGCCAACCATTATGGCTGGTCATTCGGCCCAGTGCAGCATGGCAAATGGGCCGATCAAGTATTTCTCCAAGAAAATGCATAGGCCATCCATGTGCAACCATGGACATGTAGCGGTAACTTTTATCTACATTTAATTTGCCGGCGGTTCATCCGTTCAGGGTCAAGTGCTCCACGCTCAAGTGTTTGGTTGGAAGGATGGGGCTTGGATGCATTGTCCGTGTCCACTTTCATAAGCGCTTCCCAGCTGGTCGGCTAACAATAACTGACTACAAGGTCGGAGCTGCTTTTACGGGCAGAAAAACAGCCCTGATGCTGACATTGAAATTGCCCTGTATGCTTTTCCCCATCTATTTTAGCTTTGTGATTGCTGTTGATGTAACTTGATGTCCTGTTTGCAATGCACAATATTCAATAAACTCTGCGCTACATTCATGGCATGTTTGATTTCAGCCATGTTTGCTCTTTGGACACGCTCATCTTTTATAACGGTATGTATACAAAAGTGCAGCGTATACTGTAAAATATCAGTGTTCTAATTAAATGTGTTCTCACAATTAGACATTTTCACACACAAAAAAAGCATTAATTTTCTCATTCTGATGCCATTAATTCTCCAATTACTACAGTTCATTAATTAGTGAATTTGTGATACATAACCACTTTTAATCACCAGAAGAAAGTTAAAGCTCACACTTTCTGCAGTAACTTTAAGATAGGTCATCTGGGGGACAGGCCTCATCACGTCACACCACAGCTCACCCCTTACGAAAGAAACGACATACATCCCTACTGTCGCCTGAATCATCACAACAGACTGATGACTCCCTCTCGTTTGTCACCGTATTTTGGTCACCCTATCACATCAGCACTGAACATAATTGCTTCTAATAGTGCAAAAGTCCCGTCTGGTGCCGTGCACGGGGTCAGGGCCCAGTCGAGATGTCTGTCTAAACATTAGCGTCTCCGGGGTCCTGGTGATTCATCCAAACTGCAGCTCTGATTTCATTCGCTCCGCTTTTTCACCCAAATGCGCCTTGAATTCCACAAGATGTACTGGACTGTGGCGCCCCTGCAAGACGCGGTCTCCCCCCCCCCCCCCAGGGCCGGCAAGGAGCGAGCTACTGAACACGAAGGGAGGCTCACTCACAGAAGACACTCTTGCTTTTTTATTACATGTTTATCATTTATTTATTTATTCACAAACGTTTTTTTTGTTTATAAACATGCAAATGATTTCTTTTGTTCACATTAAACTGTGGCCTGTTTTATAAAATCCGACACCTCAGAAGTTATCCGTTGCATAATCTATTGCGTCCTTTGTCGTGTGTCTTAGATTATTCTATACAGTCTTTTTCGTTTGGTTTTACAGAGCAAATGTGCAAAAGGAGTCAGCAACAGAGTCATTTACACATTTCTAAACTCACACAGCGTTCCCTCATTTACACATCACCTTAATTCTGTAATACACGCTATTTGCACTCACTAAATAGTAACTGTCTTGATAAATTACACCCATACATTCAAACTGAAGTATATTTCAGGCAAACATATACTAATCTGACTGAACTTTGAGGCTGTGCCACCCAAAAAAAGAAAGTCATGACTTTTGATTCCACACTTCTCGAGATGATACTTGTGCTGGTGATACTTGGAAGGGAAAATATTTTATGAGTTGGTAAGTTTGTAAAAATTTTGAGAACTACTGACAGAGAACTTTGCATCATGTCATCAAAACAGACAATATTTCTTGAATTCCTGGTGCCTTTGATAAAAAAAAAAAATTAACTACAGGGTTGTTGTTCACATAACGGGTGCGTATCTATGTTCCTGGGTCATATGTTCTCCGGGTCCAACGTTCCCCGGGTCCTACGTTCTCCGGGTCCTATGTTCCCCGGGTGTGATTTCTTTTTTTCGAAGGTGAGTTGGTGCATCAACAAATCACAACTCATGAGAGTGAAGCGTCATACATATATTAATCAGCTTAACCCTGGCCCTGCCCAATCCACTAACCTTAAGGATAGTAGGCTGGTGCCTAATTTTCTTACATCTATGTTCTGGGGTACCTATGTTCCTGGGGAACATAGGTACTGGGGAACATAGGTACGGGGAACATAAGTACTGGTGAACATAGGTACTGGGGAACATAGGTACCGGGGAACATAGGCACCGGGGAGCATAAGTACAGAGGAACATAGGTACTGGGGAACATAGGTACATGGGAACATATGTACTGGGGAACATAGGTACAGGGGAACATAAGTACCGGGGAACATAGGTACCGGGGAGCATAAGTACCGAGGAACATAGGCACTGGGGAACATAGGTACAGGGGAACATAAGTACTGGGGAACATAAGTACTGGGGAACATAGGTACCGGGGAACATAGGTACCGGGGAGCATAAGTACAGAGGAACATAGGCACTGGGGAACATAGGTACTGGGGAACATAGGAACATAAGTACTGGGGAACATAAGTACCGGGGAACATAGGTACCGGGGAGCATAAGTACTGAGGAACATAGGCACTGGGGAACATAGGTACTGGGGAACATAGGTACAGGGGAACATAAGTACTGGGGAACATAAGTACTGGGGAACATAGGTACCGGGGAACATAGGCACCGGGGGACATAGGTACTGGGGAACATAGGTACCGGAAAGCATAGGGCTGACCCCCACATAACAGCATTTGGGCACACTACGGTCTGTTGCATGTATTTACCAGTAATGACCCAGATGCTGACCGTCCCTTTTCTCTACTTTATAGCATATTCTTTAAGCTAATTGTAGAGATGAGTACACTTTACTATAACCCTCTTTTCAAGAAGTAAGGACGCTGCTTATAATGTACCTCGATGCGATCACGACCAGCTCATACTGTATGATGGATAGATGACGCAGCTGAGAAGCAGCAGAGATAAGCCGGCGCTGATAATAGTGTCAAATGAATAGAAGATGCATGCTCCAAGCCCAATATAATTCAATTGTCGGGAGCACTATCACAGTCTTGTTTATCTGAGAGGGTACTTTCCAAATGAATGTGCTGGGAAAGCATTAACTGTATCAGCCCCGTACATTTACAGATAAAGACATGGTCATTTGCAGTGATAAAGAGAGAGAGAGAGAAAGAGAGTTCCCCTTTTGGATTTTATTATGAGCACAAATCATAGATAAAAGACAAGTTGCTGGAAAATATATTTATGCACAACTTCACACATTCTCACATTCCATTCAGCTTTGTACAAACGCCGTGTCTTTTTGATAACTTTCGATTAAACTCACATTTTCCTCAGTTGTTTTATCTCCCCATTTTTCAACTGCACGCTCAATAATATCTGGCTTGCTAATATCTGCAGCTCCCAGCCATCCAAGACAACATCTAATAACAGGAGCCGTAGTAATCGGATAATCAATGCTTTTCATTTAGAGTGAGTGGGTATGATGTTGTGGTTGACGTTGCATCTGCATACAATAATGGCTCTGTGCCTGTAAAGACTGCATTATAGTTGTGTTATAGATTACATATAAATGAACTTTACTTTTCTTTAAGTACACATAGAGTAATCAGCATGGGCACTTATGAAATGGGATCAGGTCAGCAAAGGGTCATCTGAGAAAAAAATAATAATCTGAAAGTGAATGATAGTTTTACATAACGAAGCTACGGCTTAAGCTTCTCTCTGGTTCATTGCAATACAAAATACTACAACAATTGGCCTTTTATTGTCTTTTATGGAATTATTTATTCATCCAGCCCTGTTCTGCTGCATCCATGGCAGGGCTGCGGAGGAAGCCATAGCTGTTTCAGGATCGACTCTCAAACATCCCTCAACCTAGACACTTCCTCCTGCTTCTCCAGGGGTACACCAATGCCATATAGACCCAACAACACGTCCTAGGTCTTCCACGGGGCCTCCTCCCAATGGGGCATGCTATACAAGCCTAGTAAAACCAATAATTTGTTTTGAATTCATCTGCATTTGTCTTCCCACCCATCCCCCATAAGTCATTCGAGTGTCTAGACCAGACCTGGGCAAAGTACGGCCCGCGGGCCACATCCGGCCCGCGAGATGATTCAGTCCGGCCCATAACTTGTAGGACATAAAATCATAAGCATGTCAAAAAAAAAAGTAAGTCTCTAGCTCATTCCTGTGCGGAGTTATGATTTTTTTTTTTATTACCAGAATGCTCACTCCAGCCACTAGGGGGCAGAGTAAATAAGATTAAAAGTAAAGAATTCCACAGGTGTCCAGCAAAGGGCACTGGCATAATAAGATATAAGGATATAAACAACACATTGTAGACAAGTGGGAAATGGACAGTCTGCCCCTGGGCAGCTGTGGCTACAATAGTAGCTTACTACCACGTAGTGCGGAGTGAATGAATATTGACTACAATGTAGCAGAGACTTGTGACACAGGCTTGTAAAGTGTAAGCCGTTTTAATGAGGCTACAGTCCTGCCAGACTCATCATTATAGATTTATTGAAAAAAAGTCCTCAATGTATTTTCCCAATCAAAACATTTTATTTTTATTTTGGAGCTTTTGTTTATGGACCCCGGCGATACACTCCCGATATATTATACTTATATCCCGATATAAGTTTGAGTTATTGTTGGTGCGGCCCTCCGACTCAATTCAGGCTCCTCATGTGGCCCCTTATGAAAATGAACTGCCCACCCCTGGTCTAGACAGTGAAGTTTCACACAGTTGATCGACCTTGTAAGTAAATAAGTAAGTAAGTGCTTTATTTGTCATTGTACAACCGTACGAAGAAATGGTGTTCAGGTGTTAGTCCTGAGCTGCGCCGCCACTGTGGGCCGACCTGACCAGCATGTTTTTGGAGGTCGGGGAAACCGTAGCACCTGGAAGAAGCCGTGGCTGGCTGCCTTCAGTCTCCTCTGATCCTCTGAAACGGTGCAGCTCCTCCTGGATTTGTCCGTTTCAGAGTGTGGTGTCCTGCACTGGTCAGCCCCTCCTCCTCCTTCCTCATCTTCCTGTGCAGCTCCCTCTGCTCCACAACAGTCTTTCACCATCATCTAGCATGGCAGAAAAAGAGTAGGGATAGATGTGCGGCTTAGCTGTGAGTCTTGCCCGGATACCTCCTTGCTTGTCCCTTTTTTGTTTCCTGTTGCACCCCCTTGTGACGCCTCCACTGTGCTGCAGATGTGTGGGGGGGCTCTTGTGCCTCTTCAGTGTTTCAGAAGAAGAAATGTGTAGGTCTTTAGCTCATAAGCTAGCTGTTTGTTTACTTTTAAAATGCTGCTTTCTTCCGGACCATTTTGTTACTTTCGATCTTTATTTGATTTGCTCCAATCTCCCACAATCTTCCACTCTTCAGGGGCCCCTCCCTGCCGTTGAAAATTGCTGACTTGTGTACTTGTGTAACTGACACTAGCTGCTAACTGATGAGTATGTTTACAGCTCTTAGAAGGACTCTTAAAAGCCGCCATAAACAACCATTTTAGGGTGCCTCTCACTGGGTTGGCTTCGGTCACAGAGAATTTAACAGTCTTTTCCTTCCAGTTTTTGCCTGCGCCCATTACCTGCACCAGTTAAGTCAAACATCCTTATTTATATGATTTGGTGACTTTCACGAGCTGGCATCCACTTGTAACACCCGTGCATAGTTACGGCGCATTTAAGTCTTGTTTAGAGAAGCAGTCCGAAGCTAAAATGTAAACAGAAGTGGATAGACTCTCCCGGCATTCCAGCTGTCTGATCCGTGGCCTAATCTGTTTTGAGCTTTACCTTTTTTTTCCTCCTTTTTTTTTTTTTTTTGCGGCCAAATCCTCCAGCAAGTATCCCCCAGTCCTTCAGCCACACTTAAAGGTTAATCTGCGGGTTTAAAGTCACAGCCGCAATATGCAGAATGAGAAGAATTTGGATTCAGTCAGATTGGGATCAGCAATTTTTTTTCCCCCAAAAGCTGACTCATTTGAGCTGACCAAAGAATAAAACGAGCTAATCTGGCGGGACACCCGTACTGTAGTGTCTGCCACATGAGGATTTACACTTCGCAGGGCCGTCTAAGCCGATGCAGAAGTGGCAAAGTACCACGGGCTCTCCAACAAAGACGCCTGATCGCTAAGTGACACGTGATGTTCTGTATGTTCCTGCCGTAAAAATGACCTTCTAATGGAGCGGAAGGAGATAGGGGGAGGGGGGGGGGGTGGACCAATGCAAGGCTATTTATTATAGATCAAATTCATCCTTGTCCACACCTGGTTCCACCGTCGTAGTACTTTATGTTCCCTTCACTTGCTTCCTTGTTCTGTCCTGACCTTTTCTCCTCTCCTCTGGTTTAATGTTATTTCCCTTTACTTCCTCACCCATTTCCCGCCTGCTATCATTACTCTCGGAGCGTCCATATACCGCCCGCGCGTCCTGGTTGTCCTCCGCTGTCTTCTGATTTGCCATTTCTTTAACGCATTACATCAAAGCTCATTAATAAACCTGCGAGTGCCGCGTTAATAATAGATTAGGGATAAAGCAGGAAAACAACATATTTTACCAGACACTAATTACTTTGATGCGACTGCGCACATTCTCCAAAAACGTTCACAGTGACTTTGCGCTCTCATTGTCAAGGTGTAGTAAGGGGTGACCGGAGCCATATGGTTTTCCACTAAAGTTTTTTTTTCCTTTCCTATAGCACAAGTGGGTTCAGTCAGTTTCCTATCTCTTTGTAATCCTTTGTGGTTTGTTCTGTTGCTGTTTCAGACTCCATCTTTTTAATCTTCCATTTTGCATTTGTGGGGACGGATGTTCGGTGCATCGGGTTTATGTTGGGACGACCAAGCCTATTTGGTTGCGGCCCTATTGGGACATTCAACGTTTCATGCACTCTGTGTCTGTTTGGTTTCTTCTGCTGCAGGCCAGCTCTTTGAAAAACCCTGCCCTGCTTTACTGTTTTGATCTGGATCTACAACGTGGTAGTTCTGAGTTTGATCCTTTGGACTGAGGCGCCGGGCGCTGCGCTTTGTACAGCCCCACTGCGCAAGTACTCGGCACATCGTTGGGCTTGCCTGCTGGTGTTATGACCCAGGGTCGTTTTTTTTTTTTTGGGGGGGGGGGGTATGGTTGCTCCTCCCTTTGCTTATGGGCCCAGGTGCAGCATTTTTGCCTGATCGCCTCTGCGACTTCGTGCTCATCCGCAGTGTTTATTCAGATATCATCACATCATGGCCTGCATCGGGGAAATGACCAAACCTTGAGTGCTCTGCAGTGTAGCTTCAAGGTTGCATTTTGAACTTTTATATGTTTAATGATAACAATTTGAACATTGATGTAAACAAGTGGTGAGACTCGATTCAAAATTTTAATCAAGTTGATTATGGCCTAATTTATTCAGGGGTTGTATATATTTTTTAGAGCTATATTGTAGATGCTTCTTTGTATTTTCCTACATTTTAACTTATTTGATGTGGAGAAGTGAGGCCTGTGTGATAATTTCAAACACTTCAGAGACAATAATAATAATAATATGATAATAATAATGCATTAGCCTTATATCGCTTTTGCAGACGCTCAATCGCTTTACAATACCGTGCATTATTCATTCACTCCATGTTTGGTGGTGTTAAACTACTATTGTAGCCACAGCTGCCCTGGGGTAGACTGATGAAAGTGAGGCAACCAGGCTGCGCCATCGGCCCCTCTGACCAGCACCAACCACTGACTCACCCACTACACACTACCAAACGGTGTCCCATCCAAGTACCGACCAGATTGCCTGGAAAAATCCAGCCTCACCACTGTAGCGGCGAGGGAGTCATGGTCACCGCTGCGTCGATTCCATTTCCCACAGCGGCACATACGCAAGCAAACAGGAAGCGGAGTTAACCAATCAGCAGAGGGCGGGCCGTTGATGCGCAGGATTATGAATCACGAATCTCACCTACTGTTGATGTGTTTTTTTGGTAATTTACCGCCGATTGGAAACACGCTCTCGCTCTCTCTCTCGTGCGCCGTTCGTTTATGGTATTGAGGGGATTTCCGTGTCCAGTGGGTGATGCTGATCATGACCAACACGTGACAGCAAATAAACGAATTTGCACAGGCTTGTTTGAATGCCTGACTGATATTCCAGTGTGTAAAATATACAGAGGGGTAACATTCTGGATGCCAGGCTTCCGACCAGGCCCTTCCCTGCTTAGCTTCCAAGGTCTGACAGGATCGGGCAGAGCAAAGGTGGTATGGCCATAGCAGTTTGATTTATTTTGGAGAATGATCTTTTTAAGTTTATCTCGGCTTAACTTTGTGAATAAATAAGAATGACAGTATTACAGTGTTTGTCCCTAAGCAACGTCTGCAGGAAAAAGGAAACTGAAAAAGTTTCTGTGCCTCTAAAGTTAAGTGTTTCATTTCAATTCATATTTTTAATCACATTAAACCTTATGTAATTAATTCATCGGAATTAATCAAAAAAAGTCCCGGCCCTAAAATCAACATATTGGCATAAACAGAGAGGTACTTTCTGAGCCTTTGCTCTGCCCGATCCAGTCAGACCTCGGAAGCTAAGCAGGGAAGGGCCTGGTCAGTACTTGGATGGGAGACCATTTGGGAACACCAAGCCTGGGGTTAATGTAGTGTGTGAGTGGGTGGTGCTGGCCGGATGGGCCGATGGCACAGACTGGTAACCTTGCTTCCATCAGTCTCCCCCAGGGCAGCTGTGGCTACATGCCCAGCTTACCACCACCGAGTATGGAGTGAATGAATATTGTACAAAAAATAAAGCAACTTTGAGCGTCTGGAAAAGCGCTATACAAGACTAATGCATGATCATCATTATTATTATTATAATGATTATTATTATTCTATTGGTTTCAACAGTTTTAACCAAAATATATTCTGCTCCTCAATACTTTACTTTCACAATGATTAAGTGCTTTTTGCAGAAAATTGCCTTTGAAGTTGGGCTTAAAAATTCAGGTTGATTACCTGGTTTCTGTGGCAACAGTCAGTGGGTGGTCTTTGAATTTGGAGCAAGGAAAAGGGGCATGTGAATATTTAACATTGGGTGACATTGCCAGCAGCAGCAGCAGACGCTCCCCAAATTTCAATTGCAGGATGAGCTTACAGCTGTTATGTCTAGTTCTTAAAATGGAAGGTCAGTGTCTCGGTAATGTGGCCGCAGCCATTCTAATTCTACTCTGCATCAATAAGTTGTCTGGTGTTTGTGACTATAGGCGAAAGGGCAAAAGGGAAAAATCACCACAGGATGGATATGGATATGCAATATGGATATGCAATTTTGGGGGGAAAACATGTAAACTAGAGGTACAAGTGCAATGGACCCTTCAAGTAATGTTTGAATCAGGGGTTCACAAACTTTTTTTGGAAGCAGTAACAGCTACCTTACAACCAATCCAAGACCCTCACTGTAAAAGAAGAATCAATAATGGATCAAGATAATTCATAATATAGTCAAATGTGATGAAATGATCAAACACACTCCCAGTATTCTTCGTTTTTATATCTTGAAATCATGGGATCCCCAGCTCAGTGCTCAGTCGCCCTCTGGGAACCCCTGTGTTAGCTCACCGGTTTCCCACATTTTGTCCTGTTTATCACAAGCTCCTCTCAGAGCCCTGCTTTATAACCAGGAAGCTCCTTTTCACTTCCTTCCCATCTCTGTATAAGACAGCTTGTTCCTCCTCCAGAGCACCAAGAAGCAAAAACAAGGCATTTGGAAAAGAAGAATACACATTGCCTCTCATTTGATAGTTTTCAAACCCTTTTCCTGCCATTCTTGCCTAAAATCTGATCATTTATAGGAATACCTGTCCCATTTTGAAAAGATTCTACACCCACTCCACCCCCCCCTATTCACAAACCAACGACACAATGGAATCTCTGCTGTCTGTACAGGTCTGCTCCCCATTGATAATCCCGCTGCCGTCATGTAATCGGTCGGTGTGTGCGGCTTGCGGAACATCTGTCACCACTGGCTCTGCCCACTGGGGGGCTCTTGTGGGACCTGCTCGTCCGCCTCAGGAGAGAACACGGTAATGCTCTGTCTGTGCGGTGTCTGACAAGCTCCGCAAAAGCCCACTAAACCTCTGTGGACTGTGAGTTATCCAGGAATCATTTTTGGGGGGGATCCTATAGGGCTCGGAAGGGAGAAGGCGTTTTATAATGTCAGAACTGTGGTTCAAATGGCGGCTGTTGCTGGTCCACAGAGGCCCACAATAAGTTGATGCTAAAGTTTTTCATAAGAAACCTTTTTTTTTTTTTTTTCATCCTATTCTATGTCTAAATAGTTGTGTTCTATCTCGCTACATGTTTACAGAGACTGGAAATGGTGTGTGAGTTGGAGCATTTGTCCTTCTAAATGAACATGTTGCTGCTGATGTCTTATGCAAATCCCGTTCTCTCCTTAATTCATTGCTTTTTCCTGAGCCTTCCGGTGTGCGTCTCCCTGCTCCTGCGCTTCCTATAATAGCTCACGGAGGCATGTCTGAGAGCCGGCCAACCTTCATTAACCTTATCATTAGCCTGACCCCCGACAGGACAGCTCGGCGCTCACACACCGCTGGGCAGCTCTCACTCCGCGGCTGTAACAATTCACTCCAGCGTTGAAAGCGGCGCGACTCATTTTACTACTGCCTTCCCAGGTGGCGCGACAGCCCGGTCGTTTACATTAGGCCTGTTTCCGACTGTACGGGCCGATTTGTTTTAAAATATTGGTCATTAACTGGTGGGAAAGTGAAATACTAGAAGCTATCCCCAAACGGATTTTCACGAGTTTGGCAAAATCTGTATCAAACTGGGCACCTCAGCATTGTCTTTCTATGGTTAAAAATGTTTAAAAAAAATAAAAAAAAAGGATATGTGTGTGTGTATCTATAAAAACATCCCCAGGCTTTGAGAGATTGAACTGGTCATGGTTTCAGAATGGCTTGGAGCTCCCTCTTCAGGCAGTGGATATAAAGCAGTGTAGAGGGCGGCGCGGTGGCGCAGCTGTTCGTGCTCGTGCTTCACAGCTAGAAGGTCCCGGGTTCGATTCCCACCTGGACGGGGCCTTTCTGTGTGGAGTTTGCATGCACCTCCCTGTGTCTGTTCCCCCACCACTAAAAACATGTACAATAGGCCAGGATGAATGAGAGTGTGTTTGAGAGTACACTTTGGGGGACAATGGATGCAAATTAGCCCGAGGCCATGTATGTTTATTAGCATGCACTGTCTCGACCAAATAAACAAAAAAATGAAACAAGCTTTCACTTTCAGCTAAGGGCATGCAAGCAAATCCATAGTGCCATGATGAAACTATTTTGAGTGCAGTGGGTCCAGGGATGGATTATGGTCTGTATTGATGTGGAGAACAGTTTCCAGGAAATGCAGATCGGATCACTTCAGCGGCAGAAAAAGAAATGAATGAATGAATTCCTTATGAATGCACGGATTAAGCAAAAATACTACACCTTGTTTTGTTTTTGGCAAGTTTTTTTGATGAGAGAACAACGTCATACAGAGTGCATCGACCTTCCTCCTGCTCAGAGTTATGTTGTGTGTTGTTGCAATAAGAGTCGGGTCAGGGAATGGGCAGTCCGTCAGACTCAGGGACAAAAAAAACAAAAACACACACACATGTACATCCATTTTAACCTTCAAATGTAGAGAAAGGAAGAGCGACCGTAGCTTTTCCTCTTTAGAAACTCTGCTCATTTATCTACCTGATAACTGAACCTGCACATACAGCGCAGCGTTGCAGGCGCCCAGGATGAATGATACATCCTAGGTTGATCTCCTCTTTGCATGTACCGCTTTGCTTTTGATGTGCTCTAAGTGCGTGTGCCATGAAAGCCCGCAGTGATTAGCCCGTCTATGTCTCTCCGCCATGTGAATAAGGACCCCGAGGGAGCGACGGAGAAGATGTCTAGACTTATTCAAAGAGCCCGAGCTTTATTATCGGGCGTACAGCAACTATGAAGAGCCCGCCTATTCACTTCTGTGGCCTCACGCAACACTGCAATCGCGGGAGTTAAATACCAATCACATCATGCAAGAAAGGAAATGAGATTAGCTTCCACTATATGCACCCGTGACATTAGCATATTGGCTGGTATGTGCTATGAATGCGGTTCATATCAATGCGCTTCTTTGGATCCACTGCCGCATGCGCGTGTAAGTGCAGCCGATTAATGACATTATGTTGGAGATATTGGTGTAAATTAATATAAACAAATGAGTTCCACGCTGAGATGGATGGCATATTATGAACCTATAGACCTTCCTGTTGCATCGGAGTAACACTATAAGAAAAACATATATGGTTGCAATATTGAATAGTTAACACCGCAATGCATATCATCAGGTGTTTTTTTTACAGGCAAAAAATACATCAAATAACTGTCTTTACTGTGAGCAAGCTCGCCTCAGTCTCCACACACCTGACTCATAACAACAAGGTCCTTTTCAAATGCTTTATTGGGGTAACCCAGCTTAAGAGAAAATCTATGGAAGATCATTAAAAGCACAGTTGGTAGCGCTGGTATGTTTGTTTATCAGCATTTAAGTTCAGTTGCTCTTGTGATAAAGCAACACGCACTCTGTTCTGTTGCATCGTGGCTTTAAGAGGCTGCCGTGTGGTACAGTGACAGGATGTGGCATAAGACAGGTCTGATAAAACATTTTTCCATGTTTTGTGTGCCGACAAGAATGACCTTGGCCGTGGCAGGAAGATGCATGGAAATGGTTTGCAGTTAAAGCTTATAGTGGTGTTTGTCTGCAATCATGTGGAGCTATTTGCTCAAGGTTAGAATCTGTGCTGGTCTGAGATAAGCAGCGGGGACTAGGAAAACACAGTAAAAGTTCCTTCAAATGCAGTTTATGGTCAACTAATATGTTTTACAACATAGCCAGCATACATCATCCTTATTGATCATTCATCTACATTTGAGGGTGTTATTTGAGATAGTCATGTTTTGTACAGCAGGCCTATAAGCAGTGTTGCCACAGATTACTTGATTTTAAAAGTAGCTAAGTTAGATTACATGTTGCTTTATTAGTTAAATTAATCAGCTGTCGACATCACCTTCCCCGCCAGAAAATGCAAATGACATCCGGTTTGGCCAGTAGCAATAACAGCAATATGAACATAGATGTGTGACTTATGTTCTCTATAACTCTACATTAAGAAAAAAGTATAGTATTTTTTCCTACGGATAATGACTTGTAGTAAAAAATAAGTAATGGATTGCTCATGACTGAAAAAAAGTAGTCAGATAAGAGTAACTCATACTGGCTGTAAGGGAGCTGGATTCAAGATTTGTGATGGTACTATATAGGCCTCAGGTCTAGGCACAAAATCACAGGTCTTTGCCTTTTTGAACGTGTTCACCTGATTCAGACTGAACACATACTGTTAGTAGTCTGTAAAGACCTGTCACATTTCGGTAGTTTTCATTGCCTAAATATAACATGACAAAAAGTATGAAACGTGACCGAAAGGTTTATGGTTTGATCCCTCCTCGCACTCCTCTAGTGCACACTGCTGTTGTGTCACTTAATCCACCTGGCCTCCAGTGTCCACTGACGCAGCGGTCCCACAGCTTGAAAATGAATTAAGAAAATATATTGCCATTTATGTGAAGCATGGACATGGCTCATTCATTGTTAAAATTCATTGCTTTGAAATCATACTGAGCGTCTATTTTCAGAAATCCTTTTTTTTCCCCGGTCACTTGAGATCTTACTGTGCCACTCGCATCGCCATGGCAATGAGTGTGGTGGCGATTCACTCAATTACACTTAGTTCTCATCTGCAGGGAACAAACTTGTCATCATCGATCTAAAGCACACACTATGTAGGTGGCAATGCACAGAAATGTGTTTGTGATGAAATATCCGCTTAACATCAAAGCCTGATGTCCAGTCAATAGGTAATCTTCGTATTGATCCTGTGTCCCACATATACCTATTTAACTGTATGTTTTAATGAGCCGCCGCAGCCATTCCACCATATTAGTTAGGTGTTTACATATATCAGAGGTTTAGTCTGTTAACATGAGGCTGAGAGGTCGTGAACGAGCACACTATTATGATTATTACTCACCACAATGCTTAGCTGGAACTGCAATGTGCCAGTAGCTTGTGTGAAAAGTTGTCAGGTCGCTACAGTCTTTACATACATTTACTTGACAAATGAGAAAGTCAAAGGTGGCACGTGGGCTGAGTGGTTAGTACAAACAGCAAGAAGGCACCAGCTATGGTTCCCAGGCTGCTCTTTTCGTTGGGGTTTGGATATCATCCCCATATCTGTGTTTGATTCCCCCATGCGCAACAGCTTCTCCCATGAGCTCAAAACACTCACAAGAGGCTGATCGTCCGCTTCTCCGTCCTCCACAGGCGCTCAAATACAGTGGACAAATTCCTACCTGGACAACAATTGCTCACCCCCCGGTCCAAAGTCCATGCTGTTTTTCGGAGTTCGTATACGGGCTGTACAGGTTGATGGAGGACACCAAGAGAGTAAGAGAGAAGAGAAATGCCTCAGAGATTTGAAATTAAACCCGTGACCTTGTTGCCGCGCGGCGAATGTTCAAACCAATATCTCACTGAGGGCAAAGTACTGCCAACTCCAGACATAAATATTTAAAATGGAATAGCTTGTGACCGGTTCTCCTAATGCTTCCTATGGCTCTACGGAATGAATTGTTTTTCTCATTTTCTCATCCGCCATTCCATTTTCATGAGCATTTTCTTTCATTTTATTACCTTTGCCCCCTCCCGCCCACAGTTATCCTTTAAGTCAGGCCAGGATGATTGAGTGGGGGGGACGGGGGGGGGGAGACGGATATCAGTCTAACACGTATGTAATGCAGATGAACATGCAAATGAACGGCTAATGTATTCCGATTGGCGCTTTGTCTTTGTGTTTGGAGCTCCTATAGGTGATTCTTGCCCCGGGCATAACAATCATTCAACGTGCTAATGGGTCGCATGCTGAGCTCGTTAGCTATGCACAGGCCTCATTAACATACAAATTCAATTAAGTTTTTCCCCGCACCAAAAAATGAGGGAGGAAAAACAAATCTTCTGTGTGATGTCTACTCTGGGCCCATTTTATCTTCATCTTAGTCACAGCCAGCGGAGGAGCGTCGCAGTCACTCTCTCACTTTGGAGCCTGTTGATGAATACTTTATGGTTTTTTTGCAAGGTGACGGGCTTCAGAGCGGCGGCAGACATCGCCGCGCCAGGGGTGATGAGGATGTTTTGTCCTCACTCATGGTTTGAAGGAGACTGCCATTTCTCGCCCGTTAGCTGCCTGTCTATTGCTTATCAACCAGTATTCTCCACCGTATAGGCTTAACTGAGCACTGGGGTGGTGAAAGTCATGACTTTTTAAAGAGAGGGTATTGCGCTTTATGTAGGCGCTGGTGTTGGCTAGAGATTACGAGGTTGATTTAAAACGGCTAAAACAAAACATCCAGTAATTTCACTTCCTGACATTCACTCCCAACCACTCCTAATGCTCCCCTTTGCTGTGCAGCTAGAGGATGGATGGATGGATGGATGGATGGATGGATGGATAGATGCATAGATAGATAGATAGATAGATAGATAGATAGATAGATAGATAGATAGATAGATAGATAGATAGATAGATAGATAGATAGATAGATAGATAGATACCCTCCTAGAACCGCCACATTAACGTGGTGGAGGGGTTTGAGCGCCCGAATGACCCTGGGAGCTCTGTTGTCGGGGGCTTTGTGCCCCTGGTAGGGTCTCCCATGGCAAACAGGTCCTATAGGTGACGGGTCAGACAAAGAGCGGTCCCTTATGAGAGACCAACAGGCCCGTTTAATCGTGAGGCCATCCTTCTGTGGACCCACCACCTGTAGGAGGAGCCATAAGGGGCTGGTGCAATGTGATATGGGCAGCTCCAACAGCTCCCCATGACCCGGCAACGGACAAGTGGAAGAAGATGGATGGATGGATGGATGGATGGATGGATGGATGAATAGATAGATAGATAGATAGACAGATAGATAGATAGATAGATAGATAGATAGATAGATAGATAGATAGATAGATAGATAGATAGATAGATAGATAGATAGATAGATAGATAGATAGATAGATAGATAGATAGATAAAAACACATTAAAAAGAAGCAATTAGTCCAAGAGAAATTAAGGCAAGAGATTGAGACACGAGGACAGCATTTTCTTGGATTCATAGGACCTTCAGGAGCTGTTACCGCGCTGCTAAGAATAACCACTGGATAAAATCCAAAGATTTCTCAATAGATGCGCTATAACGACTCGAAACCCAACTCCAGGTATGTTTTTGATGAGAGAGCCATAATTGTCCACCGTGAAAAATAAATAACTAGATTAGTTTAAATGTCTCAATGTGGGCGTAATTTTTAAAATTTGAGTTGACTTGACGAGCGAAGTTGCAGTTGGGCATATTCGCTAGATTATTTAACGTGTTCTGAGATGTTTCTGACTCATTTCAATACATTTCGTCGTTATTTCAGGTTAATTTTCTTTGCCATTGGGGTGAGACAATTGTTCTTGTCCCATTGGCAGTCTCACTTTCTTATTTCAAGAGAGATTATCTTAGAACTCTGAAATGTCATCAAACAAGTTGGTCTGATCATGAGAAAAATTGTGAAAACCGCTTAAAACAAGATTAATATTCTCAATTCAAGTCATTTAAACTCACGCTTGATATTTACTTTTTGAGTTGTAACGTGATCAAAAGCTCTAAAAACACAACCGCCACACCCTGGGGTCGAATTCATAGTGCCCAAAGTCAAAAATTCTGTTGGCTGGAGAGGGAACAAATGCATGGCTATACAGTCCAGTTTCCTTATCAGAAGAATTGAAAAATGTTCATAGATGAAGAAAAAGGAGACCGCCACAACCACTTCTGCAGCTTGAAATACTAAAAATCATACAGGATATTTGTCTTCATTGCACCGTTTTATAAACTACTTTAGAACTCAAGATTTTCTGAGAGGTGATCCGGTTCAGCGCGTCTCTAGACATCCTTGGACGAAAACCACGAGGGGAGGGGTTGGGCGATGAGAATGTTTTGCCCTCATTGTCTGAAGGAGACTGGCGTATCAGGTGTATAGGCATTCCGTCTTTGGCCATTAGCTGTCTGGGATGGCAGCTGTTTGCGACGGGGGCCATTGTGGGCAGAGACAGTGCGCGTGGCAGAATTAAGCCGTCCTCGCAAGCCGCGTTGATTGAAAGCCAATTTTCAAAGTGGCGCGTAGTCGGGAATGCTCAATAGCATCGGGGGGCCTGGCAGGCACAACCCTTCATCTCCCATCATGTATTCTATTGGCAATGCTCTTATCAAGGGAATTGGTAATTAGTGGCATGCATTGTGTCAGAGGACGGAGCACTGAATACCAACGACATTAAAGGGCCTGATGAGATAAGGCGCGCACGTGTCTGTGTGTGTGTGTGTGTGTGTGTGTGTGTGTGTGCGTGTGTGTGCGCCTTGCGCGCAAGCTCAAGGGACAATAGTTAGGTGCCTTGGTCGTGGCAATGCATGACTTCAATTTACATGTTTGCATATTTGACAATTAACCAAATTGATTTCCTGTGTGGGCTGCTGCCTGTTGTTTTCCCAAGGATTTTTTTGCCCCCCCCCCCTTACCCCTCCACCACCTTTCATTCTTTTTCTAGCGGCGCGTCCATCCCCATATCAAACAGGTCCCAATAATGGCAGCGCTCCTCATTTGCATACCATTAATTAGACATTCACACAAAATGGCTAATTAGCATATATAGCGTTCAGTATTTTGTCAGGGTGAAAGCTATAGTCGCAATAACTTTTTTCCCCCGTTTCATATTGCTTGTTGTTTTTTGCTATCTATGCAAATGCGAGAGGAGTTTTTTGATGGGTTTTAATCAGTTAGCATTTTGCATGAACAGGGGGGGGGGGGGTAAGGGCGTTCGTCACACCTTTTTTGCCGGGTAAAAGAAAAAGCCGTCTGCCAGGCAAGAGTAAAGAAGAAGAAAAAAAAAAAACTGAAGAGAAAAATACACTAATGATTATGTTTTTTTCTCTCCCAACTGAGGAAGGGGGGAAAAAGCAGTTGATGACATTTTCTTTGAAGGCCGGTAATGAAGCTCCTTAGAGAGAGCTTGAAACCGCTTCCAAACTTACCCAGGCGCTTCTCCTGCTATAACCGTTATTAGACTTCTGTACCGCGGGAACGGCGAGCCCCATAATGGCACCTGAAATCCAAGTTTAACCACTTCCCGGCATTGGAGCTCGCTAGCCCGTCTGTCGATGAATTTACATGTGTTGAAGAAAGCAAATGTGGGCTTTTAGCCGATGTTATTGATTTGACTCGTTTTTGCCGAGAGGATGAAGTGCTGCTGGATGGAGAGCCGTGGCGTGATATTATTAATTTGCACATACATACTTTACATTCTTTCACCTGTTGAAGGTTTGGCTTCAAGCTATGATGGTATAGAATGGTATAGAAGGAGTAAAAAAAATACTCGGAAAGGAGAGTGAAGGGTAAGTAGCACACAGACTTCAACCTCCAAACCCCCACCTTAAAGGGACTATACAAAGTTTAAAAATGTTAAGTATTTTCCTCTCCCTTCATGTTCCAGCCATGTCCTAATGTGTAGAATGAGCTCAGACCTGTTCTAGATCCTGCGCTGTCACTCAAAATGTTGTTACTTTGGGTTCGAAGTGCCTTCAGCTTAATAATAGAGACTGCAGTTACGCATTAGACCTGCGGTGGCAGTAGTGAGCATAAAAATGACCAACTTGCATCTATTCTCTTTAACCAAGTGCATTTCCTCCAGTTCAGCTTTACCCAAATCTAAGAGGTGACAGCCTATTAGGCCAGAGTGACGCATCATTTGAAAGCTAAGACCTACCAAACTGATCTGAACGGATCTTTTGCTGTTGTTGTCGTAACCTTTTTTGACACTTCTTTTCATTGCTTTTTTGTTGCTCCTTTCTGCCGTTTTTGCCACTATTGTCACATTTTCATAACTTTTTCGTTGCTTTTACATCACACATTTTTGTTACTTTTCTGTTATTCTATGATTGCGTTTTTTGTTGCTCTTTTATTGTGTTTTCATCCTCTTTCTTCAAACTAGAGAAAATATGCTCGGTTCAGGTGGGGGTTAAGAGGGTAAGGTTTGCAAATAAAATGCAGCACATCTCTAAAACAACAGGACATAACCAAAAACAAGTTCATCATATTTATTACCTGCAGTGAATGAAATCCATTGTTTTCTTCTGATAATTTAAGCAACAGCTGAAGTCTTTACTGTCTGTAACACATGGGCTTCAGTCTTGGGTTTAAACCCCTTAAGCTTGTTTCGTAGCCACAATATACCCAGAGACCCCAAAATACTGTCACACTGGAGTATTGCAGTACAGTATGCAATCCTAAAATAAGAAAACTAGGCCACATCCACTAAACCATGTTCAATTTATGAAGAGGATCCTGACGTTGAGCAATGGGAGAGTCTTTCCACTGTCAGATGATTAGTTCTTCTCTCTACTCATAACCTTTTCAAATAGTTGGCCAGAATTGTGTTGTTGTTTTGGTGAATTATATAAAGACCTCTGTTGCCCAGCTCGTACCAGACAGTATTTTCACTTTTTTTTTTTGTACTCATTTTCATCAATTACTTTGATATATTTACTCCAACACATGAAATACTCGTAAGATCTAAAGGTTTAAACTGCACCAACTCTAACTCTGCGTCCACAACATTAAAAAAAGTGAACATGACGCAAATATTTGGGTAGTTGCTAAGGAAAAATGCAAATGAAGTGTGCTCCGGCATAAACTATGAATGAACGTTCATGACAGCTGGGTTATGGATTTGGCATGAGCCTGGTTTAGTTTTTGCTGGGTTTTTCTGGTACCTTGCAAATTACTGTAACTCAAGTCTGGATTTTTTTTTCATTTTTTTTTAACCCACTTGGCAGGTTAGGGAGCAGCCGAGGATGTGCATTCATTTTCATGTGGGCAGCAGCACTGCAGCAGTACTTGGTGTTTTGACAATATAAATATGTCTAAGAACTTGTCAAGATATTAACAAATTAACGGCATGTTCTCAGTTAGCGCTCCAGAGAAACATGTAATTGACTTTCGGATGGTTGTGTTTGAGGTTTTATTTGAATGTCTACAAAAATACTAACACTAGTGCTCAAATGATAAATTCTTAGCAATAGGCTGTATGCACGCAAATGACACGTGACTTCCAAGTGGATCGCATATCCTGTCTCCGTTATTTCCCTATGAGGTCATGTCTAAAACAATAAATTGTTCAAGAAAAAATCACTGTCGGTGAGATACTAATCCGAAGTGACTCGCTACGTGTTAAAAACATTACGTTGGATGTAAATTCTTGACAGCGGGAAACGTCTGTGTTTTTTGAGGTAGGACTTTTTGGAGGACCGTTTGGTAGGACCGTGAAGAGCACGGAAGTTTCCTCCGGGGAATTCTTTGCTCCTGACGCAGTATTTTTTTTTATTTAACATGATGCAAATGACTGTCCACCAGTAACTCACTGTCTGCCATGGAATCTTGAGCTATTTATTTTTTTTAGACAAGACCTCATAAAGAAATAACGGAGACAGGTATTTGTACTGTATTTGTGGGAAAGGTACAATTATTTAACCAATGACTGATGTAAAATGTACTGTATAACCAGTGTTTAGCTTTATAATGATCAATTCTATCATTTAAAGGAACAGGCCACCGATTTTACATACTGAGATATGTTCTCACCTGAGCCTAGACGAGTGATGCGTACCTACCTGGTCTTTGTGCGTGCCCTCAGTCACAGTCGCACTCACAGCTCTCACAAGACCAGACAGGTATGTATCAACTTTTCTTAGCTCAGGTAATAATAATAGTAATAATGCATCAATTTTGTATAGCACTTTCCTGGACACTTCCTGGACTACATTGCACTATTACTACTATTACTACTATATACTTGGCGGTGGTAAGCTACTATTGTAGCCACAGCTGCCCTGGGGTAGACTGACGGAAGCGAGGCAACCAGTCTGCGCCACCGGCCCCTCCGACCACCACCAACCACACACTCACTCACTACATTCGCTAGGCTTCCTGGTGTTACCATTCGGTCTCCTATACAAGTACCGACCAGGCCCTTTCCTGCTTCCAAGGTCTGACGGGATTGGGCATCGCAAAGGCGGTGTGGTAAGAACATATCTCAGTATGGAAGAACGGTGGCCTATTCCTTTAAGCTTTAATTTTTCTAAGTGGAACTATTGTTCAGAGGATTTAAAGCAGTACTAAGTAACGTGTTTACCTTAATAAATCCTCTCCGTAGTCCCTGTGGGGGTAATACAAGTGTTTATGGGATGATTGGAGGGTCTTTCATCTCCCCCTGGTGTCTCTGGCCAGAAAACCATGTTTGCAACTTGACTGCCACCGGTCCGGAGCAACCAATACACACTAATGTAATCACGAAGAAGAAGCTAACATGCTAACGGGCAAAGCTAACTGCAGGCTAACGTCACTTTAAACAGTATTTACAGCCAGGTTTGTGTGAAAAAAAATATTTCCATTGTATAATTGGATGTACAGTAACCCTCTCTCCCTTCGCCTTTTCTGTCAGCGTAGTATTTACTCTCTAAGACATTTAATAAGTTAAAAAATCGTAACTTGCAACGACACCTGCAGTTGCGCTTATGGCCTCTAGGGGGAAGAGTTACTTAGTACTGCTTTAAGACACATTAAATCTGAACTTTAATGTGTCTTGCTATTAAATTGTGGGAGAGTTATAATTAATAAACAGTTTCAATCCTATCTTATTTTCTAGATCAATGTTTTTTTTTATTGCTTTTTGTTTTTTTTCTAAATCTTTTTGTTTTTGTCAGGAAGTCCCATTGGGTTCAAAATCTCATTTACAAGAAAGTCCTGAGTACAAACAAATCAAAACATCGCATTCACAAACCAGCCGTTCCCAGCCCAGTGTGCGCTGCCGTGCGCCGCTAAGGTAAGTCTCACCACCGATCGAGCGAGATAATGATGAGACTGAAATTGAATCAAGGAAGTGAGGTAAGCTGGGAGTTTTGACAGTGTCGCTTTGAAAACACAAGCGTAGGTACAGCATGCAGTGAGGCCTGGCCAGCCTTTTCTATGTAGTTCACAAGTGTGTGTTTGATAATGATCAGATATTGCAAAACGGAGTGCATCTTTGTCTTTGGAGGAAAAAAATAAAAATAAACAACAACACTTCACAAACTTAAGCAAGGAAACAGCATCGGTTTTGCACAACGCGGAGGAAAGTGGAATCGACTGTTTCTTCGAGCAGCTTCAACTTTCGCATTCCACTATGCTAATTAAAGCCATTCCTCGAAACACAACTAATGAGTGTGTTAATTTCTTCATTATATTCTTAGCGGCGCGCATTTGTCTGAGCTAGCCTGTGCAGTCTATTTGAACTAGCCAGTAATGAGTCCATTTATTCATGTTTCTTTCCTTTAGGCATTTCCCTTCAGGGTTCACCTAAGCCACTTCTGTAGCTAAGTCCTCGAGTGTGCAGCTATGTGCAGCGTGATTCAGGGAAGATTTTTGCCTTTCCGTTCTCAACAGTTATCCAGACTTGGGAGTGGCACAAAGAAGGACAGCAACTTCTAAACTGAATTGCCATTTTACTTTATATTTTAAACAGGAAATATACTGAGTTAGTGGCAATTTTGTTGGCGGGAAATCATCTTTCCAAGTTTCCCTGTCGACGTTTTAGATACAGACGGCATCTCTGATCTCTGGAACCGCCCATATATGGTCATGTTTGAAAACAGTTGAGGGGGAAAACAATTTGGAGAAAAATCTAAACTTTCTCTCATTATTCAAAAACTATTTTAACAAATTCTGAATTATGAACATGGTTTTCTACTCAATAAAGACACAAAGACATGGAGAGGAGCAAAGTGGTTCAACAGCCCATAATAACATAAAGGCTTCACGTTAGCATCGTGCTAATGCTAACGCTGGCTAGTGTTAGCTACGACTGCCGTTTTTTCGCTTCTACTGAACAATATGCTGCGAATAAACATCCATATGGACCCGATTTAGACTAGACTTTATTTGTATTTAATAAATAAGTTTATATTGCGCCTGAAAATGCAAAAAAGAGGCCACGCCCCCTTCTATGACGCAATGCTGTCTGTATCTATTTGTTCTCCCAGGATATGGAACCTGTAGCTTACCAGCACCCGAGAAAAGTACCTAATAACAATTGCATTACATTGCGTTATTAATGATAAAGTTTGTCGTCCTTCCAGATACAACCACAATTTAGTGCTTTGTGTTCCCCAATTCTTTTTTTCTTTTTTTTTTCTGCAGTCCATTCATCATCTAATAAAGCTATATCAGCAGGCAGTAACCATTTTGGCCCTATTTGGAAACCCTTCAGAGACAGGGCTGTGTAAATTGAGATTGTGAGAGCCAGAGTGAGTGCGCTGGGAGAGCTGGGAACGGAAAGAAGGATGAGGTAAGCCTTGTGGGACATGCCCCGCCCCCCCCCTCTCTCGCCGCTGCTCCATCATTGTGTTGCCAGGGCGGGATGACACCGGGACAGATTACCCCTTCTGAGTGGCAGAAGCACAAGCAGGAAGTTATAGGGCCAGAGGTTAAGAAGACCTCGGTTTGTTTTTTTTAAAACAGGGACAAGATACTGTGTTCGGGTTTATCGAAGGTGAGGGCTGGCGAGGCACAGACGCGTCGCTTGACTGGGCCTGGGCCGTGATCCCGGGTCATACGCTCTGACTATATAGGCCAGAAAGGAAACTTGTTTGTCGCGCCTTCACCCGTGTGAAGGAGGTCTGCAGTCCGATGGGGTAAGAGTATGATGTAGTCCAAATAGCATTAGACTAAACACTGCTGTGGGATCCATGGACAACACCTCTGATGATTAGATTAAATATGGGATTGGAGGGAAGAGGGCGCTTCACTGAACAGCTTTAAAGGTTCTCACGTTACATTATCACATTGTTTACAATATCATTGGCATCTCACTTTTTAAAGCTTTTGATATATTATGAAAACAGGTTATTCAACTGTCTCTCTGAGGCTTCCACAAATGTCTGCTATTGCTTTTGGAAAGACTATTGTTTGTACAGGTCAGGCGAAAGTGGATATTGATTAGGAGACAGACTTATAGACAAAACATAAGCATGTACGCAACATGTTTTTCAAGTCAAATCATTTTTGTTAAGCCCAATTTGCCTCACCGGGTACCCCAAATTCTGCTGATTTGACACATTACACATTTACAGTTTGGAAACCAGCAATGACACAGACAGGAAGCAATGTAACCAACAGGCAGCAGTGAAACAGCAGGCAGGTAGATGCCCCAGGAGTCCCCCGCCGTTACACCCTTCTTCACGGCGAGGAAAAACTCAAACGCTCAGTTGGAGAAACGAGAAATCTGGAGGTGAACTGAGCTGGAGAAGATCTCTGACTCTCATGGATGGATACATAGCGGAAAGGCATCTGAAACAGAATATATGCGCGGATGAATCATTAATTACAAGTGTCTGTATATGTTACACTGGACTGGAATGAGCTAATAGTAGTAAAAAACCAAAACACTGATAATAATATTTCTGAGTAGCAACATTTTCAACTCCAAAATAGCCTTGAAAGGTGAGTGAAGGAATGAATAAGTCAAGTGCATGGTTATTCAAAGACTGAAACAAATATTGGCCATCTCCAGGGATTTAGCCACTGACCTCGACTGCTCAGAGAAGACGGATACACGAACCACTCTGCCACCGTGCAGCTCACATGCCATTTTAATTAGTACAAACTGTTTAATCAAGTAACAGCCTTTTGTAATCAAATTATCTTATTTGGTTTTTAACTGGGATGTTAATTTATGCAAAATCCATGGCAACAAGCTTTGTTTAATTACATGATTGCATCGGTATAATGGACACTAAGGCGAAGGGACACAATTGGCTGTAGCTGACTCTTCCAGCAGTGGCTGTGTTGGTGTACTGCAAAATGATCAAAAGTGGAATGTTCAAATGTTTAATGTGTGATTTACCTGAAATTTGATTTGCCAACCCGGCCAATCATAAAACAACGCACTGAAAATCCAAAACATGCGCTCAAACTCTGAAAATCGAATGAGCGTAGACCCACGTGGTAAAAAAAAAAATAATAATAATAATGTTGCCATGGGTGAAAACTCTAGCTTTAGAAACAATAATCTCCTTTGGATCCAGGCCTCGAAATTGTTTTACTGTAAGGGTTC